>NC_143571.1:67180000-67822500 GCF_054136105.1 Typopeltis vanoorti | reverse complement strand
CGAGCCTCTTGTGGTCACTACTGGTCATTCCCCCCAAAGGGTAGATGAAGGGTGGGTGGGTGGGGGGTGGAAGAAGGGTGCGCCGTCCGTTACTCGAAGCTGATGTAGCGTGGTCAGCGTCTATCAATACGAGTGCAAGCACACCGCCACCAGTCCGCTATTGTTTCTGCTAGATCCGAAAGTGCTGGCCGGTACGAAAGCATGAAGCTGATAAGGTCGTTGTCATTGATTGGTTCTGGAGGGACTTCCGTGTGTGGGGTCGATGGAGGTTTCTCTTCCTGTACGTGTCCGGAAGGGAGAGAAACAGATCATGCTCGTGAGTAGATCTTGACACTTTGCTCTCTTGATTTTAATGGTCTCCTCGTGGATGGGATACGAAAAGGAAAAAAAAAAAAAAAAGTTTTTCTCAAAGGCTTCTCTGTTAAAGTAAATAATCAGCGTGGCGCTTTCTAAAACACGTGCTGTATCGATTCGGCACTTCATCCGTTTAACTGTGCTAAATGGTGGTTCTGTTTTATATCTGGCGTGATGGGGTCACTTGAGATTTGAAGCAACGGACCTTAGAAATGAAAGAACTTTTGAAGTACGATAAATGAATACCTGCTAATAGACGTAATTTAGTGAGGTTTTTCGTTCTCTCTTACCTCCCCCCCCCCCGTGGAAACAACCACCTGCATTGAATGTTTCTTGCTGTATTATTATTATTTTCAGCTAACATCTAACGAATTGACTTTTTTTTGTTGGTATAACGCTTCTTGTAATTACAGTTTAACTTCCTATTAGTAATACAATGATAGAAAGGGAGAGAAGAAATAAGGTAAAGAGGAGGATAGTCAGAGAGAGAGAGAGAGAGAGAGTAGATATATTGCAATATTTCGTACAAAGACTGCTAACTATCCTTTAACGAAAATAAATAAAAACCTGATCGTTTCCCTTCTAGTTAAGCTTCCATTTAAATGACCAATTTCAAAATATTGTTCTTTTTTATTTTTATTGCACTAACATTAATACCAGAACGACAAAAATGGTCATATTTATTTTTAAAAAATGTTTTAAATATTTTATCAACGAAATTAACTTCATTTTATTATAAAGATCAGATACCTTCGTGAGTTGTTTTGGAGTTCAAGGTACTACTACTCAGTATTATTACCTTGAGTTCTGACCGTCTACTTTGCGTTTAGTAGACAGAGTGGGTTTTAGGTGTGAAGTTGCTATTTTTATCCTCGTTTTAGGTTTAATGTATCCGTATAGAAAAAATATTGATCGCTAGCGCCGGTATTTCCGAAACATCGCTATTCTCTTACACTCCTAAGTACTTTCCGAGCACTCAAGATGGAAATTACATTATTTAGTGTTTGGGGATATAGGAATGTAATTATTTCTTTTACTTCAGACCAACAGCATTTGGTTGTGGTGAAATTTCATATTGAAGGAAAAGTAATGTCAGTTATATCGGAAATCAAATGTCTTTGCAGTCGACGTATAGTTCAGTGTAGTGACACTGTATCAGCCATGTCACATAGCGATAATTGGGATTGCGAAAATGTGCATCGTAAAGCCGATGGGAATAAATATTCATTGACTTTATATTCACAAAACGCTGCTCTTAATGTGAAGAATTGTACTCTGACATGGATTTACGTATAACACATCAGTCGACACCAAAACGACACTTTTTCCACATGGTCGCCGAAGATGTTTATGTAGCCCAAAGAGATGGAAATCATTGGGTACAAGATTACGAGATCAGGATTGTGCTACGGGTGGTCCAGAATTTGTGCCTTCAAGTGCTTCATTGGTTAGGGTTATCCTGGTTAAGAAGCGAAACAAGAAGCACACATTATGATCCCTAAAATTCCACTGACGTGATTTTTTCTTTATTGATGATGTTTTTAATTTTTTGGCGAAGGAAGATGATGAGTGTTTTTACTTCTGTCTAAACTGAAGTGATTTTTGTTAGTGCAACCCGTAATGTGCAGAAATCAGATCACGTTGCTCATCTCAGTAACTCCTCTTCCGTGATTGTGCTACCTTGCAAAACAGTACGGCTTCCCCTGATGCCACTTTGTAATTGCGTGAGGAAACGGACAGTGCTCTGTTCGCCAATTAAACTTCCCCAAAACAATAATAAAAATAATAAACAGTAATCTGAATCGTCGATTGGTGCCATTTAAAAAAAATGCAGCAAGAATTCAGCAATAAGAATGAGTGCTACTTTTAACTTGTGAAGTGCATTCTTGTTCAGTATGCTGTTCCATTGGATAGTTAGTAGTATCATCAGTATAATTGCACAAATGGCTGGACATTTCGCCCACTATGTTGCATAGCAACGCAAGAATTCATATTGTCGAACCTCTTCAAACAACTTGTGAACTGATCGAACTGGGAACCATCAAGAGCTATCCTTATTCGGTCACATAATCCATATTAGTAATCGCCTTGAAATTCTATTATAATCGCTTATTTGAATGCGGCTATATCATTCTCTCTTGTTTACTCTTTTAAATCATAGAAATATGATATGGTTTTACAAGTCATTTCATTATTGGATCAATTTTTGACGCTCGCTGGTTTTCTCATTGGCAGCACTAACTAGTCAACTCTTCTCTATGTTGGAAATCTTGATGATACTAACACTTATTGTTAGATGTTGGATATAACAACCTCCAGAAAAGATTCTGTTACACAACTTCTCATGACTTGATCATTTTTTAACCCCGTCACTTTTTTATTTTTTAATATATCCAGACGTCTTTCATTCTTTGCTTCAGATTACGGCATCATAAAGAAAATATTTGTAAATTTTCGAGTCTTTAAATCGGAGTTCAAAAAAAAAAAAAAGCAAAACACTTCAGTATTTTCAGATAGCCATGGAGGTGCTTGATGAATGTATTCATAACACTCGAACATGTAATAATCATATAAAGCACACGAAATAAGAACTGTTAGTACGTTTGGGTTTATATCTGTAAAAAAATGAATTCTCTAAATTTATCCCTGAAGATTCAAAATGTTTTTAAGCCGATGTATAATCCCAAATAGAAAAATATTGAAATAAATTGAAAAATATTTGTTTGTTTATTGTGTAAGCAACTTAAAAAGAAAAACAACAAGAAACTTGTTACGTGAACTTCGGAATCGGATTTCAAAACAGATCAAGTCAGTGAATCAGTTTGCATGAGATAAAAGAATAATATCTCTAGGGCCGTATTCGGATGAGGAACTAAACAATCATCTTTCAATAAATTTTATCTAAAAAAATCGAAAAATGTTTAATGATCTGGATCAACTGTTAGAAAAGTTTCAGAGAACTGAATCAGACCAAACTATACTTTGAATGAAGAATGACAACTCATTCTTATAACCAGAAGAACAAGGAACTTACTTTGAAAACATCTCGTATAAGTATATTCCTTTGAGATGTAAAATATCTCCATCGTTTTACGTTGTTACTTAACTTGATGTTATTGAAGAGAGAGAATGTCTTCTATCATAATTCCCAACTGATGTGAGTCTGTCTACTTATCGAAGTTGTTCAGTTTTCGCCACGTTCGTTTACTAAGTGTAAAATAAAGTTTGCTGTCGGTGTAACCTGCGCATTTGTATCAGTATCGAAATGACTTGTAGCACTTGAATATGTTTTAAATACTTATATATATATATATATATATGTGTCCGTTTACCTGGTTCTAACAGGTAAATATACATTTAGCATGCAAGTTATTTAGGGACGCCGTCATGCACAGACGATCACGTTCTAAAGTTGCCTCATTTACAGCAGGGCTGATTTCTGTGACTATAGTCTCGCGATAAGATTCGCTCTTTAAAAAAATCCATTACGACTTGTGATTTTTTACATGGCGCATTTTTTTTTTTTTTTTGCTAAAAGTGAATTTTACGAAATCGATAGAATGTGAAGCCTTCGTAATTCAGTCAGCCCTTTGGTCGGAAAGAATTGGATTCGATTCCTGTCAGTGACATGTGGAACGTTTATCTGGTCTCTTCCGACTAAAGGTGAGTTAGCCGGTCTCATACGGAGGTAGGGTTTTTTTTTACCCGGAAACTCGGGCTTTTCGTCCCCCAGAACAGATAAACCGGCCCATGAACACACATGAATTACAGTCATGAATGCTTCCCAGTCATATACCGGTCCCGAGCCCGCATAAAATTCGGAGGTTTGGGAAAGCAATGCTGAACTACCCTGTTAAAATCTCACCAGGAATACTTTATGGGCAATGCCTACAAAGTCACTTACGGTCGGAAACGATTAAAAGGGAAAACCAGATAAAATGTGAGCGACTCCTGGTCATCATATTTGTTCAAGTAGACCGTAGAAGATTTCATTAGCATCTGAAGGTCATAGATGTGTGAAGAAAACATTCCTCATGCCATCAGCCATTATCACTTGTCTGAAATATTACCACCTATTGCGAACGGTCAAGTCCATTGAATGATGCTACTATCGTCATATCTTGACCTATCTTCCGCTTAGTATGATTCGAATTGGTATTCTTTGAATTTGGAGAATTTTTTGCCCATTTCTGAATTTGGCTATTGGAGTGGATTCGATGAAGTGAAGTCGTCTGCAGCTATAGCTCATCAGGGATGGTGTCGAATGCATTGCGCATTCTGATAAGTTCCTTAGTAGATCAGCATTGGTATTGTATTGCAGTGCTATTGACCGATTGTGAACCAGCTATTAAGATTCCATGATTGTTATATGTCGATTTCTCATACCAAACGCTGTCTCGATCCCCAGGAGTGTTCGCTGGATATTTTTGGTACCCCCTCCTTGATACGATCCAGATGCTGTTGTACACGAACACCCCAACATGAGGACAGTTTTTGTGATACTTGCACGCGCAATGTGTCATACTGCGCTCCCTCAAGTTTTAGTGATAAAGGGCATTATTAACACTTTACTGTTATTCGGACTAAACGCGGGTTTTTCATTTCGCAAGACAGTTAAACTGGTCAGAAGAACACACACGCAAGTAACAAACATGAAAAATTGTCTATTATAGTTCGACAATTTTCCAGTAATATTTTTCGTCCTTTCATACTTTCGTAAATTTTCATTTTGCTTTTCATGAAAAGGACGTTTGAACGCCCCCGATTCAGCATCGACCCATTACTCGCCGAACGAGAGTTGAAACTTGCCTAAACAACCTCTTTTTCATCATGACTCCATCGACTCGCTGCATCCATTAACGAACGTTTGAGTGCCAAAGTATTAACTGGTCAAGCCTGCAGGCTAAAACCACGCTCAGTGATCATACAAAGTCAAAACGACTCGTAGCGAATCAAGATGATACTTTTGTTTTTATGCATACTATTTTGTAGGATGAAAATAGTTTTGGTTATGAAATATAATCCTTCAACATTTGTATCAAACCGGCTAATTCACCTTCAGTTGAAAAGTCCTTATTAAGGTTCTTCGCATCCTACCCTAAACGGGATTTGAACCCACTTTTTTTCTGTCTATGGAGAAAAGTTGCCACTGCGATCTTTTTGGAAAGAAGAAAGATATATGAGGCAGCCATTATATCCCCCTCCAAAACTACATTATGAAATTATGGATTTCATAATGCATTATGGATTTTAGTATGAAATTTAAAACGCTTCCTAAATTTTACAAACGATTTTCCAAAATTCCCTCAGTTGTGATACAGAAATATTCAGAATAAAAAAAAAATTGAGAAAAACATTTTTTTTATTTCCGAAATCAGGTGTAGAATCGCATGGCCACTCATGAAGATAACAAACAAAATCAATAATGACATTTTTGGTCCGAATTTCTAAAGAAAACTTGCTTCATTAAGATGTTTTGAAATTAAGAAATAGGTATTTTGCAGTCATGAACACCTCCACTCTCCGACTTACAGGCCTGCAAGTTAAAATCCCATTGGGACCCATAGACGTTTTTAAATGTCTTTAGGTGGTAAGCGATTTTCATCAACTGATGTGATACCACCATCCTGCTTATTGTAGATCAGAGGTGGCTTGTAAAAAAATCTGTGTTGGTTTCTAGAACAGGGTTCCTTCCCAGATTTTATAGCATTTATTCCAACGACGATATAATGCAAAATAAATTTGCAACCTTTGTTGCGGAATTGTCATAAATAACTATATTCAGTCCCCAAGTATAAATCAGTTTTTTCCGCAGCTTATCCTACTCTGTGGCATCTGTGTAGGCATTTTTTTAACATTTTATTTTATATAAAAATGTTTTGTCACCGTGAAGACAGTGCATTGATATTACATCAAACCATAATCTACCAGCTTGATTGGTCGAATAGTTTAGTATCTTCTCTCCAGCCGGATGCAGCAGCAGCACGGCAAGACAGCTGCATTAATGGCCTGAATGTAGGTAGTTTTCAGTATTGAGATCACATATTAATATAAAGAGTTTATTAAAAAATAAACAATTAAAAAAATTAGGAGACTACCTGCTGCGGGTTTGCATTTCACCTTGGACATGGATATTTGTGATGCCTTCATTCCTTCATTCACATTTATACATACAAATATATCAAGATGGACTAGGTCCCCAGAGGAGAAGTAATTCCATTCCTCCAGGATTGGAATTATTTCTCCAATTCCAATTGGAATTGGAGACCTTTCTCGGTAATCAGAGAGAGAGAGAGAGATTAGAAGTGGATCTCAAATTATTATGTAATATGTTAGTTGAACAGAATATTTTTGTTCTTGCATGTGTTCCATTGAAATATATCTCGTACAAATTAAGTTGGTACGGATCCCTTTGATTGATCGGACATTGGGTCAATCCCATCGGAGTACTAGTAGAACTTTTATAAGAAATATTTGACTGATTGCGTCCTACAGAACAACGACAACCAAACAAAATTGTTTTATAGACCCAGCAGGAGGAATTAAAATCGTGTCTCAATCTGCCTGAAGACAGACTTATTCATATCACCATCATGAATACATTTCAATGAACCAAGGCGATAGCAAAAACAATATTTTTTCATCATGTTAAAATGTCTTTAAAATGATCTTCGCTGAACCATGTAATAGTAATAATAATGAACATTTAAAAAATTATGAAAAGTAGTTTGTGACTTGAATGAGGCCGAATACTAATAATCTTCAGCTAAGTTTATGTTCATCAGGTTTCCATAGTTCATTTCCACAGTCCCTCCAACTCCTGATGAAAACGTACAAGACAGTCGAATACGGTGACTGCTTTTATAGCCTATATGGTCGGAAATTATCCAAATTATTTTCGAAAAGCATTATCAAGACAAATCGATGCCTATTTGCACCATTCTCTCTTTGTTCTATGATTGTTCTACGATATGTTTTTCGTGTTCCGCAACTGAAATACGGTAAACGAAAAAAGAGCGGCAGGAAAAGAGCGACTAATCACTCTGTCAGTGGTGATATGAGTCTGGCACCGTTGCGTGACGGCTTGATGATATGTGAACTGGTGGCATCTTGCACGTACGCTGTTTTTCTGAAGGCTTTCACACTGTTACAGGAATGAAGATGAAGTTTGCAAAAAAAGACGAATGATAATAATGACCATTAATATTTATAAGTCTTGTTGTACTTTATAACTTTTGTTAATTTTTTCAGTTTCTCAAGATGGTGGAGGATTATTGTCTACCATCGACCATTCTATAATTCCAAAAGCGTTACAAAAAATTCTGCAGTATTTATCCCTGAAAACTAGACCGACTTCATCAATGATGAGATGATCGGTTACGGTTTTCATACCATATTCCCGGATTTCAACTGTTAGGACTTGGGACTTGACATTGGGATTTCTTGGAATTTCATTCTGATGTAGCTGAAACTAATCATCACTAGTATGTTACTAACCTTTTGTTGATTATACGAGTAAGTTTACTACCGCCTTCCATCATAAGATGACGACTTTAGAACTTTTACAGTTTCCCCTTAATTTTAGTTCTCCACCTAAAGCATTTGAACACATTTAAAAAATTTTAAACTCGATAAAAATCGAGAAATTGTTCTTATGAACATAACCAATTACATAGATCTGCGTATTCTTCACAAAACAGCGTAAACACTTTTTTATGCCGACCATGTTGGCTGAGTGGTGAGGTCATCGCTCTCTTTACTGACAGCAGCATGTTGGGTCGCATCTCAATGTGGCATGAGGTCTGTGAAAATCTTTAGGTGGTGGATGGTTTTCGTTGCCGGTGTGAGGCCATACATAGAATAAAAAGTTCCATGTTTGGTTTGTAGAGCAGAGCTCTCTGATTATATTAGAAATGTTTGTCAGAAGTGTCTATTAAGTAAATAGGCACTTTGGATATCCGATGATGACATCTCTTTCAAAGCCTTCTTATATTATAATATTTTCTTCACCACATGTTATTGACAACATATGTACAGGTGTTCAGTCAACACCAGAGATCTTTATATCCTAATATAGGCCACATATGGTGATATAACATGCTAGTTTGCTTATTTTCACAACGTACATCAACATTTTCGTACTTCCGTTGGTAATAATTCCAGTTCGAACCCTGTCTAGGACGTCAGGAATATCAACAAATTTTAATTATTTCTTCTTTTGGATTAAATTCATACTTGTTTTTCATTTCTTTTATAAAAGTTATCTCTCTTTGACTCGATATACCTGTAACACCAAAATAAATTGCTTTGACTGCAATTTAAGGCACTAAAATAATAGCAACTTCGCCAATATAGCAAGCTATCCATTGTAAGGTCGCGCATACAAATGCATATCTGCGCCTCTTCTCATCACCTTTCTTCAGAACAGAAATTATGAATTTTTACAACGCTGGAAGCAGATCAAATTATTTAGATTATTCCAAGTAAGATTATTTCAAGTGTTTGAGGAGAGTTGATAGTATCGGTAAATTGTGTTTTCTCTGGCCAGTTTACATGTTATGCGGGATGGAATGCCCACCATTATAGGGGCGAGAGAGAAAAAAAAATCCTGTATCATTCTTATAATACAAGCTAATCCTCATTTATTAAAAAAAAAGCCCTTATCGAGTCCAACCCACTTCTTTTCAACCAAAGGGCGTCGTCGCTACCGACTGCATTACGACCACACCTTTAGAAGCAGAACTAATGAGACTGTATGCATAGAAAATGTAGAAATCAGACTGTAGGGCTCTCAGAAACTAAAAACACCAAGAATTTCAAAATCGTTAATAATGTGTCTGAATTGACCGTTTTCACTCTCTCTCTCTCTTATAATCTCTCGCTTCTTATATTATAATATTTTATATTTTCTCTTTTCATAAATCATATTTATAGAATATAAATGAAACTGAATTAATTTTGTACCATATAACAACGTACTTATTGAATATTTGATATTTTACAGTTTAAAAATAACTTATACGTATATACAACTGTTATATATATACACACTGTTCATTCAAACAACTCCATTTTTTCCCTAGAGAGTTTTCAGTTGTTCAGAAACATATCAACAGGTTCGTTCTCTTTCACTTTAATTAGGTGCTCATACACGTGCATACGGTGCAAAATCTATAGACCGAAGTGCTATAGATCTCTCTCTCTCTCCCTCTCTCTCTCTGTGTGTGTGTGTGTGTGTGTGTGTGTGTGTGTGTGTGTGTGTGTGTGTGTGTGTGTGTGTGTGTGTGTGTGTGCAATTAATACATTTGTTACGTCCAGATACTTCACCAAAAGCTGTTTGATTTTTTTTCTCTATTTTCAAAGAATTATTATTATTATCGAACTAATATGCTCACTGCAAGTTTTTCCATCCTTGTAACCTTTAACAGTAATATTAACTTTAATATTAGTCCGAGCAGCCATGGCCCGAGGCTTATTGAATCTTGATGGGGACTCTAGAAATTTGTCAACAGCAAAACTGGTTTCAGTTTTATTGGGAGGAGTAATTCTGTCTTACTTAGTGTTTCGGAGAATTGTTTAAAACTGGTTTCAGTCCTGACTGATTAAAGAGAGAAAGAGAGAGGGGTGCAACACTATTGAACGTAAACTGAAGCATCTAAACAATATTTTTTTTAATCCACTGTTTCTTTCATTTGAATTAATGAACATTCAAATTGAATTTTTATTCAAATATTCGGGATATTCTCAGTAATTGAAACGAACCCTATTCTCTTCAGTGTTAAATTCGATTACACTGTGGTCACCGCTGCGTGGTTATTTCCTACTCTAATGATTGATTTATAAGTAGGAAGATCTGGCGCTATCATATAACAACTCATCATCAATTGACCATTATTATTAAACTCCTACTTTATTGTCCATGAAGACATATTATCATACAGCAAGGCTCTTTTAATGTTTCATTTATGTCCTTTCCTCCCTCAGTCGATTTCCACTTAGTCTGTTGTTGCTTACTTACGTGCATAGAATATGTGGTTCTCTTAAGCCTATATGCGTAGGCTCTGAAACACCCTTTCAAGCCACAGCTTTACAGAAGTGTCTCCGTCGTTTAGACACGTGACTTACCATCTCGCCTAGTTATGTAGAGTACAGGTAGCAAGCAAACCTCTCCCTTGCGCGCGTGGTACCTGTTAAGCTTTCATCTATACGTTACACCACCTGTACTCGGCATTCGGGACACCTGTCCACGATCTCCAGTCGGATCACGTGATGAGGAAAAAAAAAAAAAAGAGCTACCTTCTGGTAGTTTCCCGAAAATATTGGCCGCATTTTGTAGTCTACCGGTGTCCAGGGAAGTTAATAATTGTGTGCTTGTCTTGAACAGATTGTTTTGAAAGTGTTGTTGGTTTCCATGGTAATTGGTTTATAGAAGGAATTGACTGTCTGCGTGCACAGGATATCGCATCGAGGTTTACTGGGCTGACTGAGACTTTCTCAGGCAGGTACGCGAAAGTAGTCATCGATCGCCTTGTGTGCCTACTAGGCACACATTCATATGTTTTTATACATTGGCGATCGCGTATCATATAGGTTGCTGACCGTTGGTGTGGGCGTGTATGGGGTAAATCGAGTCGGCTCGTGATGGTCACTCCGAAATGCGCTTCGTTTCATATAGGCAGCAATGGGAAATACGAACCAGGAAAGGGCTTCCTTGGTGTCACGTGCTAAGCATGTGCTGTGTAATCGTTCCCGGTCGTGACAGAGGGCGCAAGTTGAAGGTAAGTGTGATTTCGAAACTAATTAGACGGAAGGGTGTTTTACAAATAGCGAAAAAACAAAAAAAAAAAAAAACTACTTCTACCACTATTACAAATGCTTCCCTTGGCGATTCTTGCGTCAGATCTTTTTTTTTTTCTTTTTGCATAGGCAAACCACTTTTACTTATAGTTTGGTATTCGTCATATCTGATAGGCTCGTATAACTTGAGTTGATGGAGAGAGTAAGACAATTTTTCTTTTCCTTTACACTTGTGTTACCTCACAGTTTTTTTATTTTATTTTTTTGAAGGTGACATTTTTAAACTGTTTAAGCAAATGAACTAATCCAAACTCCCAGTTGTCTTTGGACTGGTTGGTAGAGAATTTGTATACTAACCAGTCAATCATGCTGGTATAGCATTCATACACGTTATTAATCTCCAATGCAATCTACACAGGTTTTTTTCTTTTTTTGAGAAGCATGCAAGTGTATTTATACATTTTGGGACAACTAAGGATAACGTAATGGGAAGTCACCTGCTCTAGTAAAACAAGTAGCTTAGTTGTGATGATAATCCACACTGAACCTTTTTTTTTTTTTTGCTTACAATAAAGATGAAAATAAAATATCCTCTTTTTTTGTCAAGAATAATATGCAAATAAAAAATTCTCTGCAACTAAACCTTCAATTCTTTTTAATTACTTACGTATGTGTCTATTTTTCTCTTTTTTACTTTTGTATTTTCCACTCTGATGACTATTTTGGTAGTCTATAAGATCTCCTCAAAGAATGGACAACAGCTCCTTGTCGAAGTCAAGCATCAGTACGAAAAAAAGTAGAATATTGCATAACATGATGTCAGTTTGCAGTCAAATCATTATGTTGATAAATTTTTGTCGAGAAAAAATTCTTGTTTTTACACAAAACTAAGAAGTAAATAATCGTTTGAACATCGGGAACAAACTTTGTGGAAATGATGACATTTCTCGGACATCTACCAGTTCTTGTCATTTCTCATATACTGGAATAAAGGTGAATTCTAGATTCAGATTTCCCCAGTTGTAAAGTTTTTCAAAGTATTCCAAAAAACTTCGACGTAAGTGATAACAGGTAATTTTTCTTGGATTTAACTTCATCAACGTTGTCGTTCAACTGGAGAATACCGGGATTGTGCTCCAGTGCTTATTCTCCCCCCACCCCGTCTTGAA
Organism: Typopeltis vanoorti; assembly: GCF_054136105.1. NCBI lineage: Eukaryota > Metazoa > Arthropoda > Arachnida > Uropygi > Thelyphonidae > Typopeltis > Typopeltis vanoorti. Next base: position 67,810,180 of record NC_143571.1, on the reverse strand, counting down.
CCTCGCAGCGGGCTTCTTTGTTTTAACCGAGAAATATGAGTTCGCTTCAGCACTTTATTTATTTATTTATTTCATGTCTGCATTGCTGGACCTCATATGCAAGCAAAAAAAGTAAAAGACAAACTGGAAAACTGCTACTGCTTATTAGCAATCTGAAGATGCTTTTAACTATTAGTATGCTAGATTACTGTTTCAGAAAACAGTAATAACTCCTGTAGGCTCTCAAGCCTGCAGTGGAGTTATTATTGGGGGGGGGGGTTAAAATTAACGCATTGAATCGCAATTTCCTGATTTCTCTCCTTCTGGAGAAATGTTGTTATCGCCATAGGATTTACAGATGTTTTTGGACGATTCACTGGGATATTTTCTTCGCATTTTTAAGCAGTTGTGTTTTGGCGATGTATTTTTTTTTTATTTCTTGCGTAATGTAAATTCTATTTATTTTAATAATTCTATGGTTAGCCCAATTAACGAGTAGACAGTAATAATAGGAAGCTATATGACTGTCATTCTAAAGATTTACAGCCCCTCCCCCCCCACGTCTAACTGCTAGAATTGCAGCTATCGGGGTGGCATACACTCTATAAGACACTTCAACGTTGCGAGAGTTATGCTACACAACATACTTAACGTTGCTTGCATTACACCTGCGATTCAGACGCCGGTTATCTCGATCCACTTGAGTCAAGAGAGTCGTAATCTAAAAGTGTTTTATGTGATTCAAACCGGCGAATTTGGTGTCTATGGCATACCAGAAAGTCGTTGTCGTGTTCAGCGTCCTTACTCGAACGATACCGGCAACCTGGCACGGCATCTTATCGTGCTCGAACACATACCTCTGATATTTAGACAGACAAGTATCATGATGGGGTATACCTGATCAGCCACAGATAATGTACTTTGTAGCATTCACAGTACAAGTTTCAGGACTCGATTCCCCGAAAAGCAGCCTCCCCATTCCATTCTGCTCGTCTGTGACATCGAGGTGATTATCCCTCTCTCCCAGGTTTTCTCTTAACCTTCTACCTATCGTCTACATGGTAGGCCTGGGGGGGGGGGTTTCGTGTTTTCACCTATGGAAACGAGACATTTTCTGTAAAACACAAAATTACACACTAAGCATTACGAATATTGAACCAGACTTAATTAACATTTGAGTTTGTAGCAAGATATTAGGATATTTGCATTTTTCAGATTAAAAATACCTTACCTTTTAAAAATGCTAAGAGAACACTAAAAAGGATGAAAAATAATATCCGAATAAACAGAATCCAGTTATTGATGTGTTCGATTTTCTAGGCCATAGAGAAAAAATATAGAAAGTAGTAAGGTTAGGATAAAAGCCTAACAAACATGAAGCAATATTCCATTCAAACAACAAGCGCTATTCCATATTCCAGAATTAAATTTTATTTTTAAAAACCTCGTTTGCCATTACCTTATTCCACCCGAATTTTTTCATGTAACTTGGATCTTCCCTCATATCCAGCCTGTTCCTAAGAACGACAAACCTTCATGTAATAATAACATTACACGACATAAGTTTTGTTTTTTGCAAATTTTGCTGATTGGTATAGCATGTATATAGTATATCATGCATCGGGATTTTGACGAAAATAAATTGCGCTATCGCTGACTTACTCTGCAGAATTTTGTTTTCAAAAATGTTTCGAATAATCTTCTTGTAGATCCAACAAAGCTTTCTTCTTACCACTTTACATTAATTAAACTTGGCTTGATGAAAAAATGTTGCTTTAAAAATGTAAATAATAACAGTGGCATATTTATTTCTTGAAATAATAAATTCCCAAGGATATGTTCAGCTAAAATAAAAGCAAAAAAAAATAAAATATTTTGAAGAAAATTGTTGGTAATAAGGTAGTAGCAATGTAAACTTAAATACTGTACACCACTTCATGGAATTAATAATGAGAATTTTTATTTGCGCACAAATTCAGACGGCAAAATCTAATGAGTAGAAAAATCAGCAAGGTTGGCCTTTAAAAGTTATGATAGTATACCATGTATCGTTACGGAACTGTTATTATAGTGATCGAGTTCTTATTGTACTGTAAATTAAGATATCGTTTTGGACTATAATAATTTTTTTTTCTAGTTCAATTCTTTCTAAAGAACTTGACAAATCTATGGAGTCAACTCTTGTACTACTTCCATTCCTCACCTCAAAATGAATGATAGCCAACATGTTTCTTACTTTGATCTACAGAGAGATCTCTGGCTTATGTCATCCATCTGCGGACAAATGCCACAAAAACACTTGAAGAAACTCGGCCAACTGCGTTTGATCTTTCGACAGCATTTGATTGGTTTTTGTCAACAGCAAGCGTACAAAAACTTTATTACTCCAAGACGAATTTTTAAAAATTCATTTTATTCGCAAAGTCAGGTTCTTTAATAGCAGATTGCACAAATTAGAAGAAAAACAATAATTATTACTAATAATAAACAGTAATAATACCTCATCATCCAGTTTTATAAATATACTTTTCTGCCTGTTATATTTAACATTTTTTCTTCTTCAGCCTTAGAATTCTTTGACGAATAATAACTCATAATATATTAGTAAATAATTATTTTCATTATGCTAATATTTCGGGTCCAGTTTCTGGTGACATCATTAGAGCTACATCAAAATATACCAGATTAGAAAACAGTTGAATTCAGTAGATACAATTACAGTGTGGAATGTAGCTGACTGCGTATGCAAAGAGTTTATACGATTCTAATAATAATGATTAAGCGTTTTGTTATTCTTTTATCTTATATCCTTGGAAATTCCTTCCCCAGAATAGTCTTAACTTCTTCAAGTGAACGCATACTATTTTTCTTCTTCTGAATGAACCAAAACAATTTGCTTGAAAGCTCTTTACTGTTCAAATTCACCGAACTTCATCCTTGTTCAACATTTAGCGAGATTATTCATTTATTATGGCATCAACATATTATAGGTCATTAAGTGTTAGCAGCCCCCTCCCCCCTCCAGTCTTAATGCACTATTATTAATGTAGCTATGTGATTCAAGGTCAAGTATGTCATCAGTCAACTACAGTTTATTTTTAATATTCATGTACGAAGAAGCTAAGCCATACATTATCTCATTTAATGACTCTTTATGTAACAGTAGTGGGGAATTTCGAAACAAGAGTGCGCGCCTTTATGTTCTTCTATGATATGTAGTTACCATCCGGTGAATTCGCTACTGGGTCTTTCTCTAAATGTTTCGGTGCTATAGGCTGGTGTTTCATAATCCAAACTATACTGCGGACTTGTAAAATATCAAAATTCTCTACTTGGTATTGCTAATGTTATATATATATATATATATATATATATATATATATATATATATATATATATATATATATATATATATATATATATATATATATATATATATTCAATAAATAGAGTAAAATATTTAAATATATTTTCTTATATTACGTTGGATTTCTTTCACATGAATAGACTAATGTGAAAACTTTTAATTTTCATATTTGAGTTGAATATATTTGACTAATTTAAACAACTTAATAACACAATGCTTTTTTGCTCTCATTGGTTTGGTAAAAATCATTGACAGAAAAAGTGTTGTAATTTATATATATACTCTTACACAGAGATTTTTAGTTAAGGAAAAATATCAATCATTCCATTTGGGAATTTCTTGACACATTTTTCGTAAAATTTAATTAAATTAAATTTTTTTTATATATATTTAGATTATTCTTTGGAAAATCTTATGGATATACACATTTGGTGTAATTGCAGACTGCAGAATGCTTTCAATGGCACATTCGAAATGACCTCACGACATTTGACCTTCGGTTGGAAAGGCCGAAGTTCGAATCCTGTCTAGGGCGTGAAGTACCTTTATAAGGGCTTTCATTTTAATGGAAATTAGCCGGTCTCATACGGAGGGGACATGGTTTTGAACTTTTAGAATTTTTTTCATTTCGCAAAACAACTAAACTGGCCATAGAACGCACGCACTTAGCATACATAATACTCTGGATTCAGCGGTAGTTGCTTCGGCCGTAATGCTTACAAATCCAACACAACCTACTGTTCTACATAACACAGTTTAAGAAACCTTGAACTCACCTTTTGCTAGTCAAGATGTTTCATTTTTTTTAAATAATAATTTATATGTTTCATTAGGTTTCCCTTTGGGACTAAATGTTTTGAGGACCGGTAAGCATTTTCGGGGCATCAGCAGTGGAGAAACTGCTGTAGATCCAACGTTATTCAGATTAGCATCAGTCGTCCACAAATATGAAAATATTATGTAATGACCACAAGGATGTTTAAAATTATTTTCCAAATAAACACTTGCATAAAGAAATTAAAGAAGTATAAACAGTAAACTAACCCTTAACAATTTCATAAAATCAATGCAGGAATAAGAGAGAGATTAGTAGCCAAAAAATATACTCATTTTGTTTTAGACATTTCCTGCTGTATTGAGACCCAAGAGCTTCCGCCCCTGTTGGTATTTTTAGACGAGATCTTTGGTTGGAAAACCCAGCTTCGAATCCTGTCTGTGATGAGAAAATCGAGTGTTTTCAGTCAAATGATGAGTTAACCAGTGAATTAGAAAGAAAAAAAAAAACCCGGAAAATCGGGTTTTTCGTTCTTCAAAACAGGCAACCCAGTCGGGTGAACATACATATCTACAGAATTAGGATGCTAATGACGAGATTAGAGTCTCACCATTTTATCTTTCCGCTGTCCGTGCGGTTAGCCTAGTGGCTATGCGCTTTGCAACCATATGCCTGGGGAAGGAGTGTCCTAGGTTCGATTCCCGTCGACGACGTGAGGAGCTTAAGGATCTTCCTCAGCCATTGCCAAGTTAGCCGGTCTTGGGCGTGGACAGCAGGGTTTTCCCCCCAGTTTATCTGAGGTTTTTCATCCTGCAAGCAGGCAAACCGTCCCCGTGAACACACACGAATACGGTCAGGAATACTTAAGATGATCCCTCCAGACCATAGGTCTGAATTGTCAGCTATGCCGGTCCCGAGCCCGGATAGAAATAGGAGAGATTGAGGTAGTGCCGTACCTCTCCGTAAAAGGGGCTCACGGCCGTTGAATCACCATACGAAATGAATGAATGAATGAATGAATGAATCAATCTTTCCGCTGCACACTATGGATCTCAGGATGAGATCCATAATACTCGTGCCAGTCACTGAATTAGAAACCTTTATGTATATACACGTAAACGTCACTAACGCAGGATATATGCAAATACTTGGTCACGTGCGTCTCCGTGTGTTCTAGGTAATTATGTAAGAATTCTGCTGGTCAGTTATCGTCAATAGTGTTGATCACAATGAGAAAAACAAAGGATCTTTCGGAGTTCAATAAAGGGCTTATTGTGGGTGCCTCAGGCTGGAAAACACGATTTTGAAAACAGTAATGCTGATAGTTTCTGAAAAGGTGAGATATCCCGGGTGTTTAATCAGTGGAATAATAACCCACATTGCTTGTCTAAGAGGCGTAACTGTGGTTCTAATACCACAGTTAGGAACGAGATTGCCGTCACTTGAGAAGGCTTGTACGGACAAAGATAACTTCCTGTGTGCAGCAATTGAATGAAGCATTTAATGAAGGTCGTTCCCGACCCACATTTCCCCGAACTATGTGCAGGGAACTGAAGAGGATATCGGCTGGCAGTCACATGCCTATCGGAAACCAATGATTTCTGTGTCCGGTATGTGTAGCGAATTTCCTGGATGGAGATGACACTCGATAGGACAGGACTGAGGCCTAAAACTCTCTGTACATAAGGCAATTAATGTCCAGACGAATCGTAAATCCTGGAAAGGTCACATAGTAAATTACTTTAAATGCTTTCAATAAGATCTGATTCACATCACGAAATCTGTTGTGAATCTAATTCGATATACGCATAACAAAGTGATAATTCAAGGACAATATAAAAATCGTGGAGAATGGATTCTGCCAACCGGGTTGGCTGAGTAGTTAGCGTATTTGCTCTCCAACCAACAAGCTGTGTTTTCCAATCCTGCCTGTAGGCATCGATATTTGTGGCACCAAATGATTGATACATTTCATCACTTACTGTGAGCCACTACTCTGCTTGTTGGAGGCCTGAAGTGACTTAAAAAGTTCCGTATTTGGGCTATATATCAGTGTTTTCGATTATCTATCTCTGAGCCTATCAGTACTAATATTAATGCGCTATTAAATCAACAGCTTGTTGTATTGTGTGTGCGTTCGTGCGTGTCTGTGTCTGTGTGCGCGTGTGTGTGTGTGAATTACTAAGAACTGTATTCTTCTTCTCTTGCAGCCAACAGTGTGATCCGAAATTCACTTATGGACATGCATTCGTTTGAATTCTCTTTCTCTGTCTCTTTATATGTGTACAATTTGAGCTTCTTATAACAATTACACACACGCACAGAGAGAGAGAAATCTCAAAATACAGTGATTTCCCCCCCCCCTCATTGCAGAGATAGTGGCCTGATTCCAAATTTTCAGTTTTAAGAAAGCATTCAGTTGGTCATCATCAGCAGCAGCCATTTTCTGACCAGTGCTGGACGAAAGCCTCCCCCAAAGTCCTATGCTGTGCCTTTCTATGCCACTGAGTTCCAGCCATTTCTTTAGTCTCATCCTCCCACCGTCTCTTTGGTCTTCCTGTAGCTATCTTTCCATCTCTAGGATACATTATTATTATTATTATTATTATTATTATTATCTGAGACCTCCAGGGAGTCAAGGACTCGTCGAGGGAGGCTATAAATCACCCAACTCAGGTATCATACCTTCCCTTAAATTCATTCACACTAGATGCACTCACTACCTCTAAATGCAAATTATTCCACCCACTGCTCTCTGTGAGAAATACCTAGCTCTTACCCCTTTCTTGACTGTGAACAACCTTAACGTCCATGGATGCCCCCCCCATGTTCTCTCCCCCGCCTTCCATATAACGAAAAATTTCATAGTTGAAATGCTATAACACCCATTTAAAGGTTTATAGACCTCTATCATATCACCCCTCTTTCTCCTGTTAACCAGAGTCTGCAATCCACATACTCGCAATCTGTCCTCATAATCTAAATCTCATAATCCAGATATAATCTTTGTACCTTTGTAACTCAAAGCCTGCCAATTTGCCGTTTGGAACTTTTAATGGCAGTTATAATGTGTCTCACCCTAGTCTGAGCTCTCACCCAGGTTCTATCTAGAATGGTAATTCCGAGTAATGTTCTTTCCATTTTCCTCTGGTAATCCTCAATTTATTGATCAATTTTTTAGTCAAAGTCCATGTTTCATTTCCATATGTCATCATGGAAAGTATACAACTGTCGAATATTTTCTTTTAAGACAGATTTGAGTGCGTCATACAGTTTTACAAAGGTCATCCAACCAATTTGAATTGTATATATAATTTGTTTATTATTCTGTCAGTAAGAGCCAGCGATATACAATTAGGTAAATTAAGCGTTACTGAAAGAACAGAAATGATGGAAATCTCTCTGTAAGTTAAAAGTCTGCTCTTTTTTTATGAAGAGATTTCCATCGTTTCTGACAAAACATAGCTGAGTTGTAAGTTAAAACTCAGCTATGTTTTGTTCGGATACTTGAAAAATAATAAACAGAATTTTCGCTGCTGTACAGAGATAGCGTCGCAGTACATAACAACTGATCAATACACTTCGCCAAATAAAGGAACGATGAAATGTTATTTCCATATGAGTAGTAAATCTGTTGGAGCCTCCGTAACTAGTTTGATATAGACTACCTCCTTTGGTTTGAAAAAACCCGGGTTCGAATCCTGTCTATGACATGAGGAACCTTTTATCAGGTCTTTTCAATCGAATGGTGAGTTAGCCGGTCTCATAAACTCGGTTGTTTTTTTTTGTCCGTTAGAAGAAGGAGTAAATCTGATCTATTTCTCTCAACCCACGGAAATCGCTAGCCTTAGCAAGCGAATAAAAGTTTCCATTTTGTTGTATTAAAATATAAATATGTCGGGAGCACTAAAGAAACTATTCTAGACCTCTCTCTCTCTCTATCAAAATCAATGACGTAGTTTATAAACAGCAGTTATTTTGTTATGTGCAAGATCACTATAACTAGACATCACAATATCATGTAGTTAGGATGAAATGCACACACACACACTGAGATCCTGCACGGAAAACTCATTTCGCCACACTAACGATCTCATCAAGGACGAATCCGTCAGAACAGCTGAACAATCGCCATGAATGGAAACATCCAATAATCCTTTGCCTCTGTTAGTTGGATGTGATCCACAAAGCGAACACATCGATTGTGGATCCGTCGATGTGGTCATCAGCAATCCTACTTTATAGTTAAAATATCTGTGTACTTCTACGAGGTCATATAGACTAGCCATCTCTTTTTACAAATAATAATTACGGGAACCTTAGGAACACACAAATTTGGCCTTTGACCTTTCAATTGTGCATTTCTCAAGAGGGGAAACTCTTGAGAAGAGCACAATGGAAAAGGTCGATGGTTATTAGAACAGTTTCCTTCCGGATATTATTATGAATCTCTTTGACTACTCTTTGAATACCAGCTTCTTGAAATGTAAAGATAAGATATACAAACAAAAATAAAAGTTAGTGATGTGATTCTGTTTACCAACATAAATTTAATCAGCTGAAAAACTTCGAATTTACATCGTTAACGCCTCAACCTTCTGTAAAAAAAAAGTAAATAAAAATAAAGTCGTCTCCATAGATGATCGGAAAGATCTGGATTCGAATCCCGTGTACGATGCGAAGACTCTTTATCAGAGATTTGCAGTCTCAAATTAGCCAAGTTACCTGACAGTGCCAGCCACTGAGCCTAACACGCTAAGGAAAATGAAAAAGAAGGATGACGTACATACGCGACATTTTTTAAAAAATTTAACCAGAGAGTCGTAATGATCATTTCCACTTTTTAAACTTATTAGAAAGATCTCTGTTTGAATCTCGTCCAGGATGCAAAGAATCTTTATCACGACTTTTTGATTGAAGGTAAGGTAGCCTATCTCATACTCATGTTGGTTTTTCTCCACTTAATTAACAGGCATAATACACTGGCCTCATAGTCTTAGTTGCTTCTGCTGTAATTCACAACCCAAACCAGCCTTTCTAAACAGCTTATTGTTGTTGTTGCTGATGGTGAGGGGTTACAACCGAAGCGGTTGAGGCTGTGAGGTTACAACATGTTTCAGAATTGCTTGTGTTTTTCTAGCTGGTTTGCCTGTTGGCTGAAAAAAAAAAAAAAACGTGTTTTTAAGAGAAATACCCTGCCATCTTCTTAGGGACAATAGTAATCTAGCCTTCCTAAAGGTGCTTGTCCACAGAATCAAACATTGGGATGAAACGACGGGAGCAGCGTCGTCCAAAGTATCAGGACTCTGGTAACGCGCAGAAAACACATAAGCAATAATACTCGTATGAAGGATTTTGCTTATACCAATCTCTACACGTAGTGAACGATTGAATGGACTGACTAAGTTGTATACGTTTCGCTACTAGAAGAGTTAATTATATTATAAATTAATTGTATTTATAATATTAACTGTATCCGCCTCTAAACAAAAGGCCCTGGGTCGGGATTTCTCTTCTCTCCGGAGCATGGGCTAACGTCGCCAGCTAAAAGCCAATTAAGAAAATGAAAAATGTTTTGTGAGACCCACATGTATTTAAAGATACTTTAAGTTTACTTTTTTTTTTGCCTCTCAAGAATTCCCTTTGTTATTAATTTCCTTTTTCAAGATTATTTATATTTAGAATTAGTTCTTAGTTACTTCATAGGCTATTACATTAATTCCAGGTTTATTCTTTAAAGCCTCCGTAGCTCAGTTCGTTACAACTGTGCACTTTGGATGCAAAGTCCATCGTCTTAACCAATTCTACGATGGACTTTTGCCAAGTTTCTCAGCTGCAAATGAGGTACTCATACGAAGTGTACCCTAAGGTGACAGCTGCCCCTCCCCACAAAAAAATATTTCAATGGGTACGACTAATCACATGGTCTTACTAAAGTAAGGTTTCGGAAACAAAGATTACTTGGCTGTTATTGGAAAGGCCTGGAAAGGATCGAAAAAGAAGAATGCTTATTATTTGCATAATTTCAACATTATTTTCCAAGCTAACTAAGTTTAGGAGGAAAAGAAACAGAGAATTGAAAAACAATGATAATATTTCAATTACATAAGCAAAAAAAAAAAAAGGTGAGTTAGCCGGTCCGTCCGGCTAACTCACCTTTAGTCGAAAGAGACCAGATAAAGGTTCCTCGTGTCACCGACAGGAATCGAACCCAGGTCTTTCCGACGGAAGAGCTTCGTATATACTGACTGAGCTACAGAGGCTTTATTGTTATAATATTGTATTTAAAAAAACAAAAAATCAGTTATATCTGTTGCTTTCTTGAAAGTGCCTCACGACATGCTCCTTAACCCGTACTGTTCATAATCCAAATCACGTTCCAGTGAATAAGCAAACTGCGTACATTGATTAAAGTAGAAGCAAATATGCTTGTTATGAAAAAAGGAAGATTGGAATAAATATTTGTCTTGCTTTCTCTGCTGTATTATAGCACAAATGAATAATACTGAACGATACCGTGTCCTCCTGAGCGAAAATTATTTGATTTGAAAGGTAGAACTCTACTAACTCTTTTGTAATATTCAGAACATCGCCATACGGAAATTATGTGTCCTAAAAAGTTAGAAATTCTTCGGTTGTTGACTGCTTATAATGTATCTGAGTTTCACGAATACAGAAGCCGATTTATTTTCGGATTTCGTTTTTGGCCAAAAACGAAATTTTAAAATACATTTTGGGGATGATCCAAAAATCCCCCCCCCCCCAAAAAAAATGAAATTCCTAATTTTAACAGCTAAGAGTGGAGACTAGCTGCTCACTGATTTTCACAAGGTGGTTAGGGATAAAAAAATTACTCTTCAGTGAATAAAAAGAGGTAGAGAATTTATTTATTTTATTAGCATTTGAAATAAGACGCGTAAAATATAAGCAAATTATGACAATCAGATGATGAATGAACCTTAAATCATCATTATCATTATGCGATGCTTTTTGTGAAAAAAATTTCATAGTATAAGTTTAGCGGACTTGTATACATCCAGAAAGTTTTTGATTCAGACAGATGATGCGGGATAGTTTTAGCTGGAAGGAAATTAAAGGCAAATCTTTGCCTCCTGTCTTCGAAATACAGTCATCCTGTCGTGTGCGAGTCCAGTAGCATTGTTCAACGCATCTCTGGTAGACCTGTTTGGGATTGACCAGTGGCTGCATGTGGCATTCGATTGAAAATCTCAAAATCGTTTCTCCTTGAGATGCACTTCAGTTTATGAAAAAGAGAGAGATAAATTTTATGAAGAGGGAAAGGCAACCGTGGAAATACTTTGGTTGACTAATTCCTGAAGATTTGGGTTGCTTGGCATGATGCATTGTTGTGGTGTAGAAACCAAAGTGTGGCAGAAGTTGATAAATAACTCTTGAAGCTCATTTACCGCGAATACCCCCTCTCCTCCTCCTCCTCCTTCCTTAAAGACAGAGAATGGCTCCGTAAACATTCTGATTAGGCGATTCTAAATCACAACCACTCTACACTTTAGATTATTTCACTCACAACTGAATCAATCTGCTTTTGTTTCATCAAGTGATTTTGCTAAATGCAGTACATAGTTGGTCCTTTCAGACCGTTCGTAGATTCCATACAAAAAATAATAATAATAATAATAATGATAATGTAATTCTATCAGGATATTTTTAACTATCCCTCGCATTCTTCTATTAAACTACCACAATACACACGCAGCTGCAGTTAAAATAATTAATAGATCAGTTCAATAGAAATGAAATTAATCAAAACGCATCATTCATACAATTCTGACAAGGTAATCTAAACATAATAAAACTAAGTTTCCTGACAAGTTGCAAGATAATTGCGTAACTTTGAAGTTGCCTCTAACTTTTAAATGCACGACGCTACAAAAAAAAAAAGTTCTAACATTATGAAGGAAACCTCTATTATATGTGCAATACAGATCACTTACTAGATTATCACAAGCGTTTTATCTGATTAGATGAAATATTAAGGAAATTTCGAAATTGCTTTTTTTTTCCTTCTAAATTAACTGCCTGAAATTGTAGCTTCTTTTTTTTTTTTAGATGAATTCGGGCAACCTTTTACCGAATAATGGTTGCATGCATTAGTTTAGTTCTCTGAGCTGTCTGTGATATATCATGTTGACCCTCTTTCTCTGGTATGCCTTTATAACCTGTCCGCCTTATACGTAGTTAAGAGCATATGCGATGTCACTGCCGTTAGTGCTTGGATGTCGTGACTATGACCATTTCCATTCTGTGTTCTGGTGGTTTCTGCTTAATAAAGTTCTGCCGTATTCAGAGCCTTCTATTGACAACTCGATATATCGACTAACAGCTGTAGCAGCAACACAGAGCCGCGTGTTTTAATTTCTTCTCCCCCCCCCCGAAACTTTTATGTTTGCGAGGATGGCGGTGTCGCCAATTATGAAAAATTTATCATTCGGCTGTTTCCTTTCCGTCCTTTATGATGTATAAAATTAATAAAGTCCCTATTAACCACTGCTTCTAACTGGGTGTGTCTTGTTAGCTAAAATCCGGTTGCGTTTTTGCAAAAAGAAAAAAAAAAAAAAAAGAAAACAGTGAAAAGGCTAAGTATGGTGTCTAAATGATCACTTCGTCGTTATATACTATGTACCTTCCTCTGAAGTCGACGCAGAAACTTTTAAAAGCTACTTCAGGTCTTCACTAACCAAGATGGTGGTCTCATAGCACCTAAAGGCATTCGGGAAACATCCCTGTCTAAAGTAGGATTCGAATCCACCTTAGTTCGACAGCGAATACGCTGTTTTTACTCAACTAACCAGGTGGGCAGATTGGCCCAGTGAATATTTGAATGAGCTGTTACATACCTCTGCTAATTAATCTTAGCATACAATAGGCAGTGATTCTTACAAGATGGTTTAACTGCAGCTACTATGATGAGCAGTTATTAGTTATAAGAGCTATATGAACGATTGAAATCAATTCACGTGATCTTCTGACGTACAAAGATTTCTGTATCAGCCTCGTTGTCCAGATCTTCACATTATCTGAGGTCTTTATTGAATGTTCGTCATATATGGAAATATGTGAATCGAAATTAAATCATGGGGGGGAGGGGAAGCCAGAGAAGAATAAAACGAATTACTAAAGATTAATCTTTAAAATAAGTACTAAAATCATGAAAAATCTAAACAACAAAATATGCAATCAATTTATCTATTATTTATGTCTGTGCAAATTTCTTAACTCATCACAATTGAAATAACCGCAGCGCACACCAGCTCTGTTGATCGAGTCGACTTCGCTTTTTAACCTACTACGAGGTGGAGGTAGTTCGAATACCACCATGGACATGAATGTTTTGGGAATGTCTTTGGTGGTCCTTGACCATCATTTGATGCACGTAGATGCTATTTCTTACTCATTATTTAAATCCATTCGGATTTCGAAGGGAAAATAGATGTGCATATTTTCACTAAAAATTGACAGCCTACGAAACTCCTTGGTTACTACAGTGAGTTTCCAATTTTAGCTAACATTAGCTTCTATTGAGCTTAGTGCAAGTCAGTATTTCGTTGGTTGCTTGAGCGATCATTCAGGAGAGATCCATGATACCGCAGAAAGACTGATACATCCTTTGAAGTATAATATGTTCTAGTTTCGTCATGACTTGAGCAACGTTTATTAGCCATTTCATCTGGACAAAAGAAAATCGACCTCTGATGGCGGTAGAAAAGGTTTCTCTCTGTTGAAAATAAACAAACTGGTCGGTGAACATATGCACACGGTATAGTTGACAGACATGATATATTAGCATCATGGTTTTAGCGGCCTCTGTATTACTTCTGATCAATCATAACCCACTTCAAAAACTGCACTGGGGTATTTTTTTTTTCATATTATGCCAGAATAATAATAAACAATTTTATATAAAAAATTTAAATCATTTTGTGTCATCACTTTTTTACCTAGAGGTAGAGTTTATTTAGAACGATAAAAATATGCCACTTGAAAAGATAAAAGGTTCTGTATAATATTCTTGAATCACGAATGCATTCTGTAACTATTACTCGTTTTGTCGCTTATGCTAAATTCATAAATACCAGATGGTAATGACCGTTATTTTACATGTTGTAGTCACGCTAGTGAATGAGAACGATTCAAGCAGATTAATTCCTGAAAATGAGGAACGCTTTTTAGGCCTTCCACTTTCCAAGCCTCCAGATGGCGCTCTTATATGCGGGGAAATATGTAGGTGCGGTAATACAATGTTACAAATTTTGTGACCATTCGGATTCGATCAACAATTTGCTCTCTAAGAAGTCTTTATCATTCTTGTATGTATAAACGATGGACAGAGTACATAGAAATAGTTAGCTTCGTTTCAGAGGAGGAATGATAGTGGTGTGGGATAAATGTCTGCACGTGCTTTAGCGTAGAATTTAAGTATTCCCAAATGAGAGTTTGTAACAAATGAGAAATGGAATTCACAGGTGAGGCTATGATCAACATACGGCCATTTACAGTATTGACTGACTGACTGATGAGGACTGACGCCCTTTCAGAAGTCTGATTACCTGGCCCGACCCTGGAGAATTTGTGTTTGCAGATGCGAGCAGCCAAAGCAATCTCATAAGTGTTTTGACACATAGCGAACCGATTGCTGTGAACATTCACAGAACTCCTGCAGCTCACAAGCCTTTTTTGATGACAACGAATTACGTATTGGCGATTGGCACAGTAGGGACTTCTTAATGTGGAAATCGCAGACCTGAATTCTATTGAATTCAGGTCTGCGTATATGAATGTTGAGCAGCACCTTCTACATGCTTTAAAGAAAAGTGGAGGAATAATCGTTCCACAGAACTGTTCCATGAAAATACTTTTAGAAAAAGCATAAAGGCATGAACAGGACATCTATGATATAGTGACTGGAGTGAATCTCTGAGAGAAAAATTATGAACTCGAACGTATATCGTGATAATTCTAGTTATTCATTTAGTCTACAACATCCAGAAATCTCCAATTCTGTGCATTCGTATCATTTTTCTTTTGCCCGTTTACTAACGCTTTCATGTGACATCGACCCCACTAGTCATCCAACTGGGAGAGCTAGTTAGCCAAGGATAAGTTTCTCTTCGACCAATCCAGTGCTTGGGAATGTAATGATTTCGATAATCGGAAGTCTGGTTACTCGGAGAAAAATGCTGTAAATATCCATATCATAATGAAATACATAAGCCGTTGTGTCGTTAAAAAAACATTTTCCTACTAAGGCGATCGTTGAATCCAATTAATGGATTCCTTACATAAGATTCCCTTACACTTACCGAACATCGAAATGAAAATGCGTTTTAATTATTGCATAAGTAATTTCACAATCCCATAAATGCTCACGAGTATTATTCACTTTAATTCATTCGTAAACAATTGTTTACCTTTTCAAGACCCTCCCTTTCTTGCCGTTTTTTATTTATATCAGTTTATATCAGGGTTGAGCCCTCGATGTAGTTACGGAGAATGCAGGATCTTGTTGATACGTTTCATGGACATTCGAAGTTGTGTGGTCCTTGGGGAAATGGCAACAGAAAGATTGAATCTATGAGCATCGTACGACTGGATTCGAAATTCATCAACAACACTTCAATGTGAGAAGAATGCTTCACTCATAAATCACTATTTTTTTTTTACTTCGCATTTCAGAAGAACAAGGACAGTCTTGCAAATTTGGACGATATAAAAATCAAAAATTAGCCTACAATAAATATTTGTTCTCAGTTTCCTTAATTAGTACTTCGCATTGCGAACAGTGTTTAATGAGGTCATGGAGTATTTAAATGTCATTTACAGACACGTTGAATACTTACATTTATAACGTCTGTAAAAGTAAAAAAAAAAAAAAAAGCACCAACCAAAGATAAGTCATCTTGAAGCGTTGTGACTAGCTTATAATGCATTAGCCCTTTTATTGTTCGTAAGACTAATGAACATGTTCCTGAAGCTGTCTTTCGTCCTTGAGACATGAAAGGGCACTTCTTAACAGACATAATCTTTTCCACGTGACCAGGAATGGCGCCCAACAGTAGCCATTATTCCAGATGGTCGTTCGGGGGATTGCGTGCCTGTACATAAAGCTAACTGTTGCCATGGCGGTATTCTATATCACATGCGTTCTCGTGTACCCTAGGAACACCTGTATTGATGTGCTGCATTTCAGGAATAACAACAGGAACCTCAACGTTATCCCTGCAGGTAATAAAACGTCTACTTGTAGTTCTCTCTACGGTATCGGCCTAGCTTGTTACTCATTAATCAATCGTCTGAGGCTTGCAGTCTTGTGAATTGTCCGTTCATGGGTTCAATGGGCTGAGGGACGAACAAGATAGCACAGCATATTACGTGTTTTTTTTGTTTTTTTTTTGACTGAGGGATTTAGGGAGTAGTATACGATTTGAGGTTTTATTCTTCCTTGTCTCCATTTTACACAACTGCGACAATAATTTTTGTAACATGAAGACGGAATTCTCATTGTACGATATATGAGCAGTCAATAAACTCGAGATTTTGCTTATGTTTACTTCACAATGGTTCGTGTACATGGCTGCATCACTGATCATGCAAAACACATAAGTGGGTTGAGCCCTCGATGTATAAAAGGTATTCACAACGAACGATCTTATCTTGGCTAACTGAAGCTGTTTTCTTAAATTATTAATATCCAGAGGATAGAAAAGATAAAACAAGTTTTTGATCAGTATAAATAATAGAAAACCATTGTATTATTATTATTTAATAATAACCAAATGTTCGATGTGTCGATCATATATTTCAAATAACGCTAGGAAAATTATATTCAAAAATAATATATTCATATTCCTCTGGAATAAATTAAGTTTCAGCACGATTACAAGTTGGTACATTTTACAGGAAAAAAAAGGTGAAATTTATCTCTTATTTGAATATGAAAACCTGGATTTCATTACAGTGTAAGCTAATTCAAAGAAATACAACGATTTGAATGAGAACGATCATGAAAAGTATTATGTAAAATCCATCATGATTCAAAGCAGTTTCTCAGTCGTTATAATGCAGAATATCGAAGCCAACATAGCTGAATAATATTACTAGTAGAAATATCTAATACTGTTGAACATTATTACTAGATATTAGAAAGTAACTAATAATGCTGTGGCCAAATTGTGTGAGTTTACATTTTAGAATATTAATTTAACTTTATTGTTTTTAATCTCCATAAATGAATCCTAGTGAACATATGGTTGAAATAAAAAAAGAATTTAACATGCTTATTTTCCTAATTATTTGCAATTTAGAACTTGAATGAGCCCATATGAGTAATCTTGGAGCTGACGGCTTTAAACCCTGTTTAGATATTGTCGATTTCGACTTCCTAGTATTTAAAAAAATGGTCTCTATGTGTAGTGACACTTCATATGCAGACTGTCTTCTATTTTATTCATGAGTAGGATGCAATTAATTTATCCTGCTATGGTAAAAAGTGGAACGCATTTCAAATATTCGCTCCATGGAGAATTTATGCGCTATACAATATTATAATCTTCTTCAAACCATCCTTGTCCCTAGGACAAGTAGAATCCCCTGATTAGGGATCACGGTGAATTAATGAAGCCGCCACTCTACTGCATACCATAAGGGGAAGTACACATTTATGCCTGTGTGTTCACGGAGCAGGTTTTCCTGTTTTGAAAGACGAAAAATCCTCTACCGGATGAGACTGGCTAACTCACCATTGGATTGAAAAGATCTGATAAAGGTTCCTCACGGCATAGACTGGATTCAAACCCGAGTCTTTCCAAACAAACGGTTTGTTTATACAAACTCGGCTACGGAAGCTGCAATTTTACAATCGATACTTTTATTAGATATATTATTAGATATATGAAGAGCCAAAGGCTTCAATTATACTTTTATATTAACCTACTTTTATATTAACCTACCATAGCTACATATTGAAAGATGATAAGAAATTCTCATCTTGAAAGAACAAATCTTTAAACTCTTGCTCAAGAACCATATTATGCAATAGAACATAAATTTATTGCAATTAGTTTCCAATAGCAAACCTAAATAATAATAATAATAATAATAATAATAATAATTATTATTATTATTATTATTATTACTGACGATATCCACAATGGAAACATTCACTGATTCATGTGTGCAAGCAGAACCTATTACTACATTGGAAGAATGACGTCACATCCGTCTTAGTCTATCACAAACAAACGAAACTGTTAATATAAGAGGTGTATGCCTAAATACACAATATAGAACATTTCAGCTATAAGGTAATAATTATATGCTGTATGCTGTACGTTGTGCATATCTAGTTGCTCATCCATGGATGCAACTACAATAAATATACATGCGCATCGTATCTATTTTCGACAAGGCAGTAATAGACTCTACAGTATAATTATATGAGACTTCAGGTACTTCCTGAAGTTTTGGCCTCAATTCATGCTGTATGATATTTCCCAAGCCATCATTATACTCTTGTAACTGGTGCAGTGACCAAGAGCACGAAACCGCTATCGCCACGGTCAGTCGTGCTTCTGCTGATACCTCTAGATTCTTAATTTCCAAGTGAATTACTAGAATTTAAAAATGAGATTTATTTTTTTCTTGAAAACGCTGTTGTCCTCCAACCTGGTGCAGTGCTGTCAAAGTCTATTGGTTTTCCACGTTGTCGTGAAAGTCCCAGGAGAAAAGTAATCAATGCCGTCTTATTTATATCCAAAATTGCAGGTAAAGGAGGTATAGTTCAAGAAAAGTAGAAAGAAAATGCACACAGAATACGAAAAATATATTATTAACATCTTTACAAAAGTTATTAAAACATTTATTACAATTATAAAGAACCTATTAAATAGTGGAGTTCTTTACGGTACTTAAATTAAGTTAATAAAAAAAAAGGTGTCGAAATTATATAAAGGTGTCTTACTGTTACTATAAATAAGTTTTATTGCTTACAAAAATAATAACGGGATTAACATTATTGCTTTGTCATTCGAAGGATGATACATCAGTTTGGAATGAATAACAGTGATTGATTATATCGTATCCTATTTCTGGTTTAGGATTTTTTATATATCATACAAAATAAAATGTTTGTTCACAAACATTTTTTGAACGTCGAATGCAAGAAAAATTAGACAAAGAAAAAATAATTCAATGACTAGCCGATGTAGTGTTTAAACACTTGCTTATTGTGAATATTCAACAATTATATTTCATGGGCATTGGTTGCCTTGTGCTTACAGACTTTAACTTAACATACAACATGATTTTGTCACTTGATATTTTCTCGAAACCCGATTAAAATAATTTAGAGAGCCATATTCAGCTTGAAAGCGATAGTTTTGACATTACTGCTGGTAACTCCTATTACGTATGTTCTTCTTTAGCTTGTTTTGCTTGTTTTACGAGATGAAACAAACTTTCACACAACCGCATGAGACTAGCTAAGATTCCTGGACGGGATTCCAACCAAGGGCATCGTCGAAAGCGACTGAGCTACGGAGCCTCTATCTAAAATGATAAATACAAACAAATACTTTTTTTTTTATTCCATTTATCAAAATTTTACAAAAAAAAAAAAAAAAAAAAAAAAAACGTTTTTCCATGCTGACAGTAGGCTAATTTCCTCCATCTTCATATTTAGTGAGTCTTTTTATCTCATTATATATCGTCCTAAAACTTTTCCATCTCTTCTCTATCATAACAGAAAAATTCTTCTGAATTTCATTCATTTTTAAGTTGGACATTTCATATCTTATCCTTCCTTTTTGATTTTTAATTTTCTTATTCCTACATCCTTTAATTTAAGTTTAGCTGTTAGTGAGTATTGATCAAATCCCTACGTAATTTCTCTCCTTGACTTAACATCGAAAAGAGTTTTTAAAAGTATTCGCTGTTTATGTATTGTGACGAAAAAAACATAAACTGTTTAACAGATAGCATGTAGATCTTATAAAAAAGTGTTACTGATTTTCATTGAACCTCCATAGATCAATGGGTTTCGACGATGCCTTGATTGGAAAGACCTGAGTTCGAATGCCATCTAGTTCACGAAACCATTATCAGGACTTTTCAACTGAAGGTGAGGTATCCGGTCTCATACAGAGTTGGTAGGTTTTTTACTCACGGAACTCGAGGTCTTTCATCCCGCACAACAGGTAAACTGGTCAGAAGAATGCACGCAATTAACAGTCATAATGAGGATAGTATTAACCGCCCTATGAGAGTATTAATTAGGTTTTAAATGAACCAAGTTACTTGCCAGTGAGCCTGTAAAGCTTAACAGTCAAGAGGAAATATGGAAGGACTACCAATTTTCTCCAGTTGTTTTATACTTGCCTATCCGTATCATATTATATACTGTATATACTATCATAGAAAAAAACTTAGATCCTAACCAGATTTTAATATCCCTTTTCACCCTGTTGCTCCTTTTGAAAAATTATACACTCGTTCAATCCGGTTAGTGTAGTATTATGCGCTTTTAGGTTAAAATTTTCTTTATAGAGAATCGGACAATGTGCAGTGCTGCCTTATAATACGCGTTTTATGATCAAGTCTAGACAGTCGTTAATTTTAACAACCTCCTATTCCTAGGAGAAACGTTTTAATATTCGTACTGTCCTGTAGTCATCCAGTGAAGGATGACTGCAGGACAGTTATGGTAGTTGATTCTTCACTTTGATTCTAGGTATCCCTAGAACATAAAATGAATTATATGCGCATAAATATTATGTGAATGAAGAATATTCGGTGGTTTATCTCCTTTTTTTTTATTTATAAACGATAGTATGTTTTGTAGATCGCCACGATTCTAAAAAATTATAAATCATCCACACCGGACCCTATATAATTTATACTGGTTTGTTGTAATTCCAAAAAAAAAGACCTACGTTTTTTTTTTTTTTTAACTCAATGGCGAACAGCAGCACGTGGAGTAAGTAGACAAATACTGTTCATTACCGCGCAGCTCAGATTGCGCATAAGTGGTTTAGATGACGATAACTGAGAACTTTATATTGTCATTTAGAATCATACTGTGTTGATGAGATATGACTAATCCTACGTATTTTCTTTGTATGTCATTTTTTTCCTGTAAAGATTGGACTTGGGTTACTGGGGTGATTAATTGTTTACAAATTCGTTTCTACGCATATTGATATATACAGGTTCTTGATTGAAATTTATTTGTAATCACAACAAATTTTCGTTTTCTACTTATAAAAATCAGATACATTTGTTTGTTTCTTCGTTCGAGAATTTTAACTTGCTATATATTGTCAAAAATTGAAATTGAGTTTTCATATTAAGGTTTTTGCTTTTATCAAACGATATTGTTTGTGTCTTATATTTTAATTTAATCTAATTTAATTAATTTTTAATCAGAAAAAAAAAATCAGCTAACGCCTTTTTATTCCCGTATATACGGGAGTAGGCGAGGCCATTTAGCCCTATCTAACTTTTGGAGACTGAGTGGGCAATTCAATCTCCACTGGTACCCAATCAGAGACAGATGGCCCAAGGCTATCACTAATTAAGCGGTACGCAGTGAAGAGAGACGGCTCAAATGTGCCGCCATCTCGTGGTCTCTAACCCTAACACAATGTATTTAATGTCTGAAATAATGTGGGTTCTACGGTCGATTTTCTTGAGTTTACAGGACGAAAAACCCGAGTTTCCGGGAGGAAAAACCTGCTTGCCCGTGCCAGAGATCGACTAACTCGGGAACCGGTCGAAAAAAGGCTTAGAAAAATTTCCTCTAGTCGCCGACTAGACTCGAAACCAAGACTTCCTTCGTGCGGCCTAGCGCGGTGGTGTGCAAACGCCACATCCACTGAGAACAATATTTATTAAATTAATTTAATAAATATTAAATTAATTTTTAATTTAATATTTTAATGAACATGAAATTTTGATGTGTCTAAATGTTCACTCTTAAGTGGAATACTTAATAATTCATCTCACAGATTTACCAAAGTACCTGCGTAGTCTTGTGGTAACTTCTATGTTGCTAGGCCTGCTAAAGAATGAATTACAAGTTTGATTCTGGTCACCGATTGGAAAAGCTTTTTCCAGACTATCCTCAACTCATTTCAGAGTTGTTAGTTTTCGGCACAAGCAATTGGAACTTAGCAAAAATCGAGCTTAATTCATATGTGTACATCCGTACATAGAACGAATACTAGTCCAAATTGGGACATCGCCTTCTGTATTGCGCACTGTAGAAATGCATTAAACCTACAGCGATAATGAAGGGTGGTCACCTTCTTCCTGCTAATTTCCAAAAAGAACGAAATCTGTGTCGTTTGTTCCTTTTAAACATCGACACTGCATTAGAGGATCTATTTTTTATAGTTTAGCATCGCACAATGAATAAAAATTAATCTATACACGTTTTTAAAGATTTCATAACAGTATAAGACGTTGTTCATATGTTACCACTTCCTCACATCATTTGGATCTTTTTTACGATTGGTCCAAAAGCATCCAACAAAGTCGCAAATACAACAAGTCGTTTGTATTTATGTGTGTTGTTAGGACCCTCCTGTTAATATTAAGCAGTCTACTGTTGCGTTTTCTGTGAGCCAGTTGTATGACACGTATAGAAAAATTGTCGATATTACAGTCTGGACGTTCTGTCCACTGCGTTCAATATTGTTGTAGTATTTTTAGTTTATCCTAGCGTCAGCCGTAAATTCTCGGTAGAGGAAATTGGGTGGGCTATTAGTTCCAGAAAATATTTGTTAGGTACGTCATCATCACTTATGGACGTAGCTTTCGAGATGAAAACACCGGATGAGTTTAGATAAGGATCCATTTTTTTAATGTATAGCCAAGTTTTTTGAACTGTGATTGTTTGATTTCCCCTTTTTTTCCCTCTTATTATTATTCCTATAAAATGTATAGTGATATTTAGCAATATGATTTTTTTTTGTTTTATTTTATCATTAATTGGTTTTATCGTCATTAATTTTGGCAAGTTTTACACTCAAAACAAAAATGAAATCACACTTTATTTATGTGACTGATCTATTTAATTGATAGCAGTTTCTAATATTAGGTTAAACGACTGCTTTAAGTTTATTAAGCATAAATTTATTGTACAACTATAGAAATATATAGGCTCTAAGATTTCCTTTGGTGAGACTGACAAAAAACTTTTACTGTTGTGTTAAAAATATGATTTATGAGTGGGATATTTGTCACAAAATATCCCACTCATAAAGCAAAGTTGTTCGTCTGACGTTAGTTCTAGTTTTGCATTTTTTCACTTTCATAAGAGGGAAAAAACTGTATGCAAACGTATGCCGGCTAGAGATAGACATTAGAACTGAAACAAATTTGTGTGCGCGCGCGCGCGAAAAAGATAATTCCGTACGATTACTGGCCATGAATGGATGCTTTACTATTTAGATGTTTGGTTATTTGAATTTATTATACACTCTAGCCCAGTGGTTCTTAACCGGTGTTCCCCGGAACATTTGTGTTCCTCGAACTGGTTACAAGTGTTTCCCCGGTGAAAGATGTCACATGACACAGTTCTGAGTGTAATTGGCTACTCTGAATAAAAATGTCGAGGGAATTATTTCCGTTATAACAGAACAATTAACAATATTGGAAGAAAAGATTTCGAGCTATTTTCGTTCCTTAAATACACATAATTATGACTTGATACGAAATCTATTTGACACAATTAATACATCGAGTTGTGAATTTTCGTTACAAGAAGAAGAACAATTAGTTACCTTGTCAACGGATTGTATTCTAAAAATGAAATTCGCTGAAATAACTCTTGAGGAATTTTGGATTTTTGTCCAAGCCGAATACCCAGCTCTCTCCACAAGGGCACTAAAAATGTTAAAGTTTTCAACATCATATTTGTATGAGCTCGGTTTCTCAATAACAACCAATATAAAAACTAAAAAGTGTGAAATACTTACTAATATAGAAAAAGAGATGAAGGTAGCTAAATCACATATTAGACCTGATATTGTTGCTGAAACCTGCAAAAGCCGACAAGCTCAAGTATGGCATTAAAATTAGTTCCATTTTTATAAAAGGAAAGTCCATATATTTATTGTTAGTTTTATGACCCTAATGCTTTTGGTGTTCCCCAAATCTTTCTTATAATCAAAAGTGTTCCGTGACTTCGAAATGGTTAAGAACCACTGTTCTAGCCACATTAAAAGGACTTAGGAACGATAGGTAGGTAGGATACTCCGATCTAACATATCCACTGATCCAATATGCTATCGCATTTCAACCTTAGTGAATGGAATCGATTAAAAGTACGTAGTAACATTTGTCTGCTTTAGGCTTTTCAGGGATCCCCCCCCCCCTTTCAAAAGTGTGAAAGGGGTTCGCTTTCGTCAGTGTAGCCTCGAATACACTGTGAATTTTGTGGGAAAGGGAGAATGTTAAAATAATATTACTTTTTTGAATTATTTCAATGTAATTCCTTTTCTTTAAATTTCAAAGGCTAAAGTATTCTGAGTGCCTCGTTTATCAACCGAAGTAGTCTTTCTTCTCACTTATCCCCTCGGTATATCTGTCATTGCATTCTGCGAAAGTCAGATGTGATTATAGATAACGCATAAAATAATCGAGATACCTTTTATTAGCTAGGAACATTTATGAAATTTTCGACTGAAGATTATTTGCTGGCAGGGATTTTTCTTCCCAAAAAACCGTTTTGTTCGAGAGGACACGGAGTTAGACAGGAGACACTCAGAAAACTAATTTGCCTAAATAACAACTTTTTTTGCGTACGAGCATCACTAGTATGCTATAGGTTCTGCAACATGTCGTGTGTGGGAGTGAGTAAGAACCTAAAAGCGTAATATATGGAATCATCGATTAATTAACATTTTCTATCTCTTATTTCAGATATCGCATATCAGGAATGCTGATAAAGTATAGTCATTATAAGCCAATAATTGAAATCCTTTTTACCAACCATTTTCTACATCAGCGCACTATTTAAGTAACCATATGGAAATGTTTGCCATTCTAATTGAAGTGTTAAGTCACATTCTCTCTCTCTCTCTCTCTCTCTCTCTGTGTGTGTGTGGGTGGGTGTGTGTGTGGGGGGGGGGTCTTTCAGCAGACTTTCCTTTTGTTTATGGGAAAGGAATGTGCTAGAAACGAATATTGTTTTGATTGAACATCTGTTTCTTTTTTTTTCGCCGATCAATATCGAAAACAACTGTTGCTGCTTCTTGAAACTGTTCTGTTCTAATCTTTCTTATCTTGGTGGTTTGTGATTTCGTAGCTTGATGGAGTTGTAATCCATTAACTGGCTGGCTGTCATATTTCTAAGAAATGCAGGAAATTCACAGAACAGAAATGGAAAGATGAATTGGTTTGATTATGATCTATCGTAACGTTATTGGAGGTGGAGGCAATTTCAAGAATCTCTCAAACACGCAGAATTATATATTTCTATCTGATTAATGTTTTCTAAATGTGAAATAATTTTGTGGCTTCATGGTTAACTGACCATGTTGGTGTCACTAAAATTGTTGCTATTTTTATCCAGTATTATTTTTCCTCAATCAGTTGGCTATTCAGTAGAACTTTTGTTTATCTTTGCACGTGTTCAAACTTCATTTTAAAGAGAGCAAATGCAGTATTCTGTGTGTCGTTATGCAACAATGATACAAATATATAACACACGTTAACACACATGACAAATATATAACACATGCGTGTATCGATACATTCAAATCGACTTTATCCTCTTTCAACATAATCAACGGAGAAATTATGCTTTTATTATTCATAGCGTTGTTGAAATTTTTCATTTGAAGTTGCCGTCAAAATCTGTTTTACTTTCTTTTGTATGTCATCAGAGCAAGACATTTTCATTTAGTTAGAAAACGCAATTCATTTCAGTTATTTCATTCTTTGTAATGGCGCATAAATCTTTTGCTTACCACATAAGAATCAATACGCAAAATTAGTCATTATTTTATATTCTTACTTCATATACACTATATTGACAAAAGTATTTGGACACTTTATGTGCTATGTAAATTTCAGATCCTACTGGGAGGTGGGGGTGTCACGGATTATCTAACTTTTAGACTCTAATCCCTGATACTAAAATGTGCTTTGGATACCTATAACACTGATACTGGAAATGTCTCCCTGGGGCGTCGTCCTTAGTGGTGGATGCAGTAGAAATGTTGCTCAATTAAGTCAACATTTTTTAGTAGATATTAGCAAAATTGTTATATATATTTGGTGGTTTTTTTTTTTTTAATTTTTGACGGTGTTGTTTAGTCACTATTATTAAGTGATATACTTTTTAGAATTCGTTTTTCGTTGTGGCACCGATGCGTACGAGAAAAATGGTGACCAAGACAGCGATGTTGACTGATCTCAACGCTCTGGATTTAATGCAATGTAGCGTGTGTTTAATGTATTCGAGAATGATGGAAATGTTTCGTAAGCGAGTCGCGACAGTATGAAGTGACTGCTAATAACGATATAAAGCAGAATTATTAAAGTGTTGTGGAGAATGTAAAGGAAGCAGTGAATGATCGTGCTCAAAATACGAATTTGAATGAAGTGGTCGAAAGTAATAATATGGATGATGAGATGCCAGTGCGGAAAGAAATGGCACGCTTACGCGGAGTCCTTCACAGGACAAAACGTGAGCTCTAGCGATTAGAGAAACGATTGGGGTGTTGTACAGAAAAACTAAGAATGAAGGAAAGAGTAAATGGGAAAAGCATAAAAGTGCGAGAAGATGGGAGAAAAGAGATAGTTTTGTATGAGAATTCGATGTTAATAGATATATACTTAACGAGAAAGTGACGAAAGATTTTTTCCAGGCGTGAAGATAAAGGATGTTAGTGACGTTGTAAGTGCGCAGAAGAAAGAAGCGAACGAGTTAATTGTTTTGCTTGACACAAATGATTTAAAAGGTGAGAAATATGCAATGAGAGAAGATATGAGAGTCGTTAGAAGAAGCAAAAATGAAGAGTAAGAAAGTAAAAATTGTGAGTCGGGTGCTTTGGTACGATAGGAGAGAACTGAGAAGGGCCATGATTGCCAATGAATCAATGAGAAGGTTCTGCAGTAGGAATGGTGTGCAGTTTATTGATGTATGGAGTGAATTGATGGACGAAAGGACTTATATGTGCCCAATGGACTACGTTTAAATGGTTTTGGAGTTAGATGTTTGAAGAAAGTGTTTAGTGAAAGTTTGGAAGTGCAAAACTAGTGAAACTAGAGATATTAGGTAGGATGAAATCTAGCATGTGCCTAGCCACCCCTGTGATAAATGAGCACGTGTATAGTAAATGATTATGCAATGCCGAATGGGACTTCACAGATTTCCAATTTGAAAGGGTTGGTAATGACATTACACAAGGGTAACCATGGGTACAAAGGGATGTTCAAATGCATTTACACGAATCCAAGAAGTATCAGTAATAAGGGTGAGGAGTTTTGGGCATTGATAAGCGCACTTGGCCAAAAATTATAGGTATCAGTGATACTTGATTGACTGAAAATGATATAGTTACGGTGATAGAATGGGAAGGATATTACATTTTCAGGGAGGATAGAAGGAACAGGACAGGAGGTGGGGTATTGCTGATGATAGCCGAAGAATCACAATCGACAAAATTAGAAATTAAAATGGATTTTAGGTCTGAGGGAGATCGTTCATTTGAGACTGCATGGTGTGAGATAGAGGCAAATAGAACAAAATACATCGTGGGGTGCTGCTATAAACCAGGAGATCCACAGGAAGATGCCATATATCGGCATACTAGCACAATGAGTGGGAGAAACCATATGGGGACATATATTGGAAGGAGGAAAAGGGGGACATGGCAAGATGGAAGTGGGATTTATAAGTTGCTAAGGGATGATTACATGAAACAACATGTTATAGAGGGGACAAGGGTTTGAGGGTGTTGGAGCTGATAATAGCATCAGAAGCTGTATCCATTATTAAGGTAGACAATCTGCCTCTATTTGGGGATTATGCGGTCTTGTTCTGGGGAGTTGCCGTACATGTGGAGTTCTCTGTCAACAAGAAGTTTATGTTCAACTATAAGGCCGATAATTATGAGAGACTCAGGAGTCATCTTGGAACAGTGCAATGACAAAAAAAAAAAAAAAACATTGTGGAGGAAATATAAAGGGAAAAAAGTGATTAGCATACTCATGAGCAGTGCAAAGTGCAAGCAAGAAGGGTGACTAGTAGGTAAGGAAGGCCAAGTCAGACTATGAGAGAGAATTAGCCAAAGGCCAAAGTAAACCCAAAAGAGTTTTTTCGTGTGTATCAAGTAAGAGGAAAAATGACTATGGTAGGATGACTTTAAACGATGCTCATGGTAGGAAGGTGACTGAACCGAAAGAAACGGTTGAGCTGCTGAATTCATTTTGTTCATTTTTTTCATGTGTTCATTTTGCAAAAGCGATTCGTCCAGGTGATGACTTTACAGTTAATGATGTTGCAGAGACACATATCAAAATTGAGGCAGATGAACAGAAGGTGTTCAGCATATTAAAAAATATGAATGTGAATACAGCAGTGGGACTGGATGGATTATCACCACATGTACTACGTGATTGCGCAAGATAATTGGCATTGCCTCTGATGAAGTTGTTCAATCGGAGTCTCAGCTCTGGCAGGGATTCCAAGGGAGTTGAAAGAGTGTATAATAGTTCCATTACATAAAATACAACAGTGGGTGGATAGGGATGCTATACTCTATATTGGGCAGCATGGCTTTGTAAAGGGTAGATCCTGTCTTAGTTACTTTTTCACATTTTACAATAAAGTGACAGCAGAATTGAATCAAGATAATGGCTATACCACGATACTGCTCGACTTTGACAAGGCATTTGACAGAATGCCACACGGTAAACTATTACAAAAACTGGAGCAAATGGGAATGAATATAATGCTAGTAGCATGGATAGGGGGTTGCTGACAGACAGACACGAGAGTATGGTGGAGCGGAATCCAAGAGAATGATGGTGACTAGTGGAGTACCGCAGGATTCGGTATTAGAGCCACTACGTTTTAATTTGTATATCAATAACATAGGGAAAGATTTAAGAGGCGGATATTCAGCTGTTTGCTGATGATGATGATGCAAACTGGGGAGGGAGGGCAATAGTTGTTAAAGGTGATATAGATATCCTGCAGGATGGTTTAAATAAATTGGCATTGTGGGCAGAGAATAATTGTCAATTTAATGTTGCAAAATGTAAGGTTGTGCACTTCGGGTTGAAAAAGTTGCATATGGTGTATCATATTGATGGTATTGTTTTTGCAGGAAATTTATAAGGCTAAGGAGTTGTGGATAATGTTGAAAAACGCACTAACAAGTAAAGATAGAAGTTATTATCCCTCTTTATAAGGCTATGATTCAACCACATCTTGACTACGACGCACAGATTTGGTCATCTGGATTTCTTGGGGACCAGGAGATGATCGAGAGGATTCAGAGACGAGTGTCCAATATGGTGACAGGTCTCTGGAATACTCTCTATGAGGATAGATTGACGGTTTGTTAGTTGCAAAGTTTAGTCGATAGGCGGAAAGAGGGGATATGACAGAAACTTTTAAGATATTAAGCGGATTTTATAAAACTAATGCAAGTGCAATTTTTCAATATATGACAAGTAGCCAGAGAACTAGAGGCCATCCCTAGTTCTCCAGTGAGGGGAATAGTGGAATGGATTGCGAGTAGTGGTCGTGAGTTCTCTGACGGTGAATGGATTCAAGGAGCGGTATGATAAGATTTGCGTGTATGATGGTTGATTTGGGTCTCGCGCGATGAGAGTCCGGACTCCATGGAGATGCCATATAATAATAATAATAATAATAATAATAATAATAATTTCACGGCGGAATTTACATGAAAAAGGTCAAGAGAATATGTGCAAATTTGCAATTTCTTCCCTTTATAATATTTTTTCCAAATTTTAAAATTCATTGGAATTTAGCATATTAAAACTTCTGGACTTGCAAGTTGTCTTTCATAAGAAACAAAGTTAGCGTTTCGGGACATTTTATTACTTTTTTTTACAAATCTGTAATAATCTGTTACATTTTTTGTTCGTTCTCATGTTATTTCTCTCTTGCCAGATAGATTTTATTCAGATTCAGTATTTGGAATGTTGAGCCATCTTAATTTTCATTTACATTGGACTATTTGGAGTGTCTAAATTAAGCGAAAAAAAAAGTTATTCATTTATATATGTGTGTGTCTAGAACACACGAACCAAAATCAGTTGTAGTTATAATGAATAACATCATTGTACAAAAATGCCATTACGAAACGGACTTTTTTTTTCTCCATTTTCCATATTTGTTTTGTTTTAACACTTTTTTAAATGCTCGAGGAAATTTCTTTATTATTATTACGTAACACCTCCAGAGAGTCAGTCCGAAGAAGACTCATCGGGGGGGGGCACCCATTATACAACTCTCCGTCTCCACCAACGCCATCTACCGCCGACCACCACCACTAGCATTTTCACAGACAATCATAAATATCTATGCCCACGGCGGGATTCGAACCCGCAGCCTTTTGTTTGGAGAGCGAATACGCTAACCACTCGGCTTCAAACTATGAAATACGATTTCTCTTCTACTACCAGCATGACAAATAGTCGTGTTTGTCATATAGGTAGTGAAGTTTGAAGTACTGAAAACATTGACTCAGGAAATCTAGAGACATTTTCTTTTTTCTTATAAGTGAATTCTTGTCTTACAATTTCGTAAATCATTGGTGAACCGACTTGAAAGTATTGTTAAGGCAGTAGTTGCAAGTTGAGAAGTTAAGCCTAAGGGGGAAAATGATAATTTTATAAACGAGTCATGCCCAACAGCCTTTATAATAAAAACATTATTATGAGACAAGACATAACCCACTCACCCCCAGGTTTTGCAATTTCGTAAGGAAATTATAAAAAAAAAGTATCTATTCCAAAACGTGCCCATTGCTAATATTTTTCTCTGGTCCTAACTCATGCCTGGCACATGAATTGTCATTTTTTGGCATATGTTTTGATATTATCTAGTAAATTACGAATAGCACACTAGAAAAAGTTCACATTTGCAATAGGATTCTGTTATTATATTTAACATATTTAAAATATAAATTATATCTTTACTTGCAATTTTGTATGGTATTCAGTATAAAATATAAACTTAAATATAAAGAGCCAATAGGCTTCATTTCGGCGATATAAACATAATTTAAATTAAGGGGATATTAAATCCCACATTGTTTTAAAACCGAATAAGAAACTCAAAGATTGGAATCAGAGAGTTTCATGCCGAATATAGTATAATAAACTATAAAAGTATCGGCGGTTACTAGCGTGAGCTAATGCAAGTAGTCCTAGTACGTACTACAATCTCGGGCAATTCGCAGCAAAGGTGGTAAAGTTCTGATCGCTATTCTTGGTATTTTCCATAATGTAAAAACACATTTCCTAGGAAATGTATGCTGTTATTACATTATGGAGGAAGGTCACTACTTAATGGTCGCACCTTTTTGACAACTCGTATAGCAGAGTATATAAGTTCTTTACGCTATAACCTTTGGTATCTATTTGGTCTAGCTACTCACTGATGAAGCCTCAAAAAAGGCTGAAACCGGTCTGGGTAGTGACCTCCCACCATAATGTAATAACATCATACATTTCCTAGGAAATGTGTTTTTACATTATGGAAAATACCAAGAATAGCGATCAGAACTTTCCCACCTTTGCTGCGAGTTGCCCGGTATTGTACTACGTACTAGGACTACTTGCATTAGCTTACGCTAGTAATCGCCGATACTTTTATAGTTTACCATATTCGGCATGAAACTCTCTGATTCCAATCTTTGAGTTTCTTATTCGGTTTTAAAACAATGTGGGATTTAATATCCCCTTAATTTAATTAAAATATAAACTTTTCTTGAACATCTTCAGCATTACACCATTTTATATTTTGACCAAAAGGAGTTTTAAAAATCATTCGTTGTGAATGTAGTTTGCATTTTTTTTTGTTTTTCTTTTATTACAAAACCTTTCTCTAAAGATCACCTAATTGTGTTGCAGAGTAAATCTGGAACATATCGAATTTCGCCAACATCGCTCTGTCTTATTTTCTTAGCCCTCCATTAATAACAATTTGTACAAAGTGAATTATTTGGGGCATTCAGGCAGCTTGTTCTTGAGATCTAATTTGGGATTATTCTTCTGTCATCGACATTTTTCTGACGAGAAGTACAAACAACAAACATACAATTACACTTGATGAGAGAGAGAGGGAGACCTATAATTCCATCCAACTACCATGTACAGCCACGTGACCAGCTGAATGTCGACATTCCTAATATCTGTGCTAAATGCCGGAAATACTGGAAGGGACTAGTCAGAACACTTTTATAATGGGCCTTCTGCTATCCAATACTACAGTTGCGCTCTTGCTGTCTCTCTCTCCTTCTGTGTATGCTTTCTTTACTTAAAGATCTACTATTTTTGAAGAGTGGATATTAAATCTTCTAGGATTTTAAAAACAAACAATTTAAGTTAAGGGGGATAAAAATCCCTTGTTTTTCAGCCAGTAAGCGAAACTTATCAACCTCGCCAGAAAAAAATAGCCGTTTGGCTTTTCATCTTAACAAACAATTTATTCAATTTATTGGCAGATTTTTTTCTGATTCATTTTGTTTTGTTTTTGCCGTAAGTTTTTAATACGGAAATCATAAATCTCCATTTAGAGATATTTAGCTTATTCAATAACTGTCATTAATTATCCAGTCATGTTGTTACTCATTTGAAGAAGACTGGATTTCTTCGATTTGCTAATTTTTGTGTCCACGAAGAAATTTCATTTTCTTCCCCGAATTTTTCATACTACTTACCTTTCTAAGCCCAAAGTTATATTCCTTTACAGATGTTCATTCTCGATGCAATATAGATTAAGTACCAGATCGTGTAGATAAACACCATGGATATAATATCTGGTACTACTACTACTACCACCACGACTATAGTTCGATGAGTATGCAAAAGATCAACTGCTTCCTCGTGTTAAACAATTTGGAAAGACTTTTTTTAAAAAAAATCCTTTTGAGGTTGTAGTACGAATCGTTGTATCCAACGTCAACAAACTGGGTACTGTTCAAGATTTTTTTTAGGTTTGAAGAAAGAAAGAAAAAAAAAAGCTGCACTGGACGAGACCTGGCGAATCGAAAGTGGGTGTTCCATCTTTGCGATTTGGCTTTTGTTCAAAACATTGCTTCAGCGATAATGCTAAATGAGAAGAAACTCTGTTGTGATGAAGAACACACTTGCAAAATTACAGGCCAAGTCTTTTACAGCAGGATTTATTTCCTGAACGAGTCGAAACATCTTCGGAGAAGTGCTGAGTGATTGCATATAATTATCTGCCACGTGAGGATAAAACCGTTTTACAGAAACCACTAGATATGTTGATCAACTACTTCCTCGTGTTAAACAATTTGGAAGGGCTTTTTTTCCTTTTTGAAAATCCTTTTGAGGTTGTACTCTCATTTCGTTCTTTCCCTTCCTCCCATATCTATTGTATGTTAAACAACTGTGTGCTCTGCGGTCAATTTATTTTAGGTTTTTTAAGAGTAGTATACAAAAAAAATCCATTAGATATTTTCTGTTTTGATCTTAACTGCTCACAAAGATATCTAATGATTCACTTGATGCCTCATGAATTCACAAAGATATCTAATGATGTCGCTCAGATTTTTTAGTTATGTGGTATTGACTGGTAACTACTGGATGATGTGAGGACATACAGAGTACACTTCCGTGCTGAGTGATTAGTTTCCATTAGCAATAATGCTCACTGATTTACTATATTCATGAGTAAGAGTATTCATAATATGAATTAAGAATTAATTATAGTGGTATTCAATAAGTCAAGTTACTTAGTCGTGACAACCCATTGAGCCTAAGACACAAGGGATAATGAAATGAAAATAATGATGATGATGATTTCTTCATGTTTTGTGAAATTTGTTAAGATTGGATGATCAGCAAAATCCAAGCATGTTGAATGAAACGGTCAGATTTGATGTAAGCTAAGCTTATTGAGGCCATCGATTCACTTTCGATAGGACTTATCTTTCAGTTCTCTGAATTGTAGATGCAAAGAGTTTCGTTAAATGTGTAAGAACCTTCAAGATGCAAAATTGGAGTTCATGGGAAATCACTTCCAATCAGATTAACCAATTAAATCATCTAGACAGCTGAACAGGAGGAACATTTTGTATGTGTGTGTGTGTGTGTGTGTGTGTGAGAGAGAGAGAGAGAGAGAGAGAGAGAGCATCTGTAAAAAGGATCATCAAAATCAGTTAATAATACAATTTCTAGAAGTGAACTTTAGGAACTCCTAATGTGTAATTAAACAACGCTGTTCTAAAATTATTGACTAACTCGAGAACCGGTCAAAGAAAGGCTTAGAGAATGGTTCCTCTACTCGTCGATTAGAATCGAACTCAGAATGCTCTTTCTTCGGGCAGACTAGCACTATAGGTGCAAACACCATTTCTAGAGTGCTACAAAGGCACCTGTCAGAAATTATGTAAAAAAACCAAATTCCGCTGAGGCCGTTTTAATTCCCCCAAGGCGAGGCAATTTAGCCTAATTAAATTTTGAAGACTAGTGGAAGCCATTTTCCACCCTTAGCCAATCATCCGAGTAATAGAGCATGGCAGGCAACTGCCGCCATCGCGTTAACACTATATATATATCAAGAATATGTATAGCATATTCTTGATCGAAATAGTGCGGGTTCTATAGCCGACATTTTCAAATTATAGGGTGAAAAATTCGGGTTTCCGAATGAAAAATCCTACATTCCCATGTCAGAGGTCGACTCGGAAGTCAGTCGAAGAAAGCTTTTATAGAAAAAAGTAGTTCTAGTTGTATGCTAGAATGGAATTTGAAATTGTGTGTCTTCAAGGCTGCCTAGCACTATGGATGCAGATGACATTTCCACAGGGCAACGCAAGCCTTGGCCATTACATAATTAATAAATATTAATTCCTTTTATACAACGTTATTCTTATTGCAATAACGATCCATTTCTAAATTTTTTAAAAATCCGATTTTGAAATTGATGGATACCACATTGACATGTGAATATCTGTCTAGGATATCTTCCGATTTTCTTTACACTGTATGCAGTACATGTTGTATGATATGTAAGGGAACATATGTCCTGGTTGTTTCTGGACTGATGTAATGATCTCTCTCTCTCTCTCTGGTGTTTATGGTTTACTGGAAATAATCACGTTTGTATAAGTTGTTATACATCCTCAAGTCTATAAGCAAGAATTAAATTTTAGTACAATCTATAATTAAGTAGGAAGTGCCTGATCTAGACCCTCCTTAGAAACTAAGATTAACATTTTATCAACAGGACTACATTACGCATCGCAACACTTCTCTTGAAACTATTACAGAAATACTTCCACGTTTCTCCCCCCCCCCAATCCTCAACGTCCTTTTATCACGTGCTTTGCTCATGTGATTTTTCTTACTACGGACAGGACACCCGAGGCTGGTCTTAAGCCAGTAGGCCCAATCTAGCCCCCATGTCATATGATGAAGTAAGAAATAAAATTTGAAGGTTTTGAACAAAAAGCAAGAAAAATTTCTTTATGATTTATTTTTCTTTTGTAAAGTATAATCAGTAAATTAATTGACAGTTTTGATGTCAAAATACCCTTATGCAATGGAATTACCATACATTCCTTCCATTGCTGCGGAATCTTCCCTGTTCTGAGATTCATATTAAACATCCTGGTCAAAGGAATGATCAACTCAGCTGAACACTCTTTTAGCACACATACTGATATTCCATCGGTCCCTATTGCTGAATTCTTATTCAGTTTGTGCAACAGCTCTAATACCTCGGCCTCACACACCTGCGTTTCTTCATCTAGTGAAGAGGTAACAGGGAGCTCAATGCTGCTTTCACTAGATTGATAGCTTTTAACGAAATGGGCACTCATTAACTGAACAACCCCTTCTACATCACTAACCCTCACTCCATCTGGATTTAGAAGAGTTATTCTTTCATATTCATTCTTTCTTTTACTTGCAGCATATCGATAGAATTCTTGTGGGTTGTCTTTCGCACGCAGAGCCAGTTTCCTTTCATAATCAGACTTTGCTTTCCGTACAACAGTTGTGACTATTCTAGCCTGCTGCTTATAACGTTCATAACGGACGTCATCCTTATGCAAACGGTATTCCTTCCACATCGTCCTTTTCTTACGAATTTCTTGCTTAATAAGATTACACATTATTTGAATCCTACTCTATTTATTCTTCGAACTCTCGGAACACATTCTGATATCGCATCATTTAAATGTTGTTTAAATGCTTCCCATACACTGTCGATATCCTTTCCATCCAGCAACCGATCCTATTCCACTCAACTCAGTATACTCCTCTGTTGGTCATGATTTCCTGCTTTGTAGTTCAACATGTAACCTTTTCTGAATGGAACATTCATAAACTTAGTCACTTCCCAAGTGAGTACCGCATGATCACTGTCACCAACTGGAGGCGTCTTTAACTGAAATGCCCTCTGACACTATAATCAAATCTAACACTCTTTGATTTCCAGTTCCTTCTGTCACATGCTGCGTGTGAGGAAGTTGTCCCGCAATAGCTCAATGAATGTATTTTCATTCTTTTTCATTCTC
Source organism: Typopeltis vanoorti (assembly GCF_054136105.1). Taxonomy (NCBI): domain Eukaryota; kingdom Metazoa; phylum Arthropoda; class Arachnida; order Uropygi; family Thelyphonidae; genus Typopeltis; species Typopeltis vanoorti. Next base: position 67,773,261 of record NC_143571.1, on the reverse strand, counting down.
TCATGAGATTCTATTGCTACCCAATCAATATTTGGGTAATTAAAGTCTCCCATTATGATTACTCTTTTCGCGCTCACCTTTTCTATTTGGTGATGCATTTCTGCATCACCAGCAACCGAACCACCAGGTCTGTAACAACACCCCACTGTGTAATTTGTCTTATTAGATCCCACCTCACACCAGATGGCTTCAAACTCACTGCCACGTGAAATATTGTTAGTACTATTACTACATTCATAGGTCTCAACTCTAACTGGATTTAAGTCATCCGATATCATTAGCAGCACGCCCCCTCCTCTCCTATCCACTCTATCCTTCCTAAAAATACTGTATCCATGACACTCGATTCCAGTTAGTAGGTCTGATTCTGATAGCCAGGTCTCACTAATTCCTACAATCTGAGGTCGCAACATATTGACTAAGGCAACAAACTCTACCCCTTTATTTCTGATACTCCTAGCATGCCTATACAGACATAGTAATCTACCTGCAAGCTCTTTAGTATACCCTTGTTTTCAGTCTGCCTGACCCAATTGGACAACAAGAAGAATAGACCTCTATTCTTCTCTAATACTTTACACATGTAGACATCTTTGCACACATATGATTGGTCCGAACCTGACGAACGCAAACCCGAAATCGTTCTCACCTCGTCAACATTCCCATGACAAATCCCATTCCCATCATTAACACAGTTATATACCATTTTCGCTCTTACACTCACATTCACAGCATTCCTCCCTTTATAATTTCGTTCCCCTGACTCTCTGTGTTAGGTCTCATACCAGTTAATAGTTTTTCCAGACTCCTGATACCAAACGAATTCAGGTGTAGGCCATCCCTCTTATACAAATCCAATCTTCTCTCAAACTCACTCCACACATCCAAAAACTTACATCCATTCCTTCTACATAGCCTACGCATTGAATCGATCTTTTTGATTCATTTTTGTCATAGCGAGGTAAAATACTAACGATTTTCACTTTCTTACTCTTCACTCTCGCCTTTTCCAGCAACCCTTTCATGTCCTCTCTCATACTGAACTTATCACCAGTTAAATCGTTCGTACCTACTACAACAACCATTTCATTTACTTTTCTTTTCTGTTTTTGAATTACTTGAGTTATAAATTAAAGATGCCAAGAAATTATATTCTAGGTTTTAATCCTTTATCCAAGTAAGCAAAACAATGTTTTGCGCGTGAGGCATCTTCGCGGCTGAGCGACTTCTACATTGGTTTAACCTTGGTATCACTTCTGGGTCTGGCTCCCACCGATTAGACCTCAATAAAGGCCACTGGTTAATGGCCCTTCCCATAATCCATAGCATTATACACATCCGAAAGTATGTATGTATGCATGCATGCATGTGTGTGTGTGTGTGTGTGTGTGTGTGTGTGTGTGTGTGTGTGTGTGTGTGTGTGTGTGTGTGTGTGCTTCTCAAGTTTTCTCAAGAATTAAGTGATGATACCATCATCATCATCATCAAATTCCTGCCATGTACCCTCAAGGGGTGTACAGGATATGATAGTACCACATGAAAAAATTACATCATCACTAACTTCCTATCTACAATTTTCCTCCAAATCAGTCTGTTACTTGTCAAGACTCCAACATTATCAGATCTTATATTTCTATCGTCTAAGGCACTTTGTACCGTATCAATCCACCTATATCTTGGTCTTCCTCTGGGTCGTTTTGCTGCCAACCTGGCAGAGAACACTTGTTTTGCTAATCTTTCCTCTCCCATTCTATTTAAGTGACCATACCACCTGAGATTAGCTCTGCTAACGCATTCCTGGATGCTGACAATGTTAAGTTCCTAATATCCTCGTTTTTAATATGATACGCATTGATGCCATCTGTTCACGCCTCTAATCTTTCTCAGGACTCTCATATCTGCGGTCTCTAGTCTTTGGTCAAGTGTTTTACTTCTGACCCAGCTCTCAGATCCATAAGTTAAAACTGTCTTGTATACAGCTAATTTAGTGTTCTGACTAATTTCTCTCTTATTCCATATGAATTTATTCAATTAACTTCCCACCATACCAGCTTTGCTGATTCTGTTGTCTATTTCTATATTTAATTTACCATCTTCACTAAAAATAGTGCCTAAGTAGTTGAAATGTTTTACTGGTTCCACAGGTTCTCCATTCACAACACAGCTGACATTTTCAATGATTCTGCCTATTTTCATTGTCTTTGTCTTTTTAATGCTGACCTTCATACCATATCTATTACAACAGTTATTCAATTTAGTCAGGGAATCTTGCAAACTTGTAGCGGATTTATTTGGAAGTATAACATCAAGCGCATAAAGCAAAGAGCTGACATTAACATCTCCAATTTTGATATCAGGTTTAATACCACTTTCCTTCATAATGTGATCCATATAGATAATCAATAACAGAGGGGATAATGTACATCCTTGTCTCACACTAGATTTAACATTAAACCATCTTCCTGTACTTCCTTCAATTCTAACTGCTGACTTACAACTCAAATAAAGACTAAGTATTGCTTGATATAATGCCCCATTGACACCATATAACTGTAGTGTATTGAATAGCTTCTCTCTTGGCACCTTGTCATATGCCTTTTCCAAATCAACAAAACTCAAATAGAGATCTTTGTTATATTCCCATGATTTCTCCACTATTTGTCGTAAAGTGAAGATCTGATCCTGACAGCCTCTGTTTGGCCGGAATCCAGCTTGTTCTTCACCCAGCTTTTCTTCCACAATTCTTCTCAATCGTTTCTCAAGTATACTTGCATAAATCTTGCCAGGAACACTTAGTAGGGAAATACCTCTGTAATTCTCACATTCATTTTTATTTCCCTTTTTATATATGGGTACTATGAGAGCTCTGCTCCAATCATCGGGAATTCGTCCCTCTGTCCATGCTTTTTGAACAATGCAGTGCAGCCACTGGTGGTATAAGACTCTTATACCACCATACTTCAGTATTTCTGGTCGAATATCATCTACTCCTGCTGCCTTTCCACATTTTAAGCCTTTGATGGCTTTTTCTACTTCAAGTATGGATATGTATTCCTGACTGCATGCCTGGTCAGTGTTTTTTATCACTGTGCTGTCATAACTGCTTGTTTCATTTAGCAATTTTTCAAAGTAATTACTCCATACTTCAAGGATATCTTTTTCTCCTGTTTTCATGTCACCTTTATCATCTCTAACTCCTTTTACAGCACTCTTTCCTCTATTCCTAAGCTTCTTCAACAACCTCCAGAATATTTTGCCACCTTCTTGATATTTATTTTCTATATTCTTGCCAAAGTCCTCCCATGACTTTTGTTTAGCTAGTTTTACACAGTGTTTAGCATTCTTGCATTTGTCTCTGTATTCTCTAAGAGCACAAGCTGACTTATTTACCAGGAATTTTTGATATGCTTTCTTCTTTTCTTTCACTGCGTGTTTAACTTCCTGTGTCCACCATGGAGTTCTAATTTTTCTATCCTTGCACACAACTTCACCACATGCCTCTCTAGCTGAATCAATCAGGGCTTTCTTCAAGGCTTGCCACTGAATCTCCAAGGTTTGATTCCTGTTCTCAAACTCTTTCATTTTTTCTTCAATAATCTTTGTGTATTTTAGTCTACAGTTCACATCTGAGAGCTTCTCAACTTTTATTCTCTTTAAAACTTTCTTACATGTTATTATTCTTTTCAATATGAAATTCAATTTTATCCTGCTCAAGACTAAATGCTGATCACTTCCAATTTCAAATCCTCTGTACACTCTGCTGTCCTGCACCAGGGAGAAAACATCACTCTCAACAATAATATAGTCAATAAGACTTTTCTTGTTCCTTGCCTCTTCTCTCCATGTGAATTTGTGCACATTTTTATGTTGGAACATGGTGTTAGTAATAACCAGTCCATGTCCTGAGCAGAAATCCAACAGATATTTGCCATTATTATTAGCTTTGCTCTTTTCTCCAAATTCTCCCAAAATATTTTTGTATGTCTCACAATCATTTCCTACTCTGCTATTTAGATCCCCAACAAGGACCAACTTTTCCCTTTTCATTGTGTCAGTTGCTTTTTCTAAAGCCTCAAAAAATTCCTCCACAAATAAGTCTCATTGTCCAGTTCCCCATTCTCATATTTGCCCACATTACTCTACTTGAGACTGACTGCCATTCAAGAAGATGAGCCTCGTATTTTGTGTTGAATACTATGGCTACTCCTTCTTTTCCTTGATTGTCATTGCCTGAATATAACATTTTGTATTTATTGCTCAGAAAGATCTCACCAGTTTTTGTCTTTTTTGTTTCAGTCACCCCTATTATGTCGATGTGGTACTTATCTAATTCCTCAGCTAGCTGCATTCATTTCTTTGCCATTCAGGCTTCTTATGTTGACAGTACCGATCTTTAACGTTGGGGTTTGTTTTCAGATTTGTTCCAGTAGCTGACTTTTCGCTGTTCGCCCTGGTTCCCTGGCGAAAACAACGGGGGTCTTGTTTAACCGGGCGACGCCCCAGCCGGCATGAAATTTTGTCATGTTGTAAGTGATGATACTAAAAGTTTAAATCGTGTCTAAACCCTTTCATATAAATGGTAACTCTGCAGCAATAATTTGAAAATGAATGGAATCATAGTTCTGATCATGTTTAAACACAATCAAGAAATATTTTAAGATAATTGCATAAATATACATGCATAATGGCCATACATAAAAATTACAGGACGTGTAAACGAGATGGAGACGGCATTTATGTGTGAGTGTGGTTCGCTTATTTATAAGTGTTAAGCAGCTACATAAAACATACATTGGATGTGAAATAAGGAATTATAAAATGAAATTTTCATTATTGCTGCATCTTGAAAAGTTGATTTGACTCAGTGGTTTTAGAGGAAAGCTCTGCCTATGTCTTACTTTGTTGGGTGGGGGCGGTACTGGTGATTTTGGGGAGAATCAAAAAAATCAATTAATAGATAAAAATGAATTAATAGATCTTATTAGAGATATGAATTGTCTGAAAAAAACAATTTCAGTTGCTTGGATCTTGAATCAAACAATGGAACTTAATAGCTCCAAAAATAAAAATGTTTTTAGAAATAGGAACTATTAATATTGTTTCATATCTTTAGACAAAGAATGAGTTTTGTTACTATTATGACATAGAAATGAAAGAAATTCATGAGTCGAAAAGACTAGTGCAAGTTTGTAGACTCTTCCAAAACAAGCTTGAAAATGAATTTGTTGCATAACAGTAATGAGAAACATTTCAGATCTCTTGCAGATGCAATAAGTATAAATGAGACTTTTGGCAGCTTGCCCAAGTTTAGGGAAGTAACAAAGTACAAGGATTATCATTGGAATATTTGTGACGATTCAAAAGTAAGTACACTACTGCTGGAGTGTAAGAAGGATTTATATAACATTACCTTTTGGGATTATGAAACTAAGACAAAGACAGAACATTATTTCAAGAAAACAGCCTTCCTGGTGCATGAGTAATTCTTAGGAAGAAGAAAATAAACCTGCCATGTCATCAGAAAGATAGAAGATAAAACACAAGCTCTTTGTTGATCATAAGAAAAATATTTCTTTTAGCATATTAAACTATGTCTCGTGGAGAAAGTCTGTTAAGCAATAGAATTGCATCGTAATACCTAATACAAGATTTACAAAAATTTCAGAAGCCATTAGAGAAGGTGCATACGTTGGGCTTCAATTTAAAATATGGCAAATTTGAAAAAGTCTCACTAAAACAGAACTAGAAACTCACAAATATTGTCAAAAGGTTTGGGGAAAACAAAGTTGAAAATTATAAAGAAATAGCTGATTGATTAATAAAGCATATCACAAGATGGAGGCCAAGAATGTCACTGAGATGATTCACTTTATTCTCACCTGGTCTTCTTTTCTGAAAATTTGGGTGCAATGAGTAATGAGCATGACTGGTTCCACCATGATAATGGTGCATCAATATCCTGAGAAAATGGAATGATAGTATGAGGAGAAGAATTAGTGTTAGTTTCTTCAGAGAGAGACATAAAAGGAAATAAAGTACTAATAAGTTCTTTTATATTTGTGTTTTTAACAACCCATTCCCCACCACTGTAAATATAGTAATATGTGCAAATACTTGAATTTTGGGCGATTCCAACCAAAGCGTAATATTAAATCTGGTATAATTTTTTTAAAAAATTATATCATAAGAATAATTAAAAGGACATACCTTGTTGCATATTTTAAAGACAAGAATGAAGCTCAGCTGTGCGAACGTAAATATTCATATTTAATAGCCAAAAATGGAACATGAATAAAAACTAGTATACAAAGAAGAATCAAATTGACATAGATTTTAAAAGATTAAGACTATGAAACTTTTGTTTTTTGAAAACTAAAAATTAAGAATTAAAAAGTGGAACAAAACTAGTAATATATACAAACCAGTAACATGTTGATGTGCTGGCGATTTTGGGGGAATCGTCATCAGGCAATAAACAATGCAAAACTGACTACATGCTTGGTGTGTGGGTGAGGTTGGTTCGAGAGTAGCAGGGTGTTTGAGATTAATTGGAAGTAATTTATTTTGTCAAGAGGACGAGATTAGATAAGTTTTTTTTTTTTTTTGTATTTATTGTTATCCTGATTTGTTCTTATCGCAGATTTCATGCCACATAAGTGAAATAATGTTTCAGGAAATTTTTCTTCCTTTATTAATTTTTTAATCACTAAAATGCTTAGCCATATGACAAGATTTATGTTTCACCATTCTCGTAACAATTATATGGAACAAAGATAGCTCCAATTTTAAATTTCATGCCCTAAAATACATAAGATCCTCGTTGACCACTGTTGTTGCTATCCTTCAAATTTTGTGTATAAAAATTAGGTTGGTGAATACCAATTTGATCACATCATAAATGTCTAATTTAATTCCATCTAGCTAGGGCAGAATCTAATAAATAATTATTAGTTTGCGTATGCTAAAATTATCAAATTGAAATGGCTCGAAGAATCCATCTAGCTATTGTCCAGGAATAATCTCCATATGAATGGATGGGATGGATGAACTAAAAGGATTAATAGGGACTACATTTTGCTATGAAATGCACTAACATGAAAAGGCAGATGATATCATGTATATGTGTAACACTTCAAAACTAAGATTCGTAATTAGTTACTCTTAATTTGGTTAAATTGAATTTTACTGATGTTTTTTTTTTCAAGAATCATAAATGCATTAATTACCATTAATTCAAGATTATTATCAACTGGATATTGCTATGAAGTTCTAGAACTTTTGATATTATATCTCTATATTATATAATATTGTGATATTATATCTCACTCAATGCACATTATAAATGAAGGTAAATGACTTCAAAAGTGTATTACCTTTACAGGCAACATATTCCATTCACTCACAATGAGAGAAATCTACTCCGTAGTCTTTTGCTAACTATACTCTTAGCTTCCAAGGATAAACTCCTCACTCTTTCCCTTCCTACCAAGTATCCCCTGTATCTACTTATAAAATTACATCACCAATATATTCCTCTATCGTATTTTTTCTTTCCTGCCTACTGGCAGAACTGCAATTCACACTCCCATAATCTCTCTTCATACTCAATGTTCCAGAGTTCTAATATCATTTTAATTATTTATCTCTGCACTCTCTCCATCCTTTCCACATCTCCCTGAACTCCAGGCAAATAGATCTGTGCACATACTACCAGATGTGGTCGGAATAAAACATTATAAAGAGAATGCTGCCTGTTTATCTCTAAGATTCTGGGGTGTTTCAAAATTCTTCATGCTTCTCAGCAGTTCATTTCTTCACCCATACTAGCTTAATATTTTAATAAATTGGCAAGTTGAAATGTGAAATGCAGCATTTTAATTAATTTAATATCATTAATTTCTGCTACCTAGATACATTATATAACTACAGATGTAATAAAATTATAAATATGTACATATGCATAGACTGTACATAACTCTATATATCTTTAAGTTGTGCAAAATATGTTTGATTTTTCAAGTCCTATAGAAAATTGTTTCTGTTGTTTAACCTCTTCACTTGTTTTTTTTAAAATAATTTCCAGTTCTCAAAATCTTAATATACAGTTTTCGTTTTGAATACAGATTTCATAAAGTGATAAATATTTACAATACCAACAAAAGCAACTCCTATTTTCCATTTCATTCTGGTGTGTGGTCACTGTGATCAATGTACAAGATTATCATTAAAAAATAATCCACAAACTCACGAAGTGCATCCTTATAATATTTCACAGTCATGACTCTCTTTCTTAAGATGGTGGATTTATGGATGATCCAGATTTCCTCTTTACTTCATGTCTGCTGATTTTATTTTCTTGACTCGACTCTAGTGTGATAGATTGTGTGAAAATGGGAGTAAAACCTTCAGAAAAATCTCTTCTCTCTTTGGTTAATAAAAAGCAGATGACTACGATAGAGTGGCGCTGTTTGTATCTGATGATAGTCCACACCACTTTCAAGGACCTCTTGAATAGCGAAGAGGCGAACGTTGACTTTATATTTTGCTTCAGTGTCATCCCTTTTAACGAAAAAAAAGAAACGCCTCAATGATTTAGTAAAAAAACGCGTGTTTAATTTTCTTCGTATAGTTTGTCTTTTGTTGTTGTTGTTGTTCTTCTTGTGTTAAAACACCTGTAATATTTCACAATTAAATAAAACACGTATGGCATAGTAAAATAAATATTATTTATTAATCATTTTTTTATATTTTCTACGAGAATGATTTTTCTACAAAATCTACACATCATACGATGTCCCTTAAGCTTTGTACCTACTTTTAAATGACTATGCAACAACCACGAGTCGTATAATAATAAAATTGGTGAATTTACGATTATTATTCGTCGCTACTCGTTTTGTGCAGTCCAGAAGAAGCCCTAAATTATTCAAATCATAGGCATTGAAGTAGCTTGGCGAAAATATTATATTATCTGCTTTTCTGTGATGTTTCCTAGGACATGTCTTACTGATGGTCGGGTTCATTTTGGCTTGTTTTATCAGTTTCAGATACTGTTGTAGAAGATAAATGTTTCTCAGGCCACAAGTCTAACCTGAATTATTCTTATGAGTCTCTAAATTATAGTTTGAAGTCCTTATGTCTCAGTTTCGTTTGAAATGTGAAGTATGGATATTGTAAACCTAATCAAAGGGATTAGGTTCGCTTCTCCGTAAATCGTAACGTTATCACCATAGTCGAATGAATACCATGATTAGCTCATCGGTTTTCAATCCGCCATTCAGTCGATCCTCTAAAGTGGCTCCTCGCATTTCTCTTCTGAGGTTTTCTCACAATTATTATTCCTATAATCTTCCCCGTACCCATTCACATTTCATTCTTTTTCTATTTAGCGATAAACATTCTATTGTAAATCAATCGAATCTGCTGACGTTTAGCTAAACATAACCAATAGAACAAAATACAGTAGTCGCTTGCATTACCTGTACACTATTTATTAATTTTGCTTTATTTTCATCTGTTTATTTCATTTATTAACATCGATAGTAAAATCTACTTTGTCTTATTTCATGCCACCCTGTCTATTTGGATAGACTGAGTTTCTTTTGTTTCCTTTATATATCTTCACATTTATTCCAGTAAGGTTTTATTATAATTACATACTTTCAAAATTCGTTATCTTATTAATTTAGCAAAATGTTGTTTGTTTGTTTTTTGAGTCTTAGTTTTCACCGAAGTGATGACTTCAGTTCTAAACAATATAATACGGAGGACATTCAAAATAAATGATACAGACAGTGAAGACAATTACAAAAGAGAGAGAGAGAGAAAAAAAAAGAGTCGAACGAATGTTTTGATCAGCAGCTGTGTTGTTATTTGATGTTATGCACGACTGTTGAAAAAAAAAAGAAGTAGTATTACATCCATATCCTACAGGCTTCTCATTCGTTCCCGTATAAGCTGGGTGGACATCTGTCTTTTGTTCTCCTACCTACAATCCCACTATGTCATTGATGATTGCGAATGCCTTTAGATGGAAGATGAATCTCATTGTCATGCAAGACCACCAATGCAGTTCCATCCTATCCGTCCTAAGAGGGTTGAGTTCCCTTCTAATGAAGGGTTACTGGCGTATTAATGCAGCCGCTTCGCCACTCTTGTGCTGCACCCCTTAAGGGCGATATCATGACTGTAATCCGTGTGTGTTCACGGGCCGGTTTGCCTGATGAAAAATCCCAGATGAACTGGAGGGAAAAACCCTGCTGTCCAAGACCAGCTAACTTGGCTATGGCTGAGGAAAATCCTTAAGCTCCTCACATTGTCGACGGGAATCGAACCTAGGACACTCCTTCCCCAGATATATGGTTGCGAAGCGCACAGCCACTAGGCTAACAGCGCGGACATGCAGTTCCATAATTATCTAATCCTGTTTTCATCCCGAGTTTTAAAATCTTCTACATTTTGCAACTTTGCATGGGTGAAAATTATCATAAGAATGTATCAAAATGATGACTCTTGTCACGATGTTTTTTTTGACGAATATTATTTCTAATATCTTTTGGGATCCTATTATGCGAAAAGCTTTGCAAAGGCTGTATTTATCATGCAATAATATCATGTTGGTAGAAGATCAACTATTGCAAAACGCATTATCTGCATGCTAATCTTCCGTTTCTCATTCTCTTAATTTTTTTGTTTTGTTTTCGCACTTCGTTCTGTTATGATGTATTTAAACTAGTGGATATATAAATAATGGACTAACATTGAAAATTATTACAGCAACAGCTAGAATCTTACTTATAAAGCGAGGTTGCTGTTCTTTGAATATCAACAACAAGGTCATTTTGCTGAATAACCGAAGTTCTCAGAAACATACAATTCTCTTAGACATCCGTTTTGCTGAGTCACAACTTCTAGTTACTGTGAGTGTAATAATAAAAGGCTATGCGACTGTTTCGATGAAATAGCAAAATTTGAATGCAACATTTATTTATGTTCCCTTCAAATACACTAGAGATTTATTATTTCCACCTGCCCTGCATCAGTATGATCATCTGATCTACAGAGTACAGTTTACTTATGGAAAAATACTTTGAGCCATAGCTTCAGCTACTTTTTTTTCGGGGGGGGGGTGCATCAGCTACCATCCAATACTTCCAACATAATGTTGCTATTTAAGTAACTTCGTTATCTTTACTTTTATTTATATTTTTAATTGTATTCAACGAAACGCCGTTTTATTTATAACAGATTAATTGAATGAAAGCGTGCTTTATTCCCTTTAATATAGCTTTATGAATTATAATTCACTTTTTACTTAACATCTTAAGTTAATGACCTGTCAATCAGAAAATACACACTCGCCGCTCTATTATGGCATCAGTTAAGTCGATCTGTCCGTTTGTGGGGATGAAAAACTGTGCCACCCTTGAATGAGAATGGTTAACTCACATTCAGTTGAATAGTTCTTATAAGTGTTCCATCTGTCTTAGATAAGGTTCGAACCCAGATCTTACCATCATATCGGTATAACTGCGTACGAGTCCGTTAAAAAATTGCTCATACTCTTGTTTATTCTTGGTTTCATTCTTGTCAGATTTTTTTTTTACCTAATTTATACATATTTCTTATTCTTTACTTTAAACAGAAAGACGCACTACGTCTACCCACGTTCTTAATATACTCTCTTGATACATTAACGGTAAGATCGTCCCAGCTGTAATTTGAAATCTAAATAAATATAATAACAACAAAACTATGCCAGGAAAAAAAGTTCGGATTTTTTCAGCTTTGAATGGGTGAGCATTTAACCTAAGAAACATGTATGTATGTATACGTATGCTTATGGTACTTTTTTGTTCTTTTAATTTTCTGGTACTATCACAATAGTAATGAAATTCATCTAAAACGAGTTATATAGATAATCCCTTCATTTTTATATATTAAATCTATGCTAACATATTTGTAGAAAAACAAATGCAATAACGAAACCCTGTTTGACTCTTGAATACATTTTAAGTCTCTGTGGCAACCTTGGGGGTACGAGGTCCGATCATTTTCACTGCTAATTCCTTCTCTGACCATGGAAGATAATACATTAGACCTTAATATGACTACAGACGTTCTGTTGAGGGATTCTATTCAGTTGCTTTCCAGAAGCGTGTGTAGAATTTTATCTGTCCTTCCATAATGAGATAGCTCATTAGCAAAACATAAAAAATCAACTTTCCTCCCGTCTTTAGTTTCTTCATATTCTTTAAGAGTAATCTCTTTCTCTGCATTTTTCCTAATTTCTTCATCAGTCTGTCTGCTGTTCCCTTTCTTTCATGCCGTCATCTTTTTTTTTCTCCTCAAATATCTAGTTCTCATATTTCATTTGTTATCCCCATTTATAATGCCTGAGTGTCCATAGGGGTTCACTCAGAAGAGAATTGCGTATTCCTTGAATGAAAAGACCCCGGATAAGACGCATGTAAGGGGGGGGGGGATATAACCTACTAGGCGGATCTCTCGGGGAGGATGAAAATAACCCCCTGACATGGAACTTGTTCCCTGTTAAGGTTTCTCCAAATATACTGAATAAGGAGACGTCGAAAATGGCTAAAACCAGGCAGACTAAAGGGTACAACTCAAAAAAGCAGCCATTGTGTTATAATGTTGGAGCAATGGAATACAAGAACATTATTTAAGAAAGGAACATTTAAAGCACTCATAACCATAAATTCATCGATATAAATGAAAATTATTGGCGATGTACCGCCAATAAAGAAACAAGATGGATTGGAACAGAAATCAAAAATTTTGGAACTTTCACATTTTTTCCATGGAAAATAATGAGGAGGAAACAGAAATTTGAAGTTGGATTTATAGTTGAATAATTGATACTGTTTAGATTTTACAACTGTGAATGTAAGATTGTGCGCAGTAAAAGTCAGAAAACACAATTTTTAATTGTGTTTTCTGATTATAAATATGTGGATTATAAATCTCCTGCACGATTAGGGGGAAAAACGATTGTATGGGAAGGAGAGATTGTTTTGCATAAAGTGGAGAGACTGTACGATTCAGTACCAAATGTTACGCAATTGTTATGTCCTGTCCTGTTAAATGTCATCTCCATCCAGGAGGTTGACTATTATGGATCTCTACTTGAGATCCATAATGCACAGTAGAAAGATGGTGGAACTCTAATCTCTTCCATCTCTCAGTATCCTATGCTTGTAGATACGTGTGTTTGTTCGAGGGGCCGGTTTGCCTGTTTTGAGAGACGAAAACCCCGAGTTTCGGGGGGGGAGGGAACCACCTCCGTACGAGATTGGCAAACTCACCATTTGATTGAAAACACCTCATAGTGGTTGCTTTCGTAATCTACCTGCACATTGGGTCTTTCCCATCAAAGGGCTCGTCTAAACCAACTCAACTTCCTAAGTATAAATAGCAAAACGTTTGGTACAGACCAAAAGGAAAAACAAAACAAAATGGATAAATACCATTAGTCAAGAAGTAACATCATATTGCAATGTTCAAGCTAGAGACGTATGATTTTGAATAAGCAACGATGGAGACAACAAATCCATGAGGCGAAAACTCAATTTGGACTGTAGAACTATAGGAGGAGGATCCCGATGATCTCTTGAATAACGGCTTTCAACTGAAGATAGTCATTCTCATTAACAGACAAACTAACCGGAAAATACACAAGCAGTTAACAACCATAAGTGCACTCGCTCTATTCTACTTTATCTCTCCTTTTTATATTTCTTGTTCTAAGTATTTCGTCGATTTCTTTCATTTAATTTTCAGTGCAATGCTTTTCTGTCCATTTCTTCCCTCCTCATCTCTCTTTCTCTCTCTCTCTCTCTCTCTCTCTCTCTCTCTCTCTCTCTGGCCACAATAACGTTCAGAAATCTCAGCTGTATTTTATTTTCTCTTATAGATTTTTCCTTACACATTTTCTTATCTTTCTAAAAACTCTCTTAATAGGCTGTTGCCCACGACATCAGCAAGGAGGCTAACTACCGCATGATCCATTTTCGTATGCTGTTGCGCTATTTTCTTTTGTCCCTCGAGATCCGCGTAAGTAAAAGCATGTACTCTAGTGCCAGTTTTATCAAGCGGTATAAGTAATAAAAAACTTGTCCCCTCGTTATTGTATGTAAGTCCCCGGATGTCGTGGGTTATCCCAGGTCTCTGATGTCCAGACGAGAGAGAGGAGAATAGCCAGAAGTCACGCCAGCCACTGTCACTTTGTACCATTCATCATCATGTCGTGTTGCCACAGCCAAGATGGATTAGTTTGTCCTGACACACTTTGTCCTCTGCTTTTACTCCTCCTTCCATAAGCACTGCAACGTTTTTACGTCTTGTAGCGCGCGCGTGTTCTTATTTATCAACGTCCCCTTCGTACAGTGTCTTGTCCTCCCTGCATACAGCTACGAGCACAACTTAGCCAGTGACGTTATGTAGTTTCGTGGATTTACTTACTCCATCAATCTCCCACGTTGTGGGGGGGGTACGTGGACAGACTGCTCTGTTTGATGATATTTGTAACCCTGTAATGGGAAGCTTGTGAGCGCGTTTTAACTGTCATATACAGCTATCGAAATCACGTCTTCATCAGTGGATTTAGTATTATAACAACCACCAAAGAACCGTTGCTTAAAGCATTCACAGAGTAATGGATTGCATCCCTCAATACCCACATGCTCTTATCCCTTGAATACAAAATATAGGACATTAATTAACTCCCAGGTTGTTGTCCTTTTTCCTTCATTCCTTTATTATTATTATTATTATTATTATTATTATTATTATTATTATATTTTTGTATACATCCCTTGTCTCTTTATCTTCAGATTTCATGCCAATTAATAAAATTGTCTATCAAGCATTTAAACTTACAGTTTAATGTTATTACTTAAAAAAAAAATCTGACGTTTAAAATTGATACTGTATGTAGAATTAGATGTTTGTAGTTAATAAGTAATAAAAAAATAGAGAAATTTTTTTATTACTTATTACTTATTTTATTAAGCAGGAATAACAGTACCAATGTATTGTATTAACCCACGGAAAGTTAGTTCCGTGGGTTAATGCCATACATTGGTACTGTGGGTCTAATTCGTAGTTCACCGTAGGCGGGCTAGTAATTAGATAATCCGAATAGCCTATCTAGAGATTAAAGGAGGAATATTTTCGACCGCTTGAGCCTTTCAATAAGCGGAGTAGTAGTCTCTCTGTCACACACACACACTAGGTAATGAAATTCATATCCTACGTAAAAAAAAAAGACGTTCACAAGCACCTGTAATCAGAGTCGAACCCACAACCAACTGGTTGGAGGGTGGAATCGTTATCGACTCAGCCGACTTATAATATTTAGCTGGTTATTTTGTTTTCTGTGATCACAATACCATGGTTTCGGTGTAGAAGCCATGGCTGCACGTCCAAGCAAGAAATTAATTCTTTCAATCCCCATATGCTTTCATATATGCAGGAATTGAGAAATTTCATATTTAGCGGCGACTTAGGGATTTTGGTAGGACAAAATATTGACTAATTTGTATTTCTATTTAACGGTTTGATATGAAAGTCATTCTGTTCTTGAAGCTTCCTCTTGTATTCCGACATCAATGATATAATAGACTTTATTCCTTTGCATCGGATTTCATACTAATACAGTAGTTTATGCTGGCCTGGTTGTTTAGCGTATCCGCTCTCCAGCCAAGAGGCTGCGGGTTCGAATCCTGCCAAGGGCATAAATGTTTGTGATTGTTTCTCACCTTCATACATTCATTCATCCAAGTATATACACTTGGATGAATGAAATCTTGGAAATCTTCCAAAATGGACTGGATCACCAGTAGACCAAACCCTCCCGCAATGGGAGAGTCCTTTACCCATAAACAATTATGAGCCTGTTTTTCCACCAGTAGTAGGTGGAAAAACAGGCTCATAATCATCATCATCATCGGATTTTTGCCATTTTAACCTTGGATGGCTTTTAGACTGCTGGGTGAAAGGCCGATAATAATAATAATTAGGAAAATCGATTGGAATAGTCATCTTCTTTTCTTTTATTATTAGGTCTAGTTCCTTGTACTTCTCTGTTTTGAAGGCCATGTCGCCAAATTTTATTACAACATTTAGTAAAAGTTTTAGAACAAATTTTAACAAATTTAAATACGGAATTTCATCAAAATTTGTCCAGAGACAAATGCACTGGGTGCTTACGTCGAGCTCATTGTTTCGAAACGCAGCTAATCATGATATTTGATACTGTAAATAAATGAATATTAATATGTGTGTGAGAGAGAGAGAGAGAGAGAGAGATTTTTTTTATTTCTTTGCCCCATGTCCATTTGATTTCATTCAAACTAGCCTAACTTTTGCAGATTATAAAATAAAAACAGCGCTTACCCCGTTCATCACAAAACAGTCATTACTTCGATCCTGAAATATCCGGGAGTTTATCGACTGTGGTGTAACTGAAGACCCCATACTACGGACAGACAAAGAAATTTACTGAACAGTGCATCAAGCAACATGTCAGAGAGTTAGAATACTAGAGACGTAAGGCCACAGCGCTGTCATCACGTGTTATCTTGATCTAATTCGCATGAAGCCTCAGTGGAAAGACAACAAATTCGATTAAATAAATTGGAAATCTTACACCGCTATCATGACTAGACTGAAAAATATGGGATTCTACTGAACTATTAGTAGACCGCATACATTTGATTATAAATCATAGCATTAATCTCTGCGAATGTTTCCTACCTATTCTTCATCAATGTTATCGCTGATCTGTGAATGTAAGTATTTCATTCTGTCAATCTGCTTCATTATATTTTATTTTTTATGTTTCTATCACACTGAAAAAATTTCATATAACTTAGAACGAAAGTACACTGCTTGGAAAGAAGACAACGGACACCGTGGTGTGAGGAAAAAGCAGCAGATAATTACTACATGAGAAATTAAAATGCTAAGAAAAAAATAGTTGACGCCCACCTTAATAAGATGTAGGAGCTTCTTTCGCTGCGATGACTGCAGCAATCCTATGAGGAATACTTTCCACAAGTGTACGATAGCGATCAATGGGAATTTTGGACTATTCTTCCTGTAGGCATGTAATGAGGTCCTAGACTATTGTGGGGTGGACGTCTCTTTATCTCTCCCGACGCTCCAGTTCATCCCACAGATGTTCAATAGGTTGCGATCATGACTGTGGAGGTCAGGCAAGCGTGGTGAGCTTCATGTCCACAAACAATGCAGTTCCAGCAGCAGCCTTATGGCACGGTGCATTGTCTTGCTGAAAGAGACAATGGTCAATTCCGTACAAATGCCACAAAGTCGGAAGTATTACATTGTGTAGAATGTTCAAGTACCTCTCGGAGTTCAATGTTCATGGCACCATAAACAGAGGTCCGAGGGTAAACCAGGAAATACAGGACCATCGCATCATACCGCCACCTCTGAATTTCATAGTTGGAGTTACGCACTCTGGTGGGGGAGGTTCACTGGGCATACGCCACACTCGCACCCGTCCATCTGCTCGGTAGAGGGTGTAGCGTGATTCGTCGCTCCACAACACAGCTTTCCAAGCTTCCACGTCCCAGTGTACACTCTCTTTGCACTACTGAAGACGACGCTTCATGTTGGTTCAGGTAATGTGGGATCCTGTATATTTCTGTCCTATCATGGAAACCCATGTTGTGAGCCTCGGTTCTGAATGTTTTTCTGCAAATTCGCGTTCCAGTCAATGCCAAGAACTCCGCATTCAACGTATGGGCAAACGAAGGGCGGTTTTTATTAACCTTCGTAGCACCCTACGGTCACCTTCGGTGAGTTTGGTGGGTCGTGCACTGCGAGTAGGACTTGCAGTTGACACCTTGCGCTTCCATCTCAATATGGTATTACTGACTGTTTATCTCGGATGGCCCAATTTGTTAACAATTTGCCGAACCGATAGGCCTGCAATGTCAGTTCCCTTCCCGCATCCATTTTACCTGGACACTGTTGTGCTGACTTGGGAACATCATATTTCTTTAATTTATACTGGCTACAAACACGTGACTCGTTACATGGCACGATGCATCTTTTTCATGGGGGTGTTCCGTTAACTTCTTTCAAAGCAGTGTAATTTTGATATTAAATAATTACAAGTTGTTTTCTCTTTCCCTCATTCAGTCGTATGAGACCCGTACACTAGTCATTATTCACATCTATCATACCTCTCCTTAAACTCGTTTACTGACAAAGCACTCACAACTGTCCCTGGCAACCCATTCCACCAATTCACCATCCTCGAAGCAAAAAAAAAAAAAAAAAATCTAGTTCTAGCAGCCTTGCTAACCACACTCTTACACAATTTCCATGGGGTGACCCCTCCCCCTCGTTTTCTCCCTTCCTGCAGTGTACTGAAAAAAGTCTTCAGTGTCAATCCTATAAAACCCCTTTAGTAACTTATATGCTTCTATCACGTCTTCTCTTTCTCGCCTGTCATTTCATTTTTGAAGCTCACAGACCTTCAATCTATTCTCATTTGGAGCTTTCCATAGATCTGTCACAATCGTTATCATTCGTCTCTGGATCCTCTTCACTACTTCTAAATCCCTCAGAATCCAGGTGACCAGATTCTACGCACAATACTATAGACGTGGTCTTATAAGATCTTATAAAGGGGTGCAATAATCTTCCTATCCCGGCTTGTTAGTGTGTTCTTTAACCGTGTAATGTGCTTTTTTGGCTACCTTTGCACTATGTCCTCTAAACTTCAACTCCCTGTCCACAGTCCCTGGTCTCAGCTTATGATATTTTCTCTCCAAAAGGGGTGTTGAAATTCATCTCCCATCTAAAGACCTTCGCAACCATTCATGTCCGTGACGGGATTTAAGCCTGTTGGTTGGAGGGAGAGTACGCTAATCATTCTGCCAAGCAGGCTGACAGATTGTTTCTAGTTTTACCATTTTATATTGTTTTTGTGTAATTTTCTCTTCGTCTGTACATACGCACCTTTTAAAAGAACAAAACATCCCTCAAGCCTTATGGTAAGATCGAATCCTGGTTTCTTTAATGTAGTAATATTCATTCTTGAGATTATGATTTTGCAAACAACTTGCATAATGAGAATTAAATCATGAGAAACAGCATAATAATGTACTGTTGATTTTCCAGAATTTTGTGAATTGGATTACTATCACGACGAATTTTAAAATGAAATTGAGAATAAATCCCTTGCTGAGTTTACTTCATTACATATAAAATATCCCTCATCCAGTCTTTATTTAGTGTCTATCATAGAGTTTAGTTAGATTTATAGCACCGCTGTCCACAGCCTGGCCTGCGATCTACTAAGGCATGAATAAAAATCGAGACATATTAGTTTATACCATACTGATCATTGAAACGATCAGTTAGTGAATAGTGGAGAATTTTATTTGCAAACGAAATACAAGGAAAAAGCCGCCATTAAAATTCAAGATGAAATCATCATAATAAGCGATATAATCCACCATTTGAACAGATATCTCAAATTCTTGGCTAAAATTATTTAATCCTAATAAATAACGTGTCTTCTTTTAAGTTATACGTTTGATTTTAAAATCTGAAGCCTGTCTTAATCTGCTTTGAAGATATACAAGTATACCACCATCCATTCTATCAACACACCACAATTTCAAACGTTACACGTATTTACATAATGAACCCTTATGAATTTGTTAATTCTCGATCCAAGCTGACGCAAGACATGGTGTTTTTATTGCAGGGATGTGTATTGTTCGTTCGACGTCTCACCCTAACTCTCTAATGGGTCATTTTTCTAGGCCGCTGTATTCTTTGCCTTCTCCTTAATTATCCGAGTGGACATTGGCTAAATGGACCTCCTTTGTCTTTGTGGCTGGCCTGGTGATTTACCAGCGTGTCGGACCTCCAGGGACGCCATCAGCCCTGTTGGTCCTCTACTGGGTAATCTGGGAGCTCACGGATTACTGCTTTCTTAGAGCAGTAGACGAAGGAGTTCACTGCTTTTTTTTTTCCCTCTTCTTTTGCTTGCTTGCTTTTTCTTCTTTTCTTAGTGTTGGTGGCCGCCCTTTATCTGCGACCAAGCCGGTAATTTAATTGAGACATTGTTTGGTCAAATTGGAGCGGTCGGATATCAGGGAGCCTGAGTTTCTCCTGCGACTGCAGATCAAGAAGTGGATAAGCACAGTTAAATGAGTGTTGTGGCCAAAAGCACGCTCCAAAACTAATGATCAACTCTCTGCAAGGTGACAGCCAGGATTCGAACATATTGCGCTGGCTTATGATCGACGTCGTTCTGCTTATCGAAAACACGCTTTTAATGCCCTCATGAAACTGAGAGCAGACAAAAGACTGAAACAGGGATTGGGGGATTGGGGTAGGAACTGTAGAAGGCGTAAAAAGAGGTTGAAGTTTATATTATAGGTTTATTTGTTTAGGCATTCTCTCTGTCTCTTTGTGTGTGTGTGTGTGTGTGTGTGTGTGTGTGTGTGTGTGTGTGTGTGTGTGTGTGTGTGTGTGTGTGTGTGTGTGTGTGTGTGTGTGTGTGTGTGTTTAAAAGCACCCACTGTTTCTCTATGTTATATAAAAATCATGGTCACTACTTTTATAATTGAACAAAACTAAAATAATTTGAATTGAACTAAAAAAAATCTGAATAAAATTATTTAAGAGAAAACGTGAATAGCAGATATTGTTGCGGTTCCTTTCTAGTTGAACATATTTCAGCTTTAATAATTAAACAAACACATTAGACGTTTGAAGAGGTTTCTGTGGAGGGGAAATATATTATATATATATCTGTGTGTGCTTTACAGCAGGCTTCGTGGATTATCCAATTCTTAAACTACCCACGAAACTCTGTAGCACGGTCGTTCGACGATGCTCTGTCCTTTAGTTTGAAAGACGGGTTCGAATCCTGTCTAAAACGCAAAGAACCTTTATTAGGGCCTTTCATCTGAAGGTGAGAGTCAACCAATCTTCTATAGAAATGGCAGAACTTTTTTTTTCCCCAAGAAACTTGGGTCTTTCATCCAACAAAACAAGAAAATCGATATACTATCATCTTTTTTATTATTATTATTATTATTATTATTATTATTATTATTATTATTATTATTAACCTATTAACTATTCGTAGTTAGTTGCGAATGTCATTAAAAATGAGCAATTTTTGTGTAGTTCTGTGCACTTAACGCGAGGATTTTTTGGAACTCTTTTCGCACTTGTGATATGTATCATTTTGTTAGCTTATTTAGACGTTTTAAGGATATTTCATAGAGTGATAGGATTACAATTATAGGATCAACTATAAGAAAAACTTATATAAGAGTTGTCAACTATATCGTTCCCTGTATGAATGTTCATTCATTATGGAACCTTTTCACTAAAATAGTAATACTGATGTTGTAATAGATTTCACGGTATGATATGAACACAGATGGATAAGAAAATAACTATTTATTAACTTAGAAGCTAATGTTGTGTGCTCTGAAGATGCTGGATATAATACCAGCGAAATATTAGCTTCTAAGTTAATAAATAGTTATTTTCTTATCCATCTGTGTTCATATCATACCATGAAATCTATTACAACATGTCTGACGAACACATAAGCCTATCTACGCGTAGTAATACTTATATTTTTATCGAGATTATACTAATTTCCTTCATTTGCTGAAGAAAAATATGTATGAGGTTCTATAATAAAGTAACTAGACTCGATTTATGACGGAGAATATGGCATAGTACAAACATCCCACGGCCTTTAACTCCGATTCAGTGAGAAAACTATGTTTTAGCTTTACGTGTAGCGAAGAGCCTTTGCTTTTAGTGAAATAGTATTTGAGTGGCATCTGTAACAGTGAATAAATACCATATTTTGACCGAACTTCAAAAACGTGAAAATTACAGAACTGCTAATCCATGTTTATGGTAGTCGTGAGTTATGTGGTCATCTAATGGGTCGAATCGTAATAAACATGAACTGATCTGCTTGGATTTTAACCATTCAAGTAATATTAGATGAAGTAGATATTTATCAACCTTGGAACTCTAAGATTATTTTTTGTTACTGAGAAGTTACAAGTGTGAAGAAAGTTTGTGCAAAAAAGGGTTCCAATAAAAAATGTCCATATAGAGCAAAAGTTGGAGCCATTTTTGGGGAAAAAACAAAGGACGTAAGAAAAGTCATAGAACTGCTCCCATACTCATTGGACTTCTTTTTCTTCGGACTTCTTTCTGTTCCCAAAATGAAATTAATTTAAAAAAACTATCTCAAAAAGAAATCCTGCGTAGCCTTATGGAAACTTTGTTTGTTCTATAATGCTAGACTGCCAAAATAAACATCGCTACAGATTTGGTTGTAGTCACCGAATAGAAGAACTTTTTCTAGACATTTCTTCAGACGATTTACAAGTTAGTTAAACACCTGTGAAAACCCTAAAAACTCTAGTAAAATCCTGAATGCTTTTATTTTTAAGCATGCAGTCAGATGTTAATATGTGAACTCCAGCATTTCAGTTCTAGATAATATAGAATCCTTTTGGTCTTGGGGGATTATTTAATCGAATCATCCTCCTTAACCTTCTAATGAAGACGTGACTTGCTAAAAAATTCATTTCACTTCTTTAGTTGAACACTTCTAATAATAAGAAATATCCCTTGAACTCACTCAAAATTTCAGATCGCCATGGTTATATCCCTTCTCCCTTTCTGCATATTAATTTGCATCTCTTAATCAAAAATATCGAGGCACCTGAAAGACTGAGTAGAATGGATTGTTCACACCATCCTTTCTCAGAGCAACTTGGCTGCTGTCCATAAGTAAATTTCACTTACTCGGATGTTTTTATAGCAAAAGCAGTCAAATCGAGTTAGTGCGCCTTGTAGAATTAAATTAGAAAGAGAAGCAAGCAAAGAAAAATCAAAATAGAGACCATAGAGTAGGAAGTAGTGTTCGTGCTGAGGATTCAAGTAAAAAAAAATATCTGTAAGATGGTCTTCGTACTGAAATTGATGTATAACATTTTCGATGTAGTAAGTACTTTGCCATGATTTTATTATTGTGCAGTGACTGCTTACGAGCACATAAGGATATAAGTATCAGCATTGGCAGCATTGACCTTTAAGAAGTTCCCAAAGTCAATCATAGGATACGTGTTATTATTATTATTATTTTTTTATTTTTTGTAACGCTTTGCGGACTGTAAAATAGACAAAATGCTTCTGTTTGGTGAGTCAACAACTCGAAGGACCACCGCAGATTTCTTCCCCCCCCCCTCATGTTAAATACAAACTATACTACCGAACTCTACTAACTGTCTTGGAACTTTTCATATATAATTCCAAGACAACGATCAGTGTTGCTCTTCGAATTTATCATAGCAGCCCTTAGTTTCATCGCCACTGTTGGACTTCTCAAACAAGGCCATTCTTTTTCTTTCTTCCAATCTAAAACATCACACCCGCTAAATTTAGCTCTTCAGAGACATCGATTAGATGAACAGGATGTATTTTAGTTAGTTCTCTTGGCTATCATGTTTTTTTAACTATTCATCACTTCTAGGAGATAAACTCTCTAATGCCTTTTCATTCCCTAAAGGGAATTGCAGCACTTTTTTAGTCCCTTTTTAGGTGGGGAGAATCGGTATGTTGGTTTATGTTAGCTTCGATTGCGGCCCAAGCAACTAACGCCACTGCAGGTAACACACAGCCTGCTACTTGCATTTGTTTTCTCTTGGTCGGTTACTTGTTTGACTGGATGAAAAAGTAAAAACAGCTTCACACGTATGGGATTAGTTAATTCACATGAAATTGATAGCACCTTATGAAAGCCTTCCGGTCCTACATAGGATCGAACCAAGGTCTTTTCAACCTTAGAACACGTGCCGCGTCATCCTTTTAATGGCAATACATGTTTGCAATGCACTGCTTAATAAAAAAGGACGATCTACAGTTTCAGAATCTTCATAAGCAGAGCTCCTCCTGTCATTCTACTCGTAGTTCAGACTTTACAGTAACAAGTGTTCATGCTGAACAAGGCTGCAGTGGTGCTTAAACTGCAAAAACGTGGATTCCAGAAAGGAATTTGGAACCATTAATGAATGAACTCACAGTATATTCCGAGTTTTATTGATAATACCATGATAAGAGATGACTGTCTCCTCTTTCCGATAACGGTGCACTTGTGTAAAATGTTCAAGCAAGATAATGTTCTCTGTTAGAACACATTGTACTATGATCTGGCTTCAAGATATCAACTCGCCTATAACGGACTGCCTAACTCAGAGTCCAATCGAACATTTGTGAGATGAAGCAGAACGACGTACAGGGATACCAACATCACAGGCAGAACTCAAGAAGTCCTTTGCGAAAAATGGAGGTTAATATTTCATGAAACTTGTCGAATACTTAATACAGAGCAGAAGTGAAACTGAGACCTTACTAAAACAAAGTAATTTTTTGATTTTTGTCTTTATTTCTCAGGCGTTCGGATACTTTTGACAATCAAGCGTATCTCCTTGTTATGAAAATCATGCATACATCGACTGGGAGAGAGAGGTCCTTAATTTAGTTTGGTTGTATATACGGAAGAGGCATCTAAGGCCATGAGGCCTTTGCGAGAGGAAAACCCTGTTACGTCGGTAAGACCAGCTAACTCAGTTTTAGTTTGATAAAGCCCGTATACAATTTCCTCGCTACCTAGAGTGCGTATTTCCTAGGTATTTCCGATAAATTGCAAATATCGATTCCTCTCGTGAATTTTCTATTCAGAGTTCTTAGTAAAGTACACACTTTCTTCAGAACTAGGTTTTCAGTAAAATCTTATGTTCAGCAAGAATTAATTTTTTTTTTTTTTTTTTTTTTTTACTGGTTGGCCTAGTGAATAGCGTACCTGCTCTCCAACCAAGAGATTAGAGGTTTGAATCCCGCAGTGGACATGGATATTTGTGAATATCTTTAGGCGAAAGACTAATTTTATCATTAAAGCCTGAAGCAGCTTGAAAAAAATTGCCGAGTTGAGTCTTTAGAATATGGATTTCGTTCCATGATAAAAAGAAAAACTAAAAATAAAGTTAAAAGTATATTTTTAAAAAAATTAATAAAATCTCAGCCCCCACCCACACAGTAACGATGTACTCTAAGTTTACAACTTTTCGTGAATGGGAGTTATAATTATTAAAATCATTATTACACATTACTTTATTACTTAGTACATAAAGGGAAAAAAAGTCAAAGACAGCGTTTCCTACTCAAAATTAGGATGGTCCATCTATCGATTTGTAGTTTCAACAAACTAACCAACTCTGATTGCATACTTAATTGCATTTAGAGTGTTCCTTATTTTGCAATAAGGAACACTATCATTAAAAGTGTTACTTTCTTAATAATTTCTTCAAAACTTGAGGTATGGGGAAAGTTTTTTTTTTTTTTTTCGTAAAAATTGAAGGGGTTACCGAAGCTCATTGGAAATACTGAACTAAACTAAGCAGGCTACTCAAGTGTCGTTAGCCGATACTTCCAGCTTGTCATCTGCAGAAATGTCATTCCTGTCAAGTCAATTATCAAAGCTATAGGTGGCGCTGTTATTAGCAGCAGTCTTTAGCAGTGTTTCATCGAACACTTCCCCCATTTTTTTTTTTAACGTCACCTTGCCCTGTGTGATATTGTCTTCTTTTTTTTTTTTTTTTCTCCTTCATCTGACAGCTACGAATTCCTCCCACATTTCCAAAGCTGTAAGTTTGACTTGTGCTCTTTCGTATGCTCCATCCTCTTCAGACTTTGGGCTACGGGTCAAGAACCCTGTCGCGTCTGCTAGATTGTGCGTGCTGAGGATCTCGGCCTCAGTACCCTACATTATTAAACAGGAGCACAGATATCGAGTGGAAAATCAATACCAATTTCTCAGCTCCGGGTAATTATAGCGTAAAGAGGAAAGAAAGAACAGTTTGTGGATGCAATAATAGAGATGTGACCTGTAGCTAGATGCACACAACCTTCAATGACAGATGGGTGGGCTTTGTGTGCCTGAAAGAGTGAATGGCAGCAGGTGGGCAAACTTACCAAAAGAAATTTAGTGTAAAATGGCGAAATGCTTCACCATTGAGAAACTTGGAGCACTTGCATACTAGCCTATCAAAGTACAGCTATTAATCTTCAATATTAATCTTTCTCATTTCTTTACACACCTAATCACTATGGGTTCAGATCTGGATTGAATACGGAAAAAGCGTTATTAGAATGTACATCATGACTTATTCCTGAAAATATGTAGTTACGGCATTAGAGGTGTTGTTGATGACTGGTTCAAATCCTATTTAAATAACAGAAAACAATATATCAGCTATGGCAACTTAATAACGCAACAAAAATAATAAAATATGGAGTCCTACAAGGTTCAGTACTAGGACTAATCCTATTTTTAATATATGTTCGTGATCTGTGTAAATGCAAAAACTTTCTGGCAAAATGATATCGTTCGCTGATGACACGACCTTAATACTAACTGAAACGACCTGTGAGGATTTAGGAGATCAAACTATGACATACCGAAAGTAAACATGTAGTTTACCAATAATGACCTTGAAATTAATACCGATGAAACTAAATATATATATATGTACTTCATCTTAACAGATAAACTAGATCACAATAATTATAAAATGGCATGAACCGAATTGTGATACTATCCAAAGTATCACAATTCAGATACTTTGGATAGTATTCAAAACTGTAGCTGTAGATTACTCAAAAAAAAAAGAAGAAGAAAGTATTTGGGCCTGCATATCGACAACCTGAAATGGAACTCCAATATCTCATTTTTAATAAATGAGTTGAAGTTCGTAATTAACAGAATATATTATGTTAAAACTTTGTCAATGCAGCATTTGGAGATGCTCGTACTATTCTTGAGTAAATTACTCACTACAATATGGTATCACCTGCTGGAGTGAAAATTACTACAACAATCTGCTTCCTTCGATACGAATACAAAATAGAATAATTAGAGCTATTACTGGTTTGTTCGCATATTCAACGTGGGCATTCTTAATGCTCATATTTTGCCATTACAGAAACTCGATCTTTATAGTTGTTAATCTCTCTCTCTCTCTCTCTCTTTCTTTCTCTATTCATCCATGACTCTTTATTTTCTTTCTTTTTTTTTTCATTATTTCATAGTTAATGCAGTGTGAGGATGGAAATTCTTCTGCTACACGCACCGAAAATATAACTTAATTCCGGTCTAATTTCTCAGCAGGTATAAAAGTGAGAATATCGTTGAAGTGCAGTACTTTTGAATTACCGCAAACTACGTCACAGAAATGCCACGGGGATTGAGCTACCAAAAAAGAAATAGTAGTGCATCGCGAGAACAGTGAAGAATTTGAAGGAGAGGCAGAATCTTTTTGCTCAAGCAATATATCCATTAGATAGTGGTCAATAGCTGGCCATGAACCTATTAATGGGAACGTCAGGACTCAGCCAGTGAGCCGTAACGATGCGATTATGTCGTCTGGTGACATCAAATAACAGTATATTGGTAGGCAGGTGCACTACGGTCCACTAAGTTGGACTTAGTGGTCCGAGCGGTATCGCGATTTCAAGTTGGTTGTCTTTAAGGTAGCTCGGATATATAACAATATCACGTTATTCTAGCGTAAACTTGCCCCCCCCCCTTTATTTTAATTGTACGATTTCTGAGTTTATTTATGGTAGCCAGTCAATAAATGACTGAAGGAATCTAAGAGAGTAACCTATTTTTGTTAATAAATCCTGCGTGTCTGTTATTTACTTTGTGAGACGAATCTTTAGGAATCAGCGTGTGCTGAAGACAAAGTCAAAATTATTTTAGGTGATTTTTATTTCTTTGTGACTAACAAATGTTTAGACTTTCACACATTCCAAAACAAGACTGTCTTTTACATATTTTTTACATCTTTAAGTTGGGAGAGAGAGAGAGAGGAAGCTTCTCTCAGTTTATTACTCCAACTATACCAACATTTTCCATTGTTGATAAATTTTTTATAGAATTCTTTCGATTCTATTGGTTTCGGGTGTAAGGTTCCCGATTATTTCACTCTTAGCCCACCCACGTTCTAATATATGATAGGTTTACAACAGTTTCGGGTGGGATTTACATTTTAAAAATGCAGCACGCACCGCTTATAATAGCAATCAGTTCCTTATGAAATTGCGATTTTTTTGTAGTTTATTTATATATTTTAAATTTATTAACTAGAATCTCTTCATCTAGCATGTTGTACTTTCCAACACTGCATAGGGGATCCTCCATAACTTATCCTCCATCCTTGACAGAGGGGGGGGGGTAACTGAAAGATGATTTCTCCATTATAATGAGATGAAATAAATAACGAAAAGAATGATGTAATTTTAACAATAAATTTGTCGCTTCGTTTTCTATTCTGCTGAAAAGCATTGGAGTTGCACATGATCTCTCTCTCTCTCTCTCTCTTTCTTTCTTTCTTTCTTTCTTTCTGGACATTTTAAAGTGATTACATCGGAAATTTGCATCTTCACATGAAAACACTCCGGACGAAACACCACAGAGTATTCAGATGCGTAGATCGAACTTACTTAAAATGTTTTGTATTGTTTTGTCAAACCAGTGATTTGCAGTATCGTCGATAATATTTTCTCCTACACAAGCGATGTTTGTAGGTTAGCAGCTGGCATTGTCGATGACAATGCGAGCTATTCTGGATTTATATTTCTAATTTAACGTTTGTAGACATCTTACTTGCTTTGTCAGTCGTATTTCATTTTTCTAACCCAAAATGTATCTCTGACTACGTTTGCTTGACTTGATACTTACCAGTAACTTATATACTTCATCATCATCATCATCATCATCAGTGGTTCTAGAATGCACTTGCGCCCACGACCTCACAAGTATTCATGGATTTTGTTAACATAATTCTAGGATAAAGTGGTTAGCTGTATGCCTATAAGTATCTTTTGTCGGTAAATTGGGTGTATTCTAATGGCCGATTTGCGGACGAAAAATCCGGGTTTCGCGGAGAAAATCGCCTTCCACCTCCGTACGAGACCGGGTACTTACTTCAGTTGAATAGCACTCGTGAAGGTTCTTCGCATTCGAATCCAGACGGGATTTGAACCCAGGTCTTTCCACCCAAAGGACTTCGTCTATAAGTGAGCTACTTATATACTTGGGTGTATTTAATTTTATTTTTTTTCAAATTGCATTTTTTTTTATTTCGAAGATAACATCATTTCCATGCTGTCTCATTCGTATTTTAGCCTCATTTTTTTAAACAATCGTTTGCCTTTCAGTACCAGCTTGAATTTTGGAAAAGAAAAAAAAAAACGTTTTGGGTATGCAGAAAGTTATGGCATTTCTCACAAGAAATTCTTACACAGACAAAGAAAACGAGTTCAGCAGAATTTGTAGTGCAAGTTTCTGCCTTCACAGTGCTTGCTTTTTTATGTATTTTACTTATGCGATGATTTTATTAGTCAGCCATATTGCTGTTGTGTGTAGCTAAAGTTATTGTACAATGTGATGGTTTGTGATGGTGAATGTAATGTTGAATTTAAATCTGTGTTGTATTTCGGAATTAGACAGAAGTCAGTGTCCAAGAGTAACTGAATGAGGCTTAGTTTATCTAAACCTTAGTAAGAATAAATGTAATGAAATTTTAACATCGTCTGCGATGAATTTTTAAAATTTGTTTGTATTATTATTATTTTTATCTGCGTGGAAAATGTGGACAATAATAAATGCCCCGTATGCTTAACTTTGAAACCGCAGCTTGTTTATAATTTCAAAAATAAATAAAGAAATTTAGAGATGCATTTTTGCTAAATCACCACACTACCAACAAGAAATATGCTGTACAAACGACACATTCATTGTAAAGTGAGTAAGATAGAGAGACTATAAAAATAATACTGTTACACAATTTTAGGTCCATATACGAACTCGTATAGATATCATACCATTATAAAATATAGAGATAGATATCTTTATACATATCATATCAGGAAACTGTTTTTTAAGGAAATTTGAATATTTCAAGAAATTTTTTATTCATTATAAGCAATTAAAAAGATATTTTGTTCAGAATCCATATATCTAATAATAATTCTGCATATCTTATAAAATCTTAAATATTTCTGTGTGCAATTATTTATAACATTTCTAGTTACAATGCATTTTATTGTAATTTTGAATATGCGCATATTTAAAATTTTTTTTTTTAAATTTCATTTTTAAAACACAGTTATGTAATTTTAATCATCATTTGTTATTTTGCATTACAATTATTATAATATTTTCATTAAAAGGATGTTTCAGTTTTGAATATCTGAACGTTGGATTCTTGACGGCGACGTTTTAAAAATGCAACTCTTCAAAATTGTGTGGGGATTTCCCCTTTTTTCCCCTTTGAAAACTAGCTCCACACACAAGAAATGGCCAAGAAAAAATGGCCAATCTGAAATGCTTCGTTCATTCAGCAGACAAATCTTTACTGTGCTTTAAAATTCACTAATAAATTTTAAACAGAATGTGAATGATGCTGACAGTTTGAGAATATCAACTTGAAAAAATATATAAATAATTGATTAACCCTTAAATATAATAATTAGGGGCTTGACTAATTGGTGAATTTTCTAGATAGGCTTGCTTATAATGCTCTAAGGCTTCTTTGCACATTCTTCCTGGAAACAGAGTGCTAAATCGAATATTTATATGGACAAATAATTGGATGTGGATTTTACAAGAAAGATTTAAATGACAACAGTCATGTTATCCATTAATTATAGATGACATTTGTTTGATTTAAATTATTTCTTAAATAAATTAAGCAACACAATATAAGTGAAGCGAGATGCTTGCATAACCTCTAAGTAACTTCCTTCCATAACTGGATCAGATAAAGAAAGACTGTAAACTCGATTTGTGTCACGGATCGGAACAAAGGATTTTCTAGCGGATAAATGATTTAGTTGACAAACGTTAGAGTTGTTCCTTCCTGTTTTTCAAATCAAGAAACAGCACTAAAATGCATAGGTATAATACCGTTTAAGATTTGGAACATAAAAAGTCGGCAGTTCTTTGGATCCTCACTGGCTGCGATGGGGAAAGGTAGAGTTGAGTTTGGGCAACATGTCCGTTTTTCGGTCTAACATGATAGTGCTATCTACTCTTAATTTAATGTATTTTGTTTCAACAGATCTTTCTCTTTTCCTGATCTACAATGTCCAAAGTTAACTTACTTATGGGAAGACATCTTTATTATTACATTTAATAACTTTGATTGTAGCGAAAGATATTAAATAACAAAAATTACCTTCTGCTACTGAAAGATAGCTGAATTCATACCAGGAAGAAAACTAATTTTCATTTATAATTAAGTTACATTTGGTTAATTTAAACGTAGATTTTTGGAGCGAATAATTCATCGTTTTTATGTTGAGACACATGAGTAAAACTACATCCACAAGGAGAGTGGGTTATTCAAGAGACGGCAATGGTTCATACATCCATTTAATATAAAATAACAATATCATATTTGATGCATGCCGATATTTTCCTGGTTCTGTTTTCTCTCTCTCTCTCTCTCTCTCTCTCTCTGTTGCAGCAACTGCAATTCTGTGTGATCATTCGCTTTTATGACGTGAGGAACCTTTATCCGGTCTCTATCGACTAAAGGTGAGTTAGCAGGTCTCATACGGACGTAGAGGGTTTTTTCACCCGGAAACTCGGGTTTTTCGACCCTCAGAACAGCCAAACCGACCCGTAAACACGCACACGGATCTACAGTCATAAAAATGCATATTTAATCCCTCATTGGGAGGACTCAACCAGTCCTAAGGGACGGGGAAAGAAAGGGGAGAAATCCCACACGAAATAAATAAATAATTCGCTTTCATGTATCTAATTTCATTTAGTCAATTGAAATCAAGCCTGACCATATCAGGACATGGTGATCTTCAAAAAAGTGATGGTACAAGGTAAAAATCTGATCGCGGTGTTATAAGACGCGGTCCAAACATACTTGTACCACCTCGATCATGAAATTTTTTTAATCTCTTCAAATGTTCATGGGATAAAAAAAAATCTAATTTATTACCTTGTGTTTATTGAGATAAATTATAGAGTATTTTAATATTTCTAAATCCTGTCACCAGAGAGCGGTATTATGTGAAGTAACCTGCTTTGAAGAGAATACTAAACCTGTGATTATAAGTGATGTTTGAAATGGATCCGATGTCATTTATTAGAAATCAAATACGCCTCTTTCTTCTCTGCAGGTGGTGTTCGACTAAGTTCACTGACTGACCTCCTGATAACCGTTCACTTTCTTTCCGTCTTCCTACGACGCCCTACAGTCTTACTTTACGTATAGGAAATGGGTGACGACGTTGGGGAAATTGTACGACCCACCTTTTTTTTTGTTGGATAATGTATGGAAAAGAAACAAGTTTATCGACAGCGTCTGGAAGTACCGAAGATGAATACTGGAACATACAGTGAGGTGTGAGTGCAGCTGTGGATGGATTTGTTTGACTTCAGTGTTAATGCCGTCATTCAACGGCTTGAACGGCTACGAACAAGTTCGTGTGTGCATACACAGCGGGCCCTGGCGTAGATGAAAGTTGGGTTTCGAGTAAATATAAACCAAAACCAACCACGGAAGAACTCGTTTTTGGATAACAGTAAAGTGACCAATGAAGGGAGAGAAAAGTGAGTATTTTTTTTTATCTTACGACTTTTTTTATTTTTATTTTGTTATGCTAAATAATTTTAGAAATTGGGATGTTTTGTTGGACGTGGTGATTTACATTATCCCAGAGATAATTATACCGCATGAGTTTTAATTCCCGTGACTGACAATGGATTGAATATATTTATTTTAAAACTATAGTATACAGGGTGTTCGGGATAAATTTGACATATTTATAATTAATTATATTTTTCCGTAAGTTACATGTATTAACACACACTTCTCTTCATTTAAAAGTTTGGACCCTTCTTCATTCATATACAAGATGTCAGAAAGGATGGATAGCTGGAACCCACCTGAATCATGGAAGAGAATAACTTGTATCATGATGATTCGTGCCCGCCATCAAAATAAGGATATTACGACTGCTGCCCAATGCTCCCTGAATACAGTAAAAACAATCAGGCATGAACTAGAGACTTGCAATGGTGACTACGAGGATGTAGCAAGAAGAAAGATCCCTAGCAGACGATCTGATTGCGTTCGTACAGCAGAATTCCTCGCAAATCTGCAGGAACAGGTGTTGAAGAACCCTGGCATTGGAATTCGGGCTTTGTTCGTGGAGTTGCTAACTGTAGTCAAGCCCTGGATAACAAGGGTAGCCAATGGTAGGCCGTATGTATGGCAGCAGGATTCGGCCCCTTGCCACACCTCTGGGAAAAGTCAAAAATGGTTGTCTGAAAATTTCTACGACTTCACCAGTCCAAATGTTTGGCCTCCAAACTCCCCAGACCTTAACCCCATGGATTATTTTGTATGGGGCGCAGTTGAAAAAGACACCAATCGCACTTCCAGTAATACAAAAGCCCAGTTAATGGATAAAATTAAAACAGTTTTTGCGGCCCTTCCCAGGGAGACTGTAGCATCAGCTTGTTCGAGGTTCCGAAGCAGAATTGAAGCTGTGATCGATGCTAATGGTGGTTATTTTGAGTAAATCTTGTTGATAGTATTGTAATTAACTCTGCCTGTAAAGTTTTTTTGTCAATTCATTAAATTTAATAGATACTAAGAAGATTTTCTTTTTCCTTACGAAACTGTCAAATTTATCCCGAACACCCTGTATATATTTCTACTTTGAGTCTGCAAACATGTGACAAAGATATAAAGTAGAGAAAGGAAGAATATGTGCGTGTGTGTGTGTAGTTGGATATAATAGTAGAGAGAATAAGTGATATTATATATGCTTCTGTCCGTACATTTTCCGTAGAGATTAAAAATAAATATTGAAAAAGAATAATGTACATCTCTTAACCCCCCCCCCACACACACGCTCATACATTAGTAATATATTAAAAAGTATGAAATTGTTAAAAAAAATAATTAAATTTTAAAAAAAAATCCCTTGACTTGCCCTGATGAAGAGTTTTTGAATGACTTCAGTTTCCCGCATTGCTAGCTTGCAGATTTTATTAGTAAGCCACGATATGTAAGTTCAAGGTTGCCTTTCGATGTACGGTTATTTAATATATTACGGACTTATCTCTTTTTTTTTTTTTTTAACTATCTTCAAACAGTTTACAACTTGTATAGTAGATTAAAATATAGAGACATTACGCAATGTATTTAAATACAGCGCGTTTTTCTAATTTGACAAAACACAAAGCATTTGACAAAGTAAAAAGATATTACAAAGAATAAATATACCTAATGTTTTACTACATGCAATATTGAATATATATAAAGATAATGAAATAAAAATAAATGAAAAGTTGTCTGAAAAACAATCTATAAACCAAGGAGTAAGACATGGATGTCCTCTGTCTCCAACACTTTTCAATATTTACATTAATGAAATATTAATACAGTGGAACACTTTAAACAATCAAGGCATAGAAATTTCTCCGAATAACAAAATAAATACGCTATTATTTGCAGATGATCAGCTAATAATATCGGATAAGGAAGACAATATATACAAAGAGCAATATATAATTTAAACATAGTAGAACAGTTTGGAATGAAAATTTCCATGGATAAAACTAAAAAAATGGCATTTTGTGGACAAACTCCAGTTAGAAGCAAAATAGTTATTAATAATAAAATAATAGAACAGATAAATACTTTCAGTTATCTTGGATGTGAAATATCATATGAAGGAGAAAAAAGACAAAATTAAAACTTCAAAATTTTTACAGATTATAGGCCTGATAAATAGAACACTCGATCCAAATATTGTACAAAAAGAAACACGCTTGAAAATATACAATACTTTAGCAGTGCCCACATTATTATATGGCAGCGAAATTTGGACAATAAACAACAAGATAAATAAAGAATAAAAACAAGTGAAATGAGATTCATGAGAAGAACTGCAAAATACACGTTATTAGATCAAAAAAGGAACGAAGACGTTTTAAAAGAACTAAAAACAAAACCAATAGAAGAAAAACTAAACAATTATAAACAAAAATAGATTGAACATGTAAACCGAATGGCCAACACCCGACATCCTAAACAAATACTAAAATATAAGCCAATTGAAAAGAGAAGGCAGGGTAGACCTCAAAAAAAAAAAGGATATTGGATGGATAACCGGAACAGACCAATATGGTCTATACCCGTAATTAGTGTTACGATGATGCTTTTTTTTTCTAATATGGATGTGAGCTGTAATACCAATCACTACTCGTTTGTCATATTTAAAACTTGTAATATTATGCCTTGAAATTAAAAAACAAAAGCAAGCAGCAAAACAAAAGCAGGTAAACTTAATCCAAACAATTAGATATTTCTTGAGACCCTATTACGCATTGAGTTATCACCCACTAACTACTTTGCTGTTTACCTAAAACCGTTCAAACATTTACAAGGAAATATTGACACTTTTTTTTTCCTTTCAATTTAAGAATGTTTTCTCCCTTACTGTTTGTTGTCAGTGTTCTTTGACACGTAAATGAGCGCGGTGACATCACACGAACAAATCCAAACAGCACCTACCTCTTTTCAGGTGCTTGTGTGACTTGTCGATGTCTGTCTTGTTAATCGTTGCGTGTTTAGTCGAATATGCAAACTGCTCCAACGTTAAATAGTAGTCCGTAACACTATTTAAGTAGCTGTGCATAATTGAGATACCGTGCTGGACAATAATATCTTATAAATGTAGTCATAGTGATAATAGGCAGTGGTGAATTGACCTCTTTTCGGTGTAATGCGAGAACATACATCTTTAATAATAATAATTTTAAAAAAAGTAGACTAGACAAAACATATATCGGTTTTAATTTTGTATTTGTTATGGGGAAAATTGAATAAAGCAAATAATAAAAAAGAACAATAGGTGAAAAATTCACATGAAGTGGGAACGATTAAAATGCTAATTTTTAGAAATAATTTTCATGAAAAAAAAAGTACATTGCAATCACCGAGATGTGTCATTTGTATCTTTGAGCATGCGCTCAACTGCATTCATTTTAATTTAGAAACTAAATTTTCTTTGAATTGTGTTACAGCTAATTTAAATCAAAATAAATATCTAGATCGAAGCATGAAGTCCAAACTATTAACTTATAGTTTATTTTTTTACACAGAAATGATCGAAATAATATAGCGCAATAACTCCAGTCTGGCTGGCTGCTTAACCTCGACTCCATCTAGTCTCTGGACGCACTGCTGTATAATTATTTTCATTGTTAAATTAGTTTTGGATTCGATCTTTTGAATCCAACGTTTAGAGTATATGAATGTATTTGCCATTGAGATAAATGAATATTTTTACTTAATAATAGCAATGTATAACACGGAATGATATATTTGAGTATTGATAATTTGGCGATATTTTAGAGAATCATGCATATTTTGAATAGCCGAACTAATAAATAAATAATTTAATTAATATAGGTTTCATTTTAGCATCTTAATCTATTTTATAAAAAATATTAACGCATGATTTGGATATGAAAAATAAACTAATCTTCAAACGTGTGAAGCATTATGATTGTTCTTATTACTGGTTTGCGAATATACGAACCATAAAACTTTTTTTTTTTTTTTCCAAGCCATATAAAATGTTAAATGCTTTTTAACGTGTAGAACTTAAATAGATCTTGGACATAAAATTGCTTACTTGATTTACAGTATGAATTGTAATCACGTCTGATTTGGTATTGGATAGTCATTGGTCTTTAGTATTTGTTAGCACAGTAGTATCATATTGTAATAGTCCAGCGTAGTGCTTCGCTATAATCTGAAGTCGATCCAAACGGTTTTGCACTAATCCCTTCATTAAGTACTGTGGTGCGGAACATGTTAAATAAGTATTTCGATAAAAATGCGGGATGCCCAGTCAGTATGTTTGTTGCTAATACATACTACTTGTTTGTGTAACATAAATTCCATTTTTAAAGAATAAAATCTGCTTACGTGGTTTTGCTGCTTCCAACCACTTCGAGTTTATTTAAAATATGGCTTCAAAAGTGTTACAAAAGGCAGCATTAATACAAAGACAAGAGCTGTTACCCAGAGCTGTTAATTATGCTACAAAAATCATCCGACAGGATTAAGGCTCCTTTATTTTTAGGAAATCCGTATTGTGCCCACTGATTTTTAGATATATGAATATTTTCATTGATAATTCTTGCTATAATTTTATTTTCTCTTGCCGACAGCGAATCTACCCTGATGATGTAAAAAGAAATATATGTAAACATTTACTTTAAAATTCTTTATAATTTGCATAAAATTCATAAACATATGCATCAGAGATAGAGAGCATTTGCTTAGCGGTGAATTTGGAACTTTTGTGATCTCCACTTCGTTCAACAACCAGGGTCAGTGGATACCTGGAAATGCATGTCGCAAGTTCATAATAAACACATAGGGTCAGCTACATAAATGTCACAGAGTATATCGTGATGCTACTATCTCTGGCTACAAATTCCATAGCTTTTCCTTTGTTGTGTGTGTACGTAATGAAGTTATCTTAGCCATTTTTTGGTTCGGTAGAATTTTTATTCCTAGAAAATGAAAAAAAGTTGAGTATGCGAAAGAATATAGGGCTACATTTTAGTATTCCTAAGTAGTCTAATAATGATCACGGTTTATTATCATACAAAATATTTACACATATATACAATTAAATAGTATTTTTACATTTTATGTTAAAATCCCTACAAGATACTGTATATTTCATTTTTGCAATTCATAATTTTACAATTATAAATATTAATAATTATATTATATACATTAGTATTGCATAGAAATCTTTCGAATCCGATATTTGGATTATATGATGATATTTGAAGATAACATTAAGTTATATAGCATGCCTCCGAATGAAAGAAACAAAGAATTATTTATTTATTTAAATAGCAATTTACTCGCCATTTTAGAGCACTAGTAGTTTACAGTACTTACAATAATAAGAAAGGAGTCGCTTTGTTTTATTTAATATTGGATTAAATATACTTTATTTAATAGTATAAAAATAACCACCAACTAGAATAACACCGAATTTATTTCTCTAGAAGTGTTAAATGGCGTCTCCAGATGGCAGTAGTTCACTTCTGTCTGTTAGCTGGTAATGTATAGTGCTGCCATCTATAGTCATCGGTAAGAACAACCTAGAAAATCAGGAGTAAAAAAAACGGTCTTAGTACATTTATGATTTTTTTTTTCATTTGGAAATTTTATATCAATTTAAAGTGTGTTAAATATCCCAATCATTGTTGTAAACTCAAGATTTTACAATTTCGTATTAGGCAGACGAAAGTATATATAATTTCGATTTAAATGGAGGAAATTCAGTGACATATCTGTCTTTCGTTATGTAGCCATCAATGTCGAGGGAGGGGGGGGAACACTTCAATTCAAAAAAAGGGGGAAAACTTTGAATGTATGATACAGCCATTAATTTAAAACCGGTTACAACAAAAGCATCACCGTGACAATTAAAGCAGCACACTTCGCTTACGATACTGGATTTAAAAAAAAAAAGTGCCATATACAGTATATCGGAAAGGCGTCATTGCACAGTGCCTCCACCTAGAGCTTTGAATACGATAAAAAGTGTATAACGAAGAAGTCGTGAGGTTTAATTTTTAACTGGAGTAATAGCTAAACATCCTTTAAGGTCGTAATGCATCAACATTAGTTTTTGATACATTTTTCTGTAAAGATACGCCATCTATTAATGAATTAGCGCATATAACAAAACGAAAGTTGCTGTTGGAATGTGTATTTTAATTTCGTGGAGTTCTTCCAATGTTTTGGTTTAAACCGGAATAACTAGAAATTCATTTGTGCAGATTACTCAAGTATTCTTTACTACTGGATATTCTGGGATTAAAAGAAAATTTTGCAGCGCAATACTGCACGATAGTAAATATAACTATCGCTAAGCCAAGAAAATATTTCACTTCATGAAAGATTTACTTCGTGCAAGTTATTTTAAAACTGTGAAGATTTTTAAGAGCATATTAAAAAAAGACTAGAACAGTGAAATATAGCGCTTATTGTCATCCATAGGTCTTCATTCTGTTTTTGTAATTTGGGTCATCTTATGTTGTTATCTCTTGAGATATGCCCGGTACATTCCACTTTGAATGTATGATACAGGGCTTTCGACCAATGTGACTTATCTGCTATGTTATTACAAGTAAGTGACATTGGTCGGAAACGTTCCTCTACTTGGAATGTTGTCTCTGGAGATATCTTTATTTTTTTCCAAAGATGCAGCTATCCTTATTTCTTCTGTTTTTCTCATCTTTGATTTTCCTGATTTATGCCAAATAGATATATGAATCTATGCAGTCCAAATAATCCTATGCTGCCGGAAATATTCTGATGACACATCTGTTTCGCGAGCATACTTCTTTTTTGTTTCATATTTCAGTCATCATTACTTTTGTTTAGCTGAGATTCACCTTCAACTGAAAATTTGACTTGAACACTTCTGATTCTCTTAATTTTATTTCTAAATCTTCTGCCAAGAGAACTCTATCATAATCTCGAAACAGATCAGGATATTTGAATATTTGCATTCTTCCAGTTCTAGCTGTATAAAACTAAAGCAGATGTAAAAAAACTTGGGAGATGTCGTATTTTCTTCTCTTATTACCGTATTATTGGAAGCTTTCACTGTTCGTAATTATGTAATTCGAAATCAAATTAATATTGGATAAATCATACTTTATTTAATAGTATAAAAATAACCACCAACTAGAATAACACCGAATAACATGTTTTTAATAAAATCAAATATTATATTCATTTGTCTTTTCTATAATTTGCTTAAGAGTATGAATATGATCATGGTACCATAATCCTGCCTAACAGATAAAGTCGTTTATCTCTCACAAAAAAAAAAAAAAAAAAAAAAAAAAAAGTTCTGCATAATGAAAATTTTAACAGATGATTCATTTTAGCCTGGATTTCGAATTGGGTTGAGATTATCCATTCAGTTGAAGATAATCAGTACCTATTTCAGTAACGTAGATGATGGTGAATGAGTAGATGATGCAGTAAAAAAAAATTCTGTTTAAACACCGTTTTTTTTTATTTATTTATTTATTTTGCGTTTTACTTCTTTTCCCAACTGCAAAGCTGTATTAATTATCCCTTGAATCAAGTTGTTATTTAACCCGAGTAGAAACATGAAATGTAAAACACGTGGAAAATTGTAAAACACGTCAAACGATTTAACAGAGGCTCATTTGTTGTTCTAAGTTGACAAAAAATGTGTCACGACATTGTATCTGTATTCTATATCTGTAAATTGTGTTTATTTGCGTAATTAATTTGAAATACTTTAAAGTATAATTTATTGATAAAATCGTGAGATTTTAAATAACGAAATAAAATTTATCATCATCATCATCATCATCATCATCATTATTATTATTATTATTATAAGAAATAAACAGTAGTTGTCTTTACAATGATATTTATTTTTTTCTGGTCTATAATAAGAGAAACGCACTTTCAGAAAATATTTAGAGAAAAATGATCTCAGGAAGGTTGGGAAATAAAAAAGTAGATTAATAAAGGAACGGAAATTACTCAAAAATGCATTTCAAAGGTAGCTTATATTTGACAAGATCTGTACGTAAATAGAGACAGGTAATGTTAATGTTTAATTATTTCTCGCTTTTTTTTTAAATTAATTTTCGTAGCCATTATTAAAGTAATTTTGCATAAAAGAAGGCCTCAACTTCTTTTGGGCCATCACCGCGATAAATAAATTCTTTGCATTTCCACTATTTGTGCAAAATATTACACACACACACACACACACACTCTCTCTCTCTCTCTCTCTCTCTCTCTGTCTCTCTCCAGTCACAAAGACAGATTTTTTAAGACATGAGTTGGGTGAACAGTTCGATGTGGAAAGCCTTCTCTATATGTCAAGCATGGTATACTACTAGTAGTTGTGATGGATAATAATGATTAAGTTTATACAAGGAAAAAAATGACAGACCGATTTGTTTAGGGCAATAAAAAAATGTCTGACAAATACGCACTTCTAAATTGTTAGTGAGCATGACTTGTCAACTTTTATACGAAATATTCAACACTGATGATCATTTATAAACAGAATGGATTCCGTCAATACTCACGAGTTCCCTAATTTTCGAACTTAGACAGCCACCTCATTTCGATATCATCTTAACAGTACTCCTGTCCGTGAAATATTTTAAAACCATCATGAAAATGAACAAATATGCTAGAGTAATATTGCAGGTTTTTTTTCTTTTTCATTACATAATATTTCGTCCTAGGAAGGGGAAGATAACTGGAATATAACATATCTAACCTATCTTTGGATTTGTTTGAATTATGGGCATAATTCAAACATTTCCGCAACTCTCTAACTGTATAGAGAAACGTGCTTTTTTTAAAAAAGCAGATGACTTCTGAAGATTAAATAATTATTTATTGTGTTTTGCAAATATTTCTAATCAGAAAGAAACAAAAAAAATATTTAAGCCATTACTGGAGACAAAAATATAGGCTTCTAACTATGCCATCGTGGTCTGTCCATTTTTTCATTTTTTTTTTTTACTTTGATATTGTTTTAAAGTATCTAATTAAAAATAAGCATTAAGTTAAAAAAATTAAGTGTGCATCAAAAACATTCATGGATTTTTGCATAGAGTTTTATTATATTGAATACATTTATAACTAAAGACATTCGTAGGTAATTTTTTGCATACCAGAAATCATTACAGACGACTTTTTTTTTTATATAAAATAACCAATTTTGGTTTTTAAGATATGCCAGAACAGTAATATTTATTCAATTACAAATCTTGTCGTATGGATGTACGACAATTTCTCTCAAGCATCTGAAAATAAAAATTGAGAACTGAATAAAACGATATATTTTTTTTTAAAAATTCTTTGAATGACTGAGAGTCTTGTAACTTTGCACACTTCTGAAGTTATTTCAGTAACCACAAAAGATTTTTGAGGGAAAATAATAACTCTCACATTGACATTTTTGTTGCGTTTCCATTTGCTTCATTATTTAAAAGTCGGTGGCTGCACAACAATGGCGATGCTCCATGCGACCCTGAAAACTAGGAATAGATGAAAGGAATGCCGACGATGTGCGGAGACCAAATTAGCAGAAGATTAATGAAAAGCGGGCGGGAAAATCATTTCAAATGAAACGTTGCACATCGAAAGTATTCTCTGTGATTTCAGAGAACAGTTCAGCGTTGTGCCGTGCCACAGAGAACCAGTGGAGAAAGATGGAGGGTGGGGGGGGGAGGACATCGGCAAGTGGGCAAGCTCGAGTACAAGTTCGGTGATAATTAGAAGGCACAATTACTTTCATCTTCAGTGACGTTTCCAATGGCGAATGTCACGTGACCAAGCGCAAAGCCTTTTGTGTGAGGAATTTGACCATCTGGAATGTCGTACTGGGTTGGATGAGATCACCTAATTTCAGACTAACAACAACGACCTTGACCCGCTACCCTTCGCATCACTGCCAATCATGCATCACCATACATCATCGGAGGAGCGGACACCGACGGGGGAGGCGGGGGTACCTAGTGGGGACGAGTGGTATCAGAAGATTCTGATGATAGGCCGCCAACGACAACCCCCTAATCTCTCGCCCCCGTATTTCTCCGTTAGCTGCTAGCGTAAGCGTCCTTTCTGCCTCCCTACTCTTCCCCCCTCTGGTTCTCTCCTCTCTCTCTCTCTCTCTCTCTCTCTTAGCAACAGCACCTCTCTCGCTGCCTCCCGCCGTAGCCGTGCCGTTCTTTGCCCCGAAGGTCAGCTGTGGACCTCGTTGGGCCTCTCGAGACGCTACAAAAAATGGTCTCGGAGCCGTACAGCGACTGTACTGGTGTGAGATGGAGCTGTGGCAGAGGGTCATTAGAGAGCACGTGACGCAAGACATCAGGACCATTCTCTGGCTATCAGAATTA
Source organism: Typopeltis vanoorti (assembly GCF_054136105.1). Lineage (NCBI taxonomy): Eukaryota > Metazoa > Arthropoda > Arachnida > Uropygi > Thelyphonidae > Typopeltis > Typopeltis vanoorti. The sequence goes on along the minus strand of NC_143571.1, from coordinate 67,730,090 downwards.
CAGAGAAGAATATATGTTCATCTGAAGGGGGGAAGGAAAGAGACGGGGATGGAGCCTCAAAGAGTTCGTAGTCTGGAAAACGCTACAAAAATGCCTTCGGGCTTAAAGCCGAAACCTGCTGATCTACCGGATCCAGGAGATAACACGAGCGAATCTGAAATTGGTCTGTGAGATGTCTAACGTCCAAAGCCTTTGCTCTTTTCCTCCCTCCCAATCACCAGCCCCCTTCCAGTCTTTGCGAAGTACAGTGGAACAATACGTCTATATCCTTGCGGATTAGAATTAGCCTCACATAGCTTGGAGCATCGATCTGATTTGATCTAAGGTAAATTTGTTCTTTGAACAACGTGAATAATCCAATTCGTTTTTAAATTCAGCAGTGCATACTTGAATCACAACTAGATTGCGTTTTTCTGTTTCTTTTTCAAAAACACGCACCAGTTTCCTTTAAATGTACACAATAAAGCAAAAGGTAGTAGTAAGAGACAAAAAAAAAAAAAACTTCTTGAAGAGCACAGTACTGCGGTAACGTATCCCAAGTTTATAGTTTATTTATTATTATGATCATTTATTGGTTTTTTTTTTTTTTTTGCATATTATCGAGATTTGGTTTTGGTTACTTCCGTTGATCATGAGAAATCAAACCAAAGTACAAGTTGCATTACAACGAACACGCTATTCAAAAAAAAAACAAACTGGAGTTATTATAATTATTATTATTAGCAGTAGTGGTGGTAACATTTACAGCAGTGTACCTTTTTCTCCAATGTGTTTCGCTCCGTAATTCTGAGGCGAGCTTGGATTGGTTAACAATCGAAGAAACATTTTCATGTACACTGTGATATTTAGGATGTGCAGAGTGTTTTATTGTTTTTATTGCTTTATCGAACCAGCTCAGCAAAAGTTTTTATTGCTGAGCTGGTTCAGCAAAATAATGATAATTATGATCGTTAGTGTTATTAATAATTATTGCTGTTATTAATCACAGCACAATATTAATAAACTTCACTTGAAGTGCATCACGTTTCTTTTGTGTACAGAGGAGGAGTGGCGGCCCAACTTTTTTATATACGGAAACATACAAATATAGTTTATATCTGATTGAGGTAGATGAGGGAGGTGAGACATGATCGAAATTACACCGGAGACGTGATTAATGATCAATAGCATTTACTAGAACTAAGCGGATACCCTGACGATCTGAAAAAAAGAAGAAAAAAAACGACTGCTTTGCATGTAAATCAGTGGAGAAATCCCTACTTTAATATCTCCCTTAAGTAAATCGAAACATTGACGGAAATTAAAAGGTGATGACGGTTGAAATTATTTTTAATATTTCTAGGAAAGGAAACGTTTGCAATCTAAAAATCCTACAGTTTGCATTCATTTATTGTTAATTTATTAATAACAGTGCCGTATTTTCTGTAATTAGTTTTGTCTAAAATTCAATCCCTCACAGTGTGAACAGTTCTGGTGGATCAACTATTATAATAGAAACATTTAATAGATAAAAGCATCCTTACACGGACTACTTTAAACTCTCTCGCTCCTTATATATTTGCTTCCTTCCTTCTTTATATCTCTCTTTAATTCCTTATTTCTCTTTTTTCCCTATTTTCTTCTTTTATTTCCGATTTTATTTCCATTTCTCTTTCTCTGACAGTCTTTGCTAGTTGACCGTTATAACAAAACGGATTAAGATCAGTTGTTTTTTTTTTATGGTCGTAGAAGAACTTTAAAAAATGCAGTAAATATATATTAATTTCCAAGGACTGGTATGCTATATTTTTTTTATCCAATAAAGAAGTCACGATGTGCAGTTAAGTATTAAAATATTTTAAGAAAGAAACGAATGCAAGTTGTGTACCTTTTGGAAATACTCAAGCACAAGAAATACTTGTGCCTAAGGCGATGTCAAATATGGTGGTCTGTTTTTATAACCATATTATTTTACCCCAAACCTAAATTAGCATAATGTATGAAGAATAGCAACCTCTAAACAAAATCGCATCATTTTTAATAAATATTAAAATTATTCAATACTTAAAACCCCAATAAGGATTAGACAAATATCTTATTTGTACCTGACATGTTTTGCCATATAAAATAAATTAATGCAACGAAAAACTGAACGGTATTTCATCTCTAATTTGGGCCTCCAAAAATGGTTCCCGAGACAGTCGCCTAGCGGTCTGTCTTATCGGATGGGCCCCTGCACGCAAGCTATGGGTTGTCATTTATTGTCGCTCGGTTTGTTCTGCGAGTTTTGACTTCGAAAAATGCTTTTGGTGAGAGTATTTGATTTGTAGATTAGTTCTTGAATGTTGTTTTCAACCAAAGGAAAAAAAATGAGTGACAACTTTGTCAGCTCTTCGCTCTTCCTTGCCCATTCCTGTGACTTTTAAGACGAAACTACAAAAGATCTTCGTAGTTGAAATTTCCCTGCAGCACACATGTAATCATCCGCTCAAACTGCAGCAGAAAAAAAAAAAATGCCTACTTATTTTATAAATTTCATAACTCTGAAACTTAATTTATTGTTGTTATTATTCCTATTATATCGACTTTTCATCGGGAGACCTAACAGCATAGACTCCACGAATTATCCAGAATTCATATTTATCTCCGAATGTATATGTAAGTACTACTACATGTGTTCAGGGTTAGTTTTATGTTTGGGAGAGGAAAAAACGGAGAACTCAAAGGAAAATCATAAGAAAAACAGAACGAATAGTGGATCAACCATATAGTGAAAAATCTTAAAATTAATTCCATAACAAGGCTGTCCTTTATCACCCATATTATTTAACATATATATGGAAAATATTATCAAAAAATGAAGAGAAGTGAATGCATGTGACTTTCAAATTAATCGACATACAAAAATAGACACGCTACTCTTTGCTGATGATCGGATCATCTTTGGAAAGACTGAAGACGAACTGCAGAAATCAATCTATAATTTCAATAATATTATACAACACTATGGTCTGGAAATATCAACGGAGAAAACTAAAATCATGGCTTTTCATGGAGATAACCCTGTCAGAAGTAAAATAGTAATAAATAATAAAATAATTGAGCAAGTTAATAATTTTAAATACCAGGCTGTAAACTGTCTTACATAAATGAAATAGATATTGATTTTAAGATGACAAACTTTATAAAAATCGTTGGAGTAATTAACAGAACCTTTAAACTTAATTACGTACAGAAACACACACGACTTAAAGTTTGCAAAACAATAGCCAAACTTACGTTATTATATGGAAGTGAGATCTAAACCTTAGGAGAAAGGGGCATACAGAGAATTCAGGCAGCAGAAATGAAATTCCTCAGGAAAACAGAAAAACTAACCCTATTAGATAAAAAAAAAAAAAGAAACAGCAAAAAAATTAAAAATCTTAAAATCAATTCCATAACAGACTCAATGATAAATACAGGAAAAACTGGCTAGACCATATAGCAAGAAAGTAGAGAGAAAGATTATCAAAAAAAAAAAAAAGATCTTAACATATAAGCCTAGAGGAACAAGAAATAGACGACGACCAAGAACAAGATGGACTGAGTCTGGAACAGGCCACTTGGTCTAAAACCTGGATAGGAAGAAGAAGAAGAAGACCATATAATGAATAATCATCACTATAGTCAAATCTTGTTCGAATAATGCTTACGAAACGTACCATTTTATGATTATCTGCCTCAGTTTCTTTACATGTTATTATTTGAGGGCAACGAACATGCGCCTTTCATCAAAAACATTACAAGAATCATTTCATTTGAAATTCTGTTTAAAATTAGACAAGTACTTTTCCCTTTTTTTTTTTTTTTTTTTTAATACGGGGAATTTCTGTTCTCTTGCAGGGCCCCATAACAGCAGGTACACCTGTCCCTCAAAAGGACAGGTGAACAGACTGCTTTAGGCCATAGACCCTAGTGAGACGATGATTGAGACATAACACGTTATTCTCCTTCATGCTTCGTCAAGCAAATAACATTATCAAAATAAAAGCAACGAAAATAAATAAATAACAATAATAATAAAATTAATGCGAATTTTCAAAAAAAAAAAGTATACTAAATTCCCCTTTTTTTTTTCATTATACCGATTCTATCTAGAAAAAAGCGAGCCTCCTTACGGGCCGCAACCCAGACAGCGGATCTCCCTTTTCCCTCTTTTCCGTGGTGCACTAGCTGGAGACACCAATGATATTACAGAGTAAGTGGCTGTGGTGTCAGTTTAACTCCGGGCTTGCAATTGGTGGTGTTAGTTTATTTTTATGTGTTTGTTTTTATCAAACGTCAGTAAACCAAAACATTTAGAAGGACACTACAAGATGAGCATCTCAGTTACAAAGGCCATGGAGGTGTATCATTTCTGGACTGAAGAAAATATAAGTGATTATCAAGCAGGATCCCAAAGAAATCCTGTCACCAGATTCTAAAGCTAAGACAAATATTAGATTTAAAAAATGGAAATACGATCAGCCTGTCCTCATATTATTTATAGATTTTAGAAAAGCATATGGTAGCATCCATAAAGAAAGCTTTGGAGAGTATTAAATGAACTTGGAATACCTCTTAAGATAATAAATTTAATCCAAATATTGTTCCACTGATAGACGAAATATGGTTGGAATTATTTAATTTAGTTTTAGAAAAATTTCTTAGAAAAAAAAAATTGTAAAAATAACACAAACACAAGTAGAACAGTAATATTAGGATAAGCAGATGATATTTGTCTGGTTGGAGAAAATGCTGAAAACATTAACATAACATGACGAAAACTCAAAATCCTGCTGAAAAATGAGAATTACAAATCAAATAGGATAAAACTGAATATTTAAATTTATGCAGAAATCACAATAATGGGGGGAATGACCAGTTTACCATCGATAAACTGAAATTTAAAAATGCCTCTTTGAATATCTTAGAATATTGATTATTCTAAATAACACAAATGCAACGTAGAATACGTGCCTGCATTAAGCCTATTGTTTTATGTGGAGCAAAAATCAGAAGCATCAATAGCCTTGCAAGTTCTTGAAAATGGAATCCTTAGAAAAGTCTTTGGACCTGTAAGCGATAATATAACAGGTGAGCTGAGAAGAAGAAAATCAAAAGCTACAGTCTGCAACCTCTCACTGATGAAATTAGACGTTGCAGACTGTGGTGGTTTGAGCATCTGGAAAGAATGGATGAGGAGAGAATGACTTAACAAGCGTTCAAGATGAGATCCTCATGGCTTAGAGGAAGACTGCGACAACGTTGGGAGGATGATATCCAGAAAAGGCTTAACCGAAATGACAATCCTAGACTGAATTGGAAGAACTCAAGACAGAAAAGAGTATAAGAAGACAGTAATTGCAGCAGAAAACATTAGAGATGCTAGAACAAAAATAATATAAACAATAATTAAAAAAACAAAAGGAAATAATTCTTGAAAGACAAGAATTTATTTAATTGTAATAAGGAATTAGTTATTATGAAGGAAGGATATGTTAAATAAAGATTTATGTATAGTGATCGGCGGTAATTTAGTTCTGTTCATCATGTTGTCATTATGCGTTTTTATATAAACATATGAATGTGAATAAATCCAAATAGAAAATGATTGAAAGGAGTGAGAAGATGAGCTCTTAGTGAATATACAGCAGCCAACCTATTACGATGGGGGAAATCCCCTGTTGAATGTATCGTTTTGACTATAGTAGTGGTCACTAAATGTATCATTCACCTGCTGTTCGTTTTTTTCTTATGCCTAGTTGGTTTAGGCTATGAAGGTAAGGCTGATTTTCTCCGGGTGCTCCGGTTTTTTCCACGTGAACATAAAACAGACTCAGAGCACGTTTAGTGGTAGTTACATGCACACAGTAAAAGTTTTGAGTTTGCATCTGGGTAAATCTACGCTGTTGACATCCTAGATGGATTTAAGACATTATATATATTAAGATATTAATATATTGTATATAGTAAGGCATTATAATTATTAAGAATATTAATAATTATTTAATAAAGTGGACCATGTAACAGTTTAAACAATTTCAACTGTCAGGGTATTATTATAATCACAAATTACATCAGAATGAAGATCCTATTATTGTAACTATTATCCTGAATAACTGTTCAGTCCATGAAACCATTTTAACAAGACTGTTTATTGCTGCAATATAAGTCTATTGTGGGATTAAGAAGTTAAACCCTAAATTTAAATAAAACCTGAAATTCATAGTAAAGAACATCTTTAAAAGCTCTGGAATTCTTTCCATTCCATTATTCAACAACTTGGCTATTTTTTTATGTTTTAAGTTGTAAAAATAACTTTTTGCATGCCTTTTCCTGTTGAGTGTCGTTCCATAGAGAGAGAGAGAGAGAGACGCAATGTTTTTCTTATTATAGAAACTACTTTTTCCCCCCTCTTATAAGGAAATATATTAGCCTCATAACACATGTAGTGATTACGCAGCATACGGACATCCTGTGACCTTGCTGATAATAGAAAACTTTCGAACTGACAAATACTGGATATTGTAAGCGAGAAGAAAAAAAAATTGCAGAGTAGTGAAGATAGCACATAAATTATATTAAATCACAGAAAATGAGAGAGATGTGCGTGAATTATTGTCAGTTAAAATGCAATGCATTTATTTTAGCTGAGGGACCTGAAATTTTTATAATTTCGATATTTGTATGTTTCACGTTTTTGTAACCTGGATGTGTTTTTTGTGGAATGTGAAAGTTTCAAACAAACAAACAAATATATATAGAATAGAAACGGTTTCTTTTTATATTTCTACGTAGAAATAGAACTAGAAATATAGAAATAGAAATGTACAGACTAACTCGTTTTCTTTTTCTATCTTTTATTTTTATTTTAAAGGAATCTAATTCAGTGTCGATTTCTCAACTGTAAGTGAATATTATGGAATGCACACATTTTGAATTAAGATTGGTCTAGGCAGTGGTGTAGCTAGAGCTTTTGCCGCCCCTCTCAATACATAAAAAAAAAAAAAAAAAAAAAAAAAAAACTCAAAACGACGTATAGGAAAATAAATTAAAACACTATGTTTATTTCTGAAGTAAAACTTTAATTTCAACATTCTAAAATGTTATTGTTATTTTTCTTGCTTTTCTGTTAGCAAAGTCGTCGATGACATTGGCGAAATCTATTTCGTTATAATGTAGGTAATTCTTAATCAATTTTATTTAGAAAAACTCCTCTCACAACTGGGAACACTTACAGCAATTGTGAGGAAAATTTGCAGTAGTATTACAATGAGAACTGAGTTCTCAAGACTGTATTTTAGAATTAACTGCAAAAGTTCAAAAATGTTCAAAGTGATGCCCGGGGCGGACTGCCCCCCCCCCCTCTAGCTACGCCTCTGGGTCTAGGACAAAGTATTTTTCACTGCATACAATTTAAATACAAATAATTGTACACTACAATAAATATTATTTGTGGACACGTATTTGTGAGACTAATTTATCGACGATATTGTCCATAAATAAAGGATCCTGCTGAATTCGTTGAGAATGAGAACCATCTTCCTCAATAATATCTTCATATGTAGAGTGCTCGAACATTAGGGACAAGCGGGCAAATAGGGACAAATTGGAGTTTATCCCACACTTCTTGTGAGATGAACTCCAATTTCTCCCCCTATCCGCTGTACCCTTCTTTCACAGGACTGAAGAAGGGGGAAGTTTCTGAGTATCTTAATTGACCTCACTTTAATAAAGTCATTTTTCAAAGAAAGTGCTAAGGTTATTCCAATCTTAATGGAAATGTTTGTTCCATCTAGTATAGTATTTTTGCGTCGAAAAGAAGAAGAGGCTACCTCTTCGTGTCAATGAATATTGACCAAGAACTGTCACTTTAGTTTCATCATCGTTTTAGCCTTGACGTACAGTGTTTATTGTTACGAAAATCACTTAATGGACATGAAGAAGGAGTTAATGATGCTGTAAGAATCATTGCGGTTGAAAGTAGGTTGTTATGGTTTACCTATCTCTCGCACATGTAAACCACACCGCAGTGGTAAGGGTCGCGCAATTGAGGCATTTCGCATGCCGGACTTCGGGTCACCAAAATACCCTAAACTACTCATTCTGACAACAGCAGAAACTTAGCGTGCAAGATTAACGCGAAAGTTTAACGGGTTCAAGGACAAGAGTCAAATTGCGGTACTATAAGTAAGCATGAGGTATCGGATTCACAGTTGCTGCCAGGAGAAACCAGCCAGACACGTGTTAGCAGACGAACACACGCGCATAAGAGGCCTCCCTAGTCAAGATAATTGTACGTTGGGTTCTCTACCCCCACCGGTCCTCTTAGCACAGAGGGGAGATTAGTCAGAGAGCGAGAGAGAAAGAGAGGCCCCCCCTCTATGAGGCGATGTGTTATAGATTTCTAAAATAAAATATTTTTGATCATATTCGGCTGTAATAGATACAAACTGGTTGACCACAAATAAATAATGGCTAAACTGTTCGTCTTTCGAAACTTTTGAGTCTTTTAAATGAAAGGAAGATTTCTGGTGCCAAGATCTATTTGAAAGAACTCTTGTCTACAATACTCAGCGTATCTGAGCATCGTAGAAAATACTCAGCGTATCTGAGTGTTATCTACAATACTCAGACACGCTTAATAAACAAAGAATTGCTAATATTCTTTCTGGTACAATTTTATAATAATCACAAGGATCTAATAATGTATGAAACTGATTAGCTGTTGAACTATTTTTAAGAGGAAACTTACAGAGATTTTTCTTTATCGTCGAACAGAAAATTGGAAATAATGTCTCGTAGGACGTTTTATAGCCCAAAACGAATGTGAATATGAATGGAGATTTTTGAGAAGTTATAGATTATTAACCTTATAATAATTAATAATTTACTACTACTTACAATTTAATTAATAGTTTAATTGACAGTTCAATTTCCAGAGTTGAGTGCTTCAATAGTTTAATTAATAGTTCGATTAATAGTTTAACACTTAATTTAAAATGAGATTCTTATTAGTAATTTGATTTGGAGAACATTTGCAGAGGATTCATAAACACAAAAGCAGTTGCACAAATCATTGATTACGTAAATAATCGGAAAGATTTTGCAATATTATAATCTCGTTTAGAATAAAATAATGATTGTTTTTATTGGACAACTAGTATCGATGAAAGAAGTGCATACAGAAAATATTTTTAATGAATATTCTCCGTGTTCAAGAGATTTTTAATTAAAGGGATTTTATAATCCTTTTATAATCCTCTTACATGATTTCTTTCAGCAAATTCTAAGATTTTCTTTTTCTCCATCAACAGTAGCTATTCATTCTATTGTCATTTATTGTTAATAATCTGTTCTGGAGAAGTTAACGACTTTTAGGACCAGGCTTGCAAAGCAAGAGAAGTTGTTTTTATATATTGCATTAAAAATATTCCTTGTTCTTTCTACCTTCACCTATTCCCAAATATTCCCATAATTAAAAATTATGTCATAAATGAGACGATGCTTGTAATAAAAAAAAATGAACTCCATACATCAATACTTGGACATTTAATTAAAAGTGAAGAGTGTGTTGACAGCCCTTATGTCTCTTTCCCTTTATGGATTAGTCAATTGACAGTTTTAACTAAGGACGTTCAAGTTTAACTCGAGTTCTTGATTTGTCCATAGCTGTTTTATATTATGGACACTTGAGAAATGAGAATTTTATGGACAGCCAATTACTTTCACAGATGTCTAGTTCTAAATAAAATAAAAAGGACAAAATGAGTGTGTCAATCACTTTCTGCAGAACACAATGTTTACTATCAATCTGTAACACTCTTATAGATTTCAGTAAAATTATCGATAAGATCTTAGTAAAGTAATATCAGTAACTCACAGTAAAGTAAGACCACTATAACTTCTACAAAATATATAAATACTTATATTTTTTTTAAGATATTCCACGCATATCTGAAATTTCTTATTTTTATTCTCACATTTTTAGTATCATGTATATCCTTTGGGGTCTGGTTATCCCAGTGGTTAGCGTATGCGCTTTCCCACCAACGACAGATTCAAATTCCATCTTGGGCATGGATATTGGTGACTGTCTTTAGGTAAATGGATGAATTTCATTTCCCAGGGAGACCACTTCCTTACTGGAGGCTTGAAAAAAGTTCCATGTTTGGTCTCTAGAGTTAGGGTTTCGGAAGTAAATAAACAATAAATTAGAAAATAGAAAAAACATGCTATTAACGCACTATAGATTTATAATCGTTCATGGGTGAGAGTTACATAAAAAATACATGTTCATATATTTTGTTGTATAATTGAATAGAGTTCGGCCTCATGTATTATTAGTCCTACTTTTATGGAGCGATAAGAGTAGGGGAAGCAGCACCAAATTTGGTATAGCTTCATCGCAATGAGCCCGGATAAAATGGGGGGGGGGGAAGAAAGCAATGGTGAACTACCCTGTAAAAATCTCACCAGGAATACTTTGTGGGCAATGCCTGCAAAGTCACCTACGGTGACTTTGTAGGCATTTTTATCGCAATAATATGACCACATTAAGAGGTTTAAGGATGTGAAATTTTTGATACGATCTGCTTTTATATTAAAAATAAACAGAGTAGAAAGTCTGTCCTTTTAAAACTGAAGTAGTAGACTGGAGAATAGATTTTGGACACTGCCAAGTATTTGTTGTTTCTTTCCAACATAGGAATAAAAACCTGCATTCTGTCAAAATTAAAAAAAAAATACAAATACGATATTTGTAGTTCATAGTTCTAAATTTTGAATGGCAATGTAATTGAGTTAGTTGAATTAGTTGAATTGAATTCATTGAAATAATTAAAAATATTGAATTAAAGCTCTGAGCTGTAGCGGGGGGAAAAGTAGTATATCCATAAAATAAACAGCATGAACGTACACTGATATGAGTAGGCGCCCACCAGTATTTGTAAAAATCCGTGTAGATATACTTTAGAATACAGGGACTAATACATTAGCAATGAATTAGTCCCTGTATTCTCAATGCTGAAGAAATAAACAAAAAATGTAGACCCATTGTTAATGTATTAGTGCCTTTTATAGGCAATTTTTCAAACAGAGCTAGGGCATCTCTCTCTCTCTCTCACTTTATTCTGCCCATCATTATGAAGATTACAAAGTGCAATGATGTTCTTATTTATTCCAGTTTTGTATTTCTTTCTATCGTTTCCCCCACTCATCGCTCCTCGATATATTTGTGTTTCTCTGTTTTCTCAGCACTTTACTTCCGTCGTATCACCCTTCTTTATGTGATTTCCAACCTGCCCTCTCTTAAACATCTCACGCGCACTTTCAGCACCAAGAAAAGAGCACCTTATGGAATGTGCCTAATTTCCTGTTCGTTTTCCAATATTCACAGCCATAAGCGAGCTGTATGTGAACATGACAATGGGCAACATATGGTTCAGTGGTTTTCACACCCACTTCCTGACTCCAAATCATTACTCATCTCTCGAAAGAACTTGGGGGGGGGGGGGTACTGTGATTTGTTTCTGTAGATCGTCAGCATTTTTTTTTTCCTCTTCTTGAGATGTCAAAACTCACATGAAAGCTGTAACCCATCTTACAACTGTACCTTCCCATTTCATCACCATAACTTTTCCCTCTGCCTTCGACTAATCTGAAGTTAATCTCCTTTCCCACCTTTGCTGTAGTAACCTTGTTTCATCGTGCGTGTTTGCCACGAGCCTCAATTCCCATTTTTCCATCACCCACCTTCACCACCTGGGCCCTTTTCCAGAATTTTTTATTGACATTTTTCAAAACGCTACGAAGAAAGTATCCCCCCCCTCCCTCGCTCCCTACACACACACACAAAAGTACTCCATTCAATCTTTCCGAAATGAGTTAACTGACAAGTGAAGTACAGAACTATTTTACAATGTAACAAGAAGCCAAGATAGATAGATATATATAGTACGAAGAATGCTATTCCTGTTTCTAAACTCGAAATCGTGTATTTGACTGTACAAATATGTTCCTCACAATATGTTTATACTATTTTGTTACCGTTAACTTAGTCTTTATCTTCAATAACATCTTCAGAAAACGTCCTCATGCTTTCAAAGAAAAAAAAAGTCTTCTTCGCTATAAATATCTTCCAACATATGGCAGCTGCTTTTCCATACAATCTAAAGAAGCAGACGATTATTTATTTTTTTTCGCTGCGCCACCACACAAGCAAAAATTAGTCGCAGTATTTAGAAATTGTACAAAAAAAAAAAAAAAAAAAGCAAATGAAAAAATAACTTGTAAAACTCTTGCTCGCTCATTGTATTACAGAAATGTTAAGCCATTTTAGAATAATTAAAAAAAAAAGGTTTTAAAGGAAACGTTATCAACCATGAATATCCAACTCCACAAGTATCTTATACGGAATGTAAACTTTATTTACAGTGAATTTTTCGATTTCGATTCCATATATCCACTGTGCGTATCCACCACGCACTTTTATACTAAAAGAAGGCTGTCAAGTTTGTAGGCGTTTTATATATTTTATTATTTAACACTTATAATTTTTTTTTCCTGTTAAAGTAAAAATAGCAAAGGACGTGTTGCTTATTTATCATGCGTGTAAGAAGAGTAATATATAAAAGAGGGATTGGATGAAAACAAGCAGCCAATTTCCCTCCTAAAAAAAAAAAATCACTATTTTTTGTTGTTTTGAGAATGTCGTTTTATCTGAGAAAGCGTGCAACATTAAGTGTTTCTTTCTAAATTTTTTTCTAGCTTTGCGTTATATTTCTACATTACATAATGGTACACTGTTAATTATCAGCGATACTCTGGGGTATCTGATGGTTTTAATTAAATGATAATCCACAGATCTGAAAAAACAGCAACCAGCGTCGATAATTTAGGGTTGGAGAATGCAACCCTAAATTATCGACTAAAATTTAAATAAGAAATTTCTTATTTAAATGTTAACATCGGCAGTAAGAGCTTTTTTTTTTTTTTAACATAATCAAACAGCATGCCGGTTGGAACGTCAACATTTATAACACACACACACACACACACACACACACACACACACACACACACACACACACACACACACACACACACACAGGGCCATGAAAAGTCAGAAGCAGTTATGAGAGATGGTACTTAAAGAAAAAGGAAACTGATTCTTGTAAACTACCTAAAATAACCAAGTAAGAAATAAATTTTAGGTAATCGAACATATTTGAATATAATTTGGAGAAATTAGCTGTTATATTATTACTTAGGTCGAGTGACAAACTCAGGAGGGAAAAAAAACTGATTGTGTTCAGCCGAGAAGGAATGCGATGTGTAATATTATCTGCACTGATTAGAAAAAAATCATAGTGAAGGGTTAAATCTACTGTCCAACCAGCAGCCTACGAGTTCGAATCCCGCTTTATGGGCACGCATGTTTGTGAAGAGCATTAGGTGAGAGATGAATTTCTTCGCATGGTATAATGAAATATCGATTATGGAAGCATGATATTCAATTAGGGGGATATATTGCACTTAATTCTTTACGCTGTGTAGATAGTAATATCCTACTAAATGAAGTGTTTAAATTTTAAGCGTTTATAGCCAAATTAAATAATTATTATGACACTTTGGTATGAAAATTAGCAATAAAAAGACTATGAAAATGATAAGGGGGGATGCATCATCTAATTTCTTAATGGTGAATCTATAGAACAGTTACACATTTTATCTATTTAAGCATAGTTTATTATTATTATTATTATTATTATTATTATTATTATTAAAGCTATTGAATTCAGCATGAAAATAGATAAGAATAAGTAAGGCTGGACTACTAGTTGAATAGATTTATCTAAAATGAGAAAGAAATCAGCCCAAACACCAACCTAACGAAACAGATTTCGAATCAGTTTAAAGTTAGGAATATAAAGTGGGGTTAGAAATAAAATAGTTGATCAAAAGATATGTATGAGAGTTCTTCTAAGGAAAATTACTGAAGTAATCAGATGCATCAATAAGTTATTGATGGGAAGGCTTTGGCATTTTTAATGTCAAATCTTTTCCGATATCTCTTAGGGCTGTTCTGGTCACTTAAACACAATGGAAGATGATAATTTAGCAAAAACAGGTGTTTGATGCAAAAATGTTAAGAAAAATGTAAAAAAGATATTGAGAGGAAGAAGACCAAGACAGACATGTTGATTAACATAGTAGAACGCTTCAAGCCATAGAAAAATTGGTTAAATCAAAGACATGAAACAAATAATATACCAATTTCGACAAAAGTTCTTAATAGTAGTAAGGAATTATGCTTCGATTTTGGAATGTCTGGTGCTGCCCTTGATGGTATTTTACTTCAACATATTGATAATAACAAGAATGCCAAAAAAAAAAAAAAATCAAATTAGACATGTGAAGAAGAAATCCGAAAATAATGCACTTTTTGGCAAAGGACCCTGTTAATTCGAGTGATTTAAAAATGATTCGCTTTTATAAAAGCTATAAAATATAAAATGCTTTCAAAATATTTTTGTCCCTTCGGAAAGAGTATGAACAAGAATTTTCGATAGAATCAAAAGGAAAGAAGTTATCTTGTGAATAATAAGCAGCTTCATTTACACAGATTTCATTTTATATAAACATTAAATGTCCTAGAAATCATAGCACAATGTATTCTAATGTATGATCTCTGAACGTTTTCCCCTTTGGTTGGAAAAATCTGAGTTCGAATCCAGTCTAGGGCTGAAAAAACTTTCATAAGGAACTTTTATTAAGAGGAATTAGTGGTTTTATGATGGTAAGAAGGTCTTTCTTCCCAAAATCTCGCTTTTCATTTGTGAAAGCAATGAAATGAATAATATTTAAAATATAGAAATATAATAATATTTAAAAAATTTAGACTCAATGTTATTAATAACATTGTCAAAAATAAACATTTTCGATATCAGTGTATAGTGTTTATATATATATATATATATATATATATATATTGGCATATCAACCGTTTTTCCTTTGAAAAATAAAACCATGCAAGGAAAGTTTGACAAGTCTTACCAAGATCGCTTTCAAAAGAGGTTAATTAACGATACGAAGAAAAGGGCTAATTGGAGTTTCGCCTAAGGAGTGATAAGATATTTAATATCTTAGAACTTAAACGTTTTAAGTAAGAGCATTGCTATTTGTATTTATCAAAAAATGCACGCAAAAAGTGTTGAAAATTGCATCTAAAATGCATTAAGGAACGGAGGACCATAAAGCTGTCAGTTTGTGCCAACCTTAATTTCAGAAATGAATAGTGAGGATGCTAAGTGGTGTAGAGGTCTCTCTCTCTCTCTCTCTCGCTCGCTTTGTGTTCCCTTTCTAGGGTACAAATTACATGTGAAGAATGTTGAAGTGGTACAGGCTCATGGCAATTTTAATCTTTTCCTGTTCTTGCTTGAAATAAGAAACTCTATCCATAGTTAATAAGAGGGAAAAAATTTATTCTTCCCGAAAAATCTTTCAGAATCAAATTTAGCTAGTAGAATGGAGTATTCTAACGTCTTTGACGTCTTCTATGGCAACAATTATCTAATAAAACGTTTAAAGAATCAGCAATTATTAAGAATATTAAGTAATTATTAAGATAGAACAATGTTAGTCGGTCATCCATTATAATAATGGAATATTATGTTACTGTTCGGACATCAAGACTTAAATACATAAATATTCCTGAAAACTGCTTATTTTATTACGAGGTTTATCGATATATTTTGTAGTGTTAGGATGTTGATTATTATTATATCGGCCTAAAACAGGAGTTACTGTTTTTAGTTACCAATTTTAAAGTTAATTTTGACTTCTGGGGTTGAATAAATGTCCTGCTGAGGATTGCCACTTCTTCCCGTTTGGTATATATCCTCCGTTTCATACATGTCTTTATCTGTGTTTAACCCTGCGGAAGTCGCGTTCGAAAAATTTGCAGCGTAGGTCGCGTGTATCTGAGAGATACATTCATTACTAGTATGTGCTAAAATGCGATAAAACTTTAAAAAAAAAACTGCAAATATAATACATGATGGTTTATTTATTTTCGGTTACAATCTAGAAATTATTGAACAAAGAAACAAAGAAAACAACAACTAAACCAATACTGTACTGACATCGGAGTTCGCGGTATCTCTCAGATACAATTTACTATGAAATATCACAACACCTTTACATAACACGTGTTAAACCAAAACTGACCGCATAAACAGTGTGGAATATCACTTGTATGCGTGCGCAGCTACTCATGATCTTTACAGTTCATGATCTTTACAGTTCAGTTCACTGTATATGTGTAAGAATATTTATTTAAACAATTTGCATGTATCTGTCAGATCAGCCGCTACCTCCGCAGGGTTAATGGGTTTAAACTCTGACTCCTCACGCTCTTTAATTTGTTACTGACAATATCCCTTTTGCAGAAAGGCTGAGTTTAAATCCTTTCTAAGGACGCGAAAACCTTTAGAAGGGCTTTTCAGCTTTATGTGAGTTAGTCGGTCTCAGAGGGATATGGAGAGGTTCTCCTCGTGAAACTGGATTTTTCATTCCTCAAAATATGCGGTTAACATAACCCATGGATATCTAAGAATTTAAATTGCTAACTAAAATCTGCAATTTTAAAGCCGTTTAAATTTCCTAGATGGCATTTTAATTAATATCCTGCTGGACATTTAAATGCATGGCATCTGACAAACGCTTTTAGATAACTGAATGCGTTTTTTTTTACGATCGTCTTGTCTTTTTTCAATTCGAATAACAGCCAACAATCATCCTTTTAAACCAATCGTTACTGTCATCAGAGCGCCATTTTGTTTTTCATCATCTGCAGTTTTCTACCTCCCTCTAGTATCTTTTGTTCAACCTTTCTTATAAGTCGACGTCTAGCCAGAGTTTCTGGGGAATTTTTTTGCACCACTTCTGCCAGGTTTCTTTTCTTTTTTCTTAACATTCCGATTACCAACCGTCATCTTTATAGCTTGCCCCACTTGTTTTTCTTTCTCATCCACAGCTATTAGAACGTCTTAGTTAAGTTAGCTGCACCATGAACCTCTATCTGTGTTATATCAGGAATTTGTCGTCTACACTGGAATTAAGTACTTTCATTACTCAACATTTTATTGAAAATTAGACCAATCATACGTGGCTTTCAAATATGATCTGCTGAGCGATCATATTTGAAAGCACAATGTATGTTGTGCTTTCAATATGGAAGCACAATGTATGTTGCCGATAATTTTATATACTGATAGGCGGTTACCTTTGTCCTCCATGTTTCACATTTAAAAAGGGAACATTTTCATTTCAGTTGTTTATATATGACTTACATCGCTGCAATTATTATTATTTATTATTTATTTTTTTATTCTCATACTCGAAATCCGTTATCAGACTAACTTATGACAAAAAAAAGTTCACAGATTTTCCTTTTACGTTTATTATAAATGCGAAATCGCACGCACACACACACACATAATATGTTTGTACTGTGTGATCCTCCTGTTTTGAGATTAAATTTAGAATCAATTCAAAAATGCGAATAACACTTCCATTACATTGTCTTTGGGAAATTATTTTACGCTGAATATAATTTAAAACTTTTTAATTTTGCGAAAGTTTCAGGTATAGCCACAAAATATTTTCAACTTATCATCCATGCTGGGCACTTAGATGGAACATAAAAATCAGTAGACATTATAAGTAACTAGTAAATTTTATTTGTATTTTTGAGCACTATATATATATATATATATATATATATATATATATATATATATATGTATGCTAAAATTATGCGCAGTCTTATGGTAACTTGCAGGATGTCAGGATGTTAAGTCTGTACAATGAAGACCATATTAGAGTAGTCATCGAAAAGAGTAATTTTGGTTTTCTAAGCTTTTTTTCAATCAGTTCTGCGGTTAGTTGGTCTTTGGATCAGGAAATTATGATTTTTCTTCCAGGTTTTTAATCGCTCAATTCAACCAAATGAACAGTAGCAACATTACATGCATATAATTACTAATTAGGATTAGGAAAGATCACCTCTTATCTACCAGTTATTGGATTGCACTCAACCTTGGCGATGGTAAGAGGTTGCTGCCTACCGATGTCCAATAAATAAATAAATAAAGGTGAAGACTAAAAGACTCCCTCTGGAAATAAAATGCAATTAAAAGATTTATATGATTATTTTTTTAAAAAGATATATATTAACTGTATATGCTAAATTTATATTGTAAATTATAAATTTAGAACTCTTTCTTGAATGGGAGCAACATTTTAAAAAATGATGGTTAAAGATAATCCCTGTAACAGTGACGTTTAAGTTATAAAAAACAGATGAAACAAGAAGCCTGTAGCATTGCATAATCCATACAACATTTGTGAAGCATACAAAGCTCCGTGTAACACAGAATAAGAAAAACTTCATATCAAAACCTCAGCAAAATTAAGAAAGACAGGCATGAAGAATGTTGGATTGATTGGCCGAATAGTTAGCGTATGGACTCACCAACCAACAGACTGGATCAAATAATGTTTTGCTAATGTTCTTTAGGTAGCAGATGAATTTCATCACCTGGTGTGAGCCACCACTTTCCTTATTGGAGATCTGAAGTGGTTTGATCAAAAAGTAGCAGGTTTGGTCTCTGGATCAGGATTTCTGCATAATCTTGGCCTTCCACGGTAGCACCAATGCTAATGTTCTAACAGCTTTCTTGAATGGGCTCACGTAAAAAATGAATAGTAATAATAATAAAAAAAAACAATGAATATAAAATGTTAACCAGTATGATATGATTTTCAGGGTTTTCTTACGAACAGCTTCTGCATTATTCGCAGGCTTGCAATCATTTGTTATCAGTGTTCTTAAGTCTTAATTTCCCACACAACAGAAACTTTGTTTGCTTGTTGTTTTGGCGTTATGTCCACTTAACACGCACTACAATCAAGACGTTTCTATGTGACTTAGGGACCCCCTCCCCTCTATCCTCGGGAGAGAATTTAATGAATACGAAGTTTGTTAAAGGGATCACTTACTCATTCGATGGAGCAGCAACCAATTTTATAGCAGCTAATGGCATCACGGAGTCTGTTTGCTACAACGAGCTGGAAGTCGTACGAATTTCCGTATAAACTTATACTGAGCCGTTTTTTCTTTTAATCTCAAAATTGAATGACTTTTAATTAGAAATCTCAACTTCCGGTTCAGAAGGATTCCTGCTTACAATTCTTTTTTTTTTTATATACCCAGCCAGATGTCGAGAATTTATCTCATATTCCTAATTCATAAACCGTTTCCTATATTTGTCATAAGCCATGTTATCATTGCACTGTTCAGATCATAATTTTCAGTCACCTTATCAGTTACACACTGATTTGAAAATGGCCACACTTGTGCTTACTATTATGATATTTGATTTCATTTTGTCACACCTCATTGAATTTATTTTGTCTCTTGTTTTATTTCATAAAATAACATTTTTCTCTCGGTAAGTTGAAGTTGGTGTCCTTGCTGTTAGCCGAGTGGCTATGCACTTCGCAACCATATGCCTGGGAAAGGAGTGTCCTGGATTCGATTTCCATTGCCGACGTGAAGAGCTTAAGAATCTTTCTTAGACATAGCCAAGTTAGCCGTTCTTGGGCGTGGACTGCAAGGTTTTTCTCCCCAGTTTATCTGGGAGTTTTTCCTCCCGCAAGCAGGCAAACCGACCCCGTGAACACACGCAGCTACAAGAGGAGGACGTGATATTTGCTTTTTCATTGGAAATATTTGAGTTCGAATCTCTCGCCTAGGATTCGTCTATGAAGCCTTTTAAGCGCTTTTTTTTTTTTTTTTCAGTTAAGAACGAGTTAGCAGGTCTCACATACAGAGGTGCTATCAGGCTTTTATTCCTGGAAATGCCAGCTTTTCACCTCACAAAACAGGTAATATTCTTAGAGGGTATAAGCATGAAGTTGGCAATGCGGATAAGTGGATGATTGATGGAGAGATACCAAACAGTAGTTTATTCAGGAACAGAGTTCCGTAGAAGCATTGTGACTAGCGGCATTCCACGGGGCTCTCTGTAATTGAGCCAGTACTGTTTAATTCGTGCATTAATGATATGGGAAAGGATCTTAGGGAAATATTCGTTGTTTCCAGATTATGCAAAATTTTGTAGAGCAGTTGTCAATAAAGATGATGTTGATATTTGACAGGATGATTTACATTCGACTGGCAGTATGGGCAAAGGAGAATGGATGTCAATATATATAGCCAAGTTTAAGGTTATGAATTTTGGAGTGGAATGTACTCCACTGAATTGATGAAGCCAGAAATTTGGGGGTATTGGACGGGGAAGGGGAGTTGAAATTCAGAGGACATATTGCAAAAGTGGCTAAAGAATTCATAGGCGAGCTACCAAGATGGTGGAAAGTCTGTGAAATGTTCCATTATGAGAAGAGATTGAAGATTTGTGGGTTACAGAGGCTCGTATTGATAGGTGGATAATGGGGGGGGGGGGGTATGATAGAGACATAAATTGCTTAGTAGCTTTTATAGGATCGATAATATAGAGGAAATATTTTAGTGCATGAATAATGTGATGAAAACTGGGAGTCATCTATGTAAACTGAATAAGAATGTAGTTAACAAAGGCTTGAGGACTAAATTTTTTGTTTGGGGGAGTGGCGAATGAGTGCAATAGATTGCCAGAGTCATTTGTGAGTGCTTTATATGTGAATGAGTTCAAAGCAAAATATGACAGATATTGTACCGGTATTGATGAATAATGATGATAAAGTAGACTCCCTCGATGAGTTTACAGACTCCATGAAAGTATCCATTTGTAATAATAATAATAATAATGTGCTGGGTGCAAAGCTATTCATCCATACGTGTTCCTATGGTCATCGTTTTAAATTTTTTAAATCATAGGCCTATGACTATCTTTATTGAACCCTATCGACTAAACAAAGCTTATTGGATTCCTTTTATTATTATTATTACTACCAATGCTGAAAGCAGTTGACAAAGCCCGATCGATGTAAAGGAAGTATAGTTGCCAGCTTAGTTAGCTGGATGAATAGAGTTTCTGTTCTATTGGCTGTGGATAAGAATCCTACTCCAAGCATGCTATTTCTGGATGTCTTTAAATAGATGAATGTAATAGCTCGGTGTGAGACAATCACCTTGCTAATTGGAGGTGTGAGGTTTGAAAATGTTTCATGTTGGTCTGTAACACTTAGCCACACCCGCCACACCCATTGTACCAATGTGTAATAGATTTACTGCCTTTCATGCCTGAGATTCGTATTAAAAAAATACCATCCTACTCCAGTCATGAGTAGCGAGTAGCTGCAGACTGGACGAAATAAACTGTTATTTATTTAATTAAAAATTAACTTTCTGAACGAAATCTTTTATAACTTTAAGAAAACACAGACCACGTCCATATTATTAAAAATATGGGGGGATCTTGAGCGAGTAATCTTTTGCGTGACTAGTAGGGTTTGCATAATTTATACAGCACTGATTGTAATTGTCCAGTGTGTGTGTGTGGGGGGGGGGGGACTAGTTTGTCAGTTTTGCGACGGGAAAAACACCTAGGTCTTGCTCCACAAAATGCTACCCCTCTACATAAAATCAGCGAACTTACCTGTAGTTGAAATGCTCTTTTAAATGGTCCTTGGTTCACTGATGCGATAGAATTTAAACTTAGTTTTTTACATTCGAAGGAAAGTCATCGCTTTGGAATGTGCTGCCTAATTGAGCCCATCTATCTATCTATCTATCTGTCTGCTTGCTGAAATCTGAAAAAAAAAAAAAAAAGAAAAGAAAAGAAAAAGATTTCTTCTCTTGAACCACGAATTATTTTCTAAAACCTCGTATTATTCTTTTAAATCCATTTAAATTAAATGACAGTTTGTTCAATGTCTCAAAATTACAACGTTATTAAATATGCTTGAGTAATGATAGTTTCTGCTGCATCTCACGAGAAAAAATTAGACGTGAAAAATAAGTTTAATATATCCGCCTTTGAGTTCCGTTAGCTTGCAAACAACGCATCGGATTGGTAGTAGCACTATCACAAAGGTCCTCATCAATCGCGTAGCACATTTCCATGATCATTCCTGTGAGTTGCAACTTGCGTTGTGTCCTATGAATAAGGAATTGGTGGTTGGTGAATCTCAATAAGGAACAGAGTTCTTTCCATTCAAGGACTGATTCATTCGATATTCTTGAAAGAAACTTTGAATGTACCACAATATCTGAGATGGAGACACCCATTCAACATGAGAAATTATGAGGGCTGCCGCACTACCAGGATTACTGAACTTATTATTGTAAAATTTATCGGTTATACAACCCTAATTTATTTCTCCGGATTATTCCTGCAATTAAGATCTTCCCTTTTACTGGAAAGACCTGGATTTGAATCCTGTCTAAGAGACGAAGAACCTTTAAGGCCATTTCAACTGAAGGTGAGTTACTTCGCTTTATACAAAGATGACAAAGTCTAGTTGTACCCCAACCCCCCGTAAATTCGGGTTTTTCATCCCAGAAAACAGGCAAACCAGCCAGAAGAACATTTGCAGTTAGCATATATCTTCGATAATAATTCCAAAGAACATAAGCTGATCGAACGCCAAGCATTATTAAACTTTTAAAGATGCAGATGGATAATGAAACGCAATATATTCTTATGAAACCTTAAATTTTTGAAATATTATCATATCTTGTTCAAATATATTAGTTATTCCAATAAATATTTTACCCTCTCCGATAGCTACTCTTCTTAAGTACCCAATCACAAAATACATCATCATCATTTTCCTGATGTCAGTATAATGCCCATCCATGGTACTATGATAGAATGGGTTCCCCATAAAAAAATTATGAAAAAAAAAGTACCCTTCAAGGGGTGTGCATGTCTACAATTTCACAAAATGCGTAATATATATATATATATATATATTTAAGTTGAAAGGAGAAAGTTAATTGTCACACTGGTTAAAGAAACGTCCGACTCTCTGGGAATTTTCCTCACTGCCCTTGATTATTAGACACTTTTCAAGATATAATGACGTCATTTTAAGGTGTGAATTTGCTTTAAAAATACTTCATGTTTATCCTCTAGAATACGATAACCTGACTAATAAATTCATAATTCATTGAATGTATAACAGGCACTAAATTGTAAAATAGGTTTACAACCTTTTGTAGATGAAATTCGCATTAAAAAAACACACGACGGTTCTGGGTGTTTTATAAAATTTAAAACCAAACGTTTAACTGGATCTAAACTAATTTTAATATATCGATTGGAGAGTTTGTTTTGAAATAAAACAATTTATCAGAAACTACAGTAAATACGACAGTTCTGGGGATTCCTAACTTTCCCCCAGAAAAAGACTTGGCATTATTATTATTATTGAAGAATTCGTAAGCTGATCTCAAGTTGTATGGTCATTTTAACAAAACGAGAGAAGATTAACAAAGCAAGTGATTGACAGGGAGGGATATGACAAGAGAAAAACCTAGAGGAAGATCGAGATACAGGTAGGTGGTTGGGGTTAAAATATGTTATTAAGGGATGATGAAATCAGAGACTGTGACATATAATATAGACTGATTTGGAAGAAAACTGTTGATTGGAAATTAATTATGAAATAGTGTGTCAAACTCTCATAATATCTAATGATAATAACCTCATGGTAATATCTAATAACGATTATGGTAAAATTTTCACTGACAGTTAGTCGATAAAGTAATATAGATGTAACAGAACCTTAACCCTTGCGAAGTTTTTTATAATGTAAATATTCTACATGAAGAGAAGTCATATATATTGGATTCATTCTATATTAGTACTGTGATATCGTTATCACGTATTTCCATTAGGATTGTTACAGGATTAAACTCTTTTTTTTTCTTTTTTTTTTTTTTTTGATATATGTAGAGAATAAATACTTATCTGCGTTGATAAATTCGCCTTCGATTCAGATTTAAATAATAGAGAAGAAATAATAAAAATAGCACCTAAAGCAATTTTTAATGTGATCCCTTTAACCTTCAAGTTTGGAACAACCAATTTTCTCTGTATGTCTTTTCAGAAAATTAAAACTCAAAGAGAAATAGAAAGAGAGAGAGAGAAATGCAAATCCAATTTTCTTCTTCATTTTCTTACTAGAATATTTAATATAGGTTGAATAACTTTCGGCGTTCAGGATAAAAATAAAAGAAGAAAAAAAAACATAAAAAAAGTGATGCCTGATCACAGTCATGATATAAAGCAGGTGCGACGTCTCAGGATTAAGACAGCTGATATGCTTAGGCTCTTCAAGCCTTTTTTTTTTTTTCAGACCTTTCGTCTACATATAAAGTAGCAAGTTTTTTCTTTACCACATGGTTTGTTTTCCTCTCGAAAAAGTTTGTTTTTCATAACGAAATATTTGGATAGTAAGAACGCTAATAATTGCACAAAGCTAGTGACAACTTGAAATATTATTCTGCCCTAGCAATGGATCACAAGAATTTCTAAATTGCAATATCCACGCTCTATTTTTCCATTCATGTCTCATATTATTAATTATCAACAGAGTTCTCGACTTAAAATGGGCGAGTTTCAGTTTAATCATAATCAAGATATACTCGAAGAAAAAATTCTATCAAAAAACATGATGTTCAAGGATTATAGGTTTTTGATACTTATATATATAAACGTAATTCGAACTGAGGTCTTTCCATTCAAAAGGCATCATCGTTACTGACTGAGTCAATGGCCGCATGCTTATCCAAAAGTAAAGTAACGCCTGAAGCAAAAGAGAATACCTAAGGAGCAATACCTGCGATTGTTTATGCCACCAGAGACTGAAGGTTAAAAGTATCCCAAGAAGAGAAATCCCATCTTATCTAAAGATCTGAGTAATTGGAAAATGTAGGAGAAAATAGTTCTTCTCTCGTAAGTAACATTACAGGATAGGGATTTTGTTAATTTTAATGTTTATAAGACCACTCTCTGCGGAAGAATGGTTTAAAATTCGGCATTTAAAGTTAAAGAAAAAGATTTATTGATTTGCTCGGTGCAAAGTTCGTTCAGAAAACAAAGGACAGTGATGCATTATCAACAGTTAATATACATGAGAAACTGGGTCTTTCATACATAGGATGGAGCAAACGAAAGAACGACGCACCAGTATACTTGCAAGTTTTTTAAAGATCCATCCACTATCACACTCAGTGAATGCATGATTCAGTTCTTCAGAAAAGGAATCAATGCTACCAGGATTAGGATACTTTTTTTTTTTTTTATGGTGTCTGGACTGGGCAAGATTCTTCAGATCTGTTTCTAATAAAAACATCGAAGGGCATTGAAAGTTTTTTATTTGGAATAGGAGGAGATGGAAGGATGACTGCCATTTGGTCACGATGCCAATTTTTCTGATTTTTGGCTTTTTCTAAAATCAGATTTGAGTACATTAAGAATTTCTTTGCAACTTTTTCAATTAATTTCGATGACATCCAGTTGCAACATGTTAGTTCTTCTTCCGTTGTGCAGCCATGGCACACTTCTTGGAGAGCCAAGACTTAAATAAGGAACAAGAATTCAAAGTGAGATGAGGAATGAACATTTCCATATGTACTTCACTGATGCATTCAGTGCAAATGTTTGGATATCAAAAAATCAATCCAAGTCCGGTCAAAAGAGTAATCAAAAAGAATAATCTAACCAAGAAGATGAAACATAGGGGAAAAAAAAGACAAGATCAAGTCATTTGGTGTTCGTATAATGTGAAAGGACATAAAGCTGAGAAACTGTGAGTATGGCTCCATGGGAAAAGAAATGAAGATTACGTTGTGATCGAAATTGCTTTGAGGACTAAAGCATCTCCACTATGCTTAGAAAGATTATTGTTGTTTGGTATCCAGCCGACATGAGACAAATTCCTATGCATCTGCACGGCTCGGCGTAGCTCAAAAAAGGAAACCAGTTGAAGTTATGAACATTATCCATGTTTCTGGAAGATGACTTCGCTATTAAAAAAGTTTGGCTAGAGAAAACGACGATTATCTTGTTTATTTTTGTAAATTAATTCAAATAGCGATTTATTATGTAAACTTAAATTCGTTATTTAATATGTGTGTGTGTGTGTGTGTGTGTCATAAATTGCTTATCTGATAAATGGTTAAATCTCAAGCCGATTACTGCAGAGGGAGTTTTTTATTTTTATTTTTTTTATATATCTAATCCACATAGGAAGGGTTACCAAAACCTATAGCATATCAGTGCCTTCTATGAACAAGAGGGTTTAAGAAGAAAGAATATGTTCACAATTGCTTGAAGAATTGAAGGTTGAGTGAAGGGAAGGCTTTTCCACTGAACAAAAGTAGATGGAATGAAAGAACAGACAGAGAAATTGGTTAGGCAAGTTTCAATGCTGGACTGTAAATGGGTTGGTTAGCTCTTGTTCTTTCAACTGTACAGATTTTTTTAAAGTGTGAATCCAAATGGTCTCATAGTGAACGATGAATTTCTACCACCGAAAGTGCAAACACTCGACCATCCAGCGCAAATAGTTGCTTGGTGTCCAAAAACAAAATTAAGGCATGCACACTGTTCTTCGAAGTTTCTGGAATTTGTTCTAATGATGTGCAGCGAAAGACTGAACATTTGGAGAATGAGAATGGATGAATATAAGAGAACCTTTTCCGATACTAGTACTGGTAATGAAAAAAAAAAAAAAAAACATCCGAATCCTTTTTTTAGTTTACATCCCTTATAAATTCATTGAGTATTTTTCATTATAGTTATTAGGGTTTTCCGTTAAAAATAAATCACTTCATTTATAGGTTGGAATAACGTATATGTTTTCAAACATTTGTGCTTAACATACAAGATTTTTTATTTGTTTGCTATCATACAAGCAAATTTTAGTTATTTAAATGACAGTGTGTGGAATAAGCTCGCGAATATATAGCATTGTAAATAATAATAATAAGCAAATGAATGATTTGCTTTTAGTGTACTATGTGAAATATAATATCTGAGTGTGGGAGTGGATGATGACGAAATGGAGGGCAATCAGAAGAACCATTTTTTTTTTTGCAATAGAAAAGGTTGGCCAAAGTGTGAGATTATCATCTATTTTTTGGTGTTGGACAATAAGAGTTTTGTCTGTAGCTTATTTAAACACAGCACGTGTATATTTTACAATGAATTTACCATAATCATATGGGCAGACAATCACTGTTGGTTCTTCCCGATAGTAGTTGCGAGAGTGGGGGATAAGTCCCATCCCCCTCCAGTTGGTAAATGTATGTGTGGGAAATTTTTCTACTGTTGGTTCGTGAATCCTGCGGTTGCGTGCATTTAAAAAAAAAATAAATAAAAGCGGAGAATAAAAATTTTGAATAATTCATCTTTTCATATTTGGCAGAAATGTAACTTTTCAGTCAAGTCACGTTATTTTTACCCAGACTGGACCAGTTCCCCATGGCTTCAGATTGTTGCGTGTAATCCTGTTCTTTCTCAGTGTTTTGCATACTAATGTATAGTTCAGAAGCACACACGGTTACTTATTTTAGGTGTTTGGATATTACATATAGAACTTCCATCCCCACTTCCTATTTTTTTTTTTTTTTTTTTTTTTTTGTGGCCGGTATTTGTTTACCATAGCTTTCTCATGTTCGTATTAATAAGTTGGGTTGATTCTTCCTTATCAAACTTGGGCCGAAAATCATTTCGGAAAATTCTACTATCGTAGTTAAGTATTTATATGTTGTTGCTATTCAATGCTTGGTAACGGCTGAAATCTTCGTAAACCAGTCAGATGCCACCCATGGTCCCGAGAACGCACAACAACAGCCAATATTAACATGTATTTCACATCCTTTTTTTCGATTTGTATTTCGTCTTTCAGTCACCATAGCGGATAATTTCATGTCAACCAATTGTAGTATTGACTCCACCCTGAAGAGCGTTCGATTCTTACATGAACGCCCTTTCCTCTGATTGGCTAAATAGGGAAGCCATAATGGCTGCCTGTGGCATTTTACAATGGAATCGTGTGTGTTCGGTAGTTCGTGCTCCAGCCACCGTCGATCTGATGCACTTTTGACCATTAACTAGGCTCCCGTCACTTCAACCGGGTTTGCTCGCGCCACTGTGTATATGCGTTTGTATGTATATGTGTGTGTGTGTGTGTTCGTGTATGCGCGCGAGCTCACGTCTTGTCGTCAAGGGGTACTGTTGACCTCAATATTCCTTCGTTGTCTGCCGGTGAATATGATTATTTGAATCGGGCTGTGGCCAGGAAGTGCGACAGCTGCCATGTGACATTTGACAGCAAAGACAATGCTGGCCAAACGCATTTCCGGTACTATTGCTAGCCATATTTTTATTTACACTTATTTCCATTTATCTTACTTATGCTTCTTATTAATGATTGCCTTCCACTGTTGTACGATTGAAAGGTATTTGGGTTTTCAATATATCAAACGGTTAGTACAAACATGGAAATGTTTTAAAAATAAAGGGGATGTAGCGAGTGCATTCCGTTATCACAAATGGGTAAGAAAAACTTCAGGACTTTAAAATAATAATAATTGCTAATCTGGACCACTGAATAGCAAATAATGACTATACATAACAACTTTCTTCTTATTATTACAATGCTTTGTCTTTTTTCATTTAATATGGAACTCCCATGAAAGGTTGTAAACCTCTAGAACATTACCCAGGGTGGGTTAAAGTTTTTCTTTTAATTTTTATTTATTTTTGTTTATGAATATTTTGCAATTTTAAGTCCTGCTCTTGAGATCAAATGTACAACTCTTCAAGTCACTTCAGGCCTCCAGTGAGCAGAGTAATGTGTTTCCTGATATGGTTAGGAAGTCCTTTTTCTTCAAAAATATCTACGTGGATAAAAAAAGAAAAACAATCTTGAACAGTGATCTTCTTTTTTTTATGAAAGTCTTAAACATTATTTTATAATGTCGTCAGTAGTTATAAAAAATTTGATTTTATCATAACATAATATTTAGCACTCATTTGTTTTGATACAAATGGTCAGTCTTAATGAAGGTAGTTTAGTATTATAAAAATAATGGTTTTTACCAGAAACAAAACTATACGTCACCAGATGGCGCCACCTGTACACCATTGCGCTAACTATATGTAAATTGAGATTTGTAGTAGATGCTTCTTGTCTTTTTTTTTTTTTTTTTTTTTTGAAAATAAGAGCATTACACCACATTACTTGTATAAGATATGTCCATAAGAGAGACATATTCACATCTTGAATAATATTCAAGATATCAATTGCTATTCTGAAATGAAGTATATTTTAGTGCACATATTTTTATAATGTCAAAACATACTTCTTAAATAATTCACACAAATTCGTTTTAATATTATTACATTTCGTAAGCATAATATTGTGCACAACATAGCTGTATAGAATGTTAGGAGCAATAATTTTATTGTACAAAATTAAGTACAATAATACACCACGCATCGGTATCAGTGCTGGAAACAAGGAAGTATAAAAGCTCTAACAAATACCGTAATGTGGTCCGTTACTAAGTTAGAAACTGATAAGATGCGTGAGGCTTTCCATGTTTACTCTTCTTGTTTATGCTTCTTAGTGATAATGTAGAATATATGATTTGTCATATGTTAGTTAACAGATCATAAATGCAATTATGATTCTTCATATTAGCTGAAGAATCATAATTGCGTTATATTAAAGAGTATTTTATATCCAAAAGCCCATCCTGATAGTATGCAGTTTTCGAATCGAATTCTTGTCTAACTCACCTTCAGGTGAGAAGCCCTGATAAAGATTCTTCGCATCCTAGATGAGATTCGAATTCAGGTTTTTTCAACCTGAGGACATTGTTGATGCCGATTGATTTACAGTGGCCTGGGGATAAGCAACAAAAGAATATAAAAATATTTGTTATAGGCAAGAGAGCTGCCACAAAGATTCGAAGGAATTCTTAAGACTGTCTGTTCTTCAAATCACAGAGCGCGAGAAAAAAAAAAAAAAAAAACCCTGAAATCAACTTGAAAATAAATTTTCCAACTGGAGAGGAGGACAGATGGTGACTTATCAATCTTCAAACCTCGATCCTCTGTTAATCAGTCGGTGGAAATGTGTGAAGAACTCGTAGGGTCCCTTGCATACACACATGAACACTGCTCATGAAACCGGAATGGCTTGGCCCAACCACAGACCAAAAAGCTTTCATGCAAAAGCGAAAACAATAGACATTGCAGCAGTGACCGAAGACAGTAAGCAGACGTCACACGGAACAGGTATCTCACGGACTCAGTTGGTTATGGCATTTATCTTCAGAATAATGCAGTATGTCCATACTGAATATTGGTGATGGTAGACTATTCCTGAGTTTGTCCCAGATCCATTGGTCGTATTGCATAAGCCCGACTAAATATCGTTGAGGTGGGCAGGGACGATGACACAACATTACTGGATATGCATATACTCGTAAAAGTATTGTTGAGGGTTTGCTCTGGACAACTGTTGCAAACATTAAGAACTCTTCCACATTTTGATCTCTCTCTCTCTCTCTCTCTCTCTCTAATTTCCCTATGTTGGCAAATGTTGCATGTTTAACATGAATGAATAATACCATATTATACTGAATAACAATAATCATAACGAGAAACGTTTACTAGTATTATAAAGTTGTTGTTGCTATGCTCCTGCCATCACTACTGTAATATTAATTACCGTAGTGGAAAATTAACTTTAAGTTTATCAAACTATTATTTGTAATATTTGTAATTCTGATCTATCTGTATATTATCGACACTGACATAAAGGGATATTTAAATATAATTTCAGGTGCTGGTTTTTGACAATTTAGAGCAGCAATTTTTTATTTTTATGAATCGGTCACAAATCCAAAACGTTCAGTAATGCATATAAAAATTATATCTACGCTTCTATTATTTTTTTAAGATTATTTCCAAAAACCTCCTTAAGGCTTCGCCAATGTTTACTTATATTTCACTTATAAAATATTCGCGGTCATGAATTTTTCAGGAGATTTTATCATTGTTCCTTAGTAGAAATGCTTTTGTAGGAACGAAAGCCAGGAAAGAATAATAACAAAAGATCCCCTAGCCAAAAGGCAAAGGTTGTTGCCAGTCGCGTGTTTGAGGCCTTAGGCATACTTCATTGTATACTCAGTATTCCTCAAATGATTGGCCGGACAAACAGTTTAGCTCTGCGCTCTCAGCAGGGACGGTTGTACCTTACTTGACCTTTTGAACCCTGACTGTCCGCTCTACGGAGTGTATAAACAGCCTCGCGCGCGTGTGGTAAATGGAAGCCATCAAAACGATTGTTGGTCTCCCTAAAAGTACTTAGTCCGTGTCTTATGTTGTCTAAATATCCTAACAAAAGAGGTGACCACCAACCCGACCCCTTTCATAGCCTCCTTTGACCCCAAAAATCTTTTCACACTTTACCCCGCTGTAACCCTGTCGGGGAGATAGAGAGGAGAAGGGGGGTTGTCCATTGAAGCCAGTTCATTTTTGTCTTCTTGTGCGGCCCTCCTCGGAACTAACTGATTTACGACATCCTTATTTCTTTCCCGTTTCTTGCTTTAAGGCTTGTGGGATTTTTTTTAAATAGAGGGTTCGCTTCTACTTCACTCCTCCCCTCCTCCCCACCACACGTCCCTTTACGCAGATGAAAATGCTCCATTCCTGCTAAAGGAACGATAATGATGCCTGCTGCTTCACCAATGCTAGTGTGGTGCAGCATCATTAGATCTTTCTCTCAACTTTCCTCCTTTTACACGGCTCGGTCGTCCTACCGCTCCTGTTAAACATCCCTTGGAAACCTTAGCGAGCAACAGCTGTAGTTCTTGCCAGCTAAATGTCTGTGCGCTTACACCTCGAGGTAGGCCCAGCTTCATT
Source organism: Typopeltis vanoorti (assembly GCF_054136105.1). Taxonomy (NCBI): domain Eukaryota; kingdom Metazoa; phylum Arthropoda; class Arachnida; order Uropygi; family Thelyphonidae; genus Typopeltis; species Typopeltis vanoorti. Next base: position 67,698,126 of record NC_143571.1, on the reverse strand, counting down.
AAGTAGAGACTAGTAATCTGAGAACATGGTTATCTTGAAGACGCCTGCAAAAAAGCGGAGGGGGGGGTCTATCTCTATTCCCAAGGCGACTATTTGAATCAGACTACACCTGGTGAGATGACAAGCAGCGGGAAGTACAATACTTTTATTGCCCAGGTCGCTGTGAAAGATAGAAATGGGAACTTTGTCCAGTATTAGTGATAGCTATTTCGAATTATATCATAGGGAAATAATAGTGGTTACATTATTTTCAATAATCATACCTGGAGGTACGTTTGTAGCTGTAGTTAGTCTCCAAAACAGTCAGTCCGTTATAATTTATTATTATCATTATGACGATTATGGATTATCTTAGTGTTTTTAGAGTAGTAAGGCCTCAGATCTTCAAAAACTTGAAGTGGCACTGGTTGTGATATGCATAACCTTGTGTTCGTAACTGCCTCTTTCTTATATATATTTTTTCTTTCTATAAAGTTTTTACTCTCTATCAACTTTATAAATCATTTATAAACATTCTAAATCAAACTTTATTTTTCATGTTTGAGATATCTTACCATGTGCAACAACACTTTACTATTGACTTGGCTACTTTACCAGGTAAAACAGAAGGTCCGTTGCCATGGAAACGTCACACATCACATATCACACCTCTCTTAGTTGCATATTTCATTTACTTGCAGATTGATTCCACGGAAGCGTAACTTTACTTCTAGATTTTTCAAAAGTACTACGTCATATCCGTCAATGTTAAAAAAAAAAAAAAAATTGTATGTATAGGGATTTTAAGTAGTAAATATGCAGATTTATTTTTCATCCCTATGTGTAGTATCTCCTCAAATTAATTTATATGTGGAATTGTATAAAATCAGTTTCCTACAACTGCCCAGATTTAAAAAAGAAAAAAAAAATCTGTGTGTGTAATATTTTTAAATAAAGCATAGTACACAGTGAAGATATATGTTAAAACGCTTTTAACATGATGCTTTTGCTAATTTGTTGTTAATTCAAAGCAAGACCTCTGATTTTAAAACACCTTATAAAATATGAAGGCAAATTATTCAACTTTGCTTGATAATTATATAAATAAATACAATTATTTAAATGTGTTTATCAAGAGAAAAAAGAATCCCAGTAACTGAAGAGGTAAAGCTTTGAATCAATTTCTTTTTTCTTTCTTTCTTGTACCTGTGTTGTGTGTGTGTGTATGCGTGGGGGGGGGGGCGCAAAACCAGAACGGAATAATCATACAGGGTAACATATTCATGAAGGTAAAACTAATTTGTTATTTAGGCCATAAGGATAAGATCGCTACCTCTTGACAACTCTCAGTTCTTTCTCCATTAAGATACACTTGTTTTTCAGGAGCTTTTAACCTTCTTTATCTGTCCTAATTCCAACATGGGAGGAGTTTTGGGTGTGTATGAAAGGGGGTGGTGGTATATGTAAAGTAGAGGATCTGGAGGAACCGGTACGAGCTTCATTACATGGAATTTGTTCGTTATATCGTGTTTATATATACGCAGTGAATAATTGTAGGCCAATGGTAACTTTCCTGCAAATCTTCCCCTAGTGATTAAGCAACATTTATCTTCTAGATTAGATCACATTCTGAAGGATGCTTAGAAGAGGGTGGTTCTTTAACAACTACAACACAATTTAAAACAAAACTGTAATCCCTTGTTATACTTATTAAGCCTAGTTCACAACAACTTTTCATGAGCAAAGTTGCTATGATGTTGAGAACCCAAATTTCGTTTGCGGATTATAAAGAGGAGACAAAAATTATACGAAAGACACAAAAAAAAAAATCCACAGTTTTGCTTTTACGAGTGAAAGTGTAAAATTGCATTTTTTTTGTATTATTATTATTACTTTTTTTTTACTAAAAAACATAAGCGAGACCACAAATTATGATATTCTGATGACGTCATGAAGTTTGTTATTTTCTTTAGCACACACACTTTTTATAACAGTCGGTATATAGACTTTAGAAAACCCATGTTTTTAAAGTTAGTTGCTTCTGTTGAAGTCGATTAATTGCGTGCCAGATATGAAATTAAGCCAAATAGTGGACAGAAGGTGTTGGCATTGTTCCCAACACCTTCTCAAATTATGAAGACATTTGCGATGAGCAGAAGCTTTTTTTTTTTTTTTTTTTTGTTAAAGCATACATGAAGGTATTGACACCTTTACTTTTATATATATATATAACTTATAACATTGTCTTAGCTAATTTTACCTACATTTGCTGAAAACCACGGAACGGTTTGGAGGAGCTCGTGTGTTTGCATTTGATATTTTCAGGACGTTTGATAGGGTCTCCTGTAGAGACCTCCTTACAAAAGGTACCATTTTATGGTCCATTCCATTTTTTTTTTTTTTTCATCTGAGTCAACCGCCTCTTCCTATGTTTCATGATGAACGGTTTCCTTTCTTCAGAAGTCTCAGCCAATTCTGAAATATCCCAGATCCTGTACTTGGCCTACACCTTTTCTTTCCCCTCCTATTCAATACTTTCTTCTGCTAACGACAGATCGTTTCCATAATTAAGCTTTTACCCCATTCCTTTTCTTTACTTGAAAAATTTGTGATGTTAATATGTTCCAAGTATCAGGATCTTGCATAATCAGCCCCCTAAACACAGATCAGCTTGGCATTCTCCATTGTGACGTAGATTGGAATTAGAATTAGCAGCTAAGGCTTCCTTGTATATTACGTCTATTAATCGCCTGCATTCTCCGGCTGGTTTGCCTCTTTTGCAGTTTAAAAAATCCTACTACCTTGGAATATAGTACTGGCTAACTTAATTTCAGTTGAAAAGCCTTTAGAAAAATCCCTCGCATCATAGACGAGACTAGAACAGAGGCTCTTTCCAAAGACTGGAATGTCATGCAGCCTTCGTGACTCTGCTATAGGATCATAGCGCTGTCTTATTTCTCCTAAGAAAGATCACTCTTCTTCTTACCTGTTCGGGCTTTTATTTCTGAAAGCAGACAAGCCAGAATAGCACACGCAGTTATGATGGCCATAAGACAAGGGCGGCCTCATAGCCTTAGCTGCAAGCAACCTTCCTTCTTACCTTTGATGATACTCAGATCTCCAGTCCAGAACATTTTCTGGTGCAAACACATCGCATTCCTTTATCGCTCTAGATATTAATTTTTGTCTGTAAGCTTCTAAACACTAGGGATATATTCCTAATCCATCCAATTTTAGAACATTGTTCTCACATTTAGAGCGGCGAGCCAAAAATCTCCATAAAAATGCTTCAGGCTGTATAAAACGATGACAGTCTGCTTAATAGATGTCACCTGTCTCTCAGAATTACGCCAATCGTTTTCTCATATAGCATACAATAAATTGTAGATTTCGTAAACAGAGGTTTTTCCTTACCTAGGATTGTTTCGTCACCTCAAGACTTTTTTTTTTTTTTCTTTCTGAAGCCATCATGTCCTTATGGGTTGATGCTCAATTTATCTTTGAGTGTAATACAGTGAACTAAGTAAGCATTAAGCGTTCAGGGCTCTACTTAAAAGTTTAAAATAATGTCATTTTATTAATACTCAAAATTGCGGAATGTCCCCCCCCCCTCCCCAAAAAAAAGGATTATCTTTTTATTAATTTATAATGCCTTAAACTATTAAAGAAATATTTGAAATTATTTTTAACAATGATAACTCATGAATTCTACCAATGACCACGTAAGTCCCATTTTACTAAAAGGGATGCATCGTAATAATGATACACGAAGAGCAAGAAGAATTGTTTTTCTTTTTTTTTTTTTATTTGGCATATTGTAGTCCTATGCTCATCTTATAATATTCAAATAAGAGATATAACTTCTAATAAGTTTTAATAATTTTCTAGCAGGTGGCGACACTGTGCTGGTCATTACGGAATTTTAGTCATAATATTTGTGACATGTACGTGTCAAAGGAAAACGAAGTATTATGCCAATTTTTGTCATCCCAGAATTTCACACAGAGGGACATTTATTGGCACATATCCTTATAGACGGAAAGATGTTAATTCCACGGCATGTCATGTGACTTTGATATTTATTGTATCCATCCTAGCTTACTGGAGAATTGAAGTGACTTGAAAAGGTTCATGTGTGGTCTTTGGAGCAGAGTTTCTGGATTAGACAAAAAATAAATAAAAATACACAAAAATTAATAAAAATAGAAAAACAAATCGTTAGTATACCCATGGTACTAATATACTGTAGGTTTACAGTATATTAGTCACCTATTAAAATTATATTGAGCCTAGCTTAGCAAAAGATGAACATTTTTCAGATTATAGAATTATTGTGTATTTAAAACTCACAGTGGATTAATTGGAGGACTGACAAATTCTTGATATTGAAGGCAAGAAGTATTTCAATAATTATTAATTATAGAAATTGTCTGAAATGTTTGTTGTATAGATCTTATATTCCACGATAAAAAGTGATATTAATAAATAATCTTCTATATTATATACAAAAGATTTATATACAAAATACTATACATATAAAATATGGATGTCTAAAGAAAGCATCACAAGACTTATGGAAATACTTGAAGAAAATTTGGAGGAGCAAAATCATACCAAAGGTAATGGTAAAGAATTATATTTTTAATGTTAGTATAAGGCTGGCACAGTTATGAGTGTGATACCAAAAATATGTAAGAAAGTTGTTAAAAGAGTGAGACGCCGATGTGAACTACAGATTCAAATGTTATTCGAGTTTAAAGTTGAAAACAAAATCCTTAGTGAGGCCTAGCTGAGAAAAAGGACATTTGGATAAGTTGTCTCCAAAAATGGAAAAATAAAACACAGTTGAAGTCACGAAATTTAAGAGGTTGTCTAGAAAAGAAGATATCGAATAGAAATTTGCTGATAATAAAATCAGTTATGTCCTTAGAGAATACCAAGAAAATGAAATACACCACATCATCAAGAAAACTTACACTGAGGTGTGAGTTCTCTTAATAATGTGATGTAAGTTTTATATGTCAATCCGCCCGAGCAGTAAAAATCATTTGTCACCTACAGCAAACATCCATGCTACCATCGAATCTGAACCCCCAAAGTGTCGGTTTGAAGGCACAGGCGTCATCAACTGGGCCAACTAGGCTGGCTTGTGGAACCGTATCAGAAAATTAAAATCAAATAATTAGAAATTAGAACTCTTATTTCATTGTCAGTAACGAATCCATAAAACAAGTGCTACATTTGGAAGCTATCTGCATGATGATTGTTGGAGTCTGGGAATTATCTGATTGGGAATTATCTGATCTATCCTTCATCACGGATTTTTATGTAACGTTTTTTAGTACACCATTCTAGAAATAAAGAACGTTATTTTAAGGTTGGGTAGATCAAAGATTTGTTATACATATGGAAGCAATTTTGAGCAGAAAATGGGTACCCAGCCTTGTGAAGGCTAAAAAGACTATGGATTGACGCATTTATATACTAGGAAAGATACAAAGTGTATGCCATCCCAGGAAGAGAAATCTAATCGCGTCTGAGGATTGGAGAGAGGGTTATCATTAGAAAAAAAAATGGAAGTGAAGGGAGAACTTTCTTGGGAAAAGAGAAGACAGCACTGTATTTTGTTTGAAGTTGAAAACATTGTTAGTATTTCATTGAAGAATGGTATGGAGCTATTCCAAGCTTAGATGGAAGATCTAAGCTTGGAATGTTTCAGCACTGCATTGTTCGTCATTTGAGGTCAGTGAAACTGAGAGAGAGAGAGAGAGAGAGAGAGAGAAAGAGAGAGAGATTTATGGTTAGGAAGTAGAGGGCAAGCCGAAGAACACAGCATACATAGCCTATTTCAACCAATTATTTGCACCTTGAACATTTCATGGGCCTACAACGAACTGCAAGAGAGAAAACTAGGCATCCAATTCCAAAATTTGGAAGACCAGATGATTGGACAGTAATTTGCTGAGTAAGCCTCGATATTCAACCCAGTCAAACCTTGGAAATCTAAAAGAGCAACATTTTAGACTTTAATAAACCTAAACTGTTCTCATGACACATCGCTATAGGCAAGCAATGTAGACGAGAACATCTGCTGTGGATTGAGAATGGCTATCGCTGGTTAATGGTAATTAATAGAAGTTTCTGACAGAGAAGAAATTGACTGATTTGGGCTCGATTCTGTATTTCACAGTATTCTGGTGAATACTGTGAAATACAATAGGTGTGCAGATAATACAAGAAGAATGTTAATTGGAGCACAATTTTGGGATACCATCAAGAGACGAGTTTTTGGTAAGTAAACTGCTCATGATTCTTGTAAGATTTTCTAGCAAATAATGTAAGAAACTCATATTTTAAAGCAGGAAATGTAGATAACTCTTTGAACTGGATAAGTGTTATGGGCGGAAAAGAGGTTAATTAGAAGAAACTAAGTGAAAAAAATGCGATTCCATATAAATTAGCAGTGTTAAGTAAGGTAATGATGATAACCCAGCATACAGCTCACTTGTTATTCGATTTTTTTCAGCACCGAGTTAATTGGTCACTATATGTGAAGACGAGATCAATTTTTCTCCGAGTACTCCGGTTTTCATCACAAACGCGAAACCTACTTCGAATATTTCATAAATTTCCATATAAGCTATATATAATGTCGGCAATTCTTGCAGTTTATGCTTTTACCACCGTAGATCAATTAAGTCTTCTTGGTAGCAGGCCAAGAACAACAATGATAATATACAAGCATCGTGGCTGGTTGCTTCTTCGTAATTCTAACCAGTCTCAAGGTTAGGTTATCTACGTAGATCAGAAGAATAATGGAAGTCTAGATAGATAGAATTTATGCCAATTGGCCTTATCAATGGGTGCAAATAGAATTGAGGGGCATTGTTTTATTTGTATTTTAACTATGTCCATGTCAAGTGAATATTCAAAATTTAATTCGAAATTATATGAAAATGAAAACGAAATCATCTATATATTTGCACTACAACAGAAACCGATCTTTAATGAATCATTGTTATTTATTTAATCATTCAGTTATATAAATTATAATAATTAAAGGGTTACTAATGTTTGATTTGTGTTCGTTGACTTAACATCATATTAGAAAACATAATTTTAGAAAATGATTAGTAACTTTCTTTTTATCTGACTCTTGGCTTACTTTACAAATGTCCAGTTGTAATCAGTCAACAAGGTGGAATTTTGTTATGAATAAACTAATGCTAGTTTGATTCATTCATCGCAGATGCAAGCACTGCTGACTGATTGTGAAAGAAATTTCTTTTTAAGTTAGATTTATTAGTAAGAATTTGATCATGGATGTCTTTCCTCCTAATTTTCAAAGTGTTATGACAAAGGCAAAACAGCTAAATTAATTAGAATTATCCGATGTGATTAAAAGGTAGGAGGAAAATACTGTTCGTCTGAAGTTTTACAAGTTGATAAAAAAATACATTATTTGTTCAGCATAGTCTCATTCAAATTAATAACAAATTATAACACATAATTAAGAACATTCTAGCGACTCGTCTTAAGATTATGAATTAATCAAAGTATAGAAAACGTGTGAAAAAATGTGTTTGTATTAATCAAAAATTGTAGTATTCAACTGGAGATGGCCTTTAAGCGACATTCAATTTTTCCTAGCAGTTTCCCAACAGGAAACTAGGATCTCGCTTGGTATATCCTAATATCCATTTGAACATGCCAAAGTATTCTCCTAATATCCTGACAGAACAATGTGCAATGTCACAAGTCCGCTATTTTTGGGGAATGCTTTGTGGCTTTGACCTTCTCCATCACCAGATTTCGACCAACCATATTGAACATCTTTTGAGGTATAATCCTTGATAGGATGCGGACTTCACGAGGCGCTGAAATCGTTCATCTGGGATGTTGGCCAATGCAAAACTCGTCCATTCATCTTACAGTTTGTCTTACATAAATGTTACTAGTTAAAAGCATATCACAGTTCCCAAATTTTAGTGGTCAGCTGTATTAAAGGACTTTGCTAATACTATCTGATACTGCATTTGTGTTCTGCAGGAGGTTTATATGTGCGGATCTTACTTCTTATGTAGTCTTTCATATCGAAAAAAATCCTTTGTAATAAGGGAAAAAACTAAACGATCTTTGCATAAATATAAATATATATATATATATAATATCTATGACTCAAAATGCGATATCATATGTTATAATGAAGAGCATTGAAGCTAACATGGTTGAAAAGTTAGAAGCAGCTATGTCATTGTGTAGCAGTAAATAACATAAATGTATTTATCAAGACATGAAATTAATAATGATATGTTAATCTATTTTAAAACGCCTATTTTATTTTATGTTTTATTTATAACATTAAATATTATTATATTACCATAAAATATTTAGTTTTATTTCGTTAAAATATTGTGTTAAAACTTTACCAGAATAAAATAATAATTTAAATAATTAACTGAAATATTTCCTTTAAATTCATTTGGAGGAGGGGGAAACCCAAAATGTAATAAAATAAATTCATTATGACGTCACAACTATCATTTTGCAAAGGTTTCAATGAAGGATCGCACTATATAAGAAAATTCTCTCAGAATGCTTATATTGAAGAAAAGTGAATACAAACGAGTTTTACAAATATCTAAGCGCTGTTCGAGATAGTTCATAACTAACCCAGAGGGTATACACATGTACCCTCAATACTAGTAAGTCGAAGTAGTTACTTCACGCCTCGGCTGCCTCTATCTTCTCGATCTCCTTTATTCCTTATCTTTATCTGCGCGAAAACTTGAGTAGGGGGTCAGGTTTCAGCCAGGAAGACGTGACAAGATCAGGCTACACCCCGTCGCCCTTCATCCCTATTGTTCATGTTTCCCTTGAACTTTCTATCTACGCCCGGTTTTTCTCCATAATTTTTTTTCTTTTCCAAATGAAGGTTTCGATTATTTCTAAACAAGGTAATCGGAAATTTATGTTATTATTATTAGCATTTGAATAGAAGCACAAATTCACACCGACAAGTTTGTCGGATATTATAGGTTGACTACAAAGCTTTTGATGGAGTAAATTTATTTCATTTTGTAGCGGATGAAGAAAAAAATCCATCATCATCACCTTATTATTCTTTCACTAATTGTCAAATAATAATAATAATAATAAATTAGTTTTATTAAAAAATCATAACAGCACACTGCATCGTATAATTTCCGAAATGCACAGAAGCATTCTCAATTCATATTATTAAAGATTCTAAATTATAACTTATGGCTGTATAAAAATTATGATAAAATAAATAAAAACAAACGTGAGATATTATCATCATTAACTGCATAAATTTCATATTAGAATAATTTTTCTGACTCACGAAACGATACTTTTAATTGTTTTAGTCGTTTTCGAGAAAATTAAAATGATTGATTATACACCGAACCCATGATTCACATTTGAAAAGCCAGACTACCTTCTTGTTATTAAAATAAGAAAGCATATGAATTAACAGACCTTTTTGGGCAGTTGACTGGCAAATATCCACGTGGATATATCTTGGTGAAAGTCTCCATAGGTTGCAAGGATTTGAATAAATAGAATAGTTCTTAATATACAACATAAAATCAGAAATCTGAGATATAGGTATTTTCTTTATTAATGATTGTTTGATAAAAATATAAATATAATTATATTATATATTTACATAAAAATTATATGCTTCTGAGTTTATTTTTCCTCGCATTTCTACAGTTTATATACATTTTATTTGCATTGTATGCATAATTATTTGCATTTTTTTTTTTTTTAGAAAATGAAATTTATTTAATTTTAATTTTAAAACTAAAAAATAAATAAAGTCTCCATTTTATATACTTATATATGAGAAAAATAATGCCAAAGACTAAAATATTGGTTGAGATTTTCATTCGAAAATATTCTGGCGCTGATATAAAACAGCCGTTATCGGTTTTGAATAAATTTAAAAACGAACCATTGATCACACCAAAGGGTTTTTTTTTTATGTTTAAAATGTTTAAACTGCGGGTTTATGATAATATATTTGGATTCCCAAAGCACATTAATATTTGAGAAAAATAATAGTTTTAAAATACTTACGACTCTGTTTCAAAATCATGCAATTTTGTCTGCGAGAGAGAGTTATAACTGGATCATTGCTACCATCAGCCTGTTATCACCATTTATCCCTTGATTCTGATTCGGGAGTTGCGCCTTACTACACTAGACGCGCTATTATTGGATGATGCCATGAACCCTGAGGCCGGAGATTTTCTTTTTTTCTTTTTTCTTTTTTCCCCGCGTCCCTCATAGCTGTTCTCCAACCCCACCCGTATCAAACCTAGTGTGGTTCAGACCGTGCAGGGAGTGAACTTTTTTTTTTTCTTTTTTATCTCTTCAAGGGGCCACGGAAGAGGGGCAGATTTTTTTAGGACTAGATGTTTAGCTTTCCCCGTCGTCCTGCTAGTTCCTGCGCGGGAACTTAGGGGTGGCTGGTTTAAGGTGTGGGTATCCCAGTTCCCAGCGAGGTTACAACGCTGCTAGTACAGTGTTTTAATGACAAGCTCCCAATTCGCCTCCTTGAACGTGTGGCCGAGTTCCGTTATGTGGAGTACCGTTAGGCCTAGTGTATCTGTACGGTCAACAGTCTTGCGACTGTGCGTGATATAGAACAGCTAGTGTCAAGAGAGGGCTGTATCTAATGCGCGAACGTTGTTTGAAGACGATTGTGTTGATGTGTCCAATGTCGCTTAAGCAAGTGTTTCAGCCCCTAAACACATCATAGAGCTGATGGAGAATCTAAGGCTTATTATAGTGCAGTTTCCTCGGTGTCTTTGGACTTGTACGAAGCGTGCTTCAAGGTATGTGGCATATTGCATTGTGGTTCGTGTGTGTGTGCTGTGTTTGAGCGTGTATGTATGGAGGCTAGTAGCTGACGATAGGTCAAGGCAGTTCATCTTATTTGCTATAATTAACAATCCATATTCATATGCATTTAGTCGAAGTTATTCTTAGCTTAATGTCAGTCTCTTTGAATTTACATTACTATATTAACGAAAATTAAATGCAATAGATTTCAGGGCATTAATTTTCTATCACTAGTATAGTTTTATTCACTGACATATATATGCATACGACACGCCTTTTATATGCAACAAATTCCAGTGCCATGCTAATACGAGAATCAAAATCATGTCGGGCAGTATTTATCGAAAGAGCATGTTTTTAGGCCTAACTGATTAAGATAGCATTACATCTATGAATAGTGTATTTACTAAATACTGTGCCACTTAAATACAACAATAAATGCCTGTATGACGTTTATAATATCTGTGTAATTTCATATCACTTTTAAGTACAATATTGAGCTAAGTATTTTTTTCATTTTCGGCGAGAAGCGATACTCTGCTGAAGTCTGTCTATGCGTGCCAGAGACCTCTGTTTCCTGTTTGACTATCAGTACACACACACATGGCCACTGAGAGGGTGATAATATTGGCTAGCAAGTTTCAAAGCCGTAGACTGTAACTCGTTTGTTAATTCTAAACCATTCTTCGGCATAAAACTAACTTGCTTTCACTGTTATTTAATTACGAATAATAAACTAAACACTCATTGTAAGCAGATGCCGAAGAAAGTTAATAAATGCAGAAAAAAAAAAAACGTAAGATTTTAGATGCAGCTCTTGATTCCCTGGAGGTCTCTCTTAATAATAATGCTTCATTGATATAAACAGAATATAAAACAACCAAGTATTAGACGTCAAGATTTTTTAGACATATTTTGTAATATTTAAAAATGTAATTAGCATATTGAATATTGCCAATAGTTATGAAGATTTTTAACAACATATATTAATATTAGTAATGCGGAAAATATGTTGAATTAATATTGAATAATAACTTCACATTTTGACGGTTAGTGATATGAATGGGTCAATTTTCATAAAATGATATTTAAATCCAAATAAAACAAGAAACATGCGAAATCTTGAGCAAATGAGAGAGAGGGATGTAAGCTTTATTGCTAGTAAATAATTAGATACTTTTTTTACATTTTATTGTAAACTTTAATTTTGTATATTTTATTATTTCATGCTATCGTATCATTGTGTTTATTCTGTATAATATTTCATCTCTTAATCTTAATTTTGTATCATCCTGAAGGACAATTTGTTTATCCTACTAATACTATTACATTTTCCCATTTTGGTTAAGTGATATACTCATAAGAATACGAAACTTACTTGGGTTGTTCTATGGAACATGACTTGCAACTAATTTCATTTCAAACATTTAACTCAATATTGCCCCTGAATCATAATATCAAGAAACAATTGAAAATCTTATTCATAATATCCGGTGCATTATTCTGTTTTGCTGTGTATGAATATATTTGCAATCATTCCTGTTATTCTCTAACAGCTATCTAAAAACAATATAAAATTATTATCCAAAAAAACAAAACATTATTATTGTTCATTATTTCCTTAGTTATTTTATTTACTTTTGTTTGTATTATTCTTTTCACAAAGAATAATTATGCGCAATGATGTTTTCTTTCTATTTACAAGGAGTCCCAAAATGTCCACACCAGTCTATTTTAAGAATTTCCTAAACTTATCTATCAAGAATCCTGTTTCTTTACTTTGAACTCAGGTTGAAAACTACTGTACGGAAGCGATCGTTAATTACAGTAATTATAAACCACTTACTGGTGTCATGTACGAGAAGGTCGTAGGGGGGCAGTACTGTGTCTGAAATAAATTGAACTACCTACTCTTTTTTTATTTTATTTTTTTCCTTCTAAACAGTTCTTTTTCTTTTTATTTCCAATTTTGTGTTAAGAGCTCCAGTGTGAAGTTAAAGCTGACAAAAATAATTGCAATCAGAAGTTTGGGGATCTAGAATTCCAAGATCAAAGATTGTTTTCTGCTTCTTTGCAGTTATTACAAATTTTTCATATAGCTCTATGTCGTATTATATTTACTTGTTTTTCGTTTTGTTTATTTTAACTGTAACTAATCTACGATTCCTATAGAGAATTTTCATACTGCAAATCGCTAATTTGTAGTTTGAGGTGACCTCATTCCAAAGATATCAAAAATAATAAGTAACATTGTAATGATTAATTTTGCATTATTTTTTGTACTTCTAATCTGAAGTATTATTGTAATAATTATCACACCGATTTTATTAATAATAGTAAGTAAATAATGATAGTAATTCATAGTTACAGACCCTTTTAAGGCCCATGACTTGCCCAGATTGGTAACCATAATTTTAAGATAAGGTAGTTAATCTTATGCCTAAATATATCTTTTGGGTGTAAATTTCGTGTGTTCTGCTGGTCAGTTGGAAATTAAAAAACCCAATCCAAATCCGTATAAGACCTGACTAACTCACCTTCCATTGAAAAAGCAAAAAAGTTAAGTACTAACTTGAAATCTTTTCTACATACCGACTCAGAAACTTTACACGCCTAACTAAACTCAGCAGAGATTAGATATTAGTAATCTCTTAGAATTTAACTTTATGTCACTTCCACTTCCCTTTTCTAATAATGTAGGTAATAATGTCACATCTGGCGATGAAAATCATTACCACCCAAAGATTCTCACAATGATTTGAGCCCACAGCTTTCAACTGAGAAGCAGGGGATTTAACCACTCTACTAGCAAGACCGAATTTATTTAAGAGAGTCTTTCCATGTCCATAATGTCCACTAGCGATGCAATAGTCACACTTTAAATTGGAGTTTGTATATTTTTATACACATACTTCATTAAATAAAAGAGTACGTATCAAATAAACATAGCAAAGCGCAGGATATACCTTCCACTAGAAATGGTTTATCATTACTTTATAGTAATAGTAAATATGACTAAATTTATAAATAATAAATATCTTTTAACATTTCGATAAATTAATATTCTAGTGTAAATTATGAGAATTTTAGCTGATTATTTTCTAATTAAATTTATTGTTCTCGTAACTGATTGTTTTCAGTATAGTCTGATTTACTTATCGAAAAAGACTAGATTATTTACTTCAACAGCAAATGATACATAACTGGCATGTACATTTTGATTCTTTATAATAACCACATATTGATTATTAAATTACTCATAAAACGTAGTACAAACAAACATACAATAATTTTCATACCTAAAAATGAAACACAGAATTTCGAAATTATTGCTAACACATCCCAAACATTTCGTATGGGATGTGTTAGCAATAATTTTTAGATAGTATGTGACTCATTTTTAATTACTTACACACCTATAACATACCACCTGTAAGAATGATCTTTGTTGATTTGTCAATGTTGTCTCATAATTTTTATAGGTAAGATACCGAGTCACACACATGCATATATACTATTCAGATATTTCCCATCATCCTTTTCGCGTACCCCGAGAATAATATTCGTTAGTTATTTGCACTTTTTGTTCAGTACTAAATACCCGTGAGTCATTTAAACAAACTGTTTTTTTTCTTTTTAAAGAAGGAATATAAATAATTAAAATTTATTTATATTTTAACATCTTCGTTTATTGTGCACTTTTAAAGGTGCACAATAAACATCTTCGTTTATTGTGCACCTTTCTGGTTAGTGGCAATCAACGTTTTATTATTTCCAGCTTAATTTTAAATAGTAATTATCGTAGGCTAATGTGGGATAGTCTTGCGAATAGCTTAGGAGATGATTCCCAAACACATTTCAACAATTCTTTGAAAAAGTCCAGCTATTTTTAGAACCACCTTTGGTGCAGTATGCGGGAATGCAAGAAAGCATGAGGGCGCTGAAATTTCAAACTTTTTCTTGCTAGAACAATGGAAAGAAATCTTATACTTATTCTTAAAATCATATGGCTGGTATTTGTTGAAATATTACAGCGAAAACTAGGTTATCTGATTCAGCCACCCTATGCCCTCTGGACATAGCAGTGGTTGTTCCTTCTCGGGCATAGAATGACCTCTTATTCACTCTCCATTTCATTTTCTCTCCCCAGAATTTGGGGAAGGAATAATGGCCCCTTGTCCCCCCCCCTTTTTTTTTAGAAGGTGGGCAATTTTTTATTATAAATACTTTCAGATCTTTAGTTATATTTAAACTAATAATGTAGTTTTGAAGGTTTAAGTTTAAGTAAATACAATATTTGTAGTTCAAAATATATCATTGTTATGGAATCAATGTTATTAATATTTTAAAAGGTTTGAAATCATCTCCTGAGTTACCAAGAAAACGATCGTTGCAATTTATGGATATATTATGTTGAAAAAGAATTATCGCAAGTATATATTGTTTGGGCTACTTGTTCTGTTAATAAAATTCGAAACCATACCTGTTGAGAAGTTTATAACTTATAAATATGAAGTAATCTATTTTAACATATGTTAAAAGAATTGTGACCATTTCATTAATTTTCATGTTCTCTTATCTCCTCTTAATCCGATGTCATGATGACTGCTTCCTTCATTTTGCTTCTCCTTTTCATTTCAGTGTCTTGTCCCATTCGTATACTTAACTGTATTTAGATAGAGTGGATTAGTGACTCATGAATGGATACAATAAATATCCAGATTAAGAGCAAATTATTGTAGTTTTGCCATAGTTGAATGCACAGTTAATACGGCGAAGATCAATTGATAAGACACATATAAGAATCAGTTCTTAAGGAAGCTGTGTTTAGCCACAAATTGTAGTACTCTAAGATGACCAAATTGTCAAATTTTTGAAATAATTTTTTTTTCTTACTTTTGTCAATGTCTGTTGTGCACCACTGGAACGTAGACAATTTCTTTCTTTCTGGTTTATTGAACATGTCTTGTACTCATCGTGTAATGCACAGTTTCTTTTATATTTGCAACGCTTAATTTTCTGTGTAAATCAGTGGGAAAATTCATTGTATATACTCTGTGTTGCCCATAGAAATAATTTGTATGAGTGTTGAACTTTATATACTGTTCACTTTTGAAAGGTCTGAGTTAAGACAGATTACATTTTGGTATTCAGTATATATGATAAAATCAATGAAGAAATATTGTGTAACTTTAAAATAATTTAATTTTTTTTGTCATAAAAAATTAAAGTATTTTAATTTTTAAGACGAATTTAAATTTTAATTCGTCACAGAAAGCTGCTATTTTAAATTAACAGAATAGCAGTAATAAAACAGAACAACAGAATAAAATAAATAAATTATTTCTACTTGAAATACATCAAGTAGAAATAAAAAGTAAAGAAATGTTCGCCCAGAGGCTGGTTAGAGTCCCTCCCCAAACCTGGCTACACTCTTACACCAATAATACTAATTGTAGATGAGTTGTATATGATTAATTGGTTCCATTACATTGTTTTTGGGCCATTAATTTTTTTTTACCCACGCTATTTTCATTTAAATATGATATTCGTTGTGCTTCCTGCCATAGATTTGATTTTTATCAATTTTTCTTCCTATAATTGCTATAAACGCCTGACAATGTCTACATTTACTGCCCTTCTTCCGGTAATAAGTTATTTATAAAACTGTTAATAGCTCAATGTTTCATATTTATATCCTCCAAATCTCACTTTTCCATTCTTTAGCTTTAAACAAAACAAACAAAAAAGGATATTGCTATCATTCTTATATTCACCATTATATATATATATATATATATATATATATATATCCTCGAAACAATTCATTACGTACTTTTTTTCAACTCGTATAATCTGGGCTTTGTAGATATTTTATTCTTGTCATCGTAAACCTATTTGTGACATATTTTGTGTATTTTTCTCCTTTCACATTTCTGTTTTTCCTCATATATTTAAGTTTATCTTTATTATTATTATTTTGAAATCGTATGCTTCTTTTGTTTCTATTATAATCCTATTTATTTTTTCAAAAAAATTCTTTTCTTAGATTTCTTTTTTTACTATCACGAATAGATTACTGCATCTCAAATCTGCCATGATCTGCTTACTTTTTCTTGTATTATTTTTCTACTTTAACAGAATCCTTTCTTGTTTCTTCATGTGACAGTCTGATTTGATAGCTTTTTGGTCCATACGTTTCTTCGTTTATTTCCCCCCCCCCATTGGTTATTGATGTCTTTTTACAAGAGAAATTGCTTTATTTTGCCAAATAAGATGTTAATTTAAATCATACTTAGTAAAATTAACAGTCAATGGGATTTTCTTTCTTTGCTAGATCATCTATTAATGACTTTTTAAAATAATTTTAACTGTTATTAATATTCTATTCATATAACACGAAATTCTTGTTCAAATTTTAGATAATTTTGCGATGCATTTGGAAATTACTATTAGAATTTAATTATACATTTATTAAGTCGAATATGAATGAGGAAGCTCAAAATAAGTTAAATTCAACTGAATGCATCAACTGTTCTTGGTTACAAGTTATAATCATATTAATAAAGCCAAAGTTTTTTTTTTTTATTATAGCAACTATTGTGCATATATCAGTTTTCCATTATTAATTGTAGTAGTAAAATTACGAAAAAGAAAATAAAAATAATTCATTCCCGATCTTAATTTTAAATTGCAGTGTAGCACATAATAAAATCTATTTTAATATAAAAAAATGTGTAACTACACTAAGATTACTTAGTGACAAAAAAGTCACATTTTTCCTAATATTAACAGGCTTTATATATAATGTGCTCAAAGAAACTCATAACAGCAGAATTGCGTAGAAATTAATTAAAAATCCTGTAACAGAGCTTCCCATTTATTTTTATTTACTAGATTGTTTTTAAGATTACGTGATTTTGTGTACATCTGCCATGTTGTTATACACAATAAAAACTATTAAATAAACAAAAGCTGCATTTACACATCTTATAAGGTCCTATCTACATAAAATGTCGAAAGGTTTTTATTTAATATATAATTTACGTTAATATTCTATATGCAATATTTATGAAAAACAGAAAACCAACTTTGTATACATTTAGTAGTAACATTTTGCGTCAGTTCGATAAAAATTATTAATTGAATAATACCATGGCCATCCCTAGGCGGACTTATGTCTCCTGATGGAAGTTGAATTATAATCTCACTTTAATTCACAAATAAACAAAACAATGTTTGTATAAGGTACTTATGTTTCTAATAAAGACAGCGTAAATTAAATGTATGGAACCTGAACCACCTTTGCTTCTATGTTCACTGCGTTCAGATAGTACATATTGAAACAACTCCAGGCAAAGGTGGAGTAAGTTCCCAGTGTAACATTTATTTTTCTTCGTATGCGTTCAAGATGCGTCTATATTTACTGCTTTCTTCTGTATAATATATGCCAAATTCAGTTTGTTTGTAAACCTTTATATATAAATACAAATGATGTCAATTCATCTATGCAGGCATTGGCAAGAATTCAATGCAATACTGTCTGCCCAACAAATATTAAGCACACTCAAAACTGACCCGAAATTTTTCTGGAGTAAATTACTTAAATATTCATAATAAATTTTCGAAGCATAAAACATAGATGTTGATAATGAATAAACTCTTGGTTATGAATAGGCCTAACAAGAAACTAAATAAGAGATCCCAATCACCTTGCTGCAACACTTGGTTGTATAAAGAATCCCTGGACTGTGCTGGCATTATAGCTGATGATCAAAATGATTCCCAAACAGAGTATTCAGCCAATAAACTATCCCACCTCCGTCTACTAACTGAAATTATCTCAAGAATTATAGAGAAAAATATGAATAGGTGTGCCATAAACCATCATTCTACAAATAATCCACTTTAGAAGTCGCCAAGTATACTAGTGTAATAAACTGTAGATAGGTAGAAGTATAGGTCGAAAATAGTGTAATAAACATAAGCCTGCTGATTACATTTATAATAACTCCAAATTTGATTTTATTACTTTTAAGCAATATAAGGAACATAATTTGTAAATAGCTGTTATCATCGTATCCAGTGTGTGTGTGTGTGTACATTTAATTTTTATTTATTTTTTTTATAAATTTAATAATATAACTATCACATTTAAATTTCTATCGAGAAACATGAACAAATTCAAAATCGTCTTTCAAATAAAAAACATTTTTAAAAGGCAGATGGAAGTAAATAGTAACAAAGTGGCAACTTTTCGATTATACAATATTTCATGTACTGAAGAAAATTGTACAGATTTGTTTTATTTATTTATTTTTTTTAATTTTAACTATAGCTAACTATTTATTTTAACTATTGTTCCGCATCGCTATAACAACTCGCAACTCAAAAATACAATGTATGTCGCACAAATATCTTTAACCGAGAATGACTGGGAAAGCTTTGTGTAATCAGACTGTATCCAGTTTCATGGAAGGCTAACCAACTGAGACGAAGCTTTAGTAACCACTGATCAACGAAATAGGGAACGTCAAGTTGGCGTCTTATATGTAGAATATTTTAGCCATTCAGAATACGGAGAAGTATTTTAAATCTGGTCATTGGCAGTTAACTGAATTACTAGCCTGTAAGACATAATGCAGATTTTTTTAAGGCTAAATAAATATCTTTATACTAGAGTTACCAGTAGTTGTGTGGACAGGGAAGACACGACTGAGATACACATCCATGCATATGAAACTTTCTATCAATTAATTTGTATGATTGCCAACTCTTGATGGAAAATGAGAAAGGTATGGAGTTTAGCTGCAAATCATCTCAAGCGATCATAATTGCATTATGTATAATGATGTCATTTATGTTACAAAGATGCATTTTATACGAGCATTTGTAACTATTTCAAGAGAGAGAGAGAGACTCAACAGTCACATTCACAAGATAAATCTAAGCGGATGATCTTGAATTAGTAAACACAAAAACGGAAGCGCTAAATATTTTAAAAGCGAAAAGGGCTCCAAGGCTAGAGTTGTAAATTTAACAGTAACATTGGTTTGGCAATAGTGGGCTATATTTATGATGGCGATACAGTAGTCGTTGGATGGATGCCAGTACACAGTTCAAGGACTAAATATATTACTTAAGGAAGATAAACTTTCAAAGTTTATTATTTTTAATTTAAATTTGTGTCCATAGAGTATTGCATTATTCAGTTCCAATAGGTAAGCTTAATCTTGTCTTGTTAATTTTGAAGTATAACAATCTTCGAATTGGGATTCTAATTGATTGTTCAGCCATTTCTATAGACCCGACATCTAACAAAATTTATTTATTGAGATAATATATATATATTTGAGGCCTCATAATATATATATCCCGCACCTTTTAGATGCACGAAAGATGGACATCATAATATTATTACATTTTTTTCAACATTGTATTTTCTAGTTACTTAGCAATCTTAGGGAGCTTATTTTTTTACCCATTTCTAGAGCATTACAGGTTTCTTTAACTAGAAACTAGTTAAAGAGATTAAATGGATTGCTTAAAATATTCAAAAAATTGATGAAACTTTGATTTTATTCATAATTTTATCCCCCCCCCGCATCATCCGCATCTCTCTCACCAAATGCAAGACATGTGACAAAGGATCCATGGTGGTCCCAGGAAATCATTTGTTTTAACAGGAAATGGGAAAAGAATAGCACGTGTTTTTTCAGAATGGGAATGATTCTGTATATTTTTTTGCCTCGGGACAGCACTTTCTACCACCATTTCTCGTTAATTATTCTATAGCACGCATACTTGTAACACAGCTGTAAAAACAGCTCTTCTACACACACACACACACACACACGCACACAGAGAGAGAGAAAGAGGAGTTTAAATCATTTAAAAGCATTTCATGCAAAAGTTTTTGTTTGTTTGTTTCATTTAATACTGTTATTATTGTATAATTTCGAACTAAACTGAACGTCTTAAGCGTTGAAATTCTTAAAAAAAAAATGGGGCAAATTAAGGTAAAGAACAGACTCTTTTCCATATTTACAAACATATAATTACCATTGAAATCTAAAGATAATATTGGTCGATGACGCCATTTGATTTGGAAATACCTGCGAAATACCTTTTTTATAAGGACTTTTGAATGAAGATGAGTTCGATGATCTCGTATGGAGGCATATCTTAAGAGATACTGGAATGTAGTTAGAATATCAGTTTCTCCCAGAGCCTTCTTTGTGTAAGAGTCCCATCAAACAAAACCCTGTAGTAGTCATTTAAATGATTTTCATTTGCAGTCAAAAACACAAACAAACTCCAGGTTGGTTGCTTCTGGGCTAAATCTTTAATTAGTACTTAAAATGTTTTCGCCATACTATTGTTTAAATACTTAATTTTTTTCCCCCTGCATAGTTAGGTTCAGTTTTGATTATGATACATTTAATGGTTAAAAATACATAATATGGTTTAAGTGATCAACTGCATTTTATTCAGTTTATACTAGAGACTATACTACCAATTTCGACTGTGTCCTAAATATTTTTGTTTGTCTTTTTGAATTTGTTGATCCTTTAATATAATTTTGTTTTAATTTCATTTATTCATTACTCGAAGAACAGCCAAGAGAAACGTTATTTCTCTCCATGAGTTACGTATATATATTGAGACCTTAATATATATAAGCCCCCTAATTAAGACCTTTTAACTTGAAAAAAAAATTATGTAATGTATGCGCCTACATATATATAAACTTATATATCATGCTTCTATACTAAAATACCGTGGATAATTCATTATCTAGAATTTAGTTCGTATTATAACTTTTTTTTATCCCTATAGAATTCCATTGTACAGCATATATGTGTAATTGTTCAGACATTGACAATGCAATAGTCTATTTTTTTAGGCATTTCTTTCGGTAAATTTCTGTTTTCTAAAAATACAAAAAAAAATATTCTTTAGACATAATTATAGAAGTAGTAGGTACAGTATTTACTTTTGATTCTTAAATTTCAACTGATAATTACAGAATCAGCTTAAAGTGATTCCTTAATGAATTGCGCTAACCTGCCAGTCGTGTATAACACAGAAAAAACATTGCACATACAGGTATATGTACGAACTCGATAGATGCCGACTTGCGATGAATAAATAAAACTTCACATCTTTCATTTGCAGATATGTATCCTTAAGGGGCGTGCAGTATACTATAATAGTATTATTATTAATCTCTTATCAACAATTTTCTTCCAAATTAATCTGTTACTTGTTACGACTCCAGTATTTTCATATCTTGCTACGACAATCCATTTATTCTTTCTCTCGGTCTTTTCCTGTCATCTTGGCATACACACTGAATGCTAACAATATCCAGTTCCTTCTAATATCCTCGTATTTAATATGATTCTGCCAATGATGCCATCTGTTCACTCTTAATTTTTCTAAATTCTTATATCTTGACTTTGATTCAAGTCGAAGTTAAAACCAGGGTTCGAAATAAAGTCTTCTGCGAAGACTTTATTTCGAACCCTACTCGGAGATCCCCAAGTTAAAATTAGTTCGAACCCTGTCGTGCACTGCTACTTTAGTGTTTCGATTAATTTCTCTCTTATTCCATTTCAAATTTATTAATTTGACTTACTGACACCAGCTTTACTTCTTTTGTCTATTTCCATATTTAATTTGTCATCTTCGCTAAAAATTGTGCCCAAATAGCTGAAAAAAATTGACTTATTCTTTAAGTTTCCATTGAGAATGCAGGTATTTCTTAGCTTATCTGTTTTACAGAAAAGCTGATCTTTGACCTTAACTCAGCTTGTTATTCCCCAGGTTTTACAATTTTTCTTATCCCTTTTCACGTATGCTTGCATAAATGTTTGTAACACTACAATTTTCACACTCAGTTTTATTTCCTCTTTTTTTATTATTATTTTTTTATATTAAAAAAATTTTGATTCGAGTCGAAGTCAAAACCAGCGATGAACAATACCATTATTTGAAGCTACATAACCACAGTGTGATATTCCAAAAGAAGTATTGAAAATAAAATCTCTGAAGTTTCGAAAATTGAAGCTAAAGCTAAAATCGAAGTCATGAATGGCTAAAACCATCAGCTTTAGTTTGCAAATTCCTGTATATTGTTTCTTTATAAACTAACTTATCAGAAGCAGGCGACTTATTAAAAATAATGATTGAATTTTAAATAATTAATAACTATTATTAATTCCATATTCTTCCTCAAATCAACATTCCATGTTGATTTGAGGAAGCAAATTGAATGATTAGGAAATGTTTATACGGTGAATATTCAGATTGATATGTTGATCCATGAATGGATCAACATATCAGTGGATCCATGAATATTCAGATTAATATGCTGATCCTTTCAATATATCACAATTATCATGTAAGGCTGCTTATATGCAGTATATTTGTATAGTAATCTAATTCACGAAGGATTAAACCCGTGCATTACTAACGTGGATAAACTAAGAGTCTCCTTCAACTTCAGGCTTCGAGTGAATACGTGCATGCTTTATATGAAGTATACTATTATTAGTAGTATTAAAGTCTGCCTTTTTAATAGCATAACCCAACTGTACACCTCTAGAGACTCAACAGCGTATTACATATTAACCGACCTTGGTTGGAAGAGTGGATAGCGTCGTATTCTCCAGCCTACTGGATTCGAATCTCATGGTAGAAATATTTGTGAATCTATTTACGTGGTAAATTATTTTCATTGTCTAGTGTAAGACTATTCCTGCTTTCCACTTATCGGAGGCTTGAAAAATTACCATACCTACGCCAACTCTAGAATAATTGGCATTTTCATTAAAAAATAGAAACCACTCAAATTGGTAATAGAGTATTTTTTTTTAAATCCTCTTAGAACACGACTCGCTTAAAATTCGTTCAATACCTGCAGGGTGAGAAACGCTGTAATAATAATTTCTTGAGTCCATATACTTGGATTGGGTATACTAAAGCGGATATGCTGCAACATGTTTTATGTTAATGCTATTTCCTTTTTTAGAAGGTGAACATTTATTTACGGTGTATGTGGATTTATTTCCTAAATGCCATTCAAAAGAATTATATTAAATTATAGCAAAAAAATGTACATGGCATGTTAATGAAATACAAAATGTGTGATCAGGAATGTTCAAAACCGTGATTGATGGGTTGCTTCAGGTGCTTACGCACTCCACTTGAAAAACTCAAAATTATACAATTGTTCCACCACCCACACACAATTCAACCGTTGAACACAAATTGATACATTGAAATCCTAAAACTGAGGATAGTTTCAAAATAATCTTACTATCCATCGAATAACCTTTGCATTTAGTAATTAAATGCAGATAATCATATTCATAAACATCTAAAAAATTGAGTATCCTTCTTAATTATAATCTTATCCTAAGTATATAATCTTCGCACTCAGTAACTGAATAAAAATACATTTAAATAAAACATTATTGCTGTTCTTACATCCTACTATTGCCGATATGCTGAAAACAGACTTGTCAACAGACGTGAACCTTCATCTTGGGCTTCTCACCTGCAGACAATGTCCCAGTATGTGCCTTTAAAAAAACAGGTTTTGCCAGGTGAGAACCGTTATACTTGGGGGGGGGGGGCTACTTTTGTCGTCTACCATCTTCTTCTTAAAACAGCTTGGGGTGTTCTCCGCCGCCTCACGGGGACGTTTCTCAGGTCAAGGTTTTTTTTTGGTCGTTTGGTTGATGATTTTTTTTCTTCTTTAAGAAACTGTTCTTTGCTGGTTGGGGAGAATGCCCTCCCGAACTTGATTTCTTTGGCATTTCTGCGGTGGTGCTTGTCAATGACATTATAGGACCTCGACCTTGCCAAATGAAAACAACTGCAAGTTGTGAATTGTAAATCGTTCATTGAAAAACTCAGAAATGGCAAGTTTGGTTCGTTTCGTGTAACATTTTTAGAATTCCTCCATCTTTGTATTCAGTTAGCAATCGAATCAATGGACAGATATCCATATGTTGATATTTCCACCCACTAAGCGTCACATATATATATATATAAAAAACATCATCACACAATCAGATTTTGGCAGCGAAGCAAGTTCAACTTTCTTGCCCATGAATTTCTGATACTTAAAACTCTGGCATATAGAGAGGGTGTTGAACTAGCGGCTGTCAGGAAATGAACCCAATTTAACAAGGACTCAATGCAATAGTAGCTTTGTCAGCACTTGCTGTCTTTCACGACAACGGGCGTCTATTGAAAGCTTTAAATCAATAAAATATATCTTCTGCGTCTCTACTCGCTTTAAGTGACACACGTTCAGTCCTTGTTCTGATACACCTCTTGTATAGTGCATGTTGTGAATGCAGGGACACAGCAAAGACCGAAAAAAAGAACTATATTTGGACTGTGGGCGATTGTAAGAGTCAAGCATTCTGTTTTTGTTGATTCAGCCTTCAAGTTCATACTGCATGTGGCTTATTTTTAGTTACTTTAGTAGACTCTTATTTAACGGTAAATGTCGTACTTAACCTTTGAATGTGTTACGATTCGTTTTATTATAAAAAAGTTTTGCCATCTCCACAACGGAAGAATACAAGCCTTGCTATTCTCGTCCGTTGTAGAAAGCCCCACGAATGTATTTTTTGAATTAAAATAAATAAATAATAATAATGCATATAAAAATTAGTGAGATAATTCCGAGTCCTTTTTATTAATTAATTAAAATTAATGCTTCTTTATGTAAAAACAATCTATAATCTATAATTCTCTGTAATCTATACATAAACACACAATCACGCAACTAATCTATGAACTGTAAACTTAACTCTAGCACATATTAGAGTTGTTTAAATATTGCAATGAAATAACAAAAAATAAATAAATTTCTTCACAGAAACAAATACGTTTGTGTCGTCTGCCTAAAAAGGCATGCATTAAAAAGAATTTTCCTATTTTGTTAGCTTTTGCTAACTGTTGTTAAATCAAACTAGGCCTTCACTTAAAATAAACAAGCATTTATTTTGAAAATAAAATACGAAACTGTCACAAGTTGTAGTCTATTTGGCTACAGAAGCAGCCAGGCCACGCTTTGTTATTGTTTAGGTTGCTCGAATGACGTATTTACAGTAATAAAAACTAGATTGGTTTACTGTTATTATTATAAAGGCCATATCTTGCTCAGTGTTGTTCGTTTTCTTTCGTTTTTTTTTTTTTTTTCTTCTCTTCAACACCAGATAATTTTATGCGTGGTACCTTTTTATAGTGCTTAAAATTTAGCAAATAAATAAATAACAAATCAAGCTGAATATGCTGATCAAAAATGTTAAAAGGAAAAAAAAAGGGCAGTTGTTACTCATTTATCTCATTTTGGTTAAATCATTTTAATTTAAATGCTGATATTCTTTATTTATTCCCTGTTGATTATTTTAGAAATTCATAAAATTATTATTTTAGTCCGATATAATAGCTAAATTTTATAGAATTTCTGAGATTTTTTTGGGAGAGCATTGCTATTCGCACTTTATCCTATCAAGGTGGATTATGCCCATCCATTAGCAATAGTGAGAATGCAGCGTGGGAGGCCGCTGTATATCGGTAGGCTGGTCAATGAAGAAACCAGCTGATTGGATAGCGTTTGAATAAGATACCTAAGCGATGAAAGGAAGCCTACTAAAAGAAAATATTTCGAGAACAGTAGAAAGCATTATTTAGCTGATTTTTCAGATTATGTTGGTGAATTTGTTGACGAATTAAATATTATTTGAAAAGCATTCAGATCGTATTAAAGAAATGTCACATAAGGGGGGGGGGGGGAGAAAAGAAAACGGTACAAATGACAGAAGAGTGTTTTGCTATTTTCATGAGAATGTTTTTGCATCGTGCTTCATCCTAAATAAAGATAGTTGTTTATGCATTCAGTGAGATTTCTGCGCATGCGCTTCTATCATCACTGGGATTCAAGATGGCGATAGTTGAACAACAATAACAACATTAAAAAAAAAACTGTTTTATTATTGAATTTGGTTCCGCTTGTCTCAAAAAAGTGTCCAAATTCGCATTATTTCATACTGCTGTTTATTTTAATTTTATATGTCAATTAAATATTTTAATTTTATTTTAATTTAAGATATCATTTTTATTTTGTAGAAATGCTACGGTCCTTCTCACTTAATGTTGTGATATTAATTAATACAAAACATACAATGAATTTCTTCTTAAATTATTTTTTACTCTGTAAGATATAACATTATCTTACAGAACCCAAATTCCATTGAAAAATATATTTTATTATTTTTATTAATGTACGGAACCTACCAGGAATTGAAGCCTATCCACTGACTTAAAAAATCCACTGTATTCTGCCTTCTTTTGACAACTACAGAGCCTAAAAGACGAGCATTTGTTTCCTCAAGTTGTGTTGCCATTTCTTAAGTGTTGGTGTTTCCTAAATCGAAGTTTAGTGTTCTTCATGTCCCGCTTAGGATGTCAAGAACATTCCATTGCAAGTTGTATTAGATGTAGATGATTAGTCGGTCTCATACGGAGGTAGCAGGGTTTTTCTTTGGGGGGAACTCACATTTTTACAGGTGACAAATAAGAATACATATGGCTCGCCTTAGTTGTCTCTATGTTATCCCAAACAACCAACCAAACACCTAGAAGAAGAATTGGTTACTAACTGGACAAATAAAATAAAATAAAAAATCCCAGACTTAGAACCGGAACTGAATCGAGGTCATCCACTTCCAAATCACCCATTCACACTGCCTAACCAATCTTCAGATGATAAATTTGCTTTTTTGATGTTGGTTATCATCAGAAACCTGTAATTCGGTTATCCTATTGCTTGTATTCCTGTTAGGGCGCAACCTATTCGTTCATTATCCTAAATAACTGGGTGGCATCAGGCTGTAATACATGCAGTTTGATTCTGGATAGACGGAAGGAGAATAATAAAAAACGAATAATGAATATTTTATGCATGTATTTTGTTGATTCATTTGCATATTTATACGTTTGTGCATTTATCCTCATTAATATTCGCTCATAATAAAATAGTTCTGTAGAACCGTCTGCATTTCTGATTTTGGTTCTGACCCCTCTTGTATTATCTTTGGCTCGTTTCTTTTACCGCGGCGCTAGTTCACAGTTTAGCCAGCTCTTAAAACATTGGTTCGATTAATTGAAGACGTTGATGGGGTCCATAACATACTGACTGTTGGCTCGTGTGACAGAGCCATCGGCAAACTTGACAGTTTTAGCAATGTTCATTGCGACATACCCCGCTAACCTAATCGAATTGTTTGGCGTTTCAGCTGACTACGGCCAGTTTTGGCGGCTCAACAGTCAACAGAGAGGTCCAAGATCTTCCTCCTTCTCTATCAAGAAAGTCGTGAAGTGTAGGTTACGAAGTTCTTCCTCCCCCCAATAAGTATGGGTCTTGATCCCCCCCCTTCCAAACTAGCAGCTGTAGCTACTCCCTAGTATCTCCCTTCCTTCCTGTCTCCCCATCTTCTAAGGCACTTGGAGGGGGGGGCATCAATCTCATTGCTGTCAAACTTTTGAATCGTCTAAAAAAGTCACAAGATTTTTCCCACGGTTTTGACGTAACACGGTGAGCTAAGATACGAAACCACGGGAGCAGAATTGGGGGAAGCCGGGGGGGACATAAAGGTAACGGCAACTTCCTACATACCGGTACATTCTATGACATGACACAGCGGCACCCACAGAGGTTATTATACTCTTAGCGGTATAAACCTGTCCCCCCTATAGTAGTTTGTCATTGTGTATAGCTTCCCCCATCTTACGTGGCCTGAAAATAGGTTGGAAGTAACGCTGTGTTTGTGTTCTCAGCTAGGGTCGTTTCTCTTGTGCTTATAGCTAAACTTTCGACTTACCAAGCACGCCAAGACACACATTTTCAGTAGACTAATTTTACACCTTCCGAAGAAATCAGTTAATACTTAATGTGCCTAAAAATTAAGTCTTAAAAAAGTGGATGTCGTTTTATATTAACATCCTTGCTGGTTATAACTAAAAACAAGGACAATACGTAATAAAAACTATGATGAGTATGTTGATATTTTTCGACCAAACACTAATGTAACAAAAATAACTAATACTGGGTTTATAGGTCGGAATAGTTATTTAGTTAAACTTACTAGTTTCGCCACATATGCTAATGGCTTGGTCTGGGTTGGGAAGGACAAACAAATATACAATCCTAACCCAGACGAAGCCATATATGGCGAAACTAGTAAGTTTAACTAAATAACTGTTGCGATCTATAAACCCAGTGTTAGTTATTTTCGTAATAAAAACTAAATTTGCAAGAGTTACTCATTGATATATTGTAAATATATAGCATAACATATATAGTATAGCAACGTAAAAATCGTATGCATATCACATAAACTTCTGCATGTTTCGCTGTCTACTAACAACCTTCTTTGGGAAGGTGGATGTACTGGAGTATTAAAAAAAATCAAATGTCGTGAAGTATGAGGTCATGGTTCCTGTTTAAGGTACTATGCAATCATATCACTTCAGGTTCCTTAAAAAGGTAATTAGGCAAGGCATCAAGTCAGATGTCGAATCCATTTTATAATGTTCGTGGAAAATATGCAATGAATCCGCTTTTATATTTGATCTCACCCGAGTGTTCTGTTCTTTCTTACGGATGTTAAAACTTCTAATCTGTCCACTGTAAACTTTGGTTTAGGTACACAGAATAGTGTATATATCCCAGGAAGTTTTAAGAACCGTTTATTAGGCAAACGCAGAAAACCCTGTTGGGTGTGAACGGATTTAAAAGCAATTATAATTAAAAGAATAATTAAAGATGAGAGGGGGGGAATATTAACTTGATGTTATATTTCATCAGTTTAAACTTACTAAATAAACTATTCTTCTCGAGAAACCAACTCGTACAATTGCAGAAATTGATTATAAAATGTATAATTTCTTTACCCTCCTTCGGCAGAGTTTGAAGATAGCACAATGTCTAAAACAGGTCAACATTAGAAATGTGTTTACACCGTATAGAATTTGCTATACCCTCTAAAAGACAGCGTTTCTTTTGAAAAACATCCTGGGTTATATACGAGATTCCATGTACCTTAAACAACGCTTACATTGGACAAACTAGAAGTAGTTTTGAAATCCGTAAGAAAGAACACTTTTTGAAATTCTCTAAAGTGATACGATCACATGACTCCCTAAACATGAACTAAGATCTCGTATTTCATTACATGTGGAAGGCTCTTAAATGTTTATGTAACTTATTAGATCATCGTAATGCCAATAACCATCGAAAACTTTACACAACGGCGAATTTTATGCTTGATATACTACGCACATGACTAACTTAATGTTATATGGTTTCCAAAAATCTGCTGTTAAAAATTAGGTTTTTTTTTAGTACGTTTGTCTTCTTAACGAAGCCCTTGGTTAGTCAGTAGTTATTATAACAGACTAATCTTTCCTGTTTCATCTAGATATTGTTGTTAATCATCCTGTGTATGGTGTTTTCCACTATAAAGATTTTTGTCACTATCATGAATTAGAAATATTGGTAGCTTCACGTCATTAATTGTACTCGTATGTAATTAAAATCATTGTGTTATTGCTAATAGAGGTATAGTTATGTTAATAATTGAAAATCGTTTCAAAAGATATTGTCCTTAAAAAAATAATTTTTCTTTATATAATTAGTATATAAAATAAGAGAATTATAAAACTACAGTAAATAAATAAACGTTCGAAATAATGGTGTATTCATCTATGGCTCTTCCGCAGATATTGACTAAATAATTAATTAAGAAAAAATAATAATGAGTTCATAGTTTCACTTAATTCGTTGATTTTGCTCATAATGAAATTTGCTACTTGATAGCATTTTTTAAATGATTCTCAAGCTGGGAAAGTTTATAAACTGAACCTATAGGAAAACATTAGTACGGTGTGTAGGCTAAAGATTTTTTTTTTTTTAAAGAAATCCTGTTCTAGAGACCAAACATAACTTTTTTGAAGCCACTTCGGACCTCCAATAAGCAGGAAAGTGGCTCCAGAGTAGATGATAATATTAATCTCCCACCTAAGTGAGATTTCATAATTATAGTTTTTTTTTTAATTATTATTTTTTTGTTATTTTTGAGTAAGTAGTGTACATATGTTTTCAACTGACTGCCTTTTATATTCTACTTATTGCCAATTAGAAATACTCCCTCATCGAAAACGGGAGCAAAAAATCTTCGCAATAAAACGAAAATGGAGAAGGGAACATGATTCAGTTGGTTATGGTAGAACAGCAACTGATATTTTTGCGACATCTTCATTCTAGCAGTGATTGTCCAAAATGTGTGTATACATACTGTATATTGTTCGGACGCTTTATCTCCGTGGTTTGTATGACCCACCAACCACTACTGCACTTTGTTAGTTTCCGTCCCGACTTGACCAGCTATTTAGACTTCAACATTCTGCTGATAACCCAGCCAATTTACAGCTAATGGGCAACTGGGGGACTGGTTTAATAAAACAGACATTGAGTCTGGCTGTACGGAAGTTTTATCTTCAATTCTTATCTCTAAATATCGTAGCGTGTATGTGTGAGTGTGATTGGACTGTGGATTGCTTTTTCTGCTGTTTCTTATACATGGATTACTAGTTCCCTTGAGAGGGAGCTGTTTCGTGGTCCTGTTGAAATGTCACCTGAAGATTGAAACAATTCAATTGGTGTCGATATCCTCCCCCCGATTACTTCTTGATATTATCTAGACTTAAACATGATACCCGTGTTAAAAAGGTATAAACGTTATCTATCTCATAAGTTAATCCTCTGCAAAAACCTCAGACTTGCCTTTCGGCTTCGGAACTTAAAAAAAAAAAAAAAAAAATCACTGGAACTTATCGTCAGTTTTAGATGTTAATTTGTATGGACAGTGTGTGGCGTATGGTCCATTGATAGGGCTAAAGTGAATACTTGGGGGGATTACAAAGTCGCAGTGTAATGACTGGATTCAAATGTATGACACTTTGAACTTTCCCGCGTGAAAATATCTGTCATGTCGAGACAGGCGAAGGAAGATAAGATGTCCCGGCAGACTACCCCTCCCCCCATCTAAAGCAGTCTGTGGAAGGAGGAGGAACTGGTGAGAATAATTGGAATTACTGGGGATCGCGCTCTGAACGTGCTGAGACAGCCACTCCACCATCATGTAGTCCCTTAACGTTGACGTTTGTATTCACCGTTGATGCTAGCGTCTGGAAGCTACCCTACCCAGGGGACAAGAAAGACCGGTCTTTCAGGAAAGGAGATGGAGGGGGGGGGGAGAGTAAAGGAAAGGTCTTCACGCAAAAGTACCGTAAAATCTGCTAGACGTGCCAAATACCTATAGTTCATTCGCCTTCCTCTGTCTAGGTCTGTTTTTCTTATCACTGGCTTCATTTAATGAACAGCCACTAACCCTTTTAACTGTGACGTCATCTCGTAAACTTGACTTTAGTGGTTATAAATTAGTCTGGATCTTATATTCGTGCTTAATTGTTCTTTAAGTTCTTCCGAAGCCTCGGTTTTTTTTTTTTTTTTTTTTTTTTTTTTTTGTTGTTGTTAGTTTGTTAATGGCAGGTTGTAAACGGTAGTAGTTAAATAGCTAATCATGAAGACAAACGTGAATCTCTCTCTGTAGATATATGTTTGCATTGGCGTATTTGTTTATATAGATAACGAAGAGTGATTAACTTAAGAAGCCCCTCTCCATCATGACATGTTTGAAAAATGACTATTTGGTTAATGATCAAAAAGACTTCTGCTTCTTTTTTCATGTGAATGAAACATTTTAAAATGATTCTTTATTAATTGTCTCCAACCGGGGATTTATTATTTATTCTAGTCAAGGGTTAATCTGTTGGATTAGTAATTTGGATTGCAAATAAGATATTCTTCAATGATACCAAAATAAATGTGATATATAGACATTAAAAATAATTAAATATTGAAAGCTTATAGAAAGAGAGGAGGAGGAAAACCTTCTACCTCCTCTAATTGGAAAACTGTTATAAATATTCTTCTTGTCCTAGCCGGGATTTGAACCATGTCTTAGACCAAAATGCAGCGTGGCTACTGAGATGCTGTCTTTAGCTATGAATCGGGTGGTAGCTTCGCAGTACAAGGACTCATCAAATGAATGATATTCGAATTAATTCTCCTCTCCCTTTCTCCAAGATGATGCGAAAAGAAAAATATTAAAACATTACTTTCTAGACATGTCTAAAAATACTGAAAAATTACCAAACTCGTTTTAACCCAATCGTGTTATAGGATATCGTACACAAGCTTCTGATGAACATAACTATAAGTACATGGAATTCTGGCACAATTAGTCCCTAAAAAACAAAAAAAAAAAAAACTAAAGTTTATTATGGAAACCGAAACAACTCCATTTCAGTTCTCCAGTAAGCAAGCTTGGCGTCACATCGGATGACGAGGGTCATTTATGACCTCGTTTTTTTCTTTTGTTTTCAACCTGGAGATTGAGAGAGAGAGAGATCTAGGTTCTAGTTACGTTTTCAGCTTCAGTTCTGGGCCTTTTTTTTTTCCTCAGCTTTTTTCCAAAATTTACTTCTACTCGCATCTCTATCTTCCTAAATAAGTTGGCGAGCACATACATTTTGGGATAAAATTGTCATTGAAAATCTAGTTAACCATTAGCTAAAAATAGCACACGGAAAGATTCTCCAAAATGCACTGAAAGATTGTCTGTGTTGTATACTTCTAAGGCCGGAACAGGTCATGCTAGGCCTAAATCCTTGATACGCATGATGATGATACATGTTTGCATCCTTCAGTTAAAACGATAAAAGTTCAAATGTTAGTGATATTAAATATTGGAAATTTTGCTGACATATTGTCTTCCTGAAGTTCTTGCGTGAAATCAATAATGCAATGTTTAAAAACATTTAATTATTGTTTAATTTCTGCTTTATGCGACACAGAAGATAAAATTTAATCCAAAAAATCACAGCTTTTTATAGAATACAGTTCAGTAATACTTGGCAAATGCTTTGTGTGTGTGTGTGTGTGTCCGTACCGGTGAACACAGTCAGGATGTCACAATTTTCTTTGTTGTCCACCATGACCGCAGTACAGCTGAAGCAGAAAACAGACCAATGAGTCATTTAAAGAAAGAGGGAGGGAGGGGGGGGGGGAGACAGGGAAGAAAAAGTCGTGGCAATTCTCTTGGGTTAGTTAACTCAAGTACCTTGCTTTTAATACGTTCTTCTTAGAGATCAACTTAGCAGATATTTCACTGATATCGCTATTGGCATCTGCAGCTTAAGTTTTCCTTTTTATAACATCTCTGTGCAGGTTGCTGACAGTTCTTGTGTGTTCATAGTTCAGCATGTACCACAAAGATTAGCCATTCGCCTAACTTTTGTCGGTCTGTCTCGTATAAAAAGACCTTCTGTAATTGGTTTTCAAGAATACTTGCGTTAAGAAAAAAAAAAAAAAAAAAAAAGTCTCCCCCTCCTAGCTACGGCACTCGAGTTCAAAATGAATGTCCGGGTACGTGGTCTTGAAGCTTTGTTGTTTAGACTTCCTTAATAACAGTGTATCGATCCACGTGTGCACGTGTCTGTGATAAACCGCCGTGTTCGGTCGGCCAAGACAACACTGGCGAAAAATTACAGACACCTTCTGTCTTCCTTGCAATAGAAGGGGTCTTTAGTAGATGCCTCAGATGCGCTGATTGCATAACTCAAACAGTTGCTCGCAGTGCTTAAAGAAGATTTGCCTCATTCTTGTGGGAATTGTTTCCTCGTTTTTCGGTATTAGGTGTTAAGATTGACCGCTTGGGAATGTTGGCCAAGAGGGAGAAACAGATTAGAGCTACAGTTTCTCTTTTTCTGTGCTACGATCGACAGAAAGAAGCAATCATCGCATTGCACTGTATAAGTAATGAGTGAAGTCTTCATCTACTCCTTGGATGTAATTTCAAGATGGTCGTAAATCCAACCTTTTTAATGAGACTTTAAAGAAAAGGGCATTTAACTTCGAAAAGAAATAAAGACTATTTTTTTTTTCATGTTAAACTGCCAATGTTAGCTAGGATTACTTTTTACAAGCAATCAAAAAAATTCTACTTCGATATAAAAGACTTCAATGATGTTTACAAACTTTTTATATGCATAAGTTGTTTCTGTCCGCTCAGATAAAAGTGTTATGTGTTAAAATTAATCATCAATCCTTTTTTCAATTGATTTCATCATTTGAAAAAAAAAAAAAAAAAAAAAAGGGAGTGTGTTTGTATTATAACTTTTCAATAGTTCTCCAACTTCCGTCTAGGAGCTATTTCAGTTGAAAGTGAGTTAGCCGATCTCACACAGGGGTACATCCCCTCCCAAAAATTCGTGTGTTTTATCCTGCAAAACAGGCAAATCGACTAGAAGAATACACACAATTAACAGACAGAATTTATTGGCATCGTAGTTTTAGTTGTTTTGCCGTAATTCAAAGCCACCCAATAATCCCACTATCTTTCTCATAATTATGCGGACATTTGTTTCGGAACTCTGAATGTTTGCAAGTATTCTTTGCGATATCAATAGAAATAATGAGGGAATCAACGGAAAAACAAGTTAGCGGATTTCCCAGTCTGTTTTGCAAAAAATAAACTAAATAATCTGTCGCTTATGAGATATTATCTTTTACCATGTTCACTATCTTAAGCAGACGTGTTAAAATTGCATCTAAAATTATGACAGATTCATAGCGCTTGCGAAGAAAATCACTATTATTATAATTATTATTTACACGAATAGAGCTAACAGCTGAGATGTAGGCATATCAACGTTCGAGGTTATCTGAAGATGTAATGAATACAATTAAAGTTATAATTTATTATTAAACGAATATTATTATTTAACAAAACTGCATAAAACGGCATTTTTTATGTCAATCCGACATAAAAGAGGTTGCAAAACTTATATTTAATATAGTTTATGCAGCGATTAGGGCCCAGAAGAGAGGAACTCCTTACATGAATTAGAAAACCAATAAAACACATGATTCAAGCTAATGAATCATTTTTTTTAAGAGGAGACACCTGTCATTTCCATTCGGGCATGACACTGTATCAACTAATCACTAGTCTAGCCTACTCTGCTTCTTTACCACGTCTTTAATTTAGCAATTCCTTCTATTTCTCACATAAAAAAATTGATGAGCCAAATTTCTGAATTTATTAATAAACAAATTATAAAATCACTACCCTGGCTTATAAGCATTATTTTTTTTTTTTCGTATAAACCAAACATCAGGTCATTTATTTAAGAAAAGTATAAAATCATGTGTTTCGTTTTACATTTGAATTTAAAAAGAGTTCCTCCAGGTAGAGTCGTTTCGAACCATTTGGTTCCTCGTCAGCACAGCGTGCTGTTGTTTTGTTTAGAATTACGAATTGGTATCACTCATACCTTAATTGCATATATTATGTCTGTTGCTGCATGTTTTTCAGTCTATATGCCTGTTATGCGAAATGAAAAATGCAAACTCTTCTAGAAAATCATCAGCACATGAAATACGGGTTCTTTTTTAGTCTTGAACTCTCTGAAGAAGAAATAATAGTGAATGAAAATGGTAGAATGAAAGAGAACGGTAAAAAACAACTCTCCTTGCATCTTTCTTGGTGTTTATATTTTCATATTGAATGTCTTCTGCCTGAATATGCTATGCCTAAGTAAGCATTATTTGTAGCATGAAGCTCAGTTTTTTTGTCTGCTTTATTATATTGAATTTCTGCCTGGATATACTTTGCATAAATAGGTTATTTGCTGTATAAACAATTTTCGTCTGCTCTATTTTGATTCCTTTTGTTATTATTATTATTGCTAGAATTCCATTATTATTGTTTCAAAAAGAATTAAAATATGTTATTTATCACATTTACTAAATGTTCAAATCTAAACATGTTCTTCACAATCATCGGCTTGAAATATACTACCTCGATTGATGCTAGGAAATAATGTATTAACAAAATAAATTGATTTACTAATATGTACTAAATATGAAATTAAGTTTATATGTTTACTGAATGTTATTATATCCCGTGCGATGTAATTTTTCCAAGTAATATTTCTAAATTTTAATTTATTAAATTTGTGTAAAATATTAATGGACAAAATGAAGTTATTCTTTTATTGATTTTATAAACGAAAATAGCTTCTTCGATAGTCTTTTTTTTTCTTTCTTTCTGATTATTATCTGTTAACACTGTGCATCATCTGTACGTATAACTTGGAGTGTATATTTTTTTACGTGTTTTATCAGTTTCATATAAGTTACAAATAAATTATTAGGTTGAGCACGGAAATATCAAAAAAATATTTATTGATACAATTTTATGTTCTTTTTCCCTTTTTTCACCCCGTCTTTTAGTAATACGGGAGTAATTTAGACAAATCCCCATATGAGTAACTTCGGGATAAATTATCCAATAGGTAAACATATCACGGTGCATCGTTCGTTTTAAAAAAACGCGCCGAACAATAATAAGATGAACGCAGTGTAATTAGGCATCGCAGACGTTAATTAAAAGGCAGATTTATTCATTTTAATACGTTGTTTTTTTTATAACCTCGCCAAAATTTACACAACGTAATTAGCTTATGCAATCATCCGACTATAAAGCGATGTACGGATATATATATATTTTTTTAAATCTTTACTGAAAATTTTGACAAGGAAACTGAAATTTAATAAAGAGTAATTCTAAAAGTATATTACTTACTTTTCTCCAAGCTTCCCCTACACGTGCAACAATAAGAAACTCGATGCGATCTACCTACGAAGTTTTCATTAATCAGCTTCGCCTTATCTCCCGTACGGCTAAGATGTGTGCCATTGGAATGGGATGTGGGAAAGCTGCATGATGAGTATGTACGGAATGCAGCGACCCACGTGCCAGCGCATGTTAAAGCTAACACTTCTGATGTCATTAAAGTAGGGTGAATCCATACGACGAGTGGGAGTGAAGGGTTGGCAGTTGGCAGTTGGGCGGGAACTCAGCCTTTCATTCCGTCATCTATCTACCAATGCCCGTGTTAGTGGGTTAGCGCTGGTCGTATAAATAATTCATAATGGCCTAGATAACCGTGTAGAGACGGAGATACTTCCAAGGACTTTCTATGGATGGCGGAGGTTTTGTTACAATTGCAACTTGCTTTTAGGGGATAATAAATCATTTGTGTAAATCCCCTTCTTTTATTTCTTTCTTGGTGTTTATATCTTAGTTTCTAATACCTGTCATTATTTAAAGAAACAGTGTCATCTTTAACATAACTACGATCTTTTATAGAAGACGTGTTTTTTGTATCGAAACAATGCGATGAATCACTGTTACTTGATTGTACCTAAATCATGAAGGCCACAATGAATATTGACTTGAGGTGGGGTTGCGTCGCGTCTCTAAGGGAACTGGAGAGTAATAATTCAACGGTAGTTGTGCTGCTAAATAGTTGGTGTTCGTCACCGCTAGTGATTTGCTTCGAAAGAGGGGAAAGTTTTTTTTTTCTCTGTTTTAGTTTTGCAATACGTCTTTTTTTTTCCCGCTGTATTAAATTAATTTTTTTTTTTTTGTAGATTAACCAAGCACTATTTTGATGAATAAGAAACACATTCTAGTTCTGCTTCTTTGAGGAAAGGGTAGTAGAAGAACTCTTTCCCTGTGTGTGTGTGTGTGTGTGTGAGAGAGAGAGAGAGAGAGAGAGAATCTTGAAAAGTTGAAACTCAGCTCACATTACTATTGTATGGAATGCCGATCAGATAAATACGATCTATAGTAGACTTGGTTTTCTAAGGCCCTCAATAAGTATGGTAATAGTCTCACCCCGGACGATGGTAATCCTTTACCACCTGAAAATCATTTTAAAATTATAAGCATTAAGGAAAAAGTAGTATTTTTTGACGTTCAGTTCGTGTGGCATACATTATCCGAATCATGTCCTAATTCCTCACATTACACTAAAGATATTTTAAAAAATTAAATGTAGATATTATTTATTTTATTCGTGTGGGTACGTACACCCTTTCCTCTCCTGTCTCTTAGGACTGGTTGAGTCCTCCTAATGAGGGATTAAGTATTTTATGACTGTAGATCCGTGTATATTCACGGGGCCAGTTTGCCTGTTCTGAGGGACGAAAAACCCGAGTTTCCGAGTGAGAAAAAAAAAAACCCTACCTCCGTAGGTTTTTTTTTTTATATAAAGACCAGATAAAGGTTCCTCACATCACTGATGGGAATCGAACCCAGGTCTTTCCGATCAAAGGGCATCGTCTATACCGACTGAACCTCGGAAGCTCATTATTAATTACAATAAATTAGCAGAATTAATTGAAACCTTATTATATAATCGTGAATAGTCTTGATGAAGAACATGAAACTAGATTAGATATACAACACAGTTGAACTTTGTGTATTTCTGTCTCTTGAAGATGAATATCTTTATTTTCAGATGTAAGATTACATCTGAATAAAGCATTGCGACCAAAAGGAGACCAATGCCACCCGGTCATCATTTGTAATTACTGTGATCATTGCCGATGCTTTGTACTAGTAAGGAAACGCATACATGGAAATGCTTTTCCTCCTCTTTTATCCCCGCTACTGCTGTATTGTGGAACAGTCTTCCCCCCTAATGTGTTTCCCAAGGAATACAATATACAGGCTTTTAAATGTAAACAAGTTTCTCCTTTCCCAATTCACTGCCCATACACGTACTAACGTACTGAAGGTTGATCAACCAACCTCTCGTGTATGGGCTCAACATAAAAAAGTGCAAATCTTAACATGTTTCGTAGCAGTCTTCACTGGTTGGACTTTATTATTCATTACATCTTACACAATTCAGATTGGAAGAGATAACATAATTACTCTTTCTTCTCAGTCATCTCTACAAACAATTGCGATATCAGATGATGATTATTAACAACAATAATTATAAATAACATACGAGTATAATACACATTTTTTTTCTTTTGTTATCAATTTTCATTTGGGTATTTTCTATTTTAAGTGAGAGTAGCCTTCAATCCAGTAATTAAAGATATTTTTTTAACATGTTTTAAACATAACAAACCAGTCGGACTAAGATTAAGCGCGTGTCTTAGTTTGCAATTGGGCGTGATTCCAACTAATCCTGATGCGTAAGCACACGTCATATTTGATCTCTTACTAAAATAAACATAGTGGTTGGAAAATACATCGCAAAAATATTTCACGCCGTATACACCACATAACAATTGGCTCTTTATAATTTGCCAAAGCTTCATCGTATGACTGACTGTAACGGTTGTCCAAGAAAATTATATCTTTGTGGAAAATCACCAAAGCGGCCATCAGCAATGATGAACGAATGGAGTAGCCACTCCAAGGTTACCTCATCCAAGCGAATGCTTGACGCTTTATCACAGTGCTGTCATATTTTGTTTCACCAAATGCAGCAGTATACTCTGTTGGTACCTTTCCTCTAATGTTTGTATCGTTGAAGTATCTTGGTGGAATTTTTTTAATATAACATACTAGACATTTTCTTTTGTTTTGTTGTGTCTGTTGAATTATGTTTGTAGATGTCAACGAAAGAATTCATCATAAAAGCGATAAACAGTTTATTAATTCGAAGAGTCGTTTTTTTTTTTTTTTTTTTAATATATTGAATGAATATCATACAGTAGCAGTCAAAAATGTCAACATGTTTTTAAAAATATCGATTCAAGTATGGTATGCTGATAGTTTTAGTTCAGGAAATGCATAGCATAAGAGCATTTATTATTATGACGTACTCATCTCACCCTGTCCTTCCTTTATATGAAGCTTGTGGTGTCTGTTAATGCTAATAACCTGACTTTTTATAAACCTAATCGATGCTATGATTAATCATATGGGAACAACTTCCAAGGAGTTAGTCATTCCTTGCATAAAGAAAGGTATGAATATAAAGAGTTCG
This sequence comes from Typopeltis vanoorti, assembly GCF_054136105.1. Classification (NCBI taxonomy): domain Eukaryota; kingdom Metazoa; phylum Arthropoda; class Arachnida; order Uropygi; family Thelyphonidae; genus Typopeltis; species Typopeltis vanoorti. The sequence goes on along the minus strand of NC_143571.1, from coordinate 67,657,260 downwards.
CAAAAATACTTTCTTGGAGAAAATATATGCCATACCCGCATATGGCAGTACCTAACGGTATTTCCATATGTGGGTACATAGTTCTACAGGAACTGATGCAGTGCAGTGTTGAAAGAGAATCGATGCTAAGTAAAATGTGTAGCTAAAACCAAAATCCCGTGTACAGTTAATTTTCTGAAACACTATAAATGAGGAAGATATTTTCGTTTCAATCTTGAAATTTTTTTTCCTAGAAGATTTGCGGCTACGTGAAAATATTTTTTTTTTTTTATTCGGCTCGATCAATGTACTTGCTATATCATTACAATTGTAAATCATCACAGTGGCGTAAAGAATTACCATCTGTAGTCTTATTTGTTCTAAACATTTTCTGAGTTCTGGCTTAAAATTAGTGAACGCTTTGTTTTAATCATGGTCGTTATAGGAGATTGCAAAGTAACTTGGAAGTATCGCTATAAATCATTGCGTCCTGTGTTTGGCGACGCTATCCTTCGAAAGTGGAAGTTAGTCTTTTGTCTGTTTTAATGTCACTGACTTGGATTTTATGATAGATAAAATGGGCCTATGGTAAAACGCCCTTTTATAACCATAAAATCTTTATTTGAAGTTTTTATTGTTAAAGCAATGCTTTATCCACCAAATAAGATACGTTTTTTTCTCCTACAAAACACTGGTGAGATTGGAATCAACCATTTTATTGAAACTAAGATGTTTGTCACTTTTGGGGATTCTCCAGGCTGAAAAGAAGCACCGACTCACCTTTTAAAAGTTCAGTTTTTTTCTTTTCTAGGCGACATAACTATAAAAGTTTAGAGAATACTGGCACGCTAAGAAATAATTGGATATATGAAGAGCCTTTTATTTCACTTAAAAGCGATAGTCCTTACAAACTCTTGATTTCATTCCTTGGTAGCTCGATCAGCTATTAAGGATCCAAATGCCTTTCTTAATCACTTCACAGTGATAGTTTTTGTCTTTACTGTGGAAGCAGTATTTTTTTTTTCTTTCTGTTTCGTTAAAAATAACCAACTGCTATAGTAAAGAATTTTAAAGATTTCTTTTCAAGCAGGTTTTGTTCGATATATTATTTTTTTACGATTCCGTTGTCTTCTAAGGATCTTCCAATGGATTCATCCCAAATCTACAAATCACGTACACCTAACATCACTTGTGAATTTGTTATTTTTTAAATGTACTTATTTTAAAGAATAGTCTAAAACCCATCGAAATAAGTAAGACATTGAAGTCTTTACGTTTCAAATCAGACATTTCATATATTGAATTCTTATACTACCTAATTCTTATGCTAAGCCTAATTATGAGTGGCTCGGTATTGAGCTATATAGACAGATGTTTTTCACAGAAGTACGTTGCCTTAATATAGTTCGGATTCTTTTTTGATGGTCTTTAGACCTGAGGATATCCTGATAAACTGGTAAGCCATTCATTTGGTGAAGTCCGTCTGAGAGAGGCCTACAGAGTAAACATTATTCGATAGATATACAACATTTTAGTATACAGATGTATACTAGTAACTGATGGAAAAAAATATAAAAATATTGCCATGCTGCAGGAAGAGAGCCCAGGGATGTCTTCCCCTTCTTGTGGGAGGGTTACTCAAACCAACCCTTATCGATCTAATGACCAAATTCAACACTTCCCTGATTTGTTTTATTTTGATTTTTCCCCCCCTCGACTTTTGTGTACTATTAATACTTAAATATCTATAAAAGCTTGTAATTTTCTTAAATATTTTTCATTCTTTCTTATAATATCTTGATAAAAACTGCTTCGCCAATAGTTTGGAAGTGTTTTAATAACGAAACATCTTTGTGTTTCGAAAGTTTCGGATGCATATGAGTCTTAGCAAACGGAAATAAAGAACTCAAAAAAAAAAAAAAAGAAACCTCATCCAATCTTATGAATAAAAACGACACTTGGAAAAAAAACCCATCCCATTTAAAAGTTAAAAAAGTGTGAGAAACTGAGCAGAGGCAAGAATGCTCAGTTTCTTCTAAGGCTAAGCATACAAATACAAAATGCTATAGAAAGTCAAAGAAAAGGATTTGGAATTCTTTGTTCCTTGATGGAATGCTAAATATAGGACATAAAAAGTAAGCTAAGGAAATGAGCCTCACACACACACACACACCAAAACCTGGGAACTAGGCTGGGGGGACCCAATAGGTCTGGAAGAACAGGGTTAGGACGACATGTAGCAGACTGGCAGGATGTGAGCAGAATATCAATGACGTAATAATGAAAGGAACTTCGTGTCTGGATCTAGGAGAGCGGTTCTTGTATACAGCGGGAAAAAAAGTGAATGCTGGGAAAGGAGGCCAGACAGCTTGTGACTTTGGCTGAAAGGAAAAGGAGGAAGTGGTGGATTCCTTCCCGCCATTGGCGAAACAAAAAGCATTTTGGCTGAACAGCTGTGAATGGGTATCACATATTAATGGGGTGATTTTTTTTTATCGTCTTCCCAGGTAGTGTCTACATTGAGTAACTAAAAGAGTGCAGGGATAGGGTGATTTAAGATATCCGAAATGCTTCCAGAGGTCTTTGACCTAGGGGTTAAGAAACTTTGATGTAAACCCCATAGGCGTTGTGTGCTTTCACTACTCCAGATTTCTAAATTTTACTGAAAAAAGAAAGCGATTTTTTTTTATTGGGATTAAATTAGGGATTGGTGAAAAAAGTTATTTATAAATAATGTTAAATCATTGGAGGAGTTTTAAGCCAGATTTGTTACTGAAAAACTGAAATTTCCTAATAGGAATTGAAGGACATTGACCCGAAAGAGTATATGAAGAGATCTGTTTAAGCCAGAGAATTTTTATCAAAGAATTATTAACTAATATCAAATAATAATTATGATTATAATATCCCAAATTATAAATAATGCAATGCATTCACACGGAAAAAAAAATAAAATAACGACCTGCTAAGAACCTAATTAAATCCATCTGTTTATCAAATGAATGCCCATCCACTCAAATATCTCTCTTTAGAACAGCGCACTTAAAATCGTTCTTAAGACATGGTTGTTCCCCAAAGGTTTTTTTTTTTTTTTTATTATTCTTATTTAAATTGGAAAACGAACACTCTCGATGCTACGGAAAACCTGTTCACATTGTGAATGTATGCGAGGGAGAATAGAATAAGACCGATTTGCTCCATGTTTCTTGCCCTGAAGGCATCCGGAAAATGGTGTTCCTGCCCTTGATCGCCATAATAGTTAGTTATTGTGTAAGATGACTGGATGTTTTAGCGTTTGGGGACAGTGTCGATAATTCACACCGCTTCTTTTTAAGACTGCAACAGTTGTGTAAAGAATTGTTTTATGAACTAGTTAGGAATTTAATATTGAAATCATCCCAATGTAGTTGAAAAAATCCGTGTAGTTGAAATTAAAAATAAATAAATAAAATAAAATCATGTGGTTTACTTTGTAAGGAGAGGCAAAGGAATGATAATATTCATTCTTCCCTAAAAATTGCCATTTGTTATGGTATAGGATTTAACAATTATAACGGGATGTTTTCCATAATAGAATTCTGGTAATTTTTCATAATTTTAGACGAAAAATACGAAAAAAAAAAAAAATCGGAAAAAATATATGAAAAAAAAAATCTAATTTTTCCTGGAAGGATGGCAGATATATTTAGATCTATTGTTTTATTTTAATTATTATTATTATTTTATAAATCACATGCACTGATCCAGTCATTTGTCGGGTAACGGCCTTATATGTTGAAATCTTATTTATTTATTTATTTATTATGTGACTTCCATCCACAAAAAACAGGTTGTAAATCTCTTGTGCATTAGTACTGTGAGTGCCTAAGAAGTACGTATGATGTCAATAAGTAACCAATGAAGTGCCATTTGTTTTAAGGAACTCTTTTTAACTCAACTGCTTTACCAAAGGGAAGATAATTTTCAGAAGCAATAGTCATCTGGCAAACCATTGTGATCGGAATGTCTGTTATCATGTATAACGGAATGCATGCAACTGTGCTGTTCTGAGAATAAAATTAAAATAAATAAACAATTTTAGATATGAGAACTAATTTTTAAAAATATACAAACAGATAAATGGATTATAAATGTGTCGAAATTGTGATAACTTCCATTATGCAAGATCTGCAGAAGAAAGATGCAGAGCAGTAATTGAGTTTAGTTTTTTTTTTTTTTTTTCCTGTTTTCAGCCCATTTTAATCAATCGATCGTTGATGCAAAAAGGTTGAAGAGTAAGTTTTTGTTTTTTTCCAGCACAAATAATGGCAGAATACTTGTACATACAAATAAATACTGAGTAGGATTACGAACATATCTACGTGCTTCCAAAAATAAATTAGTCAAAACAGCATCTTTTTTTTTTTTTTTTTTTTTTTTTGGACTCAGTCGCTATGGACGATGCTTTTTTGATTTGAAAAAAACACACCTGAGATTGGAATCCTGTATAGGATGCGAAGAATCTTTATAAGGTCATTTTAACTGAAGGTTGGTTAGTCTCATACGGAGATGGACATCTTTTTATTTTATTTTCTGGAAGCTCGAGTTTTTTATCCAGCGAAACAGACAGACCAGCTAAGAAGACACGTACTTTATCATGTATTCTGGCTTTAGTTCCTTCATCCCTAATTCAAAACAATGGAATGTGACCCCTGGAATGTAATAGGAACAGGCCCAGTGGCCTATTCCTTTCACATTCCTTTTTTTTTTTTTCTTGGTAGTTCCTGTCTTCTGCGTCCTCCAACTTGGTATCGAAGTATCAGTTCAAAACAATACAACCCGTATTATCTGTGTGTGTGCGTGTGGGTATACGGTATTGTATTTTGTCTACTTTAAATTCGAAGTTCATATTTTGGCAGATTGGATATGACTTGTATTCTCTCCCCACCCCCTAAAAAAATAAGGAACCAATGAAGCAATTAATGAAATGACAATGCCTGGACCCCTCTTTGCAAAAATATATGATTAGCAACTCTTTTAACAACCCTCTTCCACACCTCCCTAGAACTCAAGGTCAGTCGCCAGCCACATTGCTGCTGCATGTCAGTGACCCCTGTAATAGTCTTAGCGACACTGATACGAAAGGCGTACGCTCCTGCAAGTGTAGAGGTGTCACATGATCCCACTTTTGAATTCTGTTCACAGTAAGTTTTTTGGCCTTAGTTCTGGCCTCCCCTTCCCTCACTTTTATAGGACTGTTGAGAAATTTTAAAATTTTTTTCAAAAGACATATTCTTAAATGAAATATTTAAGCACTTAAGTATCCTCAACGGAGTTCTCGAAGTGAATATGTATAATGTTTGCTATTCGTTATTTATTATTATTTTTTTAAACCATCATAGCACTAAAAAGTTGAATTATTAAATTATTATTATTATTGTTATTATTGCATTTATTGCTTGGAAATCTTATGCGTATGTTGAACTGCTCTAATCGCATCTGATTGGTGCAATATGCTTTACAAGACAGTTATTGTTTTTGTTTGTTTGTTTTTCTGTAGATTTGTTGTAAAAAAATAACAAGACTCTAAACTCTGCATAAATCTCTGCTTACTAACAGCTTCGCCAGACAGATAAACAGAAATAGACAACATATAATGTAAAAACTTAATTTATTATTATTTACAATAAACCTACGAGTAAATTTCTAAATTGTAATTTAACTATTGTTCTCGTAGTATAGTTTAAAACTATTCTTTATGTTTCGCGATTTTATACAGCACTTCTCATACTTTCCTATTCTTTTTCTCCCTGCATTGTCTGCCGCCTTCGTACCTCACCTTTCAGTTTTTATCTTTCGCCTCTCACTCCCTCCCCCCCCCCCCCTTGAGAAAAAATCGATACCATAGGGGAAAATAATGAATAGAATTGCACTGGTTTTATTTTAGTTTTCATTCATCTAAAAATACAGTAAGATAGTTGCTTTATAATTAATCTTTATTTAATATTCAGTAAATTGTGTAGTAATTAATTCAATAATTATGAGTATTTATTTGTATTTCGATTATGGTTTAAGAAGAACGAATTGCGGGAATTGAAGCAAGCTTTTATTTTTTTTATTTTTTTTTTTTTCGCTCCTCCTGTGGATTGCTCAATACAAGTAAATGGTGTGAAAATGTGCTAGTCTGTAAGAAGATAATAGTTTTCTTCCTTTGTAAAAGATAGTATCAACAGGTTGGGGGGGGGGTGTTATAAAATTTAGTCACGCAGATAACTGTGAAAAATATTAATAAAATGTGTGAAAATCATTCAGTTGCGCGAACAGATAAAAATTTCACCCAATTGATAAAAAAATTGATGCAGAAATGAACTAAAAGAAGTCAACATAATGTACACAAAAATGATTATGTTTATTCGCTATTTTTATTACTTCCTACTCACACAAGATCGTAAACTCATAGTAGATTAACATCGTGGATGGGCTAAGATGTTTTCTTGTTTTGTTTTTACATAATTCGGAAATCCTTCTCTAGATATACCAAACGTAGAATTTCTTCAAGCTACTTCAGGTCTCCAATAAGCTTGCCAGTCACGCCGGCCTATAAAATTCGTATCCAATTTAAATATATTATAATATAATCACGCTACCGACCAAGACGTATATATACGTCAAGGTTACAATGGATGCGAAGTGCATATTAAAATTGTAATACCATTGATATTACATTGAAATATATGATGGATACGAAGCGTATGATGATGCGTATTTGATCCATAATGGCCGGTCGGATCTGTCATCCAACTGTATTGTTAGGAAGATTTCTACAGTGTTAGGTCTGCTACTTTTTGAGATATAAGAATAAGTAATGTTAGTCTTTATTGTTGTCGTAATGTGATCCCTGTGGGGGAGGTATCGAAATCAGTCAAATGACATTGCTATCATTTGGATGAGGGAAATTTCAGGGTCACTAAACTACTTCAATAAAGGATTCACTTTATAACAGGCTAGTGTAAACACCAACATTCTTAGTTTCAATCTCGTAGTCCAAGATCTAGAGAATGAAGATTGAAAGTTTAAAAATCTCTTTTCGTTCGTTGATGTAACTCAGGAAATTTCAAATAGAAGGCTTTTCTAAAATTTCTTTCCAAAAGAAAACACACACGGGATGCTTTGTTTGTACCTCATACAAACATAGAGTTTGACTAGGAAAAAAAGCCCAGTTTTTTTTTTTTTTTTTTAAGATAAGCAGTCACAAGGAGACGTTAGAGTTCCCCTGAGAAGGGGAAGTCATTTCCACCTTCTATACATACTACTATAGCAAAGGGAAATCCTGGAATGATCTCAGCTGTTCTGGAAAGACATCATTTTACAGTTCAATGTGGAGTTTATTGATTGTGAAATTGAACACATAAAAAACCTTGTCTAAAATAGTCTACAAATGCATCTCTATCAAGTTCCCTGGAAGTGTTTAAGATTGCCACGCTCGACTTTCATCCGAATTTTATGGCTGGCAAACTTTTCAAGTCTGCCGGGGTGGAGTGTAGAAGCTCTGTTAATCGCCTGTCTCTGTCGAACCATATCACCAAAGTGATTGATTTTACAGCAGCTGCTAAGACATAGTCCTTTCTCTTTTCTTCGCCTTTTAGTTCGAGAAGTATTGAAACAAAGGTACAAAGGATGCTTTTTTTTAACCAACAATAAAAACACATCGTATTATGTAGTGATGATATCGTTTCTTCTATGAAATCAATTTTCTTAAAGATGGGGGAGTCTTGTTATCATGCCTTGTTCCAAATTATCATTCTTAATTCAACATTCGATGGTAAAACCCTAAGAAGCATTGCAAAACCCCTCGTGATAATAATTGTATCAATGTGTATTTATCTTGTATGTTCCAATGTATTTAATAATATTAAGATCAATTATTTCATTAATTTGACCTTGATTAGTTTTAATTTTTTCCTGTACATTAACTGAAATATAATATAAGGATGGTTTAATAGCATTTCACCCAATAGCACTCGTAGGAACCGCATTGGGTATACTCACATGGCAGACATTCATCCCTTTAATTTACTAGGTGTTTCCTAGACTGCTGTCGGTACCATCTCCTCCATTTCATTGTCCAAGTAGAAATATTTTTCTTTGAGCTTTTGTTTTAGAAGACTGATACGAGGTCAGAATTGTATGACAAATGTGCCGCTGCGTTTTGACTTTTTTTTTTTCCCCGATTTGGGGAACATGAAATCCTACGTTGTCGTCATGGTGAATTCCCAGATAGAACTATCCCTACAATGATTTTTGATCACGCCAGTAATGATTTATTGGATCCACTGGAAATACAATATCACTATCATGAACCGTGATTTGTACAAAATTCTGACCAGGTCATGGTTATTCTTTTCTTTTTTCGCCAGGTGTCCTTACTACTGGATTTTAAGAAACTAATTGTATGTATGAAGTTGCTACTATTGATACAAATCACGACTGACCTCTCTATTACTTCTTTTTTTTTATTCTAAGTAAACTTTTGTAAATTAATCTTGTCAAGTCTTTCTGTTCACTTTCTTTCCCATTTACTTAACCCTCTTCTCCAACTCTTTATCTTCCCTGATGCTACAACCATTGTTCAAGATGTATGTTCACGTTTCTTTTCGTTCTTCGATTTTCTTTATTTTTCCTGAACTTTTTCAATTAATGGGTGTTTCTTTCTTTTCCTGTGATCTTTTGTCTTTGCTCGCTTCAGAACTTCATCAATTTTACCTTTTTCTACACTTTCATTACCTGTCTCCATTACATGTTCTAATGGTCATTGACGGTCTAGTTGGCCGACTGGCTATTGGCTGGAGATCATCTCCAACAACAATCAGGGTCCGAATCACACACGTTTGCAATGATTTTCATCATTCATTTAAATTTTCATTTAAATGATTTTCATTATTCGATGTGAATCCATCGCACTACTGGAAGCCCGAAGTGTCTTCCAGAGGTAAATCCGTGCTTGGTCTCACCAACAGGATTTTTGGATTAGCTAACTCTTAGCATCCACAATACTGACTGTAGGTTTCTAACCTTTCATGGGGGGGGGGGACGTAAAAAAGATTGTTGTAAGTGTAGGAAAGCTTTCCCTCTTAAACTCATTTCAGTTATTACCACGAACAATTGAATGAATTTTATATGAGATTCGATGTAGCAGAAGGATATATACGATGTACATATTCTATCTACCGAGAAAGAATCTACATTAAAGAAGTTTTATGCTTAATATATACTCGATAGAATATGTACATCGTATATTACAAAAACAAGTGGCAATGGGTTCATAGAACAATAAAAATATTACTTTGAGCTGATATACAAATCGGCGCTTATCATTAACATTCTGTGAATAATAACTTAAACCTACAGGCTACAACGAGATACATTTGTACTACATGTAAGCAGTCAAACCGTCTTTGTAGTTTACAGCTATTTAAGTATCAAAAAAATGAATAGGCTGAATTAGGAACTCATGGTTTTAGTTGGAGTTTTGTCTCAGTTTCCATCCTCTCACTGTTCAAGTGGATCAAGAAACAGCAACAGAAATCAGTGAATATAATTCACGCCATTATATTCTTATTTTAATCCTTTAAGCAAGCGCGAGCAAAGTTTGCCTGCGAATTATCCACGATTAGATCACTTCTATATGAAAGTGATGAGTTCACACTAAATTTCCATTTAGCATTTTATCCCATAATGCTAAGTCTTTTCTTTGTTGTAGGCGTAGGTTTCTGTGGTTTAGCAGTTCAAATGAAAGATTTCGGTATTGCCACATGTTTATTAAGATAAATAAAGATAAACAAACCCAAGTTTCGTATGTCGTTTGACTTATATCTTCAGGGGTTAAAGGTAACTAAACGTTTAAACACAGTAAATGAGAAATTACTCAATAATGAAAACAAATTTAAAATCTTTTAAGACTAAGTAGATTTTTTTTATCTTAAAAGAAACGTATTTAATTTTTATTATTTATTATTTCTTTTTTTTATATATTTTAATGGAAAAAAAATCACACATTGGTGTTGGTTCACAAATTTTGCTTCCTGCGTGTTTCGACGCTTAATGAATATTAGTAAATATATGCTTATTCATATAAGTTTCATTTCAAAGCAGAAATCTAAGAATTGCAGTTTCAAATATTTCACCTGATATTTGTGTAGTAGTAGTATTGAAACACATCCATCACATTAAATTGTTATTAAACTTCTTTTATGTTTTTAATTATTTCTTTATTACTAATCGGTTTACGTTTCATGTGCTTGTACTGCAAATGTACAATAACAATATATCTATCTATATAATAATATGAGATAATGTGCCATGTCAAATGTGTGTGTAAGATGCTAAAAATGTAATATTTGCATTTGATTTTTGCAATATTCGCTGTGTACGTTTTATATTGAATATAAATACAATAAATATTATAATAATATATGCCTATATTACGATTTTTTTTCGAGGGGAGCCGTGAAATATATTAATTTTTATAAAGGGGGATTTTAAATTTTTCTAAATTTTTCTAAACCAGTGCTTCCCTGACATCCAGAAGTTTGGGAAGCACTGGTTTAAACAATGCTGGATTTTGTCACATTCTGTTGTTCACGTTCACCCGAGGTCTGACTTAGGTATATTTTTTATGAATGCTGACCAAACTTGGTGTAGAATTAGGCCCTGGCTTTTGTTACATTGTGTTGGAATTCTAAGCATATTTGCAGCTTCTTTAAATTTCCTTGCGAAACAGTTTTTTTCAATATAAGGCATGTTCGTTTCATGCCAAAGTATATTATGGCCAGTGGAAGTTGTGGAATGCTAGGCCTGATTTGTGTTCTCTCCTTTTTTGCACGTCTTTTTGATGTTTGTGCGTACGAATTTCTCATGATCTTCCCTTCTGGCCTACGACAGATGTCACAGGACACAGTAAATTTTATAGACACCTGGTTTTTTAAAGGGCGATGTGGAAGTTTTGGGGGATGTAGAAATCTTCATATTTCTAGCGTTAGAAAAGCTACGTTAATGTTATGCTTGTATAGTAATTTGGCCAATTTGTCCGTAACTTTCTTGATGTATGGTAGCGTAGATTGCGTTCTTGAAATCTTTCTTTTTGAGATGCTTGTAGGAGGTGTGTTGAGGATTGTCTTGATTGTCTTAGATTCAAAACCATTTTTTGTGAGGATCTGTGTTAAATAATGTAATTCTTCCTTCCGCTTTTCTTCTGTGCTGGAAATATTGTAAGTTCTATCCCTCAAGGTTTTTATGAAATCTATTTTTTTGCATGGGGTGGTGGTGTGAGGCCGCCTTAAGAAATCTTCCTGTGTTGGTGGATTTTCTATAAATGGAGAAAGATAATCTGTTTTCTTTTTCATTGATTTCTATTAGGATATCAAGGAAAGATAGTTTTTTATGTTCTTCCTGTTCCAAAGTGAATTTTTTGTTGTTGTTGTTGTTGTTGTGCAGATTATTAAGATAATCTTTAAAAGCAATGAGTTCCTCTGTTGTTCTTGACCATATAATGAAAATATCTTCTACATAACGAAGTCAAATTTTCGGTTTTTAATGATAGTTGTTTAAATGCATTATTTTAAAAATTTTCCATAAGCTGGGAATAGGGAGGAGCCCATTGCCAGTCCTTTTTTGTTCCCAAAATTTGTCTTGATACATGAAGAACGTATTTTTTATGCAGTGTTTATACAGTTCTACAATGTCCGGTGGAAAAAGATCTTCAACGAGATTCACTTTCATTTCTGGGAACATTTGTAAAAGGGCTGACTACATCCAAACTAGCCAAGATGTTTGAAGGTTCTATGTATATATCCTTTACCTTCTCAATGAAATGGACACTGTTCTTAATGAAGGATGTTGTTTTTCTTATGTGTGGTAAAATCATGTTAGTGAGGTGTTTTGCCAGATTTGAGGTTGGAGAGTCTCTTCCATCCACTATCGGTCTATAAGGATTATCTTTCTTATATATTTTTGTACTCCATGTATTCTAGTAACTAATGGGTGTTTTGAAATGTTCTTTTCAAAGGTATATATTGCTATGCATCATGAGAAGGGTTACTATCTAGGCTGGTTACAATATTTATTAAGATATTACCATTGTGAACTTCTATACCCGTGGATATACTGAGAAGCAAATCAATTCGAAAGTTTTCATATGCAAGCAACAAAATGGTGTATTGCCATATTTGCAATCACGTACCCGAATGTTGAAATTTATTACTTGCAGACTGATTTCAAATCGCATTATGGCGCGTGCATTTTGTGAATGTGTATTACAGATGATTTTCAGTGTCAATCTTGCTACCGATAAGATTAGACTAACCTTAAGTCCGCCAACTTCTAGTATGCTGTATGTTAAACAGCCTTTGATTAAGATTTTCGCGAAAACCATAATCTTATCTTAAATGTAAAATAAAAATCTATTATTTATTCCACAGTAGAGTTTTATATTATGAATTTTTAAGTTCACGTGAATTATTAAAAAAAAATAAATAAATAAAATAAAACTCTCATCATTCTTCAGTTACTAATATATTGAAAAAATAACATTAATGCAAAGTCGGGATTACTCTTATCAATTTACATTTTTTTTTCATTCCCACACGAGAGAGAGAGAGAGGTTAAAAAGTATGTAAGTAAACTGATGTATGAGTAAAAGTTTACGAAAAAAAATGACAAAAGTTAAAAAATATTTAGCGTAACTATTTTCATGTTAGCTTAATCTGTTAGATAAAATATATAATAAACCATCTATTTAGACAGATGGAACTCGCTTTTTTTTTGCTTACTTTTTTAAATAATTATGTTCGATATTCTTTTATACTTAGATTTGTTGATGGTTTTATTTTCGCACAAAATCGGTTGCATTTCTATTCTCTATTCGAATTACGTGTTATTCATTATGGATCTAAAAGCAGAAATTAGTTTGTTGGTTGACTGTTTGGAATTGTAACCGAAACACTGGACTATGACGCAGAAGGGGGAAAATACTACAAATACATCTGTGTAGGATAAAAACGAAAGGTGAGAAGAAAAGAAGACATTATACATTTCTTATAAAGCATCCAAAATCAGATGGAATTAAATCTTAATCACTGTTATAAGTAAGCTAACTTTAGTTGTTGCGATAAAAATTCTCGTGTGTATGGATTATGCTTTCTGAACCCCATGTCCCTGGCTAGTTACTGCCATCCAACAGACGTTTTTATGATAATCCCAGGCACATTAGCCTCCGTGGGTGAACTGAAAGCTAGATAATCCAGAACCCGTGCTCTAAAGAACAAACAGTAATTTTTCAAGCTACAGTACTTCAAGCCTACAGTAAACAGATGGTAGATTCACACCGAATGCTTCCATCTAAGGAAGCATTCGGTGTGAATCTACCATCTAAGGGCATTCACAAACACTTTCATGACACGGTAGGATTTGAACCTACTATTTGTTAGTTGCAAAACGGAGTTGCTGCTGTTCTCTCTCTCTCTCTCTCTCTCTCTCTCTCTCTCTCTCGTATATTCCAGGCCAACATACATTAGAGTACTCAGAGAAACAGACCATGTCCTGAAATAAAAGTTAATACTGTACTTTATTTAAATTAAGGGGATAGCCATTTGGCTCTTTATATTTCATTAAGTTAATACTGTACGTTATCGTGAAAGGAAACGGTGACATCACGAACCATACTACAAGACTAAAAAAATCTACGAAATTTATTGCTTTATCTATCTACTTATAATTAGCAAACAACAGAATTTAGGGACATTTTATACACATGTTTGAGACAACGCATAACTTAGTAATATCTTCTGTCAATGTTCAAAAAATCCTTTGCCTTCGGTCCTTGCACCATAACTCGTTGATAGAGGACAAGCTGAGCTTGAGAGAGAGAGAGAGAATACTTAGTCATAATATTCTAGCTTTTTGGCGATTGTTGATGTAGTAGCTGATTTTAATCGCATTATGGCCCTATAATTTCCTAACCTTTGTTAAGGTAGCTGATCTTGTGTCGCCAGACCATTTCAAAAATTTCTATTTGCAATACAATTAAAAAAATCATATAGATGGAGCGCCTGATTTTTATTAAACTGAAAATTCAAACTATTGTCTTTCTTAATTTCTTGATGGGAGAATGGTATTTCTTATTGCTTTCCATTTGGGTCTTCCATTCTCTGACTCGGAAGACAGATAACAGAATGACATGAGAAATAAGTTACTTTGTGAGTTTGGATTTTGCTATGAATATTTGCTTAGCTGGATGCCGTCATAACACTGAGTTTGTCGTAATAGCAACTCCGTGCATGTGATTATAATCAATCCCACATGCTACAGATTGCAAAACCTAAGCACATTAGTCCCATACGTTGGCAAGTTGTTAAGAAGAAAAAAAAAAAGAACCTGTGGATGTGTTTCTTGAAAAGAGCTGAAGCTGGAGGTTGTGGTCCTTGTTAAAAACAGCATAAGGAAGCCTGTTCCAAAGAACAGATGTAGGTGGAATGAAATATGAAATTTCAAATCTTTTACCTCAAATAGTTGAATGCATTCTACATGACCTGTCCAAATTGAGTAGGAAGATCTGATTATAGCATTTTAGTAATGACTACGGTAGAAAGAGATTCATTAAATTGTTAGAAAAAATCAAATATCTTTTTCTCCTCACAGATGAACAAATGTATAACATATTTTGGAAAACTAAATAGAGCACTAGAAATAACAATTTTGAATACAAGAATATTTGCAGAGCAGGTTGTTATTTTTGGAAGTAAACTAGCTTGCATTGGTTGTTTATATTTTCAAATGTAACCCGCGTGCATCAAAAATTGAACATAGAAACTGCAGAACAATAGTAGTCCAGGAAGAAAACTGTATTCGAAGGAAAAACGGTTCGTCTTTTATCATCATTTTGGCTTTTATCATCATAAATATTAAATTTCTTATAATATTTGAAGTAAATTGTAACCGTTTTTAAAATTCTCCAAGTTAAGAAACGATGTATTGCTGCAGCATAAAATATTAAAATCAACCATAAATCGTCTTTGATTTTCCCCTTACAGTTACGAACTTTTTATTTGATTTCTAGATTTAGGATTCGAAGTATCTGATCCTAAATCGAGCCTTCAACTAAAATATTTCACAATCAACGTCCTCCTAACTAAAAGTAAATAAAAAAATGTCTTGTTTCATTTATAACAAGGTTCAGTAAAACTATTTGAGACATTTATAATGATATGACATTACAAGAATGGCTGAGGATTTTCTTGGAAATTCTTAGAAACAGCATATTTTAAAATTATCTTCATAGTTTTTTTTTTTTCAATCCACATGTTCATCGGAAAAACTACTAAATACAAACAGAATTCATCCATTGGTTTCAAAACACGGTAGGTGTTATTCCATCCGATTCTTCTTTCTTTTACTAGTTAGACCTAATATCACGTTTCAGCCTAATAACTTGGCTTCTTGTAAACCTAATTATGATGCTGAAGGATGGTTAATCGTAACCTCAGCTTTCACTATCTACAGTGCTCATTCCAGTCTCTCTTTCAGGAGAAACATCCTGCTATCTTGTCCAGCTAACTCACTTTCAGTTGAAAAAGTCCTTATAAATGTAATAGCTTCCTGAAGAGAACTTCATAAATAGATCTTGATTGTCGAAGTTAGGAAAATGAAAAGAAATTTATGTGAAAATTTGAACATCCAAGCTATACATTTCTGTAACTATTTTTTTTCTTTCTGATTTGTGGCATTTTATGACGTGTTTGTCATAATATAAATTGTCTCCTTAAATTTTATGGATGGTCAATTATTTGGTAGTGTAAAATATTTCCAAACTCTTTATGTGAAGTAAATTAATAAATATTAATCGTCATCATCTTCTTCATCTTCCGTCTTACATATTGCAGACTTATTGCGACAACGTTATTGCAATCCATCTTTCAACCGTCTTCGTGGTCATCTAATATTTGGTTTCCATTTTTATAGTTGTCTGATTATTATTATGTTTTTTTTTTCATTCTGTTGAAAAAAAAAAGCTTTTTGCCATTTCTTTTTCTGTTTGCTATCCACTGGTTTTAAGGCACTCTCTGTATATTTCGACATTTCTGATTTTTATTAAATTTTGTTTTTCCTGCAATTTTCCTATGAGTTTTCATTGCTCTAGTAGTGTTTAATTTTTATATTAACTGTTTCAGTTCTTGAAACTTACACATTAACTACAGGTGTCATATTAAAAAGAAGAAAAAAAAAGATGATATTTATTCTTAATGCTTCAGTGAGTGTCCTTATATTTACATAAAGATTGTCTGATGTATTTTGCAGGCGACGACTTTCGATTATGAGACCTCAAAAACGTCGCACATTTGACTGGACATGTTCATCCACTCCAGATGTATTATATTTATCTTCCACCTTGTGATTACTACGTTTATTTCTAATTGGTTGTTGCATCAAGCTTTCATCTTGATGCAACATGCTTCAGACTCATGATCACTTATGGTACACTGCATTGAGTATTTCGAAACTAAATGCTATTATTTGTAGCATTATAGAGGAGGAATTTAGATGTACGTTAATTTAGAAATGTGTTAATATGTTTCTATTGGATCTAATACGTAAAGCAAGATAGAATCTGATTCTAAAACTGTCTCTCTCATGTCTGTATTTGGGCTCTTAAAAAAGAGCATTCTCATTGACCGTCGAGGTCAACGGACATTAATCAGGAAGTGACTTGTAGAACCCCTTTACACTTCCATCGCCACAATATTAAATTCAGAATGGATGTACGAAGCACGCTCATTGGCATCTCCTTATGCCATATATTTGAAACATTTTCACAAGAAATAAGGACAATTTGTAAACTTGAATATTGCTGGGGTGCCTTATTTTGCTTATTTGGCCATTGGTATTTAGGAATCTCTCTGTGACCTTAAAATCATGCGAAATAATTAGCATATAAATAAACAGAAAAGTAATCTCAATGCCTAATACGAATAGCACTAATGAAAAATTATTGAAACAAAGCAGAATATAAAATCAGTATGTATTTCATCCTGATTTGAAACATGCTTTCAGTTTTAGATTCTCCACTCGTTACTACTCATAACAAAACGTAATATCACCAATCAAACGTATTTACTAATCACTCGCACAACAATACTATCATTGGTCATGGTAATTGATTTTTTAAGTGTAGGTGTCTAGCATGACCTGTAAAATAATGTTAAATAGGAGATTAATTTTAACATAACCTGCTTTTCTTGGAACGACGTGATACGTTTAATTTATTCATCAGTAGCTTACAGACACTTAGGGCCCTTACAACCTGCCAAGTATCTTTGACATTCCTAAACTTCATTTGAATAGGACAAGATAATTAATTTTATAACTATAGTAACATAAAGTAATATTTTAAGTATCATTATCTTGAGATTTCATAACAGAAACCTTAGTAGTAGTAAAAAAATAAATACTTGATACATTTGTATGTATATATGTCCACCACTACCATCATCAAATTTCTGATATGAACCCACTGGGAATGTAAAATATTATAATAGCACCACATGTAAAGTTACACCATTACTAATTTCCTATCAACAATTTTCCTCCAAATCAATCTGTTATCTGTCAAAACTCCAGTGTTATCAGATCTTACGTTTATTGTCTTCTAAGATACTTCTTTCTGTATCAATCCATCTAAACCTTGGTCTTGCTCTGGGTTTTCCCCCTAGTATCATCACATCCAACAGTTTTTGTTTGATGTGATGATACCAGGTTAGGTTAGCAAAATGTTTTTGCTAACCTTTCCTCTCTCATCTGTTTAAGTGACTATACATACACCTGAGATTAGCTCTGCTAACACATTTTCTGAATGCTAACAACAGCAAGTTCTTTCGTAATATCCTTGTTTTTAACATGATCATACCATCGATGCCAATTTTTTTTGCTCCCCTAATCCTTCTCAGAACTCTCATTATCTGTGGTCTCCAGTCTTAGATCAAATGTTTTATTTCCAACCCAGCTCTCAGATCCGTAAGTTAAAATTGGCTTGAACACTGTCTTGTATACATCTAGTTTACTGTTTTGCTGACTGTCTCTTATTCCATATGCTTTTATTCATTTGACTTCTTACCATACCAGCTTTGCTAAGTCTGTTCTCTATTTCATTATTTAATTTGCCATCTTCAAAAAATGTGCTTAAATAGCTGAAATGTTTTACTTGTTCTATCGGTTCTCCATTCACAATGCAGTTGATGTTTTCAATGTTTCTGCTGATTTTCAATGTCCTTTTATTCCTGATTTTAAACATATCCAAGTATACATATTTATTAGCTACTTAAAAAATTAGAAATATTCAGTATTACAGTTAATTAAACAAAATATTAAATAAAAAAAAGTTTAATATTTTCCAAAGAATGTTGGAATAAAGATTCATATTTTACCACATTAAAATGGATGTGTGTGTGTGTGGGGGGGGGGGGGTATACAAAGTTTCTTTTCTTTTAATATTCATGTTAGATACGCAGGTATACGGACTTTTTTTTTTCTGTGTCCAGTAGGACTGAGATTCTTTGTTATTCATTTAAATGAAAAACCAAGCAAATGATTTTTCGGGAATAAGTTTAAGAATTTTGTGGGATTTTTTTTATTATTATTTTGTTTTATTCAGAATAACAAACTGAATACCCTCCCTCTTTCGTTTGCAATACTTTAATGTATCTTCTTGTTTTGAGGATATTTTAATAAAAAAAAGTTAACAACTGTATTTAGAATAATTTGTGTTACGACAGCCAATTCCTGGTGCGTATTGTCGTATGCTATGACCATCATAAGACACAAGGCTTGAACTTCGACTACGTTGGCATTATTTTCAACAGACAGACAGATTCTCTTTATTTTCTTTCTTTTGAATGGAACACGAACAGCTGTCTGTGACACTTTCAAGGTGTAGGACAAACAACGGGTTGAAGATGTGTACTCAGCATAAAGGGTTCCAAAACATTGTATATCGGGAAGTTTTGGATTTCCTAAATGAAGTAAGATGCAGTGTGGAGTTAAGAACCGTACAATTATTTTAACAGAAGGAAACGCGATAGAGAATAGGCCATAGGCAACGAGCCAGGTATTGGTGCGCGCAGGGAACAGAGCTCTCTGCGAAAGAAACAAAAGTTGTTGCTGAGTCAGCAGCTTGGGGCTTTACTTCCGCGGTGTTTTCTTTCCTTTTCTCCATCTACATGGCCCTGTTTATAAATAATTTTCAGGAAACCGATCTTCATGTTGGTCTGTACATTTTCCCGTATATTTATCGAGAAAAATATTTTCTTCATCATTTCTATTTTCTCTGGAAATTAAGTGGAAAAATGCAATCTAAGAAGAATAAGAAATGATGGAATCGAACTAATAATCCACTTCTTTTCTCAGAAGTATTATAATTTCTGTTAGATGTTTCCAAGTTAAAAATAACTGTTAGAATAGAATGTGTCGAAAACAATCTAAGGATTAATTCTAGCTATGCAACTTGTTTCTTTCTTTCTTTTTTTTTTTTTTAAGTGAATTGCAGACGATGATTTTGAGATCTTTTAATTTTGCTGTACATAACAAACACATCACAGATAAAATAATTGAGGCGTTGTAGTCGTGATTTACTCATGACGGCATGCTCATCCAAGATGACATCTTATGGAGGTGAAAGAGTCATTCTTTTCTTTGTACATTATTATTATTATTATTATTATTAAGAGAGACCTCCAGGGAGTCAGAGACTCATAGAGGGAGGTCACATACTACACACACACCAGCTATCATACTTATTCTTGAATTCATTCACACTGTTTGCACTCACAACATTCAAAGGCAATCCATTCCAGTCACGCACTACCCTATGAGAGAAAAATCTAGTCTCATCCCCTCTTTAGCAGCCTTCATTCTCATGCCCTCTCATCCTTTCCTCACCCTCCATAAAATGAAAAATTCCATCAATTGAAATCTCGTATGACTCTTTCAGAAGTTTGTAAGTCTCAATCATATCATCCCTCTTTCTCCTGTTTGCTAGTGTCTGCAGTCTACAAATTCTCAATCTGTCTTCATAATCAGCATTCCACAATCCTGATATCATTTTTAATACTATCCTTTGCACTCTCTGTCTCCAATATATCAGAATCACAATGGAAACCAGGTTCTGTTTCGAGGATACATTGTGGTTGGTCGGCGAGTTTGGTGCTCCTGTAAAATTGGTGATTTTTGTCTGTTTTTATTGTGTTTTCCCTTAGAAAATTACTATTTTGTAGTATAGTAGTGTAGATTTAGTGTTTTATAGTGTATTTAGTATTTTACCGCATATTTTTATTAAGATATTTTATCACATTTTTAGTACTGAGTAAAAAAGGAACCTTGGAAATTCGAACACCATCGGATTATCTTTCTAATGGCATCCTAAGAAAAGAAGCTAAAACGAAAAAAATATCTCTTCAAAAATATCCCGAAAATATTCTGAATGTATTAGTTAGGACAGTGATTTGTTTCCAAGAGTGGCACATTATTAAATCCCCCCCCCCCGGAAGGTATTCCTGTAATTCCCACGTGCGTTTTCGAAGTAGCTGACCGTCCACGTAGACAAAATATATTAAGAGTGCACAACATCTGAATTCCAACTCACGTTGTCTTTTTCAGCCAAAGAAAGATGATGGCACCATTAAGAACAGCCTCGTGCACCTCCCTTGTCCTGTTGGCCCGTCGTAAATATTAACGCGGTTAGTTGAAGTTGTCATGGAGCAACCTCGCGACACGTTAATCCTGAATGTCGCTGTGCCACCTTGCTAAAGCTCGTTTCAGGACCATTCATCATGTCCCATGGTTGTCACTATATTTTACAAGGGACTGTCAACGGGGGTGGCGTCTTGTAAACAACCGGCGACACAGCGAGGTCAGAAAAGCTACGTATCTATTTCATTGTCACGTGGGTTGCTATATTGACAGTACATCGTGTGGTGACAGAAATTAGAGCCAAAGATGTTGCGTGTTGAAGTACCTCCTATACAGTATTTTAGGTCTAGCTAAGGAAAATAGGTGCATAATCATTTAATGTTAACCTATTACACAAAAAAAATCCCAATATCAGATACACCACCAGGGGCGTTTTGTAAAGAACTCATTCGTTTTCTTTGTCGCTTGTTTTCCTACGCATGATTTAATTTTTTTAATGTAAATTACCGTATTAAGCACTCATATTCTGCCAACAGTATGTTCCACATTTAAAGATACCATAAGATTCTTGCCTAGAAGAAGGCTCTTTATCATAATACAGCTGTCTTTTCTTTATGAACATTCCACTTACCTATGAATGAACCTATAAGTACATTGGTAATGTAAGAGTGGAATTAGGGTTAACTATTCCTGGAACCGTCCTCCAGATGGGATGTTGTCTAACATCTCGGCCGATGAAGATCATCGATCACGTAAAGTCATTCACAAACATCTATGTTATTGAGGTTTCGAACCTATAGTCTGTTGGATAAAAAGCTGAGACATCCGCTGGGCCCACCAGGCGGGCATATTTCTTCGCTTGTTATTCATAATAGTCCTTGAACAGAGTAAATTTTTTTTATTAATTTTTTTATCTAATTTAATTAATTTATATATTTTTACGTAATCTGGAAACCCAGCTCTAAAGAGTATATATAGAACATGCTACTTCATACCGCTAAGAAAAGTGGTGGTTTATCCCCAGGACCCTACCTAAAGACATTCACCAGAATCCATTGCTTGGAGAGATTCATGTATCTGCTCTACCGTTCAGACTGAATAATAAATTGTATAGTTTGTTTATGTAGTTACACAACGACATCTGTGATGTCGTTATACATCGAACAAATGAAGGAAGGAACAAATCACCCCTCCCCCCTTAAAGTATTGCATGCAAGGAAAGACTGTGTTATTAGTTATATGATCTATTTAATATACAGTATATGATTATCAGGGGCGGCTCGTGCATAGGCACTGAGGAACTGCAGCACCCCCAGTTTTTCTGGATATCTAAATATATTTATTAATTTATTTATATTTGCTTGTAATATTTAATTTTATCATGAACAATCCTATGCAATTCTCTTATTTTGTATAAAAAATAATAAAAATTCATCTTGTAGCACTCAGGAGGGCGAAGGACGCTAGCAGCACTGTGTTTACCACAGTGTCCTATTGCTACGCGCGCAAGCATATGAACGTCGTAGTGAGATACGAGCTATTAGCGTAATGTGGCACTGTCCATCGCGCAGTTCCACTGTTGTTTATATGCAGGCGCCAGTAGTAGTGTTCGTAGTGCTTATCGTGTTACTCCTTCTCTTTAAATATTTGGACATTACAATTAAAGGAATGGATTTTATTTTTTAGTAATTTTGAATTATACTAAACTGTATAGTTTTATCGATAATAAACAATATTTTTCATGTTTAATTTTTTTTTTTTTAAATTTTTACCATAATTTTGATATTTTATTCAAACACGTATACACTGTACTTACAGTGTGTATGTCTATTTCGAAAGTTGCAGCACCCCCACGATTTCAACCCACGAGCAGCCACGGATGATTATCTAAACTTTAAAATATATAATATAAAAAGAATTATAAAATGGTAACCTTAGCCCTTGAAACACAGAAGAATGTTGGAAAAAAACGGAAAAATGCAATACTAGCTGCAATAAAACAAACATTAAAACAGAGATCGAGAAAGAGACCTACTACACCACACCCGAATTACCAAAAACCACAAAAAGTAATTAAAAAATTACACCTAAATATAGAGAAATAAAATCGGGTTGGATCAATCAAAAAAAGTAGAGTGCACTTATCCATCATATTATAAAGTTATCATAAAATAACTTTTAAAAATACTTAAACCTATACTGACTAATAATGAAAGATAAGAGAGACAATTGGGCTGGTGAAGTTTAAAAAAAAAATCTGAAATTGGGATGAATCGTTTTAAATAAAATTATTTAAAAAAAATTTGGTAAAAATGAGATCCCAATAAATGATGCGATCAGACAAAATGAAAAGAGATAATCCCAGATAGAGACGAAATGCTGATAGAGTTCTGAAAGTATGAAGAAGAAATAGCAAAGCATTATTTAGGGAAGTTAATCAACTAAGTTTTGGAGTAGTTCTAGGAGATCGAGTTCTGGCGACATTCTTAATAACTAGAAATTGGGGGAAATAATTCCGACATATATAAAACCTCTATATTCAGGAATTGTAAACTAAGACCAATACACGTTATTAATTTTAATAAAATTAATAACGTGTTATTAATTTTATATAATATATAATTAATATATAAAATTAATAAATTAGTCAATTTTAATAAAACTCAAAAAAACGGCAATAGATAGAAATGGAGAAGATCTTGACTTAGAAGTGGAACTAATAAACTGGATTAGGTTAAATTATGAAGGAACTATTAAACACATTCCTTCATTTCGAATAAATTCAAAGAACGGACTTTGAAAGCTTGTGTTCGAGACACAAACGAAACAAAATTTACTGAAATGAAAACCAGTTAGGAATCAGAGAAGAATTTATGCTATCGTATTCGAATAATAGCAAAATCAAAGCAAAACAAGATACAGCGGTATGGATGGGTGTAGTATTCTTGAAATTCTTCAAAACGGAAGAGAAGGAAAGATACCACCTGGAAGATCAAGAAGGAAATGGATAGAAGACATCAACAGCCTTAATTAGTCTGAATTCTTGAAGAAATTTCAATGTGAGCGTAGATAGATTTTACTGGAAAGCTATCCTCAACCCACTTTACGCGAATGAAGATTTAATATATATTTATAAGCAAAAGGATTTCATTTTGCTTGGGGAGGGGGGGGGGTTATAGGATTGATGTGGAGGAAATATTTCAATACACGAATAATGTGAGGAAAACTAGACGTCATCCATGGAAATTGAGTAAGAGTGTAGTTAGCAAGGGCGTGAGGTCTAGCGTTTTTGCTTGGAAAGGAGTGAACGAGTGGAATAGATTGCCCATATGATAATAATAATAATAATTATTATTATTATTATCTAATAATAATAATAATAATAATGATAATAATAATAATTATTATTATTATCATCTACTAATACGAATTATATTAACAACATTTCTGCTTACAACCCATCAGAAATGACAGGTATAAAAGAAATGAATCCTTGATAAGAAACTAGGATAAAATTATGTAAAAAAAAGTACTTTTTGTAATTTACTCAACTAATAGCGATTTTATTATTATTATTATTATTATTATGTATTGCCAGCCAAACCTCAACATAATCAGATTACCAAAGCGAACAAATTATTTTTTATTTTGTTATTATTATTTTTTCATTATGAACTAAAATTTCGATTCGCTTGACGACATTTAGCAAATAATTATTTATTTGTAAAGTTTAAACCATTTTAAGCACGTTCTTTTCTTCTGCTTTTTTCACAAATAGTACTAAAAGCGCCCTCTCACTGACACTGAGAAAAATGTGAAAAATTCAGTAGTAACGAGAAGTGATTTACAGTAAATATTTAAAGTTTATATTTAAAATTTATTTAAATTTTAAATATTTAATTATTATAACTTATTGAACAAAATAATTGAGCTTACACATAAAGCGTTGAGTTTTGTAGCAATGAAAAGGGGTCTGCAATAGGCATTGAAAATATTTACCATCCAATTATATACAGTGATGATATTGTTACGAAGTGATACCGATAGTAATTAGTCTGAAGGAGAAAAAAGTTTTCATCTAGAGCACTGATTTGGGGATCTTTACTATTGTTATTGTGGCACTAACACCTACAGAATTGCGAATCACACAGTATTAAATGGTTACATAAGCTGAAAATTCTATTCTGGATGCCAGACTTTCTCTTTTACACCATGAAACAATGAAAGTGTAGATCTTCACTTTCATTGTTCTCCATAAACTAAACATGGTACTTTTTTTCAAGCCACATCAGTAAACAGGATGGTGATGGTAGTATCACACTGAACAATTTTTTGGCCAACTCTTGGCTAAAAACAGGGTAAATAAGAGAGTTATCTTTTTAACACTTTTTTTTCAAATGAGACCGATTTTCTTTCATTGAAACAGATGTTGATCTTAACATATCAGCAGGATTTTCCTATCAGATCCGTACATATATCTCTATAACGCACACTAGCAATTCCAGCGTTTTTTTTTTTTTTTTTTTTTTTCTTGGAAAAATATATGAAAAATCACAGATAGAATGTTATAACTTCCAGCTCAAATCTGTTAATTAGACTTCTTTAAATAAGATTTGTCTAGAGAGGTTTTCTTGTCTTCGATGGGATTTAAATACTCTTTTCTTCCAATCAAGAGATACGTTTTAATAACGTCCAAATCCTAAACCCTTCCACAGTACTACAGAATAAATAATTGTTTTTGTGTATTTGGGTTTGCCGTAAAATATAAATACAATAAGAATTGGAGCTTCCGTAGTTCAGGTGGTTTCAACGATGCCCTTGGTTTGGAAAGACCTAGGTTCGACTCCCATCTAGGACGCTAAGAACATTAATTTGTCTGGGCTTTTCACTTGAAGGCGAGTTAGCTGACCTCACACGGAGATGGGTTTGCTTCCCACAAAGCAAGCAAAATGGGCAGAAGAATTCAAGCAATTGACAGCCATAATACACCATGCAGACAGAAATAGCCGTCCTTTTAGAGCATTAATTAGGTTTCAAACAAGCCAGGTTACTTGTCCGTGACAATCTGTTGAGCTTAAAGTGCAAGGGAAACCGCAATCATAGGAAGTGGATATTTCTCCTAGCCAATAAGATCTAAAAAGTAGCACATCAAGAGCTTTGCTGCATCTCAGCAAGAGTAAGAACTTTCTGCTGGAACTTAGCATCATTCCACCGATCTTTGTAGTTCTTTTCAATTATAAAAAGGCACTTATGCCTCATGCAAATTAAAACACACGAACACTTTTTTTCTTTTTTTTTTCCTTTGATCAAGAATCAGTGCTTATAATAGTACTGAGATATTTTACCGCCTTGTAAAACTGAAATTAAATCTCTCAGTTGATTATGGATGTGTCGATTAGAGGAATTTTTATACTCTATGAGGTCATATTATGAAATAGTAACAAGATTAGGAAAATGCACTTATGGGAATACGCATCTTAAGAAAGTACGCATTCAATAGCATACTATACTACTTTACTGAGCATATTAATATGCATGGCTTACTTAAATCTTATGCTTTCGTAATAAATGTTAACAAACGCTTCACACCAAATTTCGTCAAAATCAGTCAGTAATACTTTCATCTGGACTGGAAGTGATGAACCTGATAGACACTATTTTTCTAATTTTATAATTGGGGCTAATCGGATACGGTAGAAGCAAATTCAGAACGGCTTATTTGAATTGTTAACTCAAAGCGATCGTTTCAAAATCTTAGTCGTTTTAATACCAATTTTATCCCAAGTAGTAATTATACAGAAACATATTCCTTAAGTAATTTTCCATAGCGTTTACGCACAATGAATTCCTTGTCTGGAATCTTGGCAGATTTCAGTGGCAGTGACATAATCCTCTTACACGGAAAATGATATCCCTGTGATTGTATATGTTTCGGTATAATAGTCAGGTTAAATGCCTACTAAATTATGCAGAAGCAATTTCAACGATTCGGTAGGATGGTTATCTCTTTTTACAACCTTCATTTTTCATTGGCGTGATTAAAACATCACACTCGATCAAACTTTAATAGAGGATTAGCTCTTTGTCAGTTACGTTATAAAAAAACAGCATTCATAATCATGAGATAATAATAGAAATCTAGCAGACAAATAATACATCTTTTGGCATATTTAAAACATTCTTTATATCTAATTATATGAAGAGTCAAAGGCTTCAATTCGGCGACATGAACTTATTTAAGTTAAGGGATATTACATCCCATATTGTTTCTTAGCCGAATAAGAAACTCAAAGAGTTTCATGCCAAATATAGAAACTATATAAAGTTCGGCGATTTCAAGCGTAAGCAAATACCTGGATAGTGCAACACCTGACCCATTTGGTAGTGCAAACTGAGGCAACTCATAGTAAGGGTGGAGCAAGCTCCGATCACTATTCTTGGTATTTACCCATAATGTGAACTTAGCTCCTAGGAGCTGTATTACTGTTCTACATTATGAGAGAAGGCCACTACCCAGACCGGTTTCAACCTTTATTGAGGTCTCATCAGTGAGTAGGTAGACCTAGTTAATACCAACTTTGTAGCGAACAGAACTTACATCCCTTCTATTTCATTAATTAGGACACCAAGAAGGTGTCCTAATAAATTAATTATATGAAGAGCCAAAGGCTTCAATGGGTCAGGTATTGCACTATCCAGGTATTTGCTTACGCTTGGAATCGCCGAACTTTATATAGTTTCTATATTCGGCATGAAATTCTTTGAGTTTCTTATTCGGCTAAGAAACAATATGGGATGTAATATCCCTTAACTTAAATAAATTCTTTATATCTTCTATCAGTATTGTATTCCAATCTGTAAATTAAATTTTATATCTATAAATTTAGAAAATAATAATAATTCCATTTGTACACATTTCCTTTTAGAAGGAAAGATGGCTAATCGATATTACTTCAACCATTTCGATTATTGGTCGCGATTAAAATTAGAGTATTGGTCGCTTTTATAATTGACTACAGTTTATAAGATTTTCATGTTCACATTTCTGTTTATTTTGACGAAAGGAAACGGACAATACTTTGATGTAATTTAGCTGTATACAAACACAGCTATAAAATCTCATTTGTCCATAGTTTGTTTTAGTATTAACTACAATAAGATTAAAACTTTGTTATAATATTATATAATGTAACTGTAATGTTTACCCACGCATCTGGGCCAGCCACTAGTAATAGTATTCGTTACGCATTTAGCAATTGTCCAACCTTCAAATGTTTACTTTAATAACAGTAACAAAGAATATTTATAATTTTTGTCATTTTATAGAAAGAAAAAAATAGTGTAATTTTAAAAGGTTAAAAAATTTTCCACAATTATAGCAGTGTGTCATTTTAACACCAGATGGCACCAGGCTATCTTGTTTGTTTCATTACTTTATTTACCATCGTAAAAAATATACTATACCATTTCTAAAAATGTAAAACGTTTTAAATGAATGTTTTATGTATACGGAAAAGTGTGCATTTATTTTCCGTTTTAACGATGCACAAGAATTTCCTTTTTTAAAGCAAACGATGTGTATGTAGTGCCGATGGTGCGTTATATAATATAGACGGCGCTTTGTGTAGTAGAGTTGGCCCTCTAGTGAAGAGTCCTGTGACACCATGGAAGTGTCACGTAATAATGATAATAATAATAAATTTTCATTTTCTTTCAATTGGATTGTATTAGTAAAATAATATTAGCAACAATTATTCAATATTATTCACAGATTTTAACTCGTTAATTTCAAAATATTAATAATATTTTGAAATTATTATTAATAATAATATTATTATTATATTATATTATAATATTATTAATAATAATATTATTATTATTACAGATAGATATATAATAGATAAGCAGACCGGAAAACTCACTAGTAGTCAATCCTTTCCATAAAGAATTAATTATTCAAAAATTTGTTTAGGTTCTAGTTTTACTGGGTATAAGAACAATACAATAATCGTGTGGAAAATGCAGTGTCATTCGCATTGAAATGGCTACAGCTGCCAAGCAAGAAATCAAATGATATTTGCTAAGTTATTTTGATTTTTCATAAACCTTGTCGTTCACGAAGTATTGCTTTCTGGCAGACGACCTCAAAGTATGCGAATCTTTTTCTCTCACTACTTCGTAGTCAGTTTTTTTTTCCCCTTTTCTTTTTATGTTTTTCCCTCCCTCTACTAACTGAATAAGCTAACACATCCGAAAAGTAATAAATATCTAACTTCATGATCGCAGTACAATGTTTTCTGTCGCTACGTCACTGTCTCGAGGCGCGCTACACCTGTCAGTCATAGCTTGGTGCCTAGCAACCGTTGAATCTATGACACATGTGAACGAATTGGCCACTAGGTGGTTTCTTTCAACAAGAAGCTCTTGTGTGGGACCGGCAAAATGTTTTGTCGCATCATATTATCTGTACGTGCGTTTGCGTGAGTGCATGCGTCCCATCCTCAAGAGACGGAATGGGTGATACCAGAAGCTGTTTAGTGATCACGTGGAATTTCAGAGCAGTGCAAAAGAGTTAGTATATAAGTTATGAAAGCAGGTAAATTATAGCAAGCTTATTTAGGTAAGTTAAGTCGTTATAAGAATTTTGTTTATGTGCAATATTTTTGAAAACAGTGCATTTTAATTTAATAGAATTAACAGTTATGAAATCTTATCTTATATAATTTCATCTTCGTTTTGTTCACAATTTTTAAAATACAAGTGAACGTCATTAAAAGTCAATAAAGTTTTTCCGTTAACATTTGTGAGTCGTCTGCTTTTTATTTCCGACTGCTCTGATATTTAGTACACTTGGAAGAAATAAACGATCATTAATTCATACGCTAGTATTTCAACACAGTAATAATAATGTCCAGTGTTCATTCACATTTTATGGTTAATTTATTTTATCGTGGATTGGGAGCGATATAAAAAGTAATTAAAAAATGAAATTATTGCACGTTTTGTTTGCTGTTATTGCTGCTGCTAAAGGAAGCTAACTTTCTATATCACTTTTTACAAATGTTATTTCGTCAATTATATATATTTATGGGGGTTTTGTGTTCAGTACTTTCTCAGATGTTAGTGAATTGTTTAGCCATCGTTTGCGAGCTTCAGTTGGACATTTTGTTTTTCTTGTTTACTTAGAGAGCATTCGAAGTCATAAAATAAATGTCACTTTTACACATGATTCACAGAAAGAACTTACGTTTGCTATTTTGAATGCTTTCCATGAGAACAGCGATAACTATAACGTATTAATGATTGCATGAATTATTTTTGTCTACTCTTTTAAATTGTACTATGAAGATGAATAATTCTTTTTATAATCTTATTAAACTAAATGCTGTATATTATCAGTCATAAAAAGTGTCGTAGCATGGTTATATTTATCCCTATAAATATAATTCTGTTATTGTTATTTTACACTCCTTCTAGAACTCAAATGGCATAACTGCTTTTCAAATGAGGTGAGTTAGTCTTATTACGGAGGATGAAACACTGATCAACAACTTCATAGACTAGTAATTCGATACAATCATCCGATGTGGAGACGCATCCTATAGTTGATTTTTATTACATTTACTACACTATAAGAAGCAAATTATGCTTTTCTTTAGATAATCACATTCTCCCTTTCTCCGTCTTCCATTTCGAGATCGCTCGTCACTTTTCTAATAGGTACACTCAAGGATTGTAAAGAATATTATGGTAGTACTACATTAAGTTTCCATTATTAATAATGCCCTATCAAAATGTAACTCCAAATTATTCTGGTTCTTGTCGGGCACTCTAATATTATTAGTTTATATTTCTGTCTTCTAACAGCATCTAGATCTTATTCTTTCTTTGGGCCTTTTTTCTGCCATCTTCGCATCAAACACCTGTTCTGCTATCCTTTCTCTTATTCTGTTTAAATGACCATACCACCTATGACATTAGCTCTGCTCACAAATTCCTGTGTTAACAATGTCGGGTTCCTTCCTAATATCTTCATTTTTAATATGATTCTGATGCCATTTCTTCACTTACTTAATTTTTCTCAGAACTACATCTGTTATCTCTAGTTTTTGATCGACTGTTTAATTTCAGCCCTACTCTCAGATCCTGTAAGTTAAAATTGGTTTGAATTCTGTCTTGTATGCTGCTAATTAGTAATTTATCCCTTATTCCATCTAAATTTCTTCAACTCACTGCTCTGTTCTGTTTCCATATTTAATTTGCTATATTTATAAAACTTGTGCCAAAATAGCTGAAATATATTCTCTTCATTGAGAATGCAGTTGACGGTTTCACCTGCCTACTTTTATGCCAAATTTATCACAGTGTATACAGTTTAGTTAAAGAATCCTGGAGACTTACACTGGATGTGTTTTGCCGTGCAACATTATCTGCATAAAGCTGAGCTAAGTTTGATATTTCAAATTCTAGTATCAAGTTTAATCCACTTTCATAATGCGATCCGTACAGATGATGAATAAGAGTGGAGATTATGTACACACTTGTCTCACACCTGGTTTAACATCAAACCATCTTTCCATACCCCATCCAATTCTAATTGCTTACTTACAATTCAAATATAGACTTTGTTCGATATAATCCTATTTACATCATATAATTATCGAGTTTTGAACAACTTTCTTTTGGTACCTTGCCTTTTCTAGATCTACAAAACTTAAGTATAGATGCTTGTTTCATTCCCACGTTTTCTCAGCATTTGTATTATAGTGAAAATCAAATCCTGACAGCACTGTATGGTCTGAACTCAACTTGTCCATCTCCAAGTTTCTCTTCCACAATTTCCTTGGCCTCTTCTCAATTACGCTTGATTCAATCTCGCTTAAACACTCACTAAGAAAATTGAGCTGCAATTTTCACAATTTAGTTTTGTTTCCTTCTTTTTTCCCTAATAATCGGGCCATCTCTTAAATTATGCGCTGCATAATTTCAGAGGTGGTTTTAAGTTATATACAGTTTTAAGCTATATATAAGTATATACAGTGATATACTTCACCATTTATAGCTCAATATTTGAGCATTTGTGATCAGATCTCATCTACTCCAGCTGCTTTTCCACATTTCAGGTTTTTGATGTGTTTTTTTTTCTTTCTAACTCAAATGTTGATGTCCTCTTGATTGCATTTGTCTTTTGAATATTTTCCACTACTATTTTGTCACTGCTTGTATATATACCAGCATATAATTCTATCACTGGTTAGAATATCATTATTATATATAATTGTATTTTGTATCTAAATATACTACAGCGAAATAAATAATGATGCAATTTTTAATAATTGTTCATGTTAAAAATTGCAGAAAATAGCAAACTCTCTGTTTAGTGGTAAATGGAGGGCTTCGTAGTAACATACGCATCAAAAGAAGTGAAGTTCATGTTAAAAATGTTCATGTTAGTTTTTCAAACATCCTTTCAAAACGTTGTGTATTATTAACTAAGCATAGGTTATTTCAAAAAAAAAAAAAAAATTCTGTTCATTCTAACATACTAGAGTAGATTTACAGTGCTTTGTGATTGGGATTTATACAACTAAAGTAACTGGAAACTCTGGTATAGAGACCTAACATGGGACCTTTTCAAGCAACTTGAGACCTAATAAGCAGACACGGTATCGCATAGGGATTCGAACTCAAAGCTGGTGGGTTAGAGAGTAGATTTGTTATCCATTCGGTTAACAGGCCATCTACATGCTGTTTGACTTCGTTAATACGTTTTTCAAGACATTCATGTTGGCATCGTCACCAGTGTAATACTAACTTTGTTGAATAAGATTTAAATAAGTAATATGTTGTCATTTTAAGCAGATAACGAAGTTCCAGAATTATCCAAACTATTTATATTCTCCTCGCTTACAATTGGTTGAGATTAAGCTGTTACGTGTTTTTAGTATAATAATTCTTTTATTATTTCTTTCTTTATTTTTATTTTATGTTTTGTCATTGTTAGCCCGTGTTTCAGTTAGGTTTATTTGCTTACTCTTTTTTTATGGTTTTCTATCATTTATTTATGTAAAAGAGAGAAATGCATTTTGTGTTTTTCTGTCTTGAAATTCATATCATTATAACACCTTTTTTATATCTGCTGAAAATTAATAATTAAGCGTTAATATATATATATATTATTTTTTTATTTTTTTATTTTTTTTTTTTGTGGCGGTTTTGTAGATCCATCTGAGTTGGTGTACTTTGGAAATAACTGGTGGAAATTATTTTCCATCCCCGAATAACTCTCTTCACTGCAAAAAGATATAATAAGTTTTAAAAATATTCAGTTACAATGTGAATACTACACAGGTATTGCTTCATCGCGGCTATTTGTGAAGATACTATACTACCATAATCAATAAATAAAAGATAAAATAAATAAAAAATATAAAAATAAATCTTAAAAACGTTATCTCAGATATCTAGAAATCATTATTTTCAACACGAATTTCGAAGAAAAAAAATCTTCAATTCAGCTCCTCCACCTCCTTTTTTTTTTTTTTTTCTCGACAAACAGTTAACTATTTTTATTATACTAAACTATCAGCATCAAGTTGTTGAAATATACTAAAATCTTGCGAAATATATAAATAATGAAAGTTGCATATGTATTAATTAATCAGCATTAATATATATACTATACTACTATTTTAATAGTACTGTAGGATATATACGAACAATGCACCAATACCAAATATAATTATATAAAAGTGTTATCTATCAGACAAAAATCAATAATATATTGAAATTTTTATCGTTAAAAGAATGATTTTTATTCTAAAAACTGCAATAATAAATTAAGTTTATTTCTCATTTTTTTTAAAGCCATACTGTACCTTTTGGGGTCTCTGACCCCAAACTGTCTCAGAACAAATAGCACATTTTATGACGTTTCGATGACTTCCTCGTTGTGGATTTACCGGATATCTCGAAATATTTAAGTTTGAATTCAATCAAAGGATTTATTTTCTTTTTTTAAATAAAACATTTTAATATGCTACTCAGTATTTATGAATTTTCTTCTAATACAAGTTAAAATATATGCATCTTGCATTCAGAAATCCTGGACTCACTTGAGAGCTGCACATGCGTGCAATTCATGAGTCCTTCCTTAATTAAGACTATCGGGGTTTTCTTCTTATCATTTGCACAATACATTTCTCTGTTTGTATCAAAATAAGCATAGCAAAGGACTAGAGGTAGCTTGTCTTCTTTGCCCAATTGTTAGTTGAGCTCCACGATGTTTTCATGTAATACCAGGTGTAATGAGAGCTCCTTTCCCTTTGTGATAAATTGACTGAATATTGAAGAGATCTTTAACCGGTTGAGAGGCAGGTTTTGTTGCTCCCACCTCATCTTACAGATAAGACGAGGTGAGTGACCATTGGACTTGCTTAGACGACTTAATGAACTATCGGGATGAGCTCCAGTGAGTCTGTCGACCGACTAGTTGGGATATTTATCTCAAAAAAGGAGGGAGCGAACGGGGAAGTCCTTAGCTTCGTCATGTGTTATGGCATGTTATTCCAGCATTGAACTCATTTCTTGACGATAGAATGACCTTGATTGAGGTAACTCACCGGCATGTGAGAAACCGGTTACACAGCTCTCTTGGTGTTGGACAGTCGTAGAGCATGCAGACAAGATAATGTCTGCTTCCCCACCTCCAAACCTTCCCCATTTTTTCCCCAACCTGAAAAACTCCTCGCATTATGTCATTTTCTTTTTCTTCCAGTCTAGAAAATGGATCTTAGTAGTTCCTTGACTTTCCATCAGACTTCGGCTTTACTATCAGTTCCTGATAGTAAGAAAAAATAATTTCTAACATCCCAAGACGGCTATTGGTTGTACTCTATACTGTATGTGTCTTATTGTAAAGTGGTTTGAGCATTTCAGTCGATTTTTTTTTTCGTTTTATTTTTCTCCATCTTGTACTTGAAAATTTATGCACCAATGGGTTGTCCAGCAGAACACTTTCATTTTTTAGAGATAATCTGTTCAATATTTAATATAGAATTTAAATCCACAACCACATGATTACGAAGGCACAAAAATTTCCTTTATTCTCTCATGAAATAACTGCCATCCTAGGAGTATATTTAATAGATTAGACATTGCCACGTACTTAACAGACGACGATGATGATTGCATTATCACTTAATTAGTATTTTATATGCTTTGCGTATAACTTGATAATAGGATATGTGCTGCCAGGTTGCTGGATTTAAAGATATTAAGTAATAAAAAGTAAATAAATAAAAAGCTATCTAATGGTTCTTACCAGTAAAATATGAAAGTAAGATACGTTCCAGTTGGTAACTTTGTTGTTGTTTTCCCCCCTTCTCCAAAACTTTTCTTAAATGATTATATTTTATGCGTGTGCTTGTTGCATCGATCCGTATAATAAGCAAGGCAAGACCATCGAAAGACAACGTATCCCTGGAAAACAAAGAGCCCTAAAAAGTTTAAAAGACAACGCTGACATAGTAATTCTTCCAGTAAATCACAGAATGTAGTTATTTTATTCTTGCAACAGAGGACTATAATTATAAAATGAGCAGTTACTTAATACGATCAAATATACAAAACTGGAAAGAAATCTTACACGAGAACTCCAAAATCTTACCAACTCAAAACAACAGTAGAATTCGGAAGGAAAATAAGACTGTCATTAATCGCTTCATCCACAAATTCCTTGTTTACATGGGATCCAAAATACACCATTGAGACTATTTGTTGAAAGTATAGACTTACCTACCTAAATTTAGCTAAATTATGAAACGATTAACGATCTCCGCTGTTTCATATATTAAGAAAACAAACATTTTGTTACTATGATGGACATCCATCTTGAAAAAGGTGAGATCACGATAAGCTTCGATTTCACTTCTCTTGTCACAAAAGTTCAGGCCGAAGAAGTAATAACACTACTTGAAATGAAACTCTCCAGAAAAGTTATGGCACCCATAAAACACTGTGTAAATTTAGATTACTTTACATGCAAGATTGTATCTAAAACATGGTACCCAACTTGGCAATGGGGAACTCCGTGTCTTCTGTGCTGGCAAATATTTATATGGAAATATTCGAAGAAAGAGCTGTGAGAACTTACTCGTTACAACCAAGACTAGAAAAGATAAAGATACATTGATGATGTTTTCTTAATATGGAGTTCTGGTCCTTACAGATTCCAAGAATTCTTAAATATTCTGAACAACAAACATCCAAAAATGAAATTCATGGAAGAGTTGTAAAAAATCATTCTCTGCTCCGGGATGTCAGATTTTCTCGGTCTTTGGACAGGTTTTAGATTACAGGAAACCAACTCATTCTTTCGGATATATACTTGTTCTTTCTCGTCATTTTCGGTCCTAACAAATAGCCATATTAACATTCGGAGCTGGCATTTTCATTAATGTTGATGAAGAAATTACCAAAGAACTCAAATTTCTTTTGACCATTTTCCAGAAGATTTTTTACCAGATTTCTGTACTATCGACAAATACGCCATGAAATTGATAATAGCAAAGCACGAGTTATCTCTCTCTGATACATCAGCTCTGTTACAACCAGGTTAAGTATAAAATCCGAACCATATTCACACCCTTAATCAAACCACGATCTTTGTTTTATCCAGTGAATCCAAAACACAACAGTCTATAGTACCAGGGTGTTTATCGCTTTTGGTGTGAGTGGAATGTCCCATATTACGGACAGACAAAAGATACCATAGAGCAATGTATAGAGAACACGTTGGAGAGAGTGCATATGAGAAACCTAATACCTGAAACTCTGTCCAGTCATGTACCTGATAGGGTTTGGATAATGTAGATTGGTTGTTAGTTGCATTTTCAGAATACAACCGATAACCAATCTACTAGGCAGGTTGTCAAGTAGGATGCATCGGTGATCTTACATTGCTGTTACCATGAGATTAAAAAATAGATACTAGAATTCATGGAACAGTTCTATAGCAATCCTTTAGAGTTTAACAATTGCTGTATTTCTAATGTTTTGTGGTGTTTCTCCGAATCTTTTCTTCTCTGTTTAATTGCGTCAGATGAAATCCTCACGAGTAAGATGAAACTAGTCGCGCTTTTCAAAATAAATAAGAATATTTAGATTATATTCTTGGTATTTTCGTTTTCATCTTTAAGGAAATATGAGCAAGACCAGTTCTGACGCTGTCAGCAAGTTTAATCAGATAAATCGGATGCGAAGTCGTTGTTGAAACGCATTCAACCCTCACGCGAGCCCAGCCCAGTCCAGCAGTATCTGCAGTAGCCATAGCAGCTGCACCACTAGCGAAGTTTGTTCTTAGTTTTATTTCAAAATGCAGTGATCAGCCGTTGCCTAAATATGCACTTGAATGTAACAGGATAAGCAACAGATATATTGGTGAAGCGAGAAAACCCCCTGGAATTACCTTTCGCTCCAGTAACATCAGAAAAGATATACCGCAGGAACTGCTGAAAGAGCTTCACGCGTTTCTTTTTTTTATATTTTAAAGGAGGGGAAAAAACGTGGAAATATGAAATCTGCTTGCCGAAGGATAAAGAATGATATGTACCGTCAAAATGCGATAGGTAATCTAAGCGCCTTTTTTTTTTTTTTCTCCTTTATCCTCTCCTTTCTTTCTCTTCCTTAATGGGCTTTGAAGTACTTCTGGCTTATTACTAACAACATCCTCGCTAAAATTAGAGGTCGCTACAAATTGAGCTATCTTAATTGCATTTTTTGAAATTTCTCTCTTAGCAAGTAATTTTACATTCTGAATACAAGAGGAAATTACCTGAGAATTGGAGAAGTTGGAGAACAAATTAACATTTCTTGCGTATTTCATCACATAAGTTAGCTTTAGTTTTGTTTATTATTCCGTCGACTCTAATTTCTAATTCCCCTTCTAGCCTCCCCCTCACCTATTAGCATACCTTATTTGAAAATGCTAAGAACTACTTCTTTTCTTTTGAAGTATGAAAGGAATATATTAGTTTTTGAATACTATATTCCTGTGTTAATTGACATCTCGAGAAACAAGTTAGATCGCTTTGCAGTGAATATACAAATATGTCTCGTTTTTAGTTTAGATATGTCGAGATGAGAACCGACAGTGAAGTATGCAATCTAGTTTTATCAATGGAGTACGTGGCAACGTTCAGTAGACAGTCGTAGCTGGAAGTTTTTTATTTTTTTATTTTTTTTCTGCATCTTAATTTTCAGTATAA
Organism: Typopeltis vanoorti; assembly: GCF_054136105.1. Classification (NCBI taxonomy): domain Eukaryota; kingdom Metazoa; phylum Arthropoda; class Arachnida; order Uropygi; family Thelyphonidae; genus Typopeltis; species Typopeltis vanoorti. Next base: position 67,619,302 of record NC_143571.1, on the reverse strand, counting down.
ATTGGACAAAGAATGTTCGAAGAAATTAATTATCTTTAATTCTCTTATCAGGAGATTTCGAGCTGGCTTGAAAAAAATATTCCTATACTTCCCGGTTATGTTTTAAAATGCTTATATTCCAATAAAGATCTGTTACACAAAGCTAAGAGCCTCCGTAGCTCAGTCAGTATAGACGAAGCCCTGTGGTCGGAAAGACCTGGGTTCGATTCCCATCAGTGACATGAGGAACGTTTAGTTGGTCTCTTTCGACGAAAGGTGAGTTAGCTGGTCTCATACGGAGGTAGGGTTTTTTTCACCCGGAAACTTGGGTTTTTCGTCCCCCAGAACAGGCAAACCGGCTCCCTGCATACACATGAATTACAGTCATGACTACGTTCCAGCCATATGCCGGTCCCGAGCCCGGATAAAATTGGTGGAAGGGGGATTGGGGAAAAGCAATAGTGAACTACCCTGTAAAAATCTCACCAGGAAGAACACTTTGTGGGCAATGCCTACAAAGTCACCTAGAGTCGGAAACGACTGAAGGGAAAAATCACTACACAAAGCTAAATTGAACAAAAGGGTATTAATTGATTTTTTAATTCTAAACACGGCATTGGATGTTCTACCACAGTAGTAACGATTTCAGGAAAGAGTGCTAGTCTCATAGGAGATGGCAGGATTTTGCTTTTCAAACTATGGCTTTTTTTTTTTTCCTATCAGAAACAGACAGAAAACATACAATAAGCAGATATAATATACTCCCCCTCAAGAAGCTTAGAGAGAGAGTTTTGGGCCCACTAAATTTCATGTTTTAACAGTCATAAAGAATTTGGTAAACATTCACAATTGATTTTAGTCTGTGAACTCTACCATGAACAATCATCAAGGACTCCTACACATTTATTCGTTTGTCTAAACACACACGCACACGTGTGTGTGTGTGAGAGAGAAGCAATTGCGAGTGTTACTACAACCAAAAAGAAAGAAAAAATGCACCGGACTGACCTGAAGTTGGCACAGAAATTCCGATATGAAAAATCAAATAGAAACTATGGTAATGAACATCTGCATTGGTGTAAAGATCATCGTAATTGTTCGGGTTTGTAACGGTTTTTTACAGAGCAGTATTTTATATTTGTTTATTTAATGGTGCTTTTGATTTTCTGTAACAACTGGTATTAAATTTCTCGTGGTGTTCATTGATATAAACAGCTTTTCAGTTTTTCTGTTTCCCCTTCCACCCATTTCTTTTTAAAATTTTATTTTCAGTTTTAAATCCCCGTGAGTTTTTAGTTTTACATCTGTAAGCATATTTTAGATTACAAACCGGCTCTAAAGAAGCCAGCTAGTTCTCTTGTTTTCCTTTATACTGACTTGCTTTTGGAGAACTAGCTTAATCATTACCAAGACAACATCGTGTACCTTGAACCTTGCTATACAAGATCGAAGTCCAAAGAGTAAGCTGCTCTATCAAATAGAAAGAATTTATTTTGGAAGACATGGCGAAATTTCAAGTTTTCTGTTGCGCACGCCCTCTGTAACTGTTATCAATGCTTTTGAGGTCGCCCTTGGCCTGACTTTTATCTTTTCATTTGGAACATCGCGATAAACACGAATAGACGATCCGAGTGGGAACTGTGTGTGTGTGTGTGTGTGTGTTTGCGGAAGTGATGCCGCCCACGCATGTAGCCAGAATTGTTAACTAGAATCAGTCATACAACTTATGGGGACGGGATGTTGATTTGGGGGATTAGTTTGAACGAAACGAGAGGAATGTGCTTAAATACCGTATAAAATGAAGTTGTCATATTAGGGGATCCTGGTTGTCAAGGTGGATGACTTTATAGTCATGTAAGACTAATCCTGTCAGATTTTTGTTTCTCTTTTTCGAGTTAACATTATAAAAGTGATTCGTTATGGATGTAAATAAGAACCCAAAATATCATTTGAGCCATTCTGGAATATATAAATGTCTGTTAGTACAGTATATCCTCCTTTATGTGTACCTTCTTTAAAGGGCACTCAGTTGACGCGGGTGATAACCAGCAATGTATAAAATAGGTATGACAGCATGTAGAGAGTCACATGGAGATAGCAGTTTCGAGTGATTCGACCATCTCCAATTTACTTTTGATGCTGCTTTAAAATGATTAAGACTGATTGTAAATAACGGTATATCATAATGCGGGCCTCTTCGTTTGAACTGAGAATCAATTGAGATAGTGCATATCCACTCAACAAGTGCATTGCGTGATATTCATAATTCATGACGACTGTTCCTGCTGACAGATATATATCTTCGAGACGGTTGCTGTTTTTAATGGCAGGGGATGGAAATTGGAGAGGATATTTTATGATACATTGGGAAGGGCGCTATGCATTCTTAGATATAAGTAGGCTACAGTCCTGTAAATCCTAAATAATTGCAACACCATTTAAAAAAATACCTCATTTTTCTCTTCCCAAACAAATGAACTGGCACTTGAGTTGCCTGTCATTTTGCTTTGCTCCCTAGTGTTCATTTCAAACAACGAAGCCCTTACAACTCGATTTGGGAAAGATTTAAAAAAAAAAAAAAAAAAAGCTCGTGGTTTAGACTACCTATATAGTTTACTGCATGGAATCCTCTTTTACATCTGTTGTTCCTATATCGACAGTGTTGGTAATCCCTCTATACTTTCATGACAGCAATTCTGTGACACTAGCGCTTGCATTCACTGCTAAGCAAATGTTCCGATTTTTTTTCTTTATTATTATTATTATTATTATTATACAGTTCTATACAGAAACGCATTTCAATTTCTTGGAGTGAGCTGTAATATTCAGTGGGTTTAAGCGTTATTAATTTTCTGAATAAACACGTTTTGTTGACAATTGTATCTAAATACTTTTGACAATTATAGTGAGCAGTATGATGTTTTAAGGATACTTGTGACATAAAGACTGAATGATATAAGCACGTAAACACAAGAAAGATATTTAATTAACCAAATATTTCGGTCTGGAAATAGCCGCTTAATTAAATATCTTTCTTGTGTTTACGTGCTTATATCATTCAGTCTTTATGTCACAAGTATCCTTAAAACATCATACTACTCACTATACTAATTGAATACTAACAATAGATCATTTAAAAATAGAACAAGCCGCGTGATGTTATATCACTAAGTATTAAAGAGAATATTTTTAAGCAGAGACATGATTGAAATAAAGATATCAATTAATAATATTAAATAACATAAAATTAATATGAATTAACGAGTTATCCTGATTTTCCCAGATTGCTGATATAATTATACAGTCATTCCGATTCAGGTTAGGACGATGGAGTAAAGCCTCTACGCTTTCTTTGAATAAATGTTCAAATTTATAACGGGATCTATGTAAGAGGCGAGTTTTTGACCAAAGGATGTTGTGGTTAGTTTCAATCCCGTGCTGAGCCAATCCATATTTTTCAGGTTTGTTGTGATGAATGGAGGATTGATGTTCTTGGATTCTTTTTTCAAGAGAATGTCCAGTTTTTCCAAAATAGGAGAGATCACAGTTTTGGACAAACTGGACGTTCTCTTGAAAAAAGAATCCAAGAACATCAATCCTCCATTCATCACAACAAACCTGAAAAATCTGGATTGGCTCAGCACGGGATTGAAACTAACCACAACATCCTTTGGAATTGAAACTGACCACAACATTCATTTTCACATGTTCCATGATTTCATCTGTGTCAATATTGCTTCTTATCATGAGGGGTTTTTCTTGAATTTTATTTATTAAGTTCAGGGCACATTCAGTCACTTCTTTAGACCGAAAATTACTGTTTAATTTCTACGTTTTATTCATAGTAACGTAATTCGTGTTCTTTCTTTGGATGCAAACGAATCCTCAAGTGATTCTTGGTTGTCTTCTTAAAATATCAAGCATAATGAAGGCCGCCAAGGAGGGTGTAAGGGCTAGATTTTTCTCTCAGAGGGTGGTGCGTGATTGGAATGGATTGCCATTGGATGTTGTGAGTGCAAGCAGTATGAATGAATTCAAGAATAAGTATGATAGCTTGGTGTGTGTAGTATGTGGCCTTCCTCGATGAGTCTCTGACTCCCTGGAGATCTCTTTTAATAATAATAATAATAATAATAATAATACTGCAATTTAAGACAATAACAGTCTTAATTATTGTTGTGTTAACAGTTTTTTTTTTTTTTTTTTTTTATATCAGCACCTATTACAAGCTGTAGAACAAAGTAAGTGAAGTTCCTGGTTGTTGTTAAATATTTGATAGTGTTATCGAAAATACATGGTTTCTGGTCCTTTTTTGTTTCCAAAAATAATATTCAGTAAATAAAGATAGCAAAGATAAGTTTCGGGATATTTCCTCGTGGTACTGTGTGTTTACTTGACATATCAGCATCTGCTGCCTGCTGTTGTGTATCTTACTAATTCTTATCAAGTCCAGGAGATATATTACACCAATGCTGACTTTACAAAAAGCACAGTCGGTGCATTTTAGTCTTCGTTCTAAGAATAATGTTGTTGATATTTTCTTATTCCTTAAAATCATGTACTAGATGACTACGCGTGTGTGTGTGTGTGTGTGAGTGAGTGAGAGAGAGAGAGAGAGAGAAGCCATTCTCCCAAAATCGTAATGAGCTTTCATTTTGTTCCTTTTTACAAACGTCCAGTCTATGAAATTTTACTCAAATTTTACTTGCTAATTTAATCCAGTACAAGGTAATATATTTTTAGAGTTTACAGACGGATTATTATTATTTTTGACACCTCCAAGGAGTCTGAAGACTCATCGCGGGAGGACACCTATTGTACAACTCTCCATCTCTATTATGTAAACATCCTCAATCAAATCAAAAACTGTGATTATATTTGACTTTTATTTTCAAACAAATATGCACGTAATCTGCAGGAACCTGTACTTTATCTAGTTTATATTTTAAAGTATTAACTGATACCGTGTATATCATGCAAGAATCAAAGTCGTATTATTGAAATAATGTCTCATTTATGTTTATCATTGATTTCAGGAGCCACCGACCTTGTCTCGACGGTGTCTGATGGAATAATATGACATCGATAGTGTCAATCACCTCACTTGTTTGCTTTCTTCACATGTTTGTCACATGCAATATGGAAACCGTACATCACGGACTTGCTATCTATTGTGTGTTGGAAATATTGTTTTATTATATGTGCGGATATATTTATCATAATAAGGAAATCGGGGTATTTTTTTCAACTGGTGAGTAGCTTACTTTATCATTGCATTTTTTTAAATATTTATATAATATGTGCGCACACGTTTCTTAAAAATTAGTAAATTGGAAGATGCGAAGCTAATAGTTTATTGTAAAGATATTCTCTATAAAATAATATGCATGTTAATATTACCTTGAGAAATATAGATTATTAAGGGGAAATTACCCCAGCTTTGGGGAATAAAAGGCTTTAGTGGATATATTTATCTAAGTAGCAAACATCGCTAACTTCTGCCAATGTCCCTCACTGCATAATGTATTAATTGTTAGCAAATTCTTTATAAATTTCGTGTTGCAGCGCTTTACTTGAATTCAAAATTATCCCCATCCTTTATTCTCCGAGAAATAAATGGAAATACCTTAGCTATTAAAAAATAAGTCATACCTTATTTTGCTAAATGTCTACATCCTTTTTTAAATTTCGAAACGTGATATTATTGAAAACAGAGCAAATCTTGTAATTTCAATTGGAGAAAAAAAAAAAAAAATTTTTGCTGTCATACCAGAGAATTAATTAATCTGTCGCATTTAGCAAATATGTATTCAAGAATGGCTGCATGGGATTCTAAATTATCAGATTTAAATATTTAAAGCCTCTAGTTTGTATAACCACTAAACTTCGTTTGCTTTGTTGAAGAGTTAGTTGGTGATACCTTGGTGATTTTTAGTCCAAGTTTCTTGAAGATCATTTCAAAAATTAAGCGCATCAAAGATCGACAGAGACATGATGCATCATGTTGTTTTCGTGTGGAGCGAATTCTAAAATCCAACTCATGTTAACTTAATGAGTTGTTATGTTGTTGTTATTATTTGGGATTACGATCGAATAACTAAGAATGCGAAGCCAGTGTGCTATGTAACTTGTGTGTATTCCTCTGGCCGGTTTGCTTGCGTTGTAAAATGAGAAACTCAAACGTTTCCAGGAGGGAAATCTTCCACCTCTTTATGAGACCGGCTAACTCACCTTAGTTGGAAAAACATAAGGGATAGTTCTTCCTCATCCTATTTTTTTTTTCTTAACCAGACTAAAATATAGGTCCTACTATTTTGCATGTTTATAAAAATCAACATAGTGTTACTGGAAGGTTCTACAGACAATGGCCACTTTATTTCACTACACTTCCATGAAAATCATGCTTTGTTTTTTGGCTGACATAAGAACAGTATTAAACAGTCAAGTAGATATTATAGTCACTTCTAGGAACTGGGGAATGAGAACACTGTCGTAGTATTGCAAAGAAGCAAAACATTGGTGTGTCCCTAGCAGGTGCTACTACAACAAGTCGGCTGCAGGAGCACCTGAAATAATCAGCTGTTTCAAGATTCCTCGTTGGAAACTTTTCGAAATGGTCGAACGACCATTTAAAACATCTGTCAAAATCAACTGAAAACAAAGGATAAGAACTCAACAAGTAGTGACGATTTTAAAAGGTAATCGTTGTCAAAAAACACACAAAAAAAGACCCTGATCACACGATTTCTCATCATGCGAGAAGCCTTATCAGAGGGCTGTTGAAATCTGCAATCGTTATGCTGAACACAGATCTTGCATACATAGAAAATAATAAATAAAAAGGCAGCAAAAAACTGAGCTGATCTGGATTAAGAAACGGCCACCTGACCCAATTGGTAATGGAATAATTTTTATGTGGAAATACGAGGTTAAAATTTGGAGCAAAGCTTATGAAGCCATTGGAATTGAACATTGTGCAATACTAATTGCTCTTTAGGTAAAGAAAGACAGAAAGAGAGAGAGGAGATGTTTTTAGCATACTCCTTTTATCCTTCAAGCTCTGGAAGAAGCAACAAAAAAACAGAGGCGAAGTTCATTCGGAAAACTTGCACTTATACCCTGACGGTTGTGGCTACTTCCACAGGGCCAACTTAGACGTTGTTGACTCCCCGATTGCTGCCGGTTGGAAGATATTTTTCATGGTGTGCAGCTCCCACCTCAGTTGAATGTTTGTGCAGTGGTCTTCATCATTGCATCTCCAATTGCTACAGGGTTTGTGCATCACCTTAACAAAGAAAGGAGACAGTGATGTTCGGGAAATCTACAGATTTTCATTCAAGCCAAAGCGCGATTAGCTTGTAGTTATAAAAATTGGCTAGTAAGTGTACATATCAGTGAACAGAATTAAAAAACTAACTTATCTTGTAGAATTAATGCAGTCTGTGCTACTCACAAAATTACAAATGTAGAAAGTATCACCAGTCAACAAAGTATTCAGTTTAAATTGAATTTAAAATGCATTCTCTTATATAAAGGGCAATTAATTACAAACAAAAATAATAATTTACTAAAATAAAGAGCCAAAATTTTGGCTTCATTTCGGCGATGCAAAATTATATAAATCAAGTGGATAGTAAATTGAGCATTATTTCAAAGCCGAATACATATGCAAAATTCTTATTCGGCTTTGAAATAATACTGGATTTAATACTACTTGATTTATATAAATAAAAAGAAATAATTTAAAAACAGAGATTACTCACATGGTAGTAGCACATTCATAGCCAGAGATATATTTCACCACAGTGGATTTCATTATACTGTCCTTCTCCCTTTTGTCTCTAAGCATTAAACATGTAAGTGAATCTTAAGGATGACGGTGTGCTACACAAATAGACTATTATTGTTGTTAATATTTCGTGGGTATGGAGTCTGAAGACTCATCTTGAGAGGTCCATACTGACCGATATGGACACAATGCGTATCGCACCTTTCCTTAAAGCCGTTCATTGGCGGTATACACAAAGTGTAATCCACAATTCTTCAGCCTATGCCAATCACAAACCAGTGACCATTTAATCACAGATCTGAATAACCTCTCCACCACTTCAACGTCCCCAAGAAACTTAACTTACCAAATCTGTGCGCAGCATCTCAGATGCCGTTGTATCTTAGCTATATAAAGAAGGATACAATCTGCTTATGCTACTTGCCAGTGCGTTTATTAATATATAAGCGATCCTTTTGAGATATTTTGCCCAATTTTGTAATATGTCCTCCGAACTCTAACTCTCTGATCACCATTACTCCAACGTCTCTAGCTTCTTCAGTTTCTTGTAGCAGTTTCATGTATGTGATACACAATCTGTAGTTTTTCATTCCAAAATGCATAATTTTACCAGTGTATATTAGATCATCATACATGATCTTACATTACCCTTCTAGGAAAACAATAGTTATATGGTTTACCCAGGTTAGCATTATCGACAAACTGTTGGACACTCCACAACCACTCCAAGTGTCACTTATGTACGTTAATGTATTTAATACTAAGGAGCCAGAATAGTAATTCATATAGAGTAAGTCAGTTACTAAAATACCGAATCGATTGTTTATCTTTCATTTTTGTTAGAAATACTCAACCAAAGGCTCAGATTACAATTACCGATCATTGCATTTTTCCCAACACTTTTTTTTTGTACTTTGCCATATATAGAAGAGTGATTATTGGATCAGAATAATTTTTACATATTTTAATATTTCGATCTCTGACTACAGTACAATGAAAGCGTCACAATATTCTGTGCATATCTTTTAGGTGATTAGATAATATTCGTGGCCAGTGAAAAGTTTCCTGTTTGGTCTCTACAGTAAGGTTTCTTGATTACCCTCACGTCTTAGCCTATCCACGGTTCTAATATGCCAGAGGTTTCTTTAGCGAATGAGATTGACGTAACAAAATCTGAAACCATTGAGGAAATGGAAAACGTTTCTCATCAGTATCACTGTTCATATACTCAGGAATTTGCATCCATAATAAAATGCAACATCCTCGTCATTAGAGTTGATAGCTCTGCATTTTGCAGCTTAAAGTAACTACAAGCTTGGCAAGTGTTTAACTGTTATCGGCGGTCTTGATAAATAAAATAAAATAAAAGTTTTGCCATTTTATATCAATTAAATATAATTATTTTTCTGCAGTATATATTTCTGTTATTTTTCAAAACAGAATTAATGATTTAAAAGAGAGTGGTTTTGGGACCACCCTGTCTTTTGACAGATAGAAAGCAGTCTTAGAAATAACCACCAGAAGATAACTGTCATCTAGAAGAAGAAGAAGAAGAATGTGAAAGCTCATCTCTTGGAAAGCGCTATTCTTCATAATGCAGTTTTTGGCATTTTTTAAATGTAAATTAAATACCATTGAACAATACACTGTTTGGTTATGGCTCATTCGCTTTCGAAGAAGCCCTTTGTTTGGAAAGACCTGGCTTCAAATCCCATCTAGGACATGAAGAACTGTATCAGGGGTTGTCATTTGAGGGTGAGTTAACCAGTCTCATACGGAGTAGAAAAAAAAAAGTTTTTTTATGTCGCACGAGGCAAGCCAGTCAGTAGAACACACAGTTTGCACACAGAAATGTATATAATTGCATTTAAGCATAAGAGTAAACCGTCTTATTCTAAAATCGGGCGATGAAATCCGTTTGCCACCTAAAGCAATCAATCACAGACATCCATGTCTATGGCTGTATTCCAACGCGCAGTCTTGGTTGTAGATGATTGAGCTAACCCGCCATTATATATCTATATGCATCAAAGTATTCTCAATATGCCGGCCTGGTTGGCCGAGTGGTTAGCGTATCCGCTCTCCAGCCAATAGGCTGCGGGCTCGAATCCCGCGTAGGCATGGATGTTTGTGATTGTCTTCCACCTTCATACATTCCTTCACCCAAGTATAGATACCCACTCCCAATATGGAGTGGGTCACCATGGGAGTAGTAGACCCAAACCTCCCGCAATGAGAGGCTTTCACCCTACAGTGGGTAGAAAAATAGGCTGTTCATCATCATCATTCTCAATATACATTCAGTTGGATTCTGTATGATGAGACTATTTCAAGAAACTATGCATCAAATCCCAATATTTGAATACTCTCCATGGTAAAAAAAAACGACGCACAACATCCACTCATTAGTCTGTGTGACAAGAGATACTGAAAGATTATAGCAATCTTGAGATTAAATATACTAAAGATATTCATCAGGCAGACCAAGTCCAGTGAGCATTGTGGTTGGGAAGAAAAAAAATCCCAATATTCTCCGAGTTAAATCATCTCTTCTACTATGAGATTTCTTGCATTACTGAAGTTCATTGAGCTTAGTGGGCCAACTAGAGGGCTTCTTTTTATATTTCCGGTATGAATGGAATTCTCTGTACGCTATATTCGCCCGGTCCATATTTCGCAAAGTCACATGATAATGTTTTTTTCTCTTTCTCATACTTGAGCATCACATTAGCCGAGTGATTTATTAGTTGCGCATGCTTGACAACATTCGTTCCCACCCCTCCAGTTCGCAATAACTTTCCTTGTTATTTCTGTGTAAGATTATCTAGAAGTCCTCCCGTTGACAGGAAATTATCACTGAGATTTTTTTTTTTTCAAATTAGCTTTTCTACTTGTTTTTTTACATACTTTCTGAACCATTTCATGAAAAAGTGAAGGAATGAAAGCCAAATTACTTTGAAATTGCACATTCCATTTTTTCACGTATTATGTTGAACAAGTATTCCGGATCTCATCTGTCATATTACAATCGGATGCAGACCTCTTTTTTCTCCGAATTCTACTCTCCCTTTTTTTTTTTTTTTTTTAACATCGATTTAATTTTATATTGTACTCAGTAGTATACTTTAATTATATTATTTTGCAGGTGTTGTATACTCGTATATATATTTTCGATATTGTCCCTGTCCCAATTTTTGGTGATATTCGGAATAACCGAGATATAAACTTAGCGATCTTAAAATCTTACTATTTAATGTATGTTTTTATTGACATATTTAGTTTAAACGTTATGGTTCGGAATATGTTCAAATTTATATTGTTTAAAACTATTGCAAATACATGATAGCTATGTAAGTTCATTGTTATTTTTCTTACAAAAAAAAAGCTATATTTTGGATTTCAAAACATGTCGTCGATGGATTTGCGACAATTTTCCCCCTTTAAAGCACTCAATATTACTTGCATCCACATGTATTACAAATCTTTATATGCAAACGTCACATTTTACTTCTGCGCTAAATCGGTTCGTTGGTTTTCAATTAAACCTTTCATTTCTTGCGTTTCACTCTATAAATTACTGGCTAAACACTAAATGCTAGTCAGTTCCATGTTAAAGAAATTGAATACGTTGGTAGTAATAAAGCTACACAAAATAATTAGTTTAATTAAATGCGAACACGTCAGTTGACTAGCAACCTCACATCTTAGTGATATACTAAAATTCGCCTTCTGAGTGCATAACAGTCTTAATATAATTCTAAACAAAATTCGTCCTAATTTTAGAATATTTTATAAGTATCTTTATAAGGAATCTTTTAATTTTTTTCAACAGCAGGATGAATTAAAAGGCTTCATATTTTCTTATGTATGAGACCAATTAACTTATGCTCTTTTTCAACGGGCGAACCGATCAAAAAACATACATAATTTACAGACATAAACAGATTTACTTCTTTTTTTTTTAAATTTTTTTATTTCTACTCACGAAAGGTTATAAACCTATAGTACATTACTACCGTGGGCGGGCTAAGTTTCTTTTTCTATTTTTATTAATCTTTTATAATTTTTTGGTACTTTTAATGCATTTTTTACATTACCCGGAAACCAATCTCTGGAGGTCAAACATGAAACTTTTTTCAATCCACTTCATGCCTCCGATAAGCAGGGCAGTGGTCTCATACTTGCTTCGAATACGAAGCAAGTATGAGACCACTCGTACGAATGTTTCTTGTAAACACACCAGACATTGCTGTGGCAATGCGTATTTGCGATCCTCAGATTTTTTTTTTTTTTTCATTAATAATATATCCTTTTTCCACATCATGAGAGTCAGTCTTCTAAACAGACCAATTATTTAAATGCACCGGTTTTTCCTTTACATTTTCTAGATAAATCTACTTCTGTTTTTTGTAACTCCAACAATTATTTATATTAATAGACAACTGAGAGTAGCAAAGGCTACTTGTGTAATTTGTATATATAAAAAATTTATTGACGGAAAAATTACTCTGAACTGCGTTTCGACCTGGTATATGCAAGCATAATGTACATGATGAGCATATTCTGTACGTTATACAGTATCTGTCTTAAACTATTTTGTTTAAGACAGGATATTAAATTATATATAAAATATATATAATTATATATAATGCATATAAATAAATATAATATATATATAAATATATATAATAAAAAATATTTAAAAATAACAGGTGTAATTAACTCTATATTTAAACCAAACCTAGTTCAAAAACAAACCAGACTAAAAGTATACAATACATTAGCCCTACCAGTCTTAATGTATGGAAGCGAAATCTGGACAATAAAACAAAAAGACAAACAAAGATTAATAACAGCAGAAATGAAGTTTATGAGAAAAAACTGCAAAGTATACTCTATTTGATCACAAAAGAAACGAAGAAATTATGAAAGAATTAAACCAAGAACCAGTAATAGAAAAAATTAAAAAATATAAACATAAATGGATGGAACACGTCCAAAGAATGAAAACAGAAAGATTACCAAAACAAGCCTTAAAGTACAAGCCATTAGGAAAAAGAAAACCAGGACGTCCTCTTAAACGATTCAACGATGGCTTCTAAGGCCGGAAGAGGCCATGCTAGGCCTAAATCCTTGATATGCATGATGATGATGATGATGATTAAATTATATATATATATATATATATATACTGTACTAATAATATAAACGTTTATAAACTATGCTTTTAATACCAATAAAAGGGCAGCTAGTTTAGGATTTTTTTTTTTTTTTAATCTATATAAACATTAACACACAGATTTTCTTCTCTCTATGCAATGCTTCCCAAAATAGATTGCTTTTTTTTAAAAATCATCATCATCATCATCAAATTCCTGCCATGTACCCTCAAGGGGTGTACAGGATATGATAGTACTACATGAAAAATTTACATCATTACTAACTTCCTATCTACAATTTTTCTCCAAATCAGTCTGTTACTTGTCAAGACTCCAACATTACCAGATTTTATATTTCTATCGTCTAAGGCACTTCGTACCATATCAATCCACCTATATCTTGGTCTTCCTCTGGGTCGTTTTCCTGCCAACTTGGCAGAGAACACTGTTTTGCTAATCTTTCCTCGCCCATTCTGTTTAAGTGACCATACCACCTGAGATTAGCTCTGTTAATGCATTCCTGGATGCTGACAATGTCAAGTTCTTTCCTAATATCCCCATTTTTAATATGATATTGCCATTGATGCCATCTGTTCACGCCTCTAATCTTTCTCAGGACTCTCATATCTGCGGTCTCTAGTCTTTGGTCAAGTGTTTTACTACTGACCCAGCTCTCAGATCCATAAATTAAAACTGGTTTGAACACTGTCTTGTATACAGCCAATTTAGTGTTCCGACTAATTTCTCTCTTATTCCATATGAATTTATTCAATTGACTTCCTACCATACCAGCTTTGTTGATTCTGTTGTCTATTTCCATATTTAATTTACCATCTTCACTAAAAATCGTGCCTAAGTAGCTGAAATGTTTTACTTGTTCCACAGGTTCTCCATTCACAACACAGTTGACATTTTCAATGATTCTGCCTATTTTCATTGTCTTTGTCTTTTTATTGCTGACCTTCATACCATATCTATTACAACAGTTATTCAATTTAGTCAGGGACTCTTGCAAACTTCTAGCAGATTTATTTAGAAGTATAACATTGTCCACATAAAGCAAAGAGCTGACATTAACATCTCCAATTTTGATATCATGTTTAATACCACTTTCCTTCATAATGTGATCCATATAGATAATGAATGACAGAGGGGATAATGTACATCCTTGTCTCGCACCAGATTTAACATTAAACCATCTTCCTGTACTTCCTTCAATTCTGACTGCTGACTTACAACTCAAATAAAGACTAAGTATTGCTTGATATAATGCTCCATTGACACCATATAACTGTAGCGTATTGAGTAGCTTCTCTCTTGGCACCTTGTCATATGCCTTTTCCAAATCGACAAAACTTAAATACAGATCTTTGTTATATTCCCATGTTTTCTCCACTATTTGTCGTAAAGTGAAGATCTGATCCTGACAGCCTCTATTTGACCTGAATCCAGCTTGTTCTTCACCAAGCTTTCTTCTACAATTCTTCTCAACCGTTTCTCAAGTATACTTGCATATATCTTACCAGTAACACTCAGTAGTATATACATCTGTAATTCTCACATTCAGTTTTATTTCCCTTTTTATATATGGGTACTATGAGAGCTCTACTCCAATCGTCTGGAATTCGTCCCTCTGTCCAGGAATTCTGAACTATGCAGTGCAGCCACTGTAAGCCTTTTATACAACCATATTTCAGCATTTCTGGTCGAATATCATCTACTCCTGCTGCCTTTCCACATTTCAAGCCTTTGATGGCTTTTTCTCTTCAAGTATGGATATGTATTCCTGACTGTATGCCTGTTGAGTGTTTTTTACCACTGCGTTATCACTGCTTGTTTCATTTAGCAAATTTTCAAAGTAATTACTCCATACTTCAAGGATATCTTTTTCTCCCGTTTTCATGTCACCTTTATCATCTCTAACTCCTTTTACAGCACTCTTTCCTCCATTTCTAAGCTGCTTCAACAACCTCCAGAATATCTTACCACCTTCTTGATATTTATTTTCTATGTTCTTGCCAAAGTCCTCCCATGACTTTTATTTAGCTAGTTTTACACAGTGTTTAGCTTTCTTACATTTGTCTCTGTATTCTCTGAGAGCACAAGCGGACTTATTTTCCAGGAACGTTTGATATGCTTTCTTCTTTTCCTTCACTGCCTCTTTAACTTCCTGTGTCCACCAGGGAGTTCTGATTTTTTTATCCTTACAAACAACCTCACCACATGCCTCTCTGGCTGAATCAATCAGGGTTTTCTTCAAGGTTTGCCACTGAATCTCCAAGGTTTGGTTTTTGTTCCCAAACTCTTTCATTTTTTCTTCAATAATCTTTGTGTATTTCAGTCTACAGTTCACATCTGAGAGCTGCTCAACTTTTATTCGCTTTAAAACTTTCTTACATGTTATTCTTTTCAATATGAAATTCAATTTTATCTTGCTCAAGACTAGATAGTGATCACTTCCAATTTCAAATCCTCTGTACACTCTGGTGTCCTGCACCAGGGAGAAAACATCACTATCAACAATCACATAGTCAATGAGACTTTTCTTATTCCTTGCCTCTTCTCTCCATGTGAATTTGTGCACATTTTTATGTTGGAACATGGTGTTAGTAATAACCAGTTCATGTCCTGAGCAGAAATCCAACAGGTATTTGCCATTATTATTAGCTTTGCTCTTTTCTCCAAATTTTCCCAAAACATTTTTGTATGTCTGACAATCACTTCCTACTCTGCTATTTAAATCCCCAACAAGGACCAACTTTTCCTTTTTCATTGTGTCAGTAGCTTTCTCTAGAGCCTCAAAACATTCCTCCACTTCTATCTTAGTAGAACTTTCTGTGGGACTTAGACACAAATAAGTAGCATTGTTCAGTTCCCCATTCTGATATTTGCCCAAATCACTCTACTTGACACTGCCTGCCATTCAAGAAGATGAGCCTCGTATTTTGTGTTGAATACTATGGCTACTCCTTCTTTTACTTGATTGCCATTGCCTGAATATAACATCTCGTATTTATTGCTCAGAAAGATCTCACCAGTTTTTGTCTTTTTTGTTTCAGTCACCCTTATTATGTCGATCTGGTATTCTTCATCTAGCTCCATTTCTTTGCCATTCAGGCTTCTTATGTTGATAGTACCGATCTTTAACTCGGTGATGTTGAGTTGGGGTGTGCTTTCAGATTTGTTCCAGTAGCTGTCTTTTCGCTGTTCGCCCTGGTTCCCTGGCGAAAACAACGGGGACCCTTGTTTAACCGGGCGACGCCCCAGCCGGCATGAAATTTTGTCATGTTGTACCATCATTTTGTATTTTGGTTTAACCAATAGGAATACAATTTGGCTGGCTAAATCCCAAATTGCCAGCCCATCCTCGTTCGTTCAGTATCCAAATAGTTACCCAACAGGGTGCACCACGAGAAGGTGAGGATTGGACATTAGGTCAGAAGCCCTGGTCGGTTCTCCGCATTCCTTTAAACTTTAAAGGCTATGTGGAGGTCTCCTCTCAGTTATACCGCTTTGACCCTTAAGCACCCCATTAAAAAAAAAAAAAAATAATAATGGTTAATTCGCAAAGAATATTAGTAGGTTCCTTGCATCCTGTCCCCGGCCCACACACATGGCATTGCTTTACTGTAGGTTCTGTGCAACCTCTCGAGTACTGGATTTATATTAAAAATTATGAAACAATTTTTATAAAAAAATTTATAGCTATAGTATTTTCTTTTTCCTCTTCAAGAAGCATTAGAGATATCTGTTTCTAATTTCCTAAGCTAACATTCAGAAAATAACGACAGCTCGTCTCTCATATCGGACGTTGCCTTGACCTACATACGGGGAGTCTAACGCCATCGAATATTCAGAAGCGAGCGTACTTTGAATACGAAGGGTTGGTGATCGAATTGGATTAAAGTGCTCGCCGTGTTAGAAATAAATCATTGCAATGAGCACCAACTAGCACTCTTGTTATGTCCATTCGGACAATGAGACAAGTTTTATTGCTGCTTGAAGAATACTCTTTTTGCGAACAGACGTTTATTAACTGTATTTTTATTATCCTTATCATAAAGCTATTACCGTAATTAATTTATTGTCTAATTCTGGTAATTGTTGTCTCTTTTTATTACCCCAAACGGTTAGTCAGAAAGAGGGGGGAGGGAGAAGCTTGTAATGTGTGCAAAATTCACAGAAATGACATGTTTTCTTAAAATTCCAAATTTTTATCTTTTCCCCACTTTTTTTTTTCATGATTAGGATTGAAATAAGGAAGAAAAGGGGGCGCAGATTTGTAGAGGTGTAATTGTGTTCGTATTCTATTTTCTTGTTTCAGAAATAAAGTTTGTATTCTTTTTTATTTTCACGCCTAAATAGTCCTACCCCTCACGCAGCTTATTTTTAATTATTTTTTCAATATAATTTTCTCTCAAGCTCTTCCTGTAAATAGATAATATTGCCATTATTCCCATTTTAATATATTCTTCTATTTCTATTTAATATTGCTTTTGCAAGATTTATCACAATTCATTTATATTCTTCTATGTACTTGCCATCCATTATTGTATATATTTGTTGATTGTCCTCAATCTTGCACTCTTACGATTTAAACTTTCTCATTTAGGCTAGCAGTGCAGTAGTTGCATATCCGATCTTTTACATTTTTTTCCACTTTTCATAAGCGTTAGTTACAAATATATTTATATTTAAATGAAGTTAGCAAATCATTAGATAATATTGACTATTATCTAATGATTATCTAATAGTGACCTGGTTAACCAGTTGGATAGACACAAATGTGATATCTTTTGAGCTATTTGTAAGTCTGAATAAGGAGAGTTCCTGGATTATGTAATCTAGCCCACCCACGATACAAAATATGTTTCTAACTTTCGTAGGTGTGGAATGATCATAAACGTTGTTTGATTATATATATTATATATATTAGGATATATTATATATTGATATATTAGGATATTAGGATAACCAAGTAATTTTATAAACTTGGTTATTTTAACTCCTAATCCCAAGTATGCAAACAATTAAGTTTGCGCCTGAAACAAAGTTCAAGTCTAAAGATGTTACAACACCAGGGCAACTCATTGTAAAGGTGGGTAAAGATCTGATCACTATTCTTAGTATTTTCCCATAATGTAAAGCACATCTCACTAGAAGATGTATACTGCAATGCATTATGGGTGGGGTCACTACCCAGACCGTTTTCAACCTTTTTTGAGGTCTCCTCAGTTAGTAGCTAGACCCTAAATATACCAAGGTTTTAGTAATACGGAGCCTTATCACCTTTACTTATAGAAGTTGCAACAAGGTGTTTTTATTTTTAATAAAAATTTCTGGAGGAGATATAGATGTAATAAATTTTTTAACTTGGGGATATTGTATATTAGGACAACCTAGTAATTTTATAAACTTGGTTATTTTAACTCCTAATCCCAAGTAGGCTCTGGTGTTGTACCATCTTTAGACTTGAACTTTGTTTCAGGCGCAAACTTAATTGTTTGCATACTTGGGATTAGGAGTTAAAATAACCAAGTTTATAAAATTACTTGGTTATCCTAATATACAATATCCCCAAGTTAAAAAATTTATTATATATATATATATATATATAAGTAATCTTAGATTTTTAAGAAGGAATGAAATTTCTCCATTACTCTGATATTGTCAGAATGTAATGCCTGCGTTTGACAAAATCGGTCGCTATTGTAAACAGTAATTGAATAGGCAATATTTTTGCACTCTTTCTTTTCATTGAATGAGTTTCACAGATAACTGTCATATTACAAATGTCTTAGTCAAAACTTTAATAAGTTTATATGCCTGAGAGAGTTTGCTAGAATGCATAAAGAATTTGTTGAATCGCATTTATTTTTAGGCGTCCAATTTTTGATATGGTGGTTTTCTTAATTTGCAGATGCCCGTGCATAGCAGTTAACGTTGAATCAATGCACACGATTGAATTATTAGTACAATTATTAATCAAATCTGATACTTTTAATAATGCCCATCTTGGATGTAAATCGTTTAAAGTTCGTAAAATAGTTCTGATTTATAATGCTACGTGTACAATTTCTGCAGAAAGTTTTTGATTCTCGCTTTTTTATTTTTTTTTAACAAACGGATATTTGAAGTGAAATTTTTGTTTATTGAGGAAAAATAACAATATTTTACTTCTAGTGTTCGAGTTAAAGGTAAGTTGTCTCATACTCAGGTTGAAGAGATCTGATTTCCTTCGACACGTTTTTCTCACACAAAATCCTTACCTGCAGGAGAACGCTCGCAATTAACAGATACGATGCACTGACCTCATGACTCTCAAAGCAAACTCCAAGTTGCCACTTGGAAACTTATTTCCCTAAAGAGAATTTTCTACGTAGTTTAAAAAAAATGCTGGTCAATAATAAACAATAAATTTTGAGTAAAAAAATATAGAAATGCCTTGCACCAATTTAGTTACCAAAATGAATTGATCTATTAGATGACACAATTTGGCCATCGCCGGTTAAACTGAGTATCTTTGCCGACAAAGAGACTAATTATTAAATTCAAATATCTTACTTTTTATTGTTGCTTATTAATCAAGTCTATTTGTTTAGTTTTTACTTCATTTAATTTTTTTTTATGCCAATCCGACCCACGAAAGGTTCATTAGCTTTTAATTAGGGTGCCGTGAGAAAGTAATCCAGCAATAGATTTGCAGCAGTGGGAAAATTTGCTGCTCCGACGTTACGCACACACACAATCATAATAAAATTTCAGGTAGATTATTATTATTATTACACCAGAATCACTACCATGATTCAATTTTATAATATTTATATTCAATATTTTGTGACTGGCAATCCTCTATCTGCCAACTTTTCTAACTACACTAAATAATTAAAGGAGGTCAAATTTTATTTATCTTAATTAAAATAATTAAATAGTTAATAATAGTTTTAATAAAGTGTATTACGTGATAAAAACTATGCGAGAAGGAATTATATATGATTACCTGCGTTGTAAGGCTTCTCAAATAAGCGATTCATGCTGTTGATCCCTCAGAATAAGAATTTTATTATTAAAGATTAAAATAAGAATAGTTATTTTAATTTTATTATTTACGTTTTATTCCATGTTTTTTTTTTTCAAAAATACCTTTAAAGTTGAACATAAGATCAAGGGTCGATTTTTTGTTCGTGAAGTTTCCTATCCCTTCTCCTTTGTGTATGAAAACATAAGAAAGGGATATGTTAGTTATAATCCAATAAATCAGTTTGTCTTTGGAGGGGAGGCTAGAATCTCTTGGCTAAATTTCATAAAAAAAAAAAAAAAAAAAAAGTGTAAACCAAACCAAGAGTGGCCAACTTAAGTTTCACGAGTCTGAGGTATCACTCCTTTCCCACCCTTATTTTTGAAATTTACTCTCCAAAAAAAAGGTTAACATTAAAAAAAAAAATCAGTTTAAGTAATTTAAATTACATTTGAGTAGGAAATCTTATAATAATGGTGAAAATTGCTTATCCCCTCATAACAGAGAAGTGGTCCACGAAATAAATCTTGTCCATAAATTCGCACGTCTGTACGAAAAAGTTAAACTGAATTGTCAGTTACCATAGATGCCAACACTATCGGCAAGATGTTTTTTTTTCTAAGTTGGTACATCTGTCATTAGCATTCCTGTGAAATTGCAAGTCATTCTATTCAGTAGTTTGTTTTAGAAACTGTCTGAAGCAAAAGTGTTGTCTGTATCCCTTGAAATGGATACAATTGAGTATCGTGCGGTTAAAAAATTCTTTGTAAAAGAAGGTTTAATGCCGAAAGAAATTCACTCAAAGTTCATAAAAGTTTATGAGCACTCTTCCCCTTCATTTTCGACAATTAAGAAATGGACTGCCGAGTTTAAACGTGGCCATACCAGCCTTGAAGGTGATCCACGTGAAGGACGTCCAAAAAGTGCAACACCACCAGAAATCATTGATCAAGTGCACGATACGGCATTGGATGACCGGCGAGCCAAAGTTCGTGAAATTGCTGAGACTATAAGCATTTCAAAAGAACGTGTAGGATATATTTTGCATGAAGAATTGCAAATGAAAACGCTTTGCGCAAGATGGGTGCCGCGCTTGCTCACAGCAGATCAAAAACGTATTCGCATGAAAATCTCTGAACAGTGCTTGGAGCGTTTTAACAAGAATAAAACTGATTTTGTACATCTACTTATTACTATGGATGAGACTTGGATTCACCATTACGCACCAGAATCCAAACAGCAGTCAAAACAGTGGACAGAAGAAGACAAAGTCGGTTCCATCAGCAGGAAAGGTCATGGCATCGGTGTTTTGGGATGCTTTTGTTTATTAATTATCTTGAAAAAGGTAAAACAATAACCGGGGATTATTATTCCGATCTTTTAACCAGACTAGGCGAAAAAATTCGTGAGAAAAGACCCGGTTTGCAGAAGAAAAAAATCATCTTGCATCAGGACAATGCACCTGCCTACGAAGGTGTTTTGGAGCTGTAGAGGGATATTTTGCAGATCTTTCTGAGAACCACTACAAGGACGGGTGATGGCGCTAGAGCATCGCCGGAATAAATGTATTAGTCTTAAGGGAGACTATGTTGAAAAAATATAAATCATTTTGAAGTTATAAATTCGCTTTTTCATTGTTAGGCTGAGAACTTTTCAGACCACCCTCGTATTAAACGATTCTTTTATCTGAACATGCAAAGAAGCAAACTTTTGATAACATTTTTTTAAGGACAGGGGAAAACAAAATCACTACGTCGAAAAAAAAAAGAAAAAATTATATAACAACTGCTGAAATCTTTAAAGAGAGATTAATATGCAGTAGTTTGTTTCTTAAGGAATGTAAAATCAAACCAATAAAGTCGATAAAATTGACATCTTAATATTTTTAAAAAAGCAGCAAAGTTAATTTGGAAGATTGCATTTTTTTTTTTTTTAATTTCTTTCTGGGAACTTCCAGCTCGAGTTCTGTTTAAAACTCAATGGAAATCATTAATATTCAGTAAATGATGGCTGCACGGAACTTCCTGTAAATATATCGGCACGCTATAAACAATAACAAGATACTTGCACAACTAGGCAGTTTAATTTTACTGCATTTTTGACGGCCTGAAACGGTATTCAGATATCCCTCATTTGCTGCTTGATTAGTTGAGTAGGGCTTCTCCGGTTTTCCATCTTACGAAATGTGGACTCATAATCTCACCTTGAAATGAATGTCTATGTTTACGTGATAATTGAATTTCACAGCCCAGTGTAAAACTAAAACAAACTAACTAACACTAACTCATTTTATTGAATCTTCTGAAGTGGTTTGAAAAAAAAGTATTGTTAGGTCATTAGAATAATAAGTTCTTTTTCAGTCTTAGCCCCATCACCCACAGTGTATCAATGGGCTATTTATAACTATTCATTGGTTTTAATAGTCGTTTCATATAATAGCATGTATTTCGCCATTTTTTATGCGTTAGAAGAATTATCACACACAAAAACAACTGTTTCCAGTAGTTTCAAATCTCGTCGCAATTCATAAATTTATTTCAATGCCTCGTCTAGCTCATGATTCTTACCCGTTGTCTTATTTGTCAGCCTTTCCTTATCTACGAAACCGTTAGACGATCTCCTCTCTGAAAGGGTAGGGGAGGTAAACAGAATAGGTCACCATAGATCAGTTGATCCCCGCTTCTTGAAAGAGCCGATAGCCCCGAGGAACTTCCCGGGTGAAATACAGTGGTCGACCACCGCACGCGCCATGATACCTGACACTGTATGACAAGCTTTAGTGACCTTTCGCTGAATAGCGAGTTAACAAGGTAGGCAGGCTTTCACGGCCCATTGACTTTTCTGACCACCCTGCAGGTGGCCTTATCCTTTATGTCCGACATTCTTCTCATTGATCGCCCTTCCCACTGGGAGGAGTGTGTTTACCTACTGTAATGAATGGGACTTCTCTCTCTCCCTCACCCGACTTAAAGACGACTTGATCTGTTGGTTGATCTTTCCTCCTGCGAGGTAAAACGCGGCCATTTTTTTTTTTTTTTTTAATCGTACCGAAGAACAGAATACGGTAGAAATATCACAGCACGAAGAGAAATGTGAATAATTTCTTCACTCGCACTAACATTAGTAGTGCTTTGTATATAAATACGAAATGTGTAACGATCTTAGGGGAATTTCGGGTTGCCTCTGTGAGCTTGAACGAGAGCAGATTGCTTTTGTAGATGACGGAAAGAAAGAAAGAAAAAGGAACAATGGTCACGTTCTTTTATGATAATCATACTCACGAATGGTTCGAAACCTCTTGCATATTAGAAGTGTGTTAGGTTAGATACTGCGAAAACCCTGTTATGGGAGATCGAACATGAAACTCTTTCGATCCGCTTCAGGCTTCCGATAAGGATTGTTTCACTAGGTTATAAGAATCGTCTCCCACGCAAAAGGTATTCACAAATATCTAATTGACAGTGGAATTCAAACTCGCAGCACGTCATTTGGAGAGCGGAGACACTGTCAACCAGGCGATTTCGTATATATATATATATATATGTGTGTGTGTGTGTGTGTGTGTATGAGAGAGGGAAAGGTGACGATTGCAGTTGTATAGGAATACAAAAACGAAACAAAATGTGTGTGGTTAAGAGAAAGAGATTGTGTGTGGTGTGGTGTGTGTGAGAGAGAGCTGATATCTTAGCTGTCACATTAAACACATTATTATACTTCGTGTTGCAAGATATAGATAATCAAAATGGATTTGAGGGGGGGGGGGGGGCAGGCACTATCGGCAAAGGCCAGCACGAACAGTCTCAGGAACACGGAAAAGACCTTCGTCTCGTAGCCAGACTCCCTTGGGTGATGGTCATAAGCAAGAAATGCATTAATGTGGCATCAAGAAGAAGCGGAGGTGACACAAAGAAACTGCACCACGATTCAGCCAACCAAGTGATTACAGTGCCCCGGGCCCACCCTCTGCAAGTATAATAATGTCTGCAACCTTCGTCATTCTCGTAATAACGTTCTGTCTATTCGTCCGTCTGTCTGTCTGTCTATTAGTAGTCGCCAGCACCCCGTCTAGATACCGGTTCAGAGGCCCCAACATCCCATCCTACCCATGCCGCCGCTCGCTGCTCTCAAGGTCACAGGATGGCTCTAACGGGAGGGTTCTTTCACGTGCACATTGCGCTCTCCCATGAAGGCATTTTTTATATCGTCCGCGTCTGTCTGATTCCGCCAGATGGCACAAAGCGCATGAGCACGCGAGGAAACAATGCTGCCCGACAGCGATTAGACCGTCCGTGACCAGGTGAGGGGGGGGGGAAACACATAACTCCTTTTTCGCTCTCTGTCTGTCTCTCTCTCTCTCTTATCTTTATTTCTGTATCTCAGTACATGAATCTCGCCAGGTGGCGTGGATGATCAAAGTTAAATCGTGACGAACTGGTTAATGGCATCTCTCCGAGTATTAGATATGTAACCGTTATCATCGCCCTGAGTTTAGAAATAAGATTTATGCCAGCTTATTTCGTGCAGTGGTGCGCATGCGTACCTGGGATTTCATCGAGACATTATGAAAGCTGTGATTTTTAATACAGCGATTCTTACTCCGACGTTTCGGTACTGGTGGAAGTGTCATAGTTCTGAAATCACAGTCGCAGTTGTTACACGTGTAATCATCTGAGAAATGTTCAAGAGCATCATCATAATGGCTTTGCCTAATTTGCACGCTTCTTTGCTCATTTCTCAACCGGAATGTTTAATACAGAAAAAGCTTGTCTGAGGGAGCCTCGAAGCTTTCGGTATGTTAATAATAAACGTACTCCTATGGCAAATAATACACACAAGGGCCCAGTTTTTTTTTTTTTTTCATTCATTTATTAGTAAAAGTACGAAGCACACGTTTTTTATTTTTTTTTTCGAGGCGTTTATTGTAGATAACATTAAGCCACGTTGTATATAACTCACATGGAAATATCAACCTAACATCCTTTATGTACGTGTCTGCTAATGTTTCCCCGTAATTTATTTTTTGATATCTTCAGGAATATTATGAGTCAAGAAGTGTCGAAAAAAGTTAATTAAAATATCACTGTGGTCACATTACGTAATATATTGCCCCAGCATCTGTCATAGCCATTCCAATATTTTGTGTCAAGGAGATCTTTTGCGGGGACAAAACCTGTAGAAAATTGCAATAACTCTGCTCTGGCTGAAAGCAATTTAATAAGCTGAGGAATAATAATATATGCTAAATGAACGTCTGTGTTTCAATTTTTATTTCAGTCTGCGCATTTTATTGACAGAATTTGGCAAAACGACTCGAACTCATAATAGTAATAATAATTTCGTACCGGCCAGTGGAATATAATGTCATTTAGTATTAGAGATCTCTGTTAAAAATAAAATTATTTATAGAAGTACAAAAAAACAAACAAAAAAAAAGATAATTTTTGACACATTCATCGGATTTTACAAACTCTGTAGTTATTTAAATAATGTAAAGTTGCCACACATAAACGCCATTATAGTTCTGGCAAAGAGCAGCAGAAATATCAACAAATTGAAACAATTCTAATTAATATAAAAAGACCAATCCCGATGTCATTGAAATGAATGACAACTACAGTGTAGTTATTTTCGTTTTTGAACTACCCAATAACTTCAGGACAGCTCGCTAAAGATTCTTTCCTCTCCATTGATATCCTATTGAATGGTCTCACCGTACAAGAATGCTGTTGCAAACATGGGTTCGTTTTTTTTTTTTTTTTTTTTTTTTTTTTTTTTTTTTTTTTAATGATCTGCTATAATATGTTATTCTTCCTTGAAGTTCTTAATAATAAACGTGTGTGTGTGCGTGCGCAAGCTGGATGAAACAAACTTTTTTTATTGTTTTTTTTAAGGCTTACAATGATATCATACATATTGTTTATGTTGCTCCCACCTACACTTGGAATTAATTCCAATTAAATAAATGCAACTTAAAAATTAATCCAATTTAAAAACTGTTAAAAATAAGTTTTTAATAAAAATTATTTTCATTTTAGTTTGGAATAAATCGGTGTGAATGGAATGTCCGCTGCTTTATTTTTGAGTTCATTCTCGGAAATGTACAAGTTTATTGAGTATTTGAGTACGTAGAATGTCATGAGTTGAGTCATATAATCCCGAAAACACAGTCGAGTTTATATTACAAAGTTCGAATTCATAAACATCTAATATTTCATACCATCTCATGTTCCTCTTAACGTGTTAGGCTAAGAGGTCTGTCACTGCCAAATAAATTTGATTCATATACACTTAAACCTAATTACTACTTTGTTAGGACCCTCAATCGCTTACTTTTATCTGCCTGGTCTAGTCTACGATGTCTGTTGCGTGTGTTCTATGGGTGGATTGCCTGTTTATGATACTCGCTTTTTGATTTTTTAATAAAATTGAAAATCGAAAAGCAACTTCATTTAGATACTGTTATTATCTATAAATTAAATAATAACGATGATGATTATGATAATATTATGATTATTTTAAAATCATAATGATTTTGACAATAATATGAAACTATTCAACTTGAAAAATAAAGAAAAGGTTATTAATTAATTTTCTATAATTAATAAGACAATAATATTAATTCAAGCAATCAATTTTTTAAAATGTTATTTACATTTTTATACTTTTTTTTTTTACACTGGGATATAGATAATTTATATCTTGCACTAAGCAAGCACTAAGTGTCACGAGAAAATGTGACATTAGATACCTTTCAAAGAGATCGCTACATCCAAAGGTTTCTAAAGTACCTTTAAACGCGTCTTAAGGCATCTTACATTAACTATATTAAACATAGCAAAGTAATGGGGAAAGGCAAGGGATTAAATGAGATTATATGAATCTTGTTCGCAGAAATCTGGGGTAATTTCTGAGAATCAATAGCGTTTCTACCTCAGGCATTTCAACAGAATTACGTTGGACAGCGACCAAAAAGATTTAAGGTGGAAAAAAGTATTTGGACTCCATCAAAGGAGGGTTGAATATATGGCGAGAAAAGCTGCATCATTTCTGATTATAGAAAATTAAACGGAACAAAAGGTCACAGAGGACTCGGTATTACCCCTCATATAGGATATATTTAATAACTGGAGATCAAATACTTTTAGCCACACAGTTGAATTTACACTCCTTTTCCTCTTCTATAGGATAGAATGTTTTTCATTTTAGTACGATCCTCTGTTGGGGTTTTAGTTTCGCCCGTAATAATATAGCAAACATGAATTAAACAATGTTCATAAAATGAATGCAACAGCTGTCCATATTAGTTTTGTTTTGTAGCAGTCATCCTCCCTTGAGTCTCCTATCATATCTCTATGGGATCTCTCTCTTAGATTTTGACATGCGTCTATAAATCTAAGTGAACCTGTTCTTCACCATCCATCCCAACTGATAGATGCCATTAATATTCAACTTAGTTCAAAATTCTAATTATGTTGGATTAGAACATGCTTTTGCAGGATCAGTACTCTTGTTTTAACATTCTGTTTTATGCATCTCTCTCTCTCGCGGTCCGTGTTATTTCTTCTCATTCAAACCATATGGAAAATATAATACTTTCCTTTCGCCCATTACTTTTATTATGAAGCAATCCTTTTCACTAAACTTATATTATGTAAATTTTTGTAAATTGTTTTACAATTTAAACCTGTATATTAAAATACAAATTTAAATGCTGAATACTATACTTAATTTTTAGAAGCAAAATATTTTAAATAAAAAAAGCTTGGTTGAAGGTGTCGGTCTAATTGTTACGTTTGAGAAAGAACAGGGGAAAAAAAAAGAAATAAGCTTGTAAACATGGCAAACACCCGAATGAAAACGAGATAATTTGAGAAATTTTAAAACTTTATTTTAAACAAATAAATGGCGTACAAAAATAAAATGAAATTCACACCTCTGGAAGGAAAACTTCAAAAAATATTTTGGTTTACTGGACAGCAACTGAATTTATCCGTTACTTCTGTAGATAGGGAATAAAAGTTGTACTTTGAATGCTGGATGGTTTCATTTCTCTGTCTGCTATTCTTATATCTTTTTGTCTTCGAAGAAACATTTTGGACAGATAGGCTTCATGGCATATGAAAATAGTTGAGAGGGTTCAGTTCAGAAAACAGTTACAATGTTAACCGGGTCTTTCTTGCCATTTCTTGGAAATCAGTATGTAGAATTATCTGTTACAATTGGCAGAGAGGTATAAAGTTTCTGCGACTTGATGAATCCAGTTGGACGCAACCTCCTGTCCAAAATTTGTTTTCATGACAATAAAGTGTAATAATAGCTTACAGAAAACATTGAACATGAAAATGCAAATATAAATGCGCCTCTCACCACTCATCTAACTGTAGGACTAGCGAATAAATTGAATCGCTTATCCTACACCCAGTGAATTCAACCAGTGCACTGAAACTCTCTCTCTCTCTATCAGACTTCTCTTTTCAATGGTGTAAAGTAGTTTCATTTTAGTGCTTTTGTAAAATAAAGTTTTGAAACTGCTCACATTATTGGCTTCACTCCGGATTCTTGAGTAGCATTTTCAAAAGACTGGCATGCTATTTAGTTTAAAATGGACCAAAAGATCATCCATAAATAAGTGTGTGTGCTCTACCCGACACTAACATTTCAAACAGTGGAATGATAATGGATGTTGTAATAATAAGTTATCGAACTGACGGTGTTTAAATTTTGGTTTTTTTTGGGAGAAAATGGAAGTTGCCTGGCAAGAAAGTAAATGCCTACCACCCCCTCATCTGAGACCACAAGACTTTTTTTATTTTGAAAATGGTTAGAAATTCTTCTTGTTGTTACCGACTGTACCATGGCTAAATTTCTTAGCTTTACCATTGCACTCTCAAAATTAATGTTTTTTTTGTTTTTTTTTCTTCGTTTGCTTATCCGGAACAATTTTAGAGAGTAATTTCGTTATTTTGTTTTGATTTGTCTTGAAGAATAATGCAGTGATAGGAGAGTCATGTTATTTTGGATACAAGAGGCTTCAAGCTGGACTTTTGTCAAATGTTTATCAGTATGTTGGGCAATATGGGACACCACCTACTTGATTAATTTTAATAAAGCTATTTAATCATTAATGGTTGCTTTTATAGAGATTTCGATTAACATGGCAATCTTTTTTTCAATATTATATATATATATATATATATATATATATAATCATCAATTTCCTGATATGCACCCTCAAGGCATATTCGGGATACTATGACAGCACTACATGATTAAGTTTACATTATTGTTATTCTTCTATCAACAATTTTCCTCCAAATTAGTCTGTTACTCGTAAGCACTCCAATATTGTCATATCTCACATTTCGTTCATCTAAAGCACTTTTGATTGAATCAATCCACCTAGACCTTGTTCTTCCTATCGGTCTCTTTCCTGTCATCTTGTCATCAAATATCTGTTTTCTAAACTTTTTTCACCCATTCTATTTAAGTGGCCATACCACCTTAGATCAACTCTGCTGACACATTCTTGATTGCTAGCAATGTCAAGTTCCTTGCTAATATCTTCATTTTTAATATGCTTCTGCCATTGATGCCATCGGTTCATCCCCTAATTTTTCTCAGAACCCTCATATCTGTGGTCTCTACTCTTTGGTCAAGTGCTTTATTTCAAAGACCACAGAGAGAGAGAGAGAGAGAGAGAGAGCTCGACAAATTATGCAAAAAATGTCCTCACCCAAAACCCTTTCATTTCTTTAATGATATGTCCCAGAGTTCAGTGAGTTTTTATATGAAATAAAAAATGCTTTCCCATTCAGATGCCACATTCGTTGACCCCTATATTATATTTCATTTTCCTCATCATTTTTTGCCTCTTCCATCTTCCCACAACTCAGCACTACGTCGAAAAAGAAATAAACAAACAGTTGAATTAACCTTATTTGGATGGCTTTATTTACCATGCAATTACCTCTTTTAAATCCCCCCCCCTCTTATTTTCAGCATCGATTTTATATGCTTCAGGTAATAAAATGGCCAGGTTTCGTTGTGGCACCGCTTTTATCACTGGCCTCGTGGACGAAAGTTCAATTTCCGTTCGCTCGTGAACAAAGTGGAAAATAACCACTTGAAATTCCAGTCTTTCCTTCAGTATCGAGTTCGTAGTTTCGAGCTTTGGTCAAGTACCTAGTGGTTTACCTCTGGGTACTCCTCCTCCCCTTCCTCTTCCCCCTTCAGCATGCTCGAGCACACGCACACATAGAGCATATTTCATGAATAGAAAGAACACTCGAAACGCATAAAGAAAAGACGCGAATCTCATATGTGGCTTCGTGTCTGTGTCACCTTAAAGTTTACATGGAAATACTTTAATTGTGCAATCTGAAATTTGTAAACTAAACATGCGTAATGATTAATATGCAATCGCAATTTATTTATACGAAAAACAGGTTACTATGATGGATGTTTAGTACAATGTTCACGAAACAGCAAGTAGTAAATTTTTAGTTGTACATTTAAATGTTCTACAGTTCGTTATTTATATTTGAAGTTCAGAAATTTTATGATTTTTTCCCCGCCTTTAGACATTCCATTAAAAATAGTTCATTTTCTCTAAAATATTTGGAGAAACGATTTTATTTTGTGCTTTGTTGTATGGATAATACCACATTTGCAGCACGTCTCTTTCTCCTACATTCAGAAGAAATCTGAATGTATTAAAGATGTTCCAGTAACAAGATGAGCACTTTCAACTTAATAAAATAATCCAACTAGAACGAAAACGTTTTTTCTTTAACTAATAAGTCAGACCGATATTTAATTGAACAAAAAAATCGAAGATGAGTCCTCAACTTCGTTTTAAAAATCCATCCTCATTAGCACTGTGTTTAATTCATGTGTAGTTAATCCTTAGGTTTTGCCAGTTCAGTGTTTAAGCAAAGCTTTTGTTATCCCAGGAGGGAGGAGGAAATAATAATACTTCTGTGCTATGTAACGTACGTGTGTGTGAGTGCGTGCGTACTCTGCTGCTTGTATGTAGAGGAGGAGGAGAAGGAGGAGAGACGGTATAAGTAAACGATATACTGGCTCGATGTATCTGTGCGGTTGAAATAAGACCTTCTCTATAATTTCCGAAGACGATAGTAAATTGGTCTATACTCGTGACCCGCCGTGTGTGTGTTCTCCGAGAGTCATTGATCCGTCGCGCACTGTCCTTCAGGCACGAGCTCGCCGACTTCCCGATCGACGAGCGAACTCCAGTAAAACAAGAGTAAAAATAGGGCCTTGCTGAGGCCAGCATCTTTTCCGACTGTTTTTGTCTGGGAGCATGTCTGGTGAAGAGGTGCTTGCGAAGAGAGAGATGGACCGGGATCTTGGTGAATAGCCCCATCACTGCGGCCTCGAGTGGGTGTCTCCTCCCTCTTGTGAGACGATCCGCACTTTTTCGTCGATTGTCTCGCCCTACTCCCCGACAGTTCAAGAGTAGCTGTGACGCTGTTGTGTCTGAGTTAAAGTGCTGACTCGAATGTGGGCCATTACATTGCTATGAAGTGGGTGAGTAACGTGACAATCATACGAACCAACTTTAAAAATCACTTTCTGCCGTAATTCGAGATCTTCACTTACCCTTTTATATAATTACCTTGCTTAATATGTCACTTAGCGAATGGTAACGCGAAAATCGCTATCGTAATTCGACTCAGTTTTCCCACTCAAGTACAACACTTTGCAATAGATACATACACCCATCCATTTTTTTTTTTTTTTTTCTATGGGACTTCCTCATCGCAATAAGCAAATATGAATGGTGTGATATATTTTCGATCTAATTAAATTAGGTTGGTTTTGTCGTTAATCAAGGAGCTTAGCGTTAATAGAAATGCGTCTTATACAAAAAATATTTCCTGTGTAAGAGCACCACATAAAGAAAAGAATTTGAACATAGGATGTGTTGTATACCATGACATTCATCGCTAACCTTTACACGTGTGTAAGCTACACATAAGCGCCATCCTTCTCCGCTCCAGTTTTGTACCGGTGGATTTCTACTGTGCTGCCATCTAGTAGTGTAGGGCGGGGACATGATCCGTAATATTACATTCTCGCTCTTCAATTCGAAACAGCGCGACATAACGATAAATAATAATAAACACTTATTTGTGGCACAAAATCAGATATTAGCTGTTAGATTTAATGTACTTACGCCTTAAGTTTTGTGGTAATTTTTTTTTAAATTATTAGTTTGAATTCTGTTTACGAAAATCAGGTTGCATACGAGTTTGTTTCTGCGCATGGGCATTTCATATATTAGTTGTTTTTTTTTTTTAATAATATTAATCGACTTCTCTTCGCTGTGTTAGATTCCCGTTTAGTTGACATGACTATATTTTGCAGAAAGATAATTTTTCTGAGTAAAATAATAACAAACCTGAAAAATTTAAAGATAAATTTAAAAGAATTTCTAAAGACAAAATCTTAATTTAAATGTCTGAATCTTATTTTTATTTATTTATTTTGTACTAATGTATTATTTTTTATGGACTTCTCTGGAATAATATTGTGTTTAATATACAGCATGAAGTAGCAATTGAAGTTTAAAAAAACAAATGGAACCGCAGAAAATTTCTATTTTTTTCCATCCCACCAGATGGCGTATACATGCGCTAAGTAACGCTGACCTTAAGAACCACAGGGTTGCTTAGCACGTGTATACGCTATCTGGTTTGAGGGGGGGGGGGGAATAGAAATTCGACATCTGTATCGTGAGGGACCTGCGTATTATTTAATAACAACCAGCAGTCAACTTGGCATGTATTCCTAATTCTTGAAAGCCAGCTGGATTAAAAGCTAATCTTATAGCAATAATTTCCCTGGTTTCATCGGTGATGAGGATTGTGGTGTCCAGAATTGTTATACGTCTCACAAAGTCTCAAATGGTTTGAAATCCGGCGATTGAGAAGATAATTACTAGCCTGTTTCCTGGTACGTTTGATTGCACATTATCAACGTGGCCATCACTTTATGGTTAGAAATAACCCTAAAAGGATACATATGATCAAAAATATTTCTAAATATCATTCTATCACTTCTTCAGAAATATCAGTAGTGCTATCCAGATTCCACATCATACAGCTATGAAGAGATGCGTAGGGTTGGTTGGTTAGTTGATTTGGATTTACAGCAGAATCAACTCAGACTATGAGATTAGCGTGTGTGTGTGTGTGTGTGTGTGTGAAGGATCCATTACCACTTGTGATTTTTGCACTTTAGCACTGAAGTTTGTACGAAAGAAAATAAAATCTAAAATCATCGGAATTATTCCTCCGTATCATAGCCAGAAGGACGATAATGTTCTTTGGCTGTCTTTCTTCTGTATTTCGATTTTCGTCTAGAACACTACTAATTTTTTTCAGCTGAAGGTGAGCCTAGACGGTTAGATGTAGCGGAAGCATTTAACTATGCAAAATTCACGAGTCCTCATCTTGCAAGACAACAAACTAGCTAATGAACATACGCAGTTAACAGATATAACATATTCGTCTTCATAGGCTTAGTTACTTTGGCGAAATTCTCACTTCATCTGAATTCATGTAATTAGTGCCTGTTTTCTTGCTTCAATAGTCGTGGGTTTTAACAACGTTGGATTTGTTTTTTTGATTCAATAAAACAAATGGTTAAGAATACGATAACAACTACCAAACATCATATTTCGCATTACTTGCTTGTGATTCGAGTCGATACGAATTAAGTTTAGGATGAAGGTATCAGTGATTTGTTAGACAGTGGAACGAAGAACTTAAGAGTTCTTTCTAGTTTTTTTAACCATTTTTATGTATTTTAACTATAGGCTTTGACAGTTTTCTGATTTCCAAAATTGGTGGTTCCTTTTTTGTATCTTCTCAGTCATCAGCAATAGAAGATTTTTTTTTAGAAAGCGATTATACCACATATTCTCTCGTCTCGAAGTGGATTTATTTTTGCATATGTAGATAAGGTGCATAGAAATCTCCAAGCGTAATTTACAACTCATTCAAGTGATCCTGCATTTTTTTTTAAGAAAGTAAATGAGCGAACTGAAAGTGTTAAAAGTGCATCCTTTTGATAATGTTGAAAGAGGAACAAACTTTGTTTACGTAGAATGCTCGCGATAGAACGATGACCTCCACCTTTACAACTCAGATATTATCCTTGAAAACATGTCCCCCCCCCCGCCTTTACCACGGAAGCTTATCATGTGCCATATGAAGCTGATTAGAGATAATA
The DNA here is from genome assembly GCF_054136105.1 of Typopeltis vanoorti. Lineage (NCBI taxonomy): Eukaryota > Metazoa > Arthropoda > Arachnida > Uropygi > Thelyphonidae > Typopeltis > Typopeltis vanoorti. The sequence goes on along the minus strand of NC_143571.1, from coordinate 67,585,098 downwards.
TTTAATCTGTCGAAGGACAGCTTTTTTGGTGATGCAAACAGTTTTCTGAAAGAAAAGCTGAGCTCTGAATATTGGCTTTAGTTGTTATTACAAAAAAAGCTGATTATTTTATGTAACATCATTCTCTTTTTCATCATCATCATAAAAGATAATTTATTTACTGGGATCGTTTTCATACATTTGAAAGTTTAGCGAACTCAGTTGAGTCGTTATCTCGAAAACATCCATCAAAATAGAAGCATCGTCATATTTGCATTTTACGTGGAAAATGTATTTTTCAAAAATTATCTTGAAAGTATTTTTAAAATAAACCAGGACCATTTAACTTACGCTTGATGAAAGTAAATTGTAATCGCTGATATTATAAAACAACCGAAAGAATAAAAGTGGCATCATTCACTATACAGGGAAAAGGCCTATTAAATCAACGAGCTTTTCTTCCAGATCTCGGTGCTAAAACCTTAGTTCCGAACAAAGCAATCATCTGCGCAGAAAGCAAAGGTCAATACTATCATTAATTTGAAATAATAATAATGATGCGAATTGGTAATATATTTTTAATTACAGTAGTTTAGTTAACTTTATTCATTATGAAAAATTAATTATATTTTTATTGGAGATCACTCAAGCAGCATTGTTAAAAAGGAGTATTAGTTTATTTTAAGTATCGAATTATATTTTATTTTATAATTGTTATATCTCGTATTAGCAGATGAAAGTTCGTAAAAAAAGTGCAAGAGGCGGCTACTATTATTATTTTTATTTATTTATTTGATAATGGATTCAGAATCAGCATGGTTGAACAGTGAAATGATATTATTTTTACCCTTCTTTCGAATCATTCCCAGATTTGTTTATCATAAGAAACTCGGTTTCTGTTTTGTCAGTTAACTGCGTGTCTTCGCTGTCCGATTTGCCTGTTTTGAGGTGATAAAAAAATCCTATCTTTTTTTGCAGGAGAAACTTTGCCACCTCTATATGAGACAGCTAGCCTACCTTTAGTTTGAAAACCTTTATAAAGATTCTGCACGCCAGACAGGATTCAGTCTTTTTAAGCAAAGGGCATTGTCCTTGCCGACTCAACCTACGAAGGCGCATCGATGCTAATAGATACCCGGTTCGTCATACTGCTGTGGGGAAGGAGTGATAGTAATCTTTATAGTTCGCCATCACTCGACTACTCGATATTTGAAATCATATTTCGTATCTTATAATTTTCAATCATGTACCGTTATCATATGTTTATCGTTGTAGCTCCACTAAGCACTGTTATAATGAAGGTTAATCCAAAATTGAATTCTGCATTTCCAGCATCCTCTTGATGCTGCTATTTAGCAAGAGTTCTTATTTTATTTCTGTATAATATTTAAGACATAATATGAACTTCGTATTGTATATAATCTGAGGTTAAGATGAATTCTGAAACTGCACACACATCTCTCTCTCTCTCTCTCTCTCTCGAATATTTACCACAAGCTAATGTGAGTGTAAGACGCTTCTCTGCTAATTCCTTCAGTGATGGACGATTTCAGAGCGTGAGATTCTTCCGAATCTAGGTCATTTCACAGGCGGAGTACCGTTAGAGGGACCGACTCAGGAAGTTCGGAGAGTGGGAAGTGGTAGCCGCTTTCTGTAAAGTGTCTTGAATACTGAGGTTAAAAAACCGAGAGATAATACCGACCCTAATAATGTGTGCAAGCCCTGGTGGTGACCTTTTGGCCCTCGCGTCGTGACAGCGAGGCCATTGCCCTTTAAAAGCATCCCCTCGTCCCCTATTTGGATTTTGGCGACGGGGGAGTGGGGGATAAGACGGTGATCCTTCAGGTAGATCGGAAGTGAAAGCAGTTCGGTTATTTCCTCTTCCTGAATCCCTTTGTGGACTGTAGTCAGTGCCCTGAACAATGGCCAAAGGACAGGTAAGGTGAGAAGCCTGGCTGCCCTCTTTCACACAGACTAATATCGGGCGCTTTTTTTGGACAGCCAGAGCAAGTTCTCGTTTTCTGATGGAAGAACACCGCGGCTCTGTGAACGATTTTTTTAGATTTTTTTGTTGCAATAATTCATATATTAAATAAATGATTTGGCTGAAATGACCAGGTTTAGTTACGCAGTTTATCGAGTGGAATAAACAGACCTCACATTTAATATTCAGTTTTGAACTTTATCTTCTCTGATCATTGTATGAAAAACTGAATTTTCATTACGAAGTTGGGAAAATATCAAACTAGCAATGAATTGATACTTGAAGATATTAATTACGTCCACTTGGCGACTTCCATAAACATTCGTTTATACTTAGGGATGGAGGCTATACAGATTACAGAACCCTTTAAAGAAATTCGCATGGAGATCTTATAAATATATTTTGCAAAAAGTTCAATATGATATCCATTATCTGTAAACTCTGATCCGCAAACAAACCCCGAATTGTTTCATACAATTTCAAGTCTCCGAGAAGCAAGATGGGTGGTATTGAAAATCATTTGCTGCCTAAAGAAATTCACAAACGTTTCATGGTGTAGTTGGTGTTTGAATCCACAGTCTTCAGTAGTAGTAAAGAAGAGAATTCCCCTAGTGAAGACAAGCATATGCAGAAAGCAGACACGTGATCGGAGTGAACTAACAATGAAGAAGCAGAATTAAAAGGCAGTATCAACAAGAATAAACTTACACCACTTGAATGAGTGAGGTGTAGCGTGTGTGATTTGTTCACATCCATGAATCTGTGCATACTCATAGACTGATTAAACAAAGTCAGTTGTCACCATGAGACCAACAATGTCGAGAGAGAGAGAAGTGGAGGAGGGCACATTAAGGGTACAACAATGGTTTAGCGACGATGTTAAGAACAGTAAAATACACATCTTAGAACTAAATGAACATTTTGCATTGGTATATTACCTGGATCAACTACAACTCCTAGAATCGAAGATGCAACAAATGGCGGACTTGGAATCACTGGCAATAGATTGTGTGGTCCTGTGAATTAAGATTTTTGCTCTTTAGCACAGTGAGGAGAAAGGATTAGACAAGTCTGTGAAGCTTGGCTCCTGGATGTCTTGCCTTTGTGGTTCAAGTACAATAAGTATGGGGGAAGGATGAGATCTTTAGTATCGTCTATTTGAAAATAGTGTAGTAGAGCATGATCGGAGATCATACTATGTTCCAGACAGACCTGATTCTGTTGTTTGACAATTAATTTATTCTCTTAATTGTCAGTCATTCACTATTATTCTCTTAATAGTCTTAATTTATTCTAATATTCTACAGAATGACATACATGGGGGGCTGAAAAGTTCTGATAAACATCTAGAACAAAAATGGTATTAAAGCAACTGCTATTACCTCAAGAAAGAACATATCTTAAAACCCTTTTAACCCTCATGTTTCGTTCTTCATGGTGATCCTTCACCATGGTCTTTATCAGAACTTTTCGGCTCCCCCCCCCCCTCGTATAACTGACTCTTATTATCAGGTGGTTGTAACGGTTTGTTAGAACAGTTCGGAAAACACAACCATGGATTCATCACATGATTTGATTATCACATTCCTTAATCCCACAAAGTACCGCAATGTTTACTGAATTCAATCTCATTCTTATACAAGTTGAGAAGTTTTCGCGATTCAGAGAAGGCTGAATTTCATGACGCGATAGCTCTGTGTGGAGGGTAGGGGAGGATCAAGTCGTTGTTGTTGACATTGCACTTTTTTTTTTTCACCGGCTGAGTATTTTCAATACTGAGTAGAAATAACAACAAAAGTTGCGTAATGTTTAGATGGAGATGGGACTCATTCGCAGAAAACATATTTACGGATGAAGAGAGTGGACAAATTTTTTCTGTATAATATCTAAATTATAATATGAACTTCGTATTGTATATAATCTGAGGTTTATATACATGTTAAGTGCTAAATCTGTAAAATAAAATAAAAAAAATTAAAAAAAAATATATATATATACACAATATTTAGACATTTTGCACGTTAATTGTTATACTGACCCTACTGTGTTATATGCCAAATGTATTTTCATTTTTATTATTTATTTATTTATGTATTGCCTTTCCTTTAGATAAACATAAATATTACATAGCTGCCTCTTAAGTAGTAAGAATATAACACGGTCGACATACCGTGCATTCTTATCACATACAAGACATTGGAATCTATTAACCAACCCCGGAAGATAATAAGACAATTATTAACTGGAGCATAGAGCCTTTAAAGGAAAAATAATCGAAACAACAAAAATAATAGACGCATGTAAACAACAAATTGCTGTGGATCAAACCTTGCTTATCTAGTTTTGAACTCGTGCATACACCCTCTCACCAAGTTTCAGGAATTGGTAAGGATACTCACTTCTGCCGAAAAGGGAAAGTTTTCACCTACTAACCTTGAATTTAACCACCACCCGATATGTTTCACTGCTCAATGAGGCCTCATCAGGGACCATGGCGGGGGAGGGGATGACCTCGCTCGCCACTGAAGCCTCTTTGTTGCAAACTGCAAATAATCTTGCCTGATAAAACTCCGCACTGCATGCGTAACGTATACACTAAGAATATAAGGATAGGAGTAGGGAAAAGTTGATTGTAATACGTGAGGCATATCTTGAAACGTAACATTAAAAAAAAAAGAAAGAAAAACGCAGGATCTGTAATAATAATAACGCTGAAAAGAAATACGGGCAAAGAATTTCGAATGAATCGTGTGTTGAAGGAACTGTAAACTATAATAATATATCGGGTTTTTAAAGCCGTATGATAAAAGAATAACCATTTCAGCTATTCTGAATACTCCCACTACTCATAAACCACGAGTTTAACATCTTCGGATGTTCACTATCTCCACGATTCTCAGGATCGAATTTTTTACTATTACACTTTTTTATTATTTTTTTTATTTGTCTTTTCGTTCTCCTTCTTCACACTTCGAAATTTTAAGAGTGAAAAAATTGTAAAAAAAAAAAAAATCCCATGTGTGAATTAACAGCTTCTGTTGTCGCTGTTATTCTTAGAGAATAGCAAAATTTGAAAATATAGCAGGGCGTTACTCTTGGCAGGTGCCGAACACATGCCCAGTATCGCCATCGTTCACCGGCTGTCATAAAACATGTTGCTGTAAAAGAGCAACATCCCACCGCAGGTCACTTTATGTTAATCTTAGCCATGATCGTTTTGTGCTGGGAAATATTCCTTTACCTTGGGAAAATGATGATTTTTATGACTAAAGTGAGTACACTTTGGCTATGTAGAGTGTGGAAAAAATTGTTTTCTGGAAGATTGGAATGGCTTTGCGGTCATACATTTCGGCTTCTGGCCACTTAACTGAAGAGATAAGGACATTTATTGGGAGCCTACGAGTGGCCAACAACCAGAAAACTGCTAAGTTTTCTGTGATAGTTCTAGAAAATTTATTAAATTTGTTACGGTAGAATGGCTAAATTTATTACATTTCCGATAATATACAGATCAGTCCATTACTTTCTGTATGAAAATACATATCCTTCCCAAAATAGACGATTGGTAATAACGATTGAACTATGCAGTATATGTCCATGGATAAACTCCCTGCTGGTGACATAAAGCAGGTTACGATGAAATTTCACATGCCATCTTTTTTTATTATTTTCGAAACAACAGTTTATTGTTTGTTTGTTTTTTTATTATTATTTAAAGTTCATGAATGAGCTCTCATAGTATGCCATGGCAACTTTTTGATAGCAACAAAAAATGTGAATAATTATTTTCTCAAACCAGCCTTAGAACATACGTATGCCAAACTCAGATATGCTCACAATATCAGCGTTGTTATTTATCTCTAGGTTAAGCCAATGTCAGGCCAAAGGAAATAGAGATTACAGGATTGCTGTCAATTAAATTGGCATTACAATTCTGAAGTTACAATTAAAGGCATACAATCGCTTTCATGGTACATATACACAGCAGAAGAAGCCCTACGTTCACAAGGCATCTAGGTGGAGTGTAGATTCAATTCTTCTTATTGACATATTTGTTTCAAATAATAAGATATTTGATTAACCACAGTTTAATAAGAAAATCATAAGCATAAAATTCACTATGGCGACTCGATCTCTTATCGTATTTTACTATTTACGAGACCTTTATTTTTCATTTTCGTTAAAGGTAATTTGAGTTATGATGCCTTTTGCACCGCTTCAAATCATTCTTTGATGATGCTTGTTAAGTCAATATTTTTATTTTCGGATTTCTAAGATTAAAATGGTGTAGTTAAAAAATATATAATGTGACATAAATAGCCAATAGGAGATGCCTCGTTTGAAACTATAAAATTCTTGTTATCCTCCATTTACCATTTGTATTGATCATAACAGAGTTATCTGATAGTCACAAATAGTTTGCATGATGATCAGGATAGTTTCGAATGTGCAAATACTATTTCGTTTCCACATTAAGCGTGCTTTTATTTCAATTTCGTTTTGCCAATATTGGTAAAAATGTTTGATATATTGTGGTGCCATCTCTCGGTTGCACGTGGGACTATAATATACTTTTCGATATATCAATGTATTATATAGCCATTTACTACTTCTACTTGCATTTTTTTTTCACGAAACATATACTTTTTATGACATTTTGTTATCTCTTTTTTTTTTCTTTCGGGAATTTCTTTAAATCGTATTATCTAAATAGCGCTGTACTCATCAAGTGCAGTGTTTTGTAGAGTATGGCGAAGCGATTTACAAACGAAGTCCTTTGCAGTGTACGGAATTCTGCTATCACGAGTACAAGATACTCAGCGAATTATTGATTGTGCGATAATTTATGAAACTTGAGGATCTTCACATATTTTATTACATTCGTTATATCAAAGTTCAAACCTTTGCCGTTTCAATTCGTCTTTAACCACACGCTGGTAATGGGAAAGATATCTCAGTAGTATTTTGAAGCGATGGTCGTCTGTGTAATTTGGCAAGGTTGATACGCGCACAGATCGTTCTGTAAACCAGGTGTATCGCATAAAGATCGTACAGGTGTATGACGTAAGTCATTAATTTTAATTTTCCCTTTTGTGTATTGTACTTGTGACTTTCTATACCTTTATCAGTGTGTGGTTGAAAGAATAGGCAGTATTTTATTATATATATCCACCAATCTTTCCTCGTCAGTCCATTAACACTATCTCAGTATCTCCCGTTCTTCAGCAAATCATAATGATAACCAATATGCAGAAGACCAAATGAGTCTGAATTCAATTTGATAATTTTTCATATCCTGGACCAATCATTTCATTACCTTCCATCTGGTTTTATTCTTCTACGTTATTTCTTTTCTCTCTTACATCTGATCTGGTGATGAAACACTCCTCCAAACAGTGTGTTTACTTTCTCCCTTGTAGAAGATTGAAAGAAATATCCTCATTCTATAATCCAAACTTTGATGCCAGTGTGCGTTCTATGCTATTCCCACCTTTATTGTCACTCCTATCAAACTCCCTTTACAAACTTCCTTAATGTCTTAAAGGTGTGTTACGTGTAATGCCATTCCAGTTTTCCCTCAGAACTTCTATTTCTTTCCTTGTAGTGTTGACCTTTCTTCGTACTCTCATGCTAGCTTCTTTCCTTCTCCATTCATTTACTTGTCTTCCCTTTAATGTCACTATTTTTGCGCATTTATGGCTTTTCTAAGTATCACTTTTAAATTTTGGACAAAGATTTGTTAATAGCTTTCTCCTTTGGTTTGTTCTCTTTCGTGCTTTGTTTTGATTTGTTGTACTTTCTTTGCATCCTGTTCCAACTTTTTTGTGTCCTCATTGCTTTTTGAGTATCAGAAGTCGATGTTTATCCCCATCTTCTTCCTTGCGAATGCATAAACATTCTTTAAAATATAGGATTGACTTCTAAATTTTCAACACTCCCAAGTGGTTTTATGTAATCACGTGGGGCCTTACCATTATCCTTATTTAACGTCATCGTTTACACATCCGCCCCTTTCTCTCAACGTTCGTATTCTTTCTATTCTTCACCCTGATCTTTCTGGCTTCTAAAGTGTAAATTATCTTATACGAATAAAGTAGTCAGCTTGAGATCTATCTCTTAAATTTTGTACGTGTGTTCACGATCTGGGTTGACCTGTTTTACAGCAGTGGGAAGTGACCAGGAGAAAAGATCCTGCCGTCTGAGTCCAAAGACCTGTTAACTTATCCCTGTCTAAAAGGTCTTAAGAAAATATCCTCCCATGACATAGGGAATTGAAACCCAGGTCTCTCTCTTTTGTCATATTTATTGCATAAGCAGTTCTTTCTCATAATTTTGTGGTTTAGAAAAATATATGATTTTCTTTTCTTGTGTTGGTCTTTTGATTTCCTCTTAGTACTTATTATTATTATAGAATATTTTTAAAGCAATTTTGGTCACGTTTTAGTGGATATGGAGAATGAGGTTTTCTTTTCCTCATTCTCCATATTCCACACTTGCCCATCCGATCGGGAAAAAAAAAAGTTTAGTGTAATTCATGGTTTGCTGCTGCATATCACGAACTTCAACGATGTACGTACCAGTCACAGCGATTCTTACTTTAATGTAGCTTGAGTTGCTGATTATCCTTATTGTTGTTTAGGTAATGTGCATCTGCCGTTTTGCAAAACTCCAGACGTTCCGGACTACTGACATATCTATACTACCCATGGTCCGTTCTTGTCATCTTCCTGGATCTTAGTGAGGCGACGCCCTCACATTTCCGTTGGCTGATAAACTTACCTGCAGTTGATGCAGTCTTATATCACAGATGGATAAAGATTGATATTGCATTTTGCGCTAAAACCTCTTTTCCACACGCCATTTAATACAAAGATGAAAAGTCGATTTTATGGATATATTGGTGGATTTCGTTCTTAACAGGGAAAGGGTTATTTCTACGCAATGTATATATCGCATATGAAAAACAAATATTTTTCTTATTTAATATAGTATAGATCTATGAAAAATGTAAAATTTCTCTTTTTTTTTTTTTATTCTGCCTTCTTCGTTTTAACTCAGTTGGCAAAAACTAATTATTTATCGAAAAGCTTGTAAGTTGGAATTCCCAACATGAGGGGATGCCTGTTGTGACTCGTGTATATTTTCTAGTCTGTTTTCGTAGGGATAACTCTATCATTTCGGTATGAGACCGCAAACAAGGCAGAACTCGAACCTAGGTCTTTCCATCCAAAGAACATTACCATTTGAGTAATTGTAGGAGGAATCACCTGTGAAACAGTTTCATGCAAATATGATAACATTCTTTTAATCGTCCGATCGGACAGGACATATTGGTGAAGAACAACTGGATTTTTGATAAATAGCCTCAAGAAATTATGGGAATATAATAAGGTCTTAATTTAAGTTTAAGTGATCTTGAAAAAATTATATAATAAATTTCAAAGTGAACAGATATTGAGATCTGTATAATGTAAGGGAATCTTATAAAGAGTGACATTTTTATCGCTCATTATGAAGTGTCCCTATTTAAATTGGACTCCGGCCACTTGCTAGTAACAATTAACTAAGAAATAATCTAAATCCAAACTATTGTGATAGCAATTGAAGTGTCATATTAAACTTTCAACTTTGTGTGTGTGTGTGTGTGTGTGTGTGTGTGTGTGTGTGTGTGTGTGTGTGTGTGTGTGTGTGTGTGTGTGTGTGTGTTCATAGTAGGCATAAACATCAGATAACAAGATAAGTAATAATTTCAAAAAGAAACTGTGAAGGTTTTGGCCATCATTATGTTCATTCATTTCAACAGATTGAATTGCACAGTAAATTGATATTGCCTATTGATTTATGCTTTCACGTGATTGTTTTAGTAGAGACGGATTCACCAAATTCTTATTCTCTCTACGTAAACGGATTCCTTTCCCCCTACTGACAAAACCCATTAATAACTTTGAAGGTGTTGATATTCGCTCAACAAACCTTACTTCCTTGCTGGTCAGATTGGCCAAGCAGTTAGAGTCGCTGCTCTCCAGTCAACATGCTGTAGCTTCATATCTCCTTGTGGCTTGGATGCTTACAAATGTATTTAGGTGTAAGATGAGTTTTTTAATCTTCTGAGGATTGTGAAATCCTGCTTATTGAAGGTCTGAAATGGTTTTTGAAAAGTTCCATGTTTGGTCTCTAGAGCGCTAACTTGTATAAACTTTCCCTTACCCGGATATGAATGTGCTAGAAGTTTACAACTTTTCTGGGTAGAATCTTCGTAATTACGGTGTTTATTTTACATCTCTGCTGGCTCTACAGTGATTAATTTCCACTACATTCGAGAACCTGCTTACTTGAGCATTACTTCCTTCTCTCCTTCCATCTGCTAGAGCACTGGGATACGATTGTTTTCGGGTGGTCTGGTTGGTTATGTTCTTTCCTGTTTGTTCTTGCCCTTAATGCGATAATCTACAGTCGTTCCTCGTTGTGGTCTGATAGCACTTTTTGTTTCACACAAGAGCATCTGATACGGTGATGACCCATTTTCATCCAGAGGTGCAGATGTTCTGCACTTTTTTCATGCTGCTAATTTTTATATATTAGTCGTGTCACTCTTTCCTCTATATAAATTATTGTGGAGCCAGCTGTTTAAAGATAATTTAGTGATACAATCAGTTTGATGAGACAAGAACAATGTCTGGTCCAGACTCCAATTAAATGATGCAGTACGTGAAAAGCTTCCTTTTTTTAAACAAATAATATCTTTCTTTTTCACTTTATTCCAATCTCTCTGTGGTCTTCTTTGTAGTAAAAATTATTATCAGTTCAGTTAAATTTAACGATATAAGTATTTAATAATTAATCAGTAATAGTTAGTAATAAGCCAATTGTTAAGAAATAATTTAACTATGTTATTAGTATTTTAAAATATAATAAAGTTGAATATTATATGTTTTAAAACGGGAGTTCTGAAACGGTTACCTTTTTGTTTTGTTTCCTTTTTTTCACTTAATTTATCCATGTAGAATATATTAATTTGTAATCGTGTGCGAAGGAACACTAATACTAAAAAAAATCGTTTCTGTATGCTGAGAAAGACTGTCAGACTTCCTGTAAATTTATTGCTTGTCAATAGGAAGAATGTAATAAACGCCTTGACAATCAATACTTGCTAAAACACTAACATATGTGGTCATAGTGATTACAGTTAAGGCACTCAACTTCCCATCGTCTTTTCTCTCAGTTAAGCTCTCTAATTTGAACGAACTTCTTTTTTTTTTATCTTTAATTTTTTACTTTTCCTCCCCTCTCTTTTCGACGAACCAGTGAAACGGTTCACGAGGCGGATTAACCCTACACTCTGATTGAATATAAATTTGCTTCTTCGGGTGTACAAGTATTCCAACCGCACTGCTTAAGGAAATCGATTTACATCGCCATACTCGCGAAACATGCATTTAAATGCTGCCAATGCTAAAAATGGTTTCTTCCCAATTATAAATGGAAGTTAATCTTCGCGGCCTAGCTTTATGACTTCCAACTTTGTTGAAAAACAGTCATACGACTTGTGAAATACTTGAATAATCTATCGTCCATGGTATACTGAAACAGCTTTTTTTTTTTTCCTATTTAATGAAAAAAGCTTCCAAAAGTTGAACAGTTAAACGTGATAATTTTCTTAATAATTTACATCTGAAATCCAAAAAAGGTGTTTACGTAGCTAGCAACGAAGGTTTATCCATTTCATTTTGTTCCTCCGTTTAACTCTGCTATTCGCTTATGGTTCAAATTTTGTACCTGTGAGGTTGATGGATTAAAATGTTCATGTTTTGGAGCTCTTCAGTTTTTCTAAGATTCCAACGCCATCGGAAACCTATCCATTAGTGTGTATAATGATCGAATCGAATTGTAGTATATTAAAGAATAAAAAAACATTGGTTTTGTGTATAAACGTCATACAGCGCTAAGTATTGGAATTGAGTTGAATTCAATATTGGAATTGAATTGTCCTGTAGGAATACTAAATGAAATCCCATCTCTCATTCTTCAGTTATATCAAGCCGTATCACTGTGCCTCCGCGGTTTACTCGGAATAACAGCAGTGCTCTGTATAAAGACCTGGATTCGAATCTCGTCTGAGACTTTAGAAATGAAGGACTTTGCTTCTGAAGGTGAGTTAACCTGTCCCATAAATAGACGCTTGCTCTCATTGCTGATTTATCATTAAAAAAATCTAAATGTTTAATAATTTGGTGGATTAGCGTGTCCACATTGGCCAACAACCAATATCGAGATTAAAACAGCATGAAAAACAGTCAAGTGGTGAATGGCAACTGATAATCAACAGATGACACTGACGTGGAAGCCTCGGCAATTAAAGATTCATTTCCTGGGCAGAAATTAATGTATTTTATCAACCTTAGAAATTTTACTCTAATTCGAGATCGATGCCAAGAATAGGTGGATGTATACGAGAAATAAATATGATTAATATTTGGAATAAAATATGAACATTTCATATTTCAAATAAGCAGTATTATAATAAATATTTTCAAGCAGTTCCTGAAGAAGAAATTAGCACCTCGGATAGCGAAATGTAAAGAATATTCTGAAGTTGTTACTTCAGCAGAATAGGGAAGAGATTGGTCTGTTCTTTTGCTTGTTTAATGAACTAACATTTAGAGCCCTTTGAATGAGGGAGAATCCCCTACTCCTTAGTATGCCATCAGATCATAACTATGGCGATGTTGTTCTCAAAGGATCGTTCTGTCAAGAAATTCTGAGTAGTTTTATTTTTTTGGGGGGGGGGGAATGGTGAGATTATACAGAATGAATGCTATACTATAATGACAAGAAAGAAAACGATGTAGATCTGAAATGGGAGAGAGAGATGTGATTATTCATATGATATTTTAACTTTTTTTTTACCTGTTTTCTACCTGTTTGATTTTAGTTATTAGATCATAAAAATGTAGAATACTTCACTGCGTCCATATATAAGTAGCAGTAAATGCCTATATGAATATATATATAATTAAATGATAATTTTCTTCTTAGCCAATAGATGCCGCCACGGGTTTTTACAAGCTTTTTCACTCGCCTATTCAATAGAAGATATTTTAATTTCTATTTTTTTTTTTTTAGAACGTTTTGCTTAATTAAAACCATGAGCGCAGACGCAAAAACTAGGAGTGAGAGAGGAAGGCCACTTTAATACAGATTAGGGACATCAATCTTTGTTCGCAATTTCGTAACAGGAAAAAAAAATTGTATTTGTTTAAACAAATAATTTTTACTTAAATTAAACAATCAGTGGAATTCCAGGTTCTGAGAAAAATAGAAGTGCCACGTGGAATTTAAAAGCCTAGAAATAAACGATTTGATTCTGTTAGATACAGGCCATGGGGTATTCTAATTGCTTTGAATATACAGCAAGAGAACTGCCATGATACCTGTACAAAACTATTTTATTATACAATAATATTTAACAGTGATCTCCATCCGGTAGATGATACATCTTTTTCAAAAAAAAAAAAAAAAAAAAAAGAAAGGAAGTTTTATTCAAAATTGTAATTTTTTATGCTTTGATCAGATCATGGTTTAATTATGAGTATGTCCAAAGTTTTTAGAATATTGGCTTGATTACAACGGGAAAAAAAGATATTTCCTCTGGTTTGCTTCAAAAATCACGTGTGTGTGTGTGTGTGTGTAAACCATAACCCTAAACCATTTAAATTTCAGTTAGGAGAAAAAGAACTTGTTAACATTATATTCTTCATTAATGTTAATATACTATAAATGACAATTAAAGCAAATAGCGTGAAATTTTGATCGTATTTTTTTTAATATAAATCTTAAGTTTTATTTGAGGTATCAATGGTGGTATTGTATGGGTGTTCTTCATTTAGACTTTGCATTATTATATCACACAATCCAGCAAAGTGTGTGAAAATATATGAAAGTGACTTTCTTTGACAAGCCATCGGTCTTAATTTGGTGATTGTCAGCATCCTAAATAAAGACTCGCAAATGATAACAGAATATTGTTCATCATCGATTTCTGGTGTATACCCTCGAGGGACATACCACATAGGAAATTAGTTATCTGTTACTATCACACTGTCAGTAGAATAGGAAACAAGTAACTGTGCATCTAAATTGGTCTTTCATTTGCCACCTGATTCGATGAGCTTTTCATTTTAATCTTCTACTCACTCCTAACTACACCCTCCCCCATCTTTTGGTGTTTCTCTGAGTCTTTTTTCTGCTTATTTTCTCGAAACACTTTTCTTGTTGATGTTTCATAATCTGTTCTATTGAACTGACAATACCATCTTAGATAAGTTCCTCTTACGCATTCTTGAATATTAATGATGCCATTCTTATATCTTAATTTTTGATATGGTTCTGCAACTGATGCTATCTGTTCACTCTCCTAATTTTGATCTATTTTCTATATTTACTGCGCCATCTTTGCAAAGGATTGTGCATCATTAATCAAATGTGTCACCAGTTTTACAGCTTCTCTAATGCAGACGTTTTTTGTTTTCATTCATAGTATTTCTCTTTGCAGTGTTAATTTTTCATTCCGAACTTATTATAACGTTATTTAATTTAGTTAAAACTCTTGAAGACTTATAGAAGACATATTTAAGAGGATAATTTCATCTGCATGAAGTAAAGAACTAAGTTTCATATATCCTATTTGATTATTGAATATCCTATTTAATAAAACTTCCTTTATAGAGAAATTCCTCTATAATTTTCCAATCGGATTTATTTTCTGTATTTTTTTTATAAATTAATAACAATGATAGTTCCACTCTGATCATCTAGGATTCCGAATTTCTTCTAAATCATGCGGAGTCATCAAAAGTTGTATACCTCCATTGCGAAAATTTCAGACTGAATATTATGTACTCCAGCTGTTTTTATACTGTTCTCTGATAAGGTCCCCCCCCCCCCCACACACACACTTGTAGTCTTGAAATGTACTCATGATTTTAATCCTAGATGTTTTCTACCATCATTTTTTTGCTGTTTCCTCATCATCCTTTCAAAATTGTGATTTCTCTCCATCATAACTAAGCTCTTTCCCACCTCCAATACATTTTATCATCTTCATTATAGTTATTTTCCATATTCTTTCCGAAAGAATATTTCCCAAACTAAAAGTTTTTTAATTGTCTTTACACCTTTCTTTATTATTTATATCCAGAACTTTCTTTATTATTTATATTTTTCATGGACTGTCTCTTTATCTTTATATTAACACCATGAACCTTTTGATTTTCCCATGTTTTCAGTAACTTTTCCACATGTTTCCTTGACTGAGTCGAGTAGTGTTTTCTTCATATGTTGCTGTCTCTCTGAGGTTTTACTGTCGTTTCGTTTTCAATCTCTTCGCTTTCCCCTAATCATTGTGTATTCGAGTCTGCACTTCATATCTGAAAGTTGCTCGAATTTGGTTCTTTTCAAAAGATGAGAAGAATCAAATTTGACAAAAGATCGGGCTTCTCACCATTTCCTTTCTAGCTATGATTCTCAAGTAATTGCCGCTTAAGTTCACATATTTTCTGTCATTGCAATTTAAAACACTTCTGTAAATACAAATCAACAACATTCAATATAAATTGTATAATATATAAAATATCTCTGGCGTGTACCATCGTTTTTATTTTGTGATGATGAAATCTACTTTGACATTTCATGCAAATATTAACTACAGATAAGTACCCACTTTTAAGTGTTGCCCACCTCTTCTTCGTCAGAATTTTTTTTTTTTCAGGGACTATTAAAGGGCCATTATCGATGCAATGGTACCGATCTTCATTTTAATAATTATATTTTTTTAACCCACTTGTTTTAGATCTTCTCTATGAACAGTCTGTTTTGGATCACAGGAATCGAGTACTTTGGAAAGATTGATAAGCCGTTCGATGCTAACAAATTATTACAAATCAGTTATCAAAACATATTTTTAAGCATAATTTGATGTATATGCACAATTACTCTCTTCATTCAGATTGTTATGAAGAAATTGCTCTTGCCTTGTTTGGGGAAAGAGATTTTTAGGTGGGGGAAAGGTATGGAAACGTTATCAAAACCTGCAAATTCAATTCACCAAGGTACGTGATTATTGCAAAGTTCACTTGAGATGGATGCCACATGGTTGTTGTAAAACAACAACAGTTTGACAACTCGGTATGTGGACCACATAGAACAGCTGTCTGATAGGTGATGAGTGCCCTTGACCAGAAGGAGCCAGCTGGACTCCAGCTTCTGCATCTTGGAGTATGTTTTGATGATGTTCCTAGAGTAACCTACATTTTCCTTCAGCAAACCATTCCTAAATCAAAATTGGCACCACATAACTTCCATCGTTCCTTTTGAGGTTATGGCAGCACCTGGCATCCGAATCTTAACACACCTCGTGACATTGTCATGCTAACCACTAAGGTACTTATTCGTTCACTTTGTAATCGTCCTTCTGATGATCTGTCAACGATTAACAAAAGGTCTAGAAGAATGGTTGACCTTTTATAGAGGTGTTAAGGTAATTTTAAATTAACGAAAATATCGCAAGCACTATTTGATATGTATAATCTGAAGCGATCATTGTGATTAACAGACTTTTATGTTAACCTTGATTTTTTGTCTTCAATAGGGCAGGACAATAATTACTAATATAATTATGCACTTTCAACATATGCAGTAAATTATCCAACAAAAGATTTCAAATTTTATATATGTATACTAATTATTTAGATATATATATACAATATTCGAATAATTCTTCTTACTTAGTAGCTGGCATTGGATATTTTAAGTACGTTCGCAAAGTCTTAATTAATGACATTTTAGGAAAAACAAAACATAAATAACCAGCAAAAGTAAGACTATTACAAGTCCTCTTATTTATACCCAACTAACAGCAGTCGAATACAATATGAAATGCATATACTTTTATAATTTGAATACGAGTACACGATGTTCATAAAATGACAAGGAGTGCTTTTATATTGCCTACTTTTCTCGTTTCAGAGAGTTTTATTAACAGTTATGGGTCATGGGAGGAATATTTGTTCCACCGAAGGTTCTTTCGGAACAGGTGCAGAGACGAGGCTTTAAAATAAAATATGTGGAATGCTGTGCTCGCTATGAGAAAAGAGCGAGAAAATTTGAATTGCAGAGCTTGGACAGAAGGAGATAGATGATAAGATCTAGACAGACGAGTTAGTGAGCGGAGTTTACCGACTTGATACAGAAGAGATTATTTCCCGCGTCGAAAGGAGGGTTGAATGCTCTAGGCCATCCTTGGACGCTGTACAAGGGTGTGGCGAACAAGAAAGTGAGGAGTTTGTTTTTTGGGTGGAGATTAGTGGGTGATTGGAATGCGTTGGCCGAAGGTGTGGTGAGTGCAAAAGATGCGAACGACTTTAAGATATAGTATGACAGACATTGGGACAATTTTGGTGAAAGTGTAAAGATTCATCTTTAGACTGTCGAGGACTAAAAATATCTTATTTTTCTGAGCCTGTTTTATGACAGATTGCAATGTAATGGGAACATCGAAGAGGTTCTTCCTTGCACCAAATCCTCATTCAAGAGATTCCTTACGTAAGCTACTCAAAAAAACATGCGCGCCTGAAGCAGCTCTACAGTACATCATAATGTCGTCATCAAACGTCTGTGCGGGCACAGTGTCAACTCCCCGGAAGTTCTTTGTTGGAATACATTATGGCCTTCATCGTCTGCCATGATATACCATCTTATGAAGTGTCTTTCTGACCGGTGTTGATCTGTCTTCTGAACCCTTTTGTTTTCTCCTGCTTCTGCAATATCTTCAGCTGTTGACTTCCGGTGTCCAATCATTGCAAGTATGTCTGTTCCATGTCGCGAGGAGATATACATACGATGACACCCTGCTACGCCATATGAACGAGTGTAGGCCTTTCCAGCGTCCTCATTTTTCAAACTGTCTGATCTTGTCTTGTGGTTTTACATATCTCTATATCCTTATAATGCAATCTACATTTTACTTGACCAATAGATTTGCTTACTTTGCACCGAGGATGACGTGTGAAATGTAGTGAAGTCTGCATAGATAGTCGGAATATAGAATGCTTGTATTTGTACAAGCTAATCCGTTATCTTAAGAAAATGTAACTTAAATTATCGCTGTATGTTATATACGTTTTGGACCTTCAGAAAGCATTCCGTGCACGTATTTCCCATTTCATTTTTGCGCTGATTGCATCGAATTAATGTATCTTTTGTGTTTGAAGCCATAAAGCTTCGAAGTCAGTGTTAACTGTGTGTTTTTCTAGTCAGTTTTTAAAATGAATAACACGGATAGTCGGACAAAATAACCCTTCCATCTCCATATGAGACCCAGTTAATTCACCGGCAACTAAAGTATTACAAAGGTTCCTCTTGCCCTAAACAGGATTAATTCGGAATCCACAGTTACCAGTTCAAAGACTGTCTTGACGTCTTTGCTATCGCTCTGTGAAGGTGCTCATTCTGTTCGCCAATCATTCAAATGATTTTACCTGGGGATATTTATGCAATTTTATGCTGTGATTGACTGAGGCTTAGTTGAGCAAATATAAATATTTTGGTTTCAGTCTCCAAAAAGCTTTATTTAGGAACATACCTGCTTAAATGAGAAATATGCTTCACCATTCTTGAAAAGATTTTTATTGCGAGTCGACTGGATGTGATGGGTATCACCTCACCTATCTGCTAAATTTTTCTTTCTGTATTGGAGGAAACCTCAACGATTTATTTTTAAGCCAATTTCAACTCCTTCATTTTAAAGGGGAAGCAAATAACTCAATATGTGGACAAGACAACCTTTTTCGTCACATACTTTAGAGTATGTGGTGAACAAACCTTTTAGGGAAAACGATGAGCAGGCGATAGTCGAATATGTTTTCAGATGGCTTGTCCATAAATTATGTTACCATATTTCAGAAATTGTATGTTTACTTAGTGAGAGTATCTCTTTGCAATCTCTATATGTCTGGACTGCACAGGAAGGGTGGGAGCTACGTTTTAAAAACCAAGTTCATTCACTTTATTCAGTGCTGCAGAGTCCAGGCTTTCATAAATGATTTCTTACTCATCAATTTTCAGGTGTAACAGTACAGAATGGGACCTTAGTTTACCTATAAAATAGCATCTTTCTTTATAAATTAGGTTTATAAAATCCATTTTATTAGCACCTAGAAAAATGCGGCGATATTTCGGTGTATTTAAAAACAATTATTACTACAAAACTGAAAATTAGTTTGCTCCTACCTTTTTTTTAGATAGTATTCTCTCAATCAGAAGTCTAATAATATTGAAATAATATCATTTGAATATCGTGATTTGGTAAGATAAAATAAATATTGAAGAAGAAGAAGATGCAGTCAGAAATATAAACTGTATGTTTCAGCAAGTTCTTGGCATATTTCTGGCCAACTGCAGATTTAAGAATTTAAGAAAATGCAGTTTTCTTTTACATTTCCAGCTATTGGACTCTGAGAAGATTGACGGTTTTGTTTGAAATGACTTGAAGAGAATGTAAATACTTGAATGTGAAAAATCTCTTGCACTGAAGTTAAAAGCAAGCATCTCCACCGCATATATTAATGAAGAAGAGTCTTGCTGCTGTTGACAGAGATTTTGTCATGAATGATCATTGATATTTTCACTTGGATACCATTGGATAAATCTGGGAGGGAGAGAGAAAGATGGGAAGGCAGAGACTAACATTATTTGGGGTAGAATTTATTCTTTGAATGGATGAATTGACCTGCCTAGTTGTTATGGCAATGTGCCATGACAATCATATTATTCGTGAGATTTCTCGTTTAGCAGAGGATATGGCATTACGATTGAGGGAAACATTTTCTCTCATTAGTTTAAGCTGAATGAAAAAATCGGCCTGTATTTTAATGGATGGTGATGATAGCTACTGCTGGAATATTGCCCGAAGTACTTTCCGGTGGGAGGGGGGGGGGGAGGAAATGAGTATAATATAAACCTGATCACATTGGAGCAACTGAGGCAACACGCTATTCAACTTGCTGACCAAGTCGTAAACTCTGAGAGAACTTCAATTCCAAGATTAGACTGGCAACTTTAAAACACTGGAAACCCCTTTAAAAGAACAGCATGAGTTTTAAGTCTTTGCCATTTCCGGAAGGGAAAATGGATACAGTTGTAGACATCGCAGACCTACAAATATTTTACAATCTTAAACAAGTTACAAGGTTTGTAAATTATCATAGTTGAGAGCAAAAGAAATGTGTACAAATTCTTTCGTACAAATTTCCCGAACGAACATAAATTCCTTTCATATCTACGTATCTTTTTCTACTTTTTCTACCTTAATAAAAAGAGTAACCATTGCAATCATTAATGTTTCTCGAGTATTCTCTATTGCTTATTATTGAGCACACTGAAGTTTTTTTTTAATATATATTTCTCCCACACACGAAAGGCAGAAGAGCCTATGGCAAACAAATGCAATGTGTGGACAGGATCAGGAGTAGAGTTATCTGTTGATATTCTTATTGAACTGTTGGAGACAGCTCCCTCGTGAAGCTTTAGAGGGTGA
This sequence comes from Typopeltis vanoorti, assembly GCF_054136105.1. Taxonomy (NCBI): domain Eukaryota; kingdom Metazoa; phylum Arthropoda; class Arachnida; order Uropygi; family Thelyphonidae; genus Typopeltis; species Typopeltis vanoorti. The sequence continues at coordinate 67,564,543 of NC_143571.1, read as the reverse complement.
GAGGGCTGTTCCACAAAATTGAGGTAGTATGAATGAAAGATGACTGGAGGTAGCAGGTTTCTAACATTATATACAGCAGCTTATATACTGTTAAATTGAAAAATATTCGTGTCAATTATATCAGTAATTCTTTTAAATACAACCGGGAGGGGGGGGGGTAGGTAATATTACTAATACGAAAATGCGGCGCCTTGTGAGACATGAAAGCCATCTCCAGAAAATGTCTCGTAATGCCAATTGAGAGAGAGAGAGAGAGAGAGAGGGGGGGGATGTTAAGTGTTTCTTCAACATCTTCTGTTGAAGTTGAATAGTCGTTTGTGCTTTAAGATCTAACCAATATAGTCTGTTGTCTAACTAACGATCTTGCATCTTAGAACTCATCTCTAAATTACACAAGTTATTTTCTGGATCTTTCTGTCTCTCTCTCGTCATCGACTGCCAAAGAAATAATCTTTCTCCAAAAGGACCTAACAAATATTCACTTCTTCACCTCTCAATCAGAAGTTTCATGATACTGAAATAATATTATTTGAATATCACGATTTCGTAATATGTAATAAATATTACACTGTTTAATTAATAAAATTTATTAGTAATTATAATTTTTTTAATATATTACAACTTTAGTGTAGTTAATGTACTTATAAAATGAAATAATGATTTCAACTCATAGTAATTAATAATAATCCTTTATCTCTTTGGTATTTCCATTCATTTATGTTTAGTTTATTAATTTTACTTTTTGGCCTTGTCACTTAATGTTTTATTTGAAATCCAAATTAAAGGATAATGACGTGGTTAATCAAAGCTCCATGTTCATCTTAGTGATGGCATTTTTTTATCTTCATTTGCTTTGTGAACAATACTTGCTTTTTTTCCCTCAACAATACATATGGGATGAATTCTGACTAGGAAAATGCAGGCAGCCCATTTAAACAGTTATGTTTAAGTGACCCATGTCAAACATATTTTTATAATTATATATTTTCCAAAATATGTCAACATTTATGACAATTCCAGTAACAGAGGATTGTATGCTGAAAGGAAGGGATTGTAATTTTTTTTTTTTTTTCTTGATCTCATGATAAGCGTGATCACAATCAAAATATTCTCATTTTTATTGATCGCAAAATTATTTTCCATTCACGGATAATGTGAATCTTATCTCTTTTTTCAGTCCCAAGAAAAGTAATTGCCATCACATCTTCCCTTGATTGGAATCCAAGATACTCTCCCCTGCGTGTTCCATCTGGAGAATATTATAATTTTTTTTCCAGACGACTCTATATTGTATATGCTTAAGGAGAAACAAGACATCTGTTGATGCTTTTCCTACTGCTGAAGATTTTAATCTTTAGGGAAAGACAGTGAGGCGGGTGGGGTTTTTCCAAATAACAGAGGTAGGTTGAATGAAACAGGAGAAGTTAGTTTGATTATTTTTTAAGCTGGATGGTAAATGGACATTGACCAGCAGCTGCTCATGTTTATACAAGCTTCAAGAACAGTGGAAGAATAAGGTGATCACTTCAGGTCAACGAAAATACCTGTAAAAAGGACATGACACAAAAACAGAACATTTATAAGAAAATGGTTGAGATGACTCTGAGAGAGAGGAGGTCATATCTTTACCGGATCTGGACAGTATTAATCATTATAGCGAGGTTTTTGATGCACCATCTCAAACTCACGAATAGTATTCTGTTCGTAAATTTGAGATAGTGCACCAATGCTCAGTCTTCGCATCATTCATAAACTTGGTATCTTTTTCTGTGAAGACACTTATACGGCTCCTTCACAGATAAGGACACCAAGTTTGTGGAGGTTAAGCATGCAATATGTTTGTGCCAGAAAAGACTACGTGTAAGCTAGCCCAAGAAGAAAGAAAGAAAGAAAGAGAGAGACAGACAGAGAGCGATGTGATATATTCTGTAGAGATCAGGATATTATCAGCAATAACGAAAAGTGAAGTGAGATCTTTCTTGTGAAAATGTGATGTTCACAAGGTTATCTTTTCTTAATGGAAAATGACAAGTGGATCAAGTGTTTAAGACATGGTGATGAAAGATCTCGGAACTTGGTATGTTTGTGCATTGCAAGGTTTATGTAATGAAAAAGATGAATGTAAGGTACTGTCATAGCGACTTTATCTCACCGACATTTGGTCTTTGAGAGAAGGTCGTTAATGTATAGAAGGAAAATCATGGTGAAAAGTATACGTAGCAGTATAATCTAAAGAGGGAATCCCCATCCACCATGACATGTAGTGAATGACTAGAAAGAAACTGGCGATCTAATTGCAAACATTGGAAGGCAGATCATAAGGTGGTTTGTGGGTTGCTTAGTAAGCAGGCCAGATCCAATTAAAAATTCCCTGGAAGGGTCAACAGCCACCAGACGGATTTTTCTACAAGTAGATAATGATGGTCAAGAAACTTCTGGATCGAAAGTGACAGAATTCACATTGATGGTCACATTTCAATGATAGGCGTCCTTGTGTCGAAGAACTGGGCTTTAACTCCGTTATTATTATTACATGACACCTCCAGGGAGTCCAAAGACTTATCGAGGGAGGCCATCTACTCTCCAGCTCTCTATCTATATCACCCACAATGAACCACAACTACATCAACGTCATCTACCGCCCATCACTACCACTAGTTTTTTCGCAGAGAATCACAAACATCCAAGCCCACGGCGGGATTCGAACCCACAGCCTTTTGGCTGGCGAGTGGATACTCTAACCACTCGGCAAAACAGGCCGGCAATTATTTTAGTGAAAACTGGAATGAGGATAATGGAATAATAGAGAGCTGACTTTTACCTACTTCTGAAATGGGCTGAAGATAGACGATGTATGAAGATTGTAAAGGTGATATGGAATTGGTCCTAATTTCCGAACACAGATTTTGATATAGTTGTTGAGTGATATCATCAGGACGACAACTCATGGAGCAAACCCTTCTGATTCTGATGTATTTCTGTCGAAAGACTAAATGAGAACATGCAGTGAGTTGTGCTTCGTATTGTGTGAGATAATTTGTCTTGCGATGTTGATTTTTTCTTGAATTTTTCGCGAAAGATTTTTTATTTAACAGAATTTTATTTATCAGAATCACTTGTATAAGTAAAGCTTATGAGAGGTAAAAAGAACTGACATTTCCTTTAGCGTGGCAGGGTCTCGCGATCAGAATAGAAAAAAAAAAAAAAATAAATAAATAAAAAGAACTGAAGAAGTACTCCCACCAAATGTGGTGCATTGACCGCAAATCAGAAGCAGTTGAAGGAAATTAACAAATCCCTGAACAAATAGAGAGAAAGAGAGAGGATCGTCTTTACGTATTAGTTAATTTAGCTTATCTGTTCCCGGAGAATTAAGGCATTACAAACAACTAAATGGGATTAAGAAGTGATAAGTATGCATCCAGCCAGTTGCTTAATTGGCAATAATCTCATGCTCAGGATGATTTTATTCCCAATTAAGCAACTGGTCCTAACATTAAACAACTGACTGATTGGATTCATGCAATGGAATGAAGTGTCACCCAACTTAAACTAGGAATCTAGTTTTGCTCATCAGCATGAAGTTTACAAAAATGGAGTTGAATAAATAATTTAGTTCAGAACAGCGTATTTTTGCGTGATTTATTTCTTGCTTTAGAGTAGAATAATAAGAATAATCCCTAATAATAATTTATTTCGTTGTGTTGGCACTTTATTGAACGTAATCCGGATGTTGGCATGAAGTTCCAGAAGTTTGGAAAGAAAGAAAGAAAATCTCCGTGCAAATTGTCTCACCAGTTTCCTCGAACGAAAGTTAATATGATAACGAATATCGATAAAACTTTTAACATTAGACTTTGGCGTTGGATGTCTTCGGTCGATTGAAGAATGTGGATATACTGGATTCATTAAATTATAATCACAGCTATGTTCAGATCACCTTGACAGTTTTATGCTGGGATCAATAAAGGGGAATGCTTATACTAATTATCAGTAGAAAGCGATTATCACGTATGCTAGTTGCAGTAGCCGTTTTCTTCTTTTTCCCTTCAGGCAGAAGAAAAATAATTTAAGCCAGTTAATAAGAATATACTTGGGATAAGGAAAGATTAAATTTTGATAAACAAAGGCTTTTTTTTTTTCTCCCTACTACTGAACAGTCTCCCACAGCAGTTTGGTGTCTTTGATTTCCATGAAGTTCCCATTTCAATGGGAACTTCAAAACTTAAAACGAAAAAAAAAAAAGTTTTTTTTTTTTTCATTTTAAGTTTGATATTTAGCTAATTTAAAAGAAAAAAAATTAAAGAATTCCATAAGGGAGTATTCCATCATTTTAGAATGTCTGCAGACATTCTAAAATGATGTCGCATATTATTTTATGTTATTTTTTTTCGGGGGGGGGGGATTTATCTCTACTCTTTCTCATAGGGATAATCCCGTACCTCTTTCTTCTGTCATAGTGTTACAGTTATAAAACCTATGTAGATCATAATGTTTAACGTTTAAAATGTATAACTAAATTTATTTCTTTTTTCAAAAAAACTTCAGTAAATAATATTCCCATTACCATATTTTAAAATCATATAAAAGATCAATAATCGTTCGTTGCTCTGCTTTTATTTGTATTAGAGTTATTTTTTTGAGATTGGAAAAAAAATATATTAAGTTGTCACTGTTATCATATAGAATATTTAAAATAAAAGAAAAAATAAAACGCTGTTCATTTCTTTATGACATCGCATTGGTCTGTTACATCTTTTGGCTTTTTTTTCACAAATTCACTTAGTTTGCATTCCTGGAGACAGTATTTCCTCTAAGAAGTTGGCAGTAGCCATCGAACCAATTGTCAGGCTTATGGAATGTTATTATAAAAAAAGGAAAAATATATATATATGTGGTGTGTGTGTGTGGGGGGGGATGTATGGGATATTATGACAATAATAGTACATGAGAAGGTTGCATCATTACTAACTCCCTATACAATTTTCCTTCAAATTAATCTGCTATCTGGCAGAACTCCAATATTGTCACGTATTATATTCGATCTTCTAGATGGATTGATACAGCTTCCTACTGTATCTTGGTCTTACTCTGAGTCTCTCCCATGCCAAAATGGGGGGGGGGGAAATCCCTTGTTTTGCTAACCTTTCCTCTTTCATTCCATTGACGTGACCAATATTACCTGAGATTAGTCACCCATTCTAAAATGTCAGCAAGAATGGTCAAGTTCCTTCCTAATATGGTCATTGTTAATAGGATTCTGCCATTGATGCCATCTGTTCATGCCCCTGATCTTTCTCAGAACTCCTGCAGTTTCTAATCTTTAATCAAGTCCTTTATTTCAAACCCAACTCTCAGAATCCATAACCTAAAACTGGTCTCGTATACAGCTAATTTAGTATTTTGACTAATTTCTTTCTTATTACATATACTAATTTGCCTTCCTCCCATACTGTCTTTTCTAATTCTGTTATTTCCCTATTTATTTGCCAGTAAAAATTGTGCATAAATAGCTGAATCTTTTCAGTGTTGTCCGAGAGGTTCTCTGTTCAGGATGCATTTCATGATTTCGATGTTTCTGCCTGTTTTCCTAATCTTTTGTGCTGATTTTCATATCCGATTTATTACAACAGTTATTCAGTTTGGTCAGATCCGGTACAGACTTGTACTGGATTTATTTAAGAGCATATTATTTGCATCGCCTATTTTGATATCAGGGTTAATACCCATGCCACTTCATTTCATAACGTGATCCATATAAATAATGTATTACAGTGAAGATAACGTGCACCCTTGGCACCCACCTGATTTAGCACCAAACCATCTCCCTGTACTTCATTTCCTGCTGACTTACAACTCAAATATAAACTAAGTATTGCTTGATATTATGTCCCATTGACACTGTATAAGTGTAGCATTTTGAAGAGCTTTTCTCTGGGCATCTTGTTATATTCCCATGATTTTCCAATTATTTGTCATAGGATGAAAATGTTATAGAGTGATCATAAAATATAAAACAAATATATATAAATAAATTGACGAGCCTACAAAACAATGATTCTTGTTACTTTAAAATTTAATATCAAGTCTTGCAATATTCATATTTATAATCTGCCTCTCATTCTTAGGAAAATGGTTATAATTGCCTATTAGTAGTTTATATTTTTGCACAAACGAACCCTTTCGTATGCAATTTATTTACCCTTTTGTAGTTTTATGCTGCAAGAATTGGATGTAATCATATTGGAAATTAATGCGCGATATTATTTATGCTGAATTGATATTAGCCAATTAAATCTCCAATACGTAAAAGCAATAAAATGCATATGGAATCTTCTGTGGAAACCTGCTGTGCATATTTGCACCATCTGCTATTTTTATTTCTTCTTCGCTGTGTAGTAAAGCTAAACAACAAACAAGCGTGATATTCTCAGTATTATAATAAACACACACGCCGTGCAGATAGCTGATCCTGTTGCTGTAGCAACAAGGGCAGTGCAGACACTGCGGAGCTAGCCATTATCAGTACTCATTATGGCAGTGGTTTTTTAGAGTACGGATCGCAAACCCTCGGGCTTCGTGATAGGGTTCTAGCAGAGATTTTCAAGATATTGGGGAAGGAGGAAACTGCAACCTGGCAGCAGTGAACTACGAAATAATTATATAGATATAATTAGTAAATACGAGAAAATCGGCTTCAGTTGATCGGTGGGTAACCAAATTTGATCTTACTAACAATAAACTATTTGAGCAGCCTTGCAATATTCATATTTATAATCTGCCTCTCATTCTTAGGAAAATAGTTAATTTCCACAGATATAGCTAATTTCTTTCTTTCTTTTTTTTTTTTTTTAGTATTTAGTTATTATTTTTAGTGTATAATTTTTAAGTGTTAAAATAATTTTGCTCTTGAGTGAAAACAAGGAATAACTTAGGAATAACATTCGAGTTTGTTGACAAATGTCTGTGTATTGGGGATGGCTGCATTTCGATTTGCAAATGTTGTGTGATGTAAGATCTGTTTCGCTAGAAATTAGGAATTTTGATCCAAACTGAATAAATAACACATCATATTTGTTATATATTTCTAACTTCTATATGAATTTCGAATTTATACCAAGTGTTGAAGCTAATATTCCCTCTTGAAGCACGATAAAAAAAATTATCATCATAATAAAAGCTTTTAAATGAGTCTCGTTATTTTTTTATTATTTCTTTGCTTATTTGTTGTCAGTATGTTAAAAGTAAAATTGCATTTCTAGTTCGTGCTTTTAAGTTACCATGCAATCTTATAAGTGAAATAAAATGTAAGCCTCTAGTTTCTTTGGAAGGGTAAACGAACCTCGACCCCTTTGATCAAATAGGAAAATAAACGTATTACCATGGATGCGTACTAAGTGATTATTTATCTGGTGTGTGTATATATATATATATATTACGTTGTTTCCGTAGTTTTATAGTGTGACTTTTTTGGTAATTTTTTTTTTTTTAATTATGACAACCTAGTTGATATTATTGGTTGTAATGTAAATAATCCGTCTCCCCCATGTGCTGAGTAGCCGAACCCGACGATTCAGACTAGCTAGAAAATTCCAATTCCTCATACGCCGTGTAAGATATCGCTCGTGCCCGAGCTGACCCCTCCCGTCTTCCTCCCCGTTTCGTTGAGCCCGCGGACTGGTTGAAATAAGAAAAGGAATGCTTTATCATGCTCAAATAGTCTGGCTGCACCCCCTTCTTTCGGTAAATGCGGTCCTCCGCCCAACGAGCTGAAAGGGAGAACATCGTCCTTACACTCAGGCGGTGCTAGCGAGGCTTATCCGTTGCTAGCTACCACCTCCTCTGACCGGCTCGCGTCAATCACGGCTTCTCCCTCCTCTTCTCCCGTTGTGAGCTAACATGTGATTGGTACATTCAAACAGATGCATAAAAAATTGCAGACGAGTGCAACATCATTGGCATTCGCCATCTTTGGCGGTCGCCATGCTACCAGCTGAAGCAATGGGTTCAGAGGCTGATCGGTTAGGCTTAGAAAGAAATGCTTGGTGATAGTACAACTAGAATATCTGGAAACGTGGAAATTATTTAAGTGAGTACGAAATCTTACGGGATCTTATGGATATTGTAGTGACTGCTGTGTATGGTTTTACGACTTACGAAATGTTTTTTATTCCTGGGATTCCAGTTCGGATAATACCACTGCAGCTTGTGTGTATGTGTAAGGTGTGAAGAGGCTTCTATCACATCGCACTCGACAAATGTCTCGCCACAAATTTGTTAAGGACATGGGTTTCAAGAATCTCCACGAATTCAACGGGCGGTAAGTATGATCGCCTGGAACCTGTTTTCCTCCGAATATAACCTTGCCTTGCCAAGGTTAAAATGAAAAGAGCTCATAGCATTGGCTTATGGCATAGCTCTCCGCTGCGAGTCGCTGACCTCCCCCCCCCCTGCTTCCCTTTGCAACTAGGCTTATCTCTTTACCTCAGAGCGCGGGAAGGTCGGTTGTGCGTGTGACGTAGCATGTGACTTCAATATGTATATCTTGTAAGAATATATGTTTTAACGTTTCGAACGATAGTTCATTTAGTTGTGTTATTTTAATTAAATGGATTGAATATCATTGCAGAAGCTGGAATGGAGGGATTAGCATTGTAAGCGAATACTTGTTCTCATTTACCTGCCTCATCATCCTTCTATTGCTTCTTATAACCCTTTCATATTATCTAAATATGAAAAATGCTTTTTATCGCAGCAAAATTTCAAATTTTGAAAATGATTAAGACTCGGTGGTGTATTTTTGTGTGTTTGCCATTAAATAATAATATCATATCACATTATAAACTTTTTTTAATTTAAAATCACGCATTAATAAAGAGAATAATTGTGATTTTAGATCACTGTACATCCAACATGCATACATATTAAGGTTAAGATACATCGAGGAGCAAACGAAATATGGTATGTCAGTATTATTTATTTTTATTAGTAGAAATTGAGAATTATTTAATAGGCGTGTGTTATGTTATTAACGGATTAGGGAAAGATGTGGAAAAAAAGTGAACAGAAAAGAATAAAGAAGTTACAAATACAAGCGTCATGTTGCTTTCAACGCAATTTTTTTTCCCCTTCTTTTTTCCAGACATCGAAATGCAACCCGAACATCCACGCTGCAGGCGAAGATCTAAGCCTAAATTTAGGGCTAGGTGTATCGCTACTTTTTAAAAGATTTCTGACTCTCCATAACGCTGCCAGTGCTTTACTCCTTCATATTGGTTTCGTATATTTGCAGAATCCTATATAATAATACTTTTTCATTTGTTTTTGGTATATCTAATTATCTGTTTTTTTCTGTACTTGTAAAAATATCATTTCCACAGATATACATTTCAATTAGCACGAGCGTTTATTTCATTTAGTTTTATACACCGGTAAATGTTCAGAATTGATTTTGTTATTGTAGCCCAGTTCTTGTTTGCAATACTGCGCCAAAATATTGAGAGTTAATATTAAAAAGTTACTCATGATATAATTTATATTTCCATTGAATAATGTGTTAAATAATAAACTGAGAAAAATAGAATCCAGCAAATAAAGATACACACCTTTTGAATTATCAATTCGTGAATATTTGTTTTGAAATCGGTTTTAAATGTTAATTAGATCTAATTTTAAGCGTAAATACTGCTAAATGACATTAATTAGAACTGAATATAGTTATTGAAGTCGCAATGCATTTTGTAAAATTATTAAAAAAAATACTTCAGAAATTATAATCCTAATATTTTATTTACATACTGTTAGCTTTTTTACTTTTTATACTGATAGGAATATTAGTTAAGTACCCACATTATTAAATAAATTATCTACAAAGACAATGTATTTTGTGTGCTTATAATTCATTGCATTTGAGACTGAAGCTAAATTTGCTATTAGCTGTCATTTTTTTTATTTTTTATTTTGTCTTTATTATTGTGGGTTTGCGTTAAAACTATTCACTTTTAATATTGTTTAGTAAGCTCATACTACTAGTGATTGCTATTAAGATTTGGTGTGAAATTCTGGATCGGATAACCAGTGTTTCTCTGTGTTGTAAATACAGAGCCCATTTCGTAATATTTTCTCAAAAGAAGTATTATTTTTTGTTTGCCTTCACTTTCGTGAATAGGTCTTCTAATTTCGATGCATTATGGTCCAAAGCAAAGCATATAACTGATTGGGTGGATTCGTTTGCAAGTATATTTATGCATTCTTCGAAGCATGTCTTAGTATTTCAATGCTTCGCCACTCAGAACATCATTTATATACATACACTGTGCACTACATTATATCGGCATTCGGATAATGACTCCGGAGTTTTAAAAATAAATTTATCAGGCGCTTATAAGAAACAATATCAGTCAGTAATATTTTTCATTCTTTCAAAAAAAAAAAAAAAAAAATCCATTTCGATATTTTTAAAATATTTCATTTTGATATTTTATCAGTATTGTATATAATTGAACATTCAGCGATTAAAAATTTTATTAATTTCACTAGCAAAGCAATAGTTTTTTTTTGGTCAGAACTTAGTTTAGATTTGTTAAGAATATTAGTTACTGCATGGACAATCATAACTATTGTACTAAACTGTAGATTTTGTGATAGAAAAAAATTGACAGTGAAAATCTTAAATCATATTTTATAAATGGCTGAAATTTGTTTTAGTCACCAGAAGAAAAAAATAACATGGAGGGGGGGGGGTATGTTTACTTACCTTATTCCTAGTTACTTCATCTTAACTGCCCATCTCCTTTTACACTTTGTGACAAGTATTATGTTTCACCGATATCGTAGTACACTTCGTGTGTGTGTGTTTGACTTCGATTCATGCATCAGTAAAAACTGATCCAATTCTATAATAATGAGTTGATGGTAATTTTAAAATCAAATATTCTAGTTGAATGATATTTTAAACAGTAGATAGACTTATTGCAATTTTATTATGTTTATTTAATATATATATATATATATATGGGTGATATAATTAAAATATTAACACAGGATGAAAGGAAATTGTCTTTAGTTTTGTATTTATTTTTCAGTTTGTTTCATTTATGCTTAAAATTTAGCTTTAAGTTTATTTCTAAACTGGTTAAGTAATATATTCTAAAATAGAACATTAAATAACTTCACAAATTTAGTTACTGTACATTATTTCTTTATTGATAGTTATGTATAAATGCTAAATAATAATAAAATAAAAAAATCTTATCATTTGAAAGGGAGGAACTGGTATAATCTAAGAGTTAGATTACTTTCCTCTCTAGTTACTTCCCATAATGTTGTGGCTTTGAAATTCCAGGAGGTGATGGTGGTAGTAGTGATAGTCTCGTTGATCTTAAGTATGGGATGTAGCCAACGTCTGTACTTTCAAAAGATAACCAGCGTTCATTATTTCAAATAGCTACTGCAAAATAATTCCTGACTTTGAGAGTTCTAGTAGAACAAAAATAAATATAGTAGCCGTAGAGAAAATGTTATACACTTTAGCAAATATATGTATTTTGTTCTAATTAGTAACTTGTAATAATCTTTTCCCTGAATTTACTTCAAGCAACACAGAACTTGTCCCTTTTAGGCAAAATTTAGGCGTGTACAACAGCTATACAATGTAATATGTGAATCAGTAGTGTAACATTTTAGAATTGTTCCTATCTTTTCAAAAGTAGTATAGAGAAGTAATTGAAATTTTTGAAAAATTGAAAGGGACGCCATAAGCATATATTCTAAAAGTAATTTATATCTTTAATCAATTACATTGCTGTATTCAATTCATTTTGCTATCTTCTGTTTTTGCTTTTCCAATTTGATTAGCCATTTTCGCGAATATTGTAAATTTCACATTCTTTTACTAGTTGATTTCATATGTGAGAAATATATATATCATAGGAATGTATAAAATAAATAAGAATAATCTATAGTTAAGATTGCAATACCATCTAGGCTAAATACCTCATACAAATATCGAAATTTTGTATCATCCCTGTAATATTTGTCCATTTCAAATCTGAGGAATAAAGAACATTAATCTGGTTACGGCTTTCACCACACTGCTCAGTGTTATTCTATGTCTTGTACTTTGTTCGCTCTTCAAATGGTGTCTAAAAAAAATAATCTTTTAGTATAGAGAATAAAAATTTTGGATGGTTTATTAATTATTTGCTGGAATCAGCTCACGCACTATTAAAACTTAACTGAAATAACAACCTTATATGCTTCTTTCAGCATTAAATTGCATCTATGAATTTCTGATGTATTTATTTTATTAAAATTGGCAGAATTTTATCTAACGTATTGCGGTGCTGTGTGCATGTGGTGCATTTGCACTTGTAAAGTCATGAATTATGAGCACCTGCTCATACGCCAACATCATTCACAAGCTAATACTTAAGTTAACAATTTTTCATGGGTGGAATTGACATTAAAAATTAATTCGATAAATAAATAGAAATATTTGGGGTATTTGAAAATTAATATCCAACAGTGAAGTTATACATAATTATCTATAGTCGCTTTGCATCCTGTGTAAATATGCTTTAACATCATACATATTATTATTTATTAACATAATTTAAATGCTTTTTTTCTCCGTATATTGTCAAATTTATCTTCTATCCTTTGCTAGGATCTTAACTTGTATATTTAATTTTAAGCATCTGTTAGAACTCGCCGTATGAATGTGTGTTGGGATCCATCTTTACATAATCAGAGATCTTCCCACCTTCTCAAAATAATTGAATGGAAAAAATATAAAATAAAGAATACGATATATTAATACTGTACATTATGGTAGAAATATGATGCATTTTGTCATTAGACTTGCACAGAGGCTGTACGTATTCTTGAGGAGTGTGTGTGTGGGGGGGAATTGTTTCTTATATGATACCGTAATGTTATTTATTATTGTTGTTGTTGTTCCGGGCAACTCCAAGGAGTCGACAGACTCATCGAGGGAATTTTAGATAGAGGGAATATTATTATAGAGACAATATTCATTTACGCAACTTGAGATACGTTATATATTGTGCTCTACTCTGATTTAAGATCTCATTCATAAGATCTTAAATCAAAGTAGTTGTGTAGCTACATCCAATGTTATGTAGATATTCATTTCTTATAAATTCTAATATGTACCAAACTGACGAAGCACTGTATGATCCAGTTTGAAATAATTGAAAAGATCCTCGTATACACAAATGCAGTCATATTTAATAAAATAAAAATCGGATAACCTATAGTGAGATTGCGTATTTATGGGCTAAATATTTTATAGATAAATATTTGTTAATATGCGTGTGTAACTCCACTAGTATACGACCATATTAAATTATGTAATGAAGGATAAATGGATTATAAATCTACTTATGCTGCACTGAATCTATAGATTGACCTTTAAAATATTAAACGATGATATTTCTTGTTATGACTTTTTTTGGATTAATATGCTGTAGAAAACATGCCCTACTCATGTTTATAGAAATTTTTTTTTCCTTAGTTTTTCATCCGAAATCACCCACTCACAATCTCCCATTCTCTTTGTTTCATTTGCATAACAAATTAGGGTTAATTGTCCGGATTAAGACGATACTTAGTTTTTTATTAACTGTTTTATACCTGGTTTCATAAAACAGAATTTCCTTTTAATTGGTCTCATGAGATCGATTTGGTAACTCATAAAGGAATTGACTATGTTATTACTACATTCACTTACACAAATAGATGATTAGTAGTATCATATTCCTAGTTGTTGTTGTTTTTTGTTTTTTTTCCAACCTATTTTTGAAGAACTATATTGTTGAGTGCGGAGCCTTTACTATTCAGTAGTATTTATTTTGCTCGAAACATATTTCCATTAACAAAGAAAATTGTTTTTATCTGGTGTATGTATTTGAAAGCTTTAGTCCATTTTTCGTTTTAAAAGCATCTCAGATCTAAAACTTAATAAAATGAAATTGGAACCGCAGAGAGCATTGAATTTTCTTTTACAAATATGGGATAATCGCATTTTTATTTTTGGAATCAACTGAATTTAAAGCAGTTTCTTGACCAATTGCCATTCTTATTTCGTATTGATTCCTCTGTGTAGAATCTGTTATTTCGCTCTATTATTTAATGATGCATTCCTCCTGTGTTTTATTTCCTGCATGTTGATTTATCGTATTCGAAGAAAGTACAAATTCAGACTTGAAATTCATTGAATTTTTTTTTCTCCAAATTAGTTGTCCTTTTGTAATAGTTTTTTTCATATAAAAAATAAAGCAAAAAAAAAAAAAGACTGCATTTAGTATCAGATATTTGTCGTTAAATGGTTTCAGTTTTTGCCGGTCACTAAGGCAAAAATCCGCTGAGTAAAAAGATCTATAAATGAAAAGGAGGGGGAGAGAAGAAGAATTTGGTACCGTACAATGATGTCGCCAATACATTATGGCTTCAGGGTGCCTTATATATATATAATTTTTTTTTTTTAATATTAAACTTGCAGGATCTATCGATTTTCGTGTAGTAGCCATTTTTAAGTGGGTCTCGCATATATCGAAAATAAATATGAATAATTCTTATTTCCCTTCGTGACTTTACTGGCACCGTGTCATGACCTGGTTAAATAAGCAAAGGATCAAATCTGACAGATTTACTTCTCAGACAATTAAAATAGCAGCTACAGCTCAATACCTTAATGTCTGAGCAGTAAATAATAGCTGGAGCAATATTTAGTATATTTATAAAGGAAATATCAGTAAATACATCTATTTACGTAATATAAAAAATGGATTATGTAAAAGTGTTCAAATAATATCTACAAATTTCCTGACCTACATGAATTAGTTAGCCTAATTGGTAGCGAGTTTATTTATAATTTTATAATTTTCACATCTGATATTAAATATTCATATTTAAGGCTTGAAATTTTTTTTTGGGGGGGGGGATATTGTTTTAACCCTTTATTTAATCCTTATCTCTAAATTAGGATACTAGTTCGGCATCGAAAAACTGTATAAATAGTGGTTTTTGAATATTAAGGATTTCTGAAATTATTTTTTATTTTGATTGATTCTATTTTTATTCAACAAAAAGACAAAACATAACATTTTTATTTTTATTGCTTATGTCAATACTTTGATACATTTTAGTGAAAGTTAACCGTTTAGCTGTTTTCGTATAGGTTATTAATTGATTCCAGAATTTGGACTTTGTTAACTTTCCCAAAGCCGTCATTTGTTGAATAGTTTGCATTGGAATTATTTGAATAACACGTGTGTCCATGTTTGACATCCGGTTTATATACTTTCTGGCAAATTCCTCTGTGACTTTTTAAGGCTGTGCAAAGTCAGTATAGTTTCCCCATGTTATCCCTCCTTGATGAATATATTCTGTAAAAACATAATTTAGTTCCAAGAGATTAATTTATCCCTCGTGATTTTTTCTAATCATTGAATGGTTAGGATCCTAGGAAGGAGTTGCACTGAGGGAAAAAAAAATGGAATATTTAGACTTCCATAAGCTTTGTAGTTTCACTTATCATGGGATTTATTCAAGTTGAGAAGCAACTGCCTTCCGAGTTTTAAGTTGTCTGAATGCAGTAATGGATTGGCTCCAGCTGAACAATTTTTTTTAGAAATATTTTTCATTCTTATCGTTAAATGTGTATACCTGAAATACTTCGATAAGTTTAATGTGTTTCTGTTGTGCAGATAACATCACTTGTTTTGAACTTGAACAGAGTTTGCTTATTAATGTATGTTTTTTAACTAGTGTCATGTCGACCTCGGCCTCTTGGGCTTTCGCCAGCTCTAAGTCTAATATCACGTCTGGTGGTGGGTGGTGATACGGTATCCCCCTCTTGCCAAAAGTAATGCTACTACGCGTATCGTTGAACATTCACCCCCTCGTTATGTAAGTAGCGGAATTCTGCACCAACTTGAAACTCTTCTAAATTTTCCTTGGCCTTTTAAAGTGCAAAGCTATTACATCTCAGTCCATTATATTGCATTAAACTGTGCCGATCGTCTACTCGCTAACCAGCCCTTCTTTGCGCAATTTGCTAAGAGTAAAATATCGCTTTAGAGGGTGGTGAAGTGATGTTTAAAAATGGAACTGCAGTTAGGTTTAGTGGATGGAAATATTAGGCTATTTTATGATTCTAAAACTGCAGCTTCTTATCACACTAGATTTTTCACCAATCGTAGGAATCTCAGAAAAATGTTGGCGTGTAATATAAACGAGATCTTAAGTGTAGCGTTCCTCTACCATTAATTTTAAAAATGTGCTATTTGTCATCCGCATAATGCTACTAGTAAGTGGGTTCAGAGAACTGTAAATTTCAGTTTTTTTTTTCTTTTCCCTTTTTTAAACAAAATTGAAGCTTTGTCAGAAAAGCATTATACTTGATCACTTTTTTAGAATATTATTGTGATACACATTTAAAACTCAGTATATATATATTTTTACTTATCTCTTGCATTAATGACTATGAAAGTGATTTTTCCAAGTAAGCTACCTCTTTTATAGTCGTCAATGAACACTAGTTCCTCTTACAAATAGTCGAAACTTTATAACATTTCCGTAGCACTCGAATTCTCAATGATTACGGAATATTCTATTTGTTTTAGTGCTAAATTAAGAAATGACATAATGAATGCTTTATCTTAAGTTTACTATAAATTGCGACAGATCTTGACGATACATATTTGCATTTTTATGTTTCAGCACAAAGGGACTGATTTGTCAATAGATCGCTCATTAGAAGGGGTAATATTTTCAGATAACATCTTTACTTGAAGCCCTCGCATCAAATAACTAGGAAGGTCATTATGCTTAAGGATTATTCAACTAATAATAGATTGAGTAGATTTCTATCAACTCGCTACATATTTTTTACCAGTGCCATCCTTTCGGTACTGGCTCAAGTCCAGTAATGCTAACTGTCAGGAGTTCTTGGGTATTTCTAGCTACGTCAGCCGTTGAGGTTTTGGCTTAGCTCCACTAGTACAGCCGCTGGAGGTCTTTGGATTATTTCCGTCTGAGTTTGCTAAACGGATAGGTTCTTTTCCTATATCCACCTGTATTAAGGGATAGATTTCTTGTTGGGAATTATTTTTGTCATCCGCAATGAAATTTTATGATTTACCTGGGAGCAAACGCTGGAGATTCTGATTTATGGATATTTGATTTATGTTTTAGTGATAGTTATTCAAGTTTCAGTACCGTTTTTTCTCTTCAAGTGTGATTAACTTCGAAAGACACTTAAATTTATTCTTAACATTTCTTTAGATTATTATAATTGGAGTATCAAAGACCTTGTTAAGAATGTCAGTGTTTTAAAATTCTCTGAAGCCAATAGCTACCCTACAGTTTTATAACGGATTACTTAAATCAAAATATTCAAGTGAATCAAAGGTTTTGGCTCTTGAGGTTAGTAGCGACCATTCACTACCCTCTCCCGAAGTTCTGAGAATTCTAAGAAAAGCAAGATATTTTGAATAAATCCTGCAGAGTAGTTTAGACTTAATGGACCCTTTACCATATAAGCAGCCCAAACCCACGGAGGGATCAATATGTTCTGATGAAATGCCTTCTTCATAAAT
Organism: Typopeltis vanoorti; assembly: GCF_054136105.1. Lineage (NCBI taxonomy): Eukaryota > Metazoa > Arthropoda > Arachnida > Uropygi > Thelyphonidae > Typopeltis > Typopeltis vanoorti. Next base: position 67,546,919 of record NC_143571.1, on the reverse strand, counting down.
TCTGTAATATAGATAATAAACAGCCTTCCAGATTTTGCGGAATTACTGTTTTTTAGACAAATTATGTTCTTTGAACAACATTTATGCAAACTCGAGATGAACACTATCTTGACTAGGTTTTAGCTAAAAATATAGTCCAAAATCTACAAATCATATTTCGGCAGTAGATTTAAAATGCACCTTGAATGGATTTCTAAAACTTACATTATGGATGATTGGAAATCATAATGAAATAGGGTCGAATTTGGCGATATGAGTGAAACTTATCGTGTACAATAGTAGTTTTTGCTATCATTCTCTGCAAAAACATATTTAGCTACAAACTTTATCACAACGTCCGTGTTGTATCGCGAAACTCATCGCGTGTGTACAAGTATAAACACGATGCTTTTATCATTTTATGCGAGATTTATTATTTTAACAAGAAACGGCAAACAGACTGTCGAAACTGTAGTGAACTATATCGCGCGTTAAGGATCTCATGGCATGTTTTTATCTTAAGTAATAAATTTTTGAAATAGTGGTTTCCATAATGATTGTCTGTAGTAAAAAAAAAAATGCCCACTAGGTAGGTAGGCAAGGTGTTTTGAACCTTTAAAATAAACGGTATATTCTGTAGCGTTAACTAAATCTGAACCAATCTGAAAAGAACTTCACCGAATTTTAAAATGGGAGAGGTTTTTATTCTTTATTATGCTAGAGTGTTAACTGTAAAACAACGAAGAATTCCATTCTTTTGCATTTTTAGCCTTTTTATTTGACATTTTCCCATTCAACTGGTATGTACCTTAAATATTTAAAGAAATTGCATACGGATAAGCAGATCAATTTAATTTAGTTTCAAAATTGCCTGAAATCTGGATGCAATCAATAAATTGTAATTCTGCATGGTGGGATAGTCGACAGTTTGACTTTACAGGATGCTGCACAGTATTGGAAGAAATTTTGGTTTTGCAGAATATATTTTAACAGAAACAGCGAATCACAGATATCACAAATTAATAAAATAATTGATTTCTTGCTTGATGGGGGCAAAAACGTTGATTAAAGCATCTAGAATTGCCCTTACTAATGAAGTGGCTGAATAAGACTTAGCTCGAAGTACTACCTGCCGATTATGGATTTGTAGAAGAGAGGAAGACGCTCTCCAGTTTTCTTGGTATCATTTTGAAATCGCATTTTTACCTAATGATTACAGTGATTGCATTGATAAGTTCGCTTCAAATATTCCCCCAAAATAAACGTTTCTTTAAGGAATCTAAAGTAATAAAGACAATTTGACACTCGTTTTTCAGGATACATGCATAACCATAAAACAGTATGGTTATTAAGATTCGACCTGTTTGTAGTGCAGTTTTAATTGTAAGCGTGTTCTTGACGATGTTAAAACGGCCAATCTCTGATTTATATTTTCACTAATCACTCATATATATCCGTTTCAATAAATCACTAAAATCAATTTTTTTTGACTGAAGTAATGAATCACAGTTAGATACAAAAAAAAAAAAAATCAGTTTTACAAATAGTTGAAGATGATTTTTACACAACGAACTTTTTATGTGGATTTTTGAACCATTTTAGCTCAGTAAATAAACAATTCTGGCAGAATACGAACATCAGATTGAATAATCAATACTCTTATCTCGATGTGTTAATGGGAGATAGGACGTCTTTTCCATTCTTCATATCAAGTTAATATTACCGAAATTATCTTATAACGTAAATTGTGAATAAGGAGGAGCAGTTATGATAATCACTTTGCTATCGGTACGTTCTGCTAGCATGGCAATAAAATTGGTCCAAGAGAGTAGCGAGATATGAAATACCGGAAAGATGTCGAAACACAAATGAAGATAATTATTTTTGCTACCACCTTCCTATTTTAAAATAAGGAATTTTATTTTCTCCGATGAGCTCTTTAAGCATCTTCTCCCCCCCCCCCCCCATGTCTTATTTTCTCACTTTTCTCTGATAAACTCGATTTTGATATTTTAAAAATCCTAAGATAATTAGTTGAAATTTTAATATTTTCAGAAATTACATACAATACAAAAAATCCGGGTATGGTCTGTAAAATGTGTCTAATAATTGTCACAGATGTGTGTTGGATAATTACAGAAACATGATATCATATTTCCTCTCCCACACCACTGTTAACTTAAAATTTTTGAAGTTTAAAAAAAAAAATTAAATGAGTTCAGTTTGCCACACATTGTTCGTATATTGTTAGAATATTATTATATATTCGAATGAGATTCTCGATATGCATGATAAATTCTGTTATCCGAGAACGCCTTGCATTCTAATTACATCTTAGAGAGCGAGAGGGTAGACGAAATCACCAGGAATGTCTCTGTTACCACCTTTCCGTTCACACATAAACTGAGTCATCTAACTACCGTTGGGAAAGTGCAACCATCACCTTGAAGATTAGAAGGCTTTGTAGCAACAACGCACACATACTTGCGGACATCGAAATGAAAGGAATAGGCTAATTAATTCAATTAATTGGTATTCGTAATCCATTTCCACCTTGCATGTCCAACAGTTTGCCTCTGTCTAGCTTAATAATAGTTCTGACAAGGCCTTAATTATTCCACGTCGCACCTCAAGGCATTGAAATTTCTGTCAACAGATTTATTCCTTAGCTACTGGAATGCCACCTGGAAATATTGCTTTACACTTAACAAGAACTTGTGACACTCATGATTTTGGTGTGTCGTGACTCAGGCACGCTTATAAGATGGAACATAAAGTGTAACAATGCTAATAAAATATTTTAGTATTTCGATGTTGTCAAAAAGTATAAGTACAAGGAAGTCTTTCGTATTTTTTTATTTATTTTTAATTTTTACCTTTATCATTATTTTGATAGGATTTTGCTCGTGTGAAATTATCTTAAAAACTGAGCTCAAAGGCTGGGTAAAAATTATTTTTTGGCTTATTTCCAAGCTAAGCCAAAGCTAACTTGATACAGATTCGAACTGAATATCCTTTAATTGGCTAAACTTTACCTTTAGTTCACGAATTATAGCTTTCGTATTCCCATAAAGATATATTGAATTTCCAAAATAAAGGAGAATTTTGCCTTTGTTCATCAGTACTTGCTATCAGAAAACCGGAAAGTTCTTGCACTAAATGTGAACTCTTTCATTAGTCAAAACGAAATGTAAGCAAGAGGAATGAATACCACAAGAGAAGGGAATATCAGCACAACATACCTTAAATCCGAACCGCTTAGAACTTTGTATCAAATAATACAGAGACGGACTAAATTGGAATTCGCTTGTCTTTTTAACAGCTCCACTTTTCGGTGAAGAAAGACAAAGGTTTTTTAATGGAAAGAGTGACTGATGATCATAATATAGCATGAAACAGCTCATGAAAATGGTACAGCCAAATTAAGTGTGTACGAGAGTCGAGAACTGGAAAGTTACTTTTTTTAAAGATATCATTAAGCTACTAATGTACTCATTCCCCTTCCAGCACACACATATATATACATTACTTTGACAAACATTAACATAAGTAATGCCATATACTGAGTCTAAAAGTATATCGCAATGGATTTTTATTAGGATAGTGGTAAAAATAATTTATGAACTTTGTATTAATTGGCATCGTTTAATACTTGCTGCGATCGAATACTGAATCCTTGACTTCAGTTTATGGCAATATCTATTTAAAAAGTGTATATTATAGAAAATTTCCCCCCTCTTCAGTAAATGTTTTTTTAATGGTCACCATTTTTAAGATATTAATACATTTGAATGAGCTCAAATCAGGTTATTTTTAGTTTAATAACTGGTTTCATATTATCCACGTAAACCAGTATCGATAAGTTGAATGTTTGCATATTCGTAATACGTTTCGAAATGCTTAATTGGACAGCATTTCTTTATTCGTTGTTATTTTAAAATAGCTATTGTGTGAACTAAAATCTTCAGATAATCATCACATGAAGTATGACGTGCATTTTATGGGTATAGTACATTTAGAATAGTCACTTTTATATCTTAAATTGCAGTTTTTCGTGGCTGATAGGCTAAAAATTTCGACATGCGTTATCAATATATGGAAAGGCTTACTTCCATGCATTACCTAATGTATCAAAATCTTTCAATAAGTAATCGTATTCTTTACTGTTTAGCTTTTCTCCTTAAGTTTTTCTCCATACGATTACGCCTACAATACTACACCATGTGAATTATTTTCTATAATAGTTTTTTAAATATAGTGAATCGTGAAACTATAAATTATGCGTTTTATAAAATTTTATTCGACAAAGAACTGCTATCAATAGTTGCTTAGTTGTGTAAGCACACCTCATAGCTCTTGTATGAATGCATGCCATAGGAAAGCGAAAAGGAAGTCTCAAACCTTTTACCATAGAAATTGACTTAAACTAAGATAGTAATATTATTAATTAGGTATTTAATTAAAATATGTGATTTTCTTATTTTCTTTGATATTAAGAATTCATCAAGAAAATTATTTAGACGGTTTTATTTTGTCTCGAATATTTATGTCTATATAATATTTGTTTTTCCTCTTGACGATAATACCATTTTTTTTATTACAGGAGTAACTTTTTGTGCTTTATTTTAAGTAAATTTTATGGTTTGGTTTTATTTATAACGAAAAACCATAAAATGTTTTGTTTATTTGAATCTAATGGTAAAACCTAATCCGGAATAAGAGTACTATAACTGCGGTATGCTTTATGAGGAAAGATTTGAGGGAAAATAAATATATATAATGTCTACTCCACCCATGAAAAGCGGATCTATATAACTTTCCTATGTAATACGAAACGAATTTTAATTATAACTAAATAGCATTACGAAATATTCACTTTCAGTTTGCAGTCTTATGTGATCGTAACATTTTACCAGTAAGAACGATGAAGTACAGAATGCGATGGTTTCTGTATATGATGGATGATATAAAAAGATTAAACGTTTTAAAATTTTTTATTTTTTTAGCATGTATGCTTTTGATCAACAACTTGTGGTGCAAAGTAATGCACTCTTTTGATGTTCATGGCGCATCGAGACTAACTTTTAGCCTTAAGTAATATACACTTCTTGAAGAATAAGAAGCTACACTAAGTACTATTTAATAACTACTTTACCATCAGAGAAATATTTAAGTTTTTGCTAGAACTTGAAACAGTATTATTTTTTATAACAAGCTAAAGCCCAAAAAATTAGTTTAAGGATAGATATTGATGGTCACCAACTTAGGAGAAAAGATCCTCTTAACATGACACTTGCCTCAATATTGTATTGATTACGATAATTAAGTTGCATTCCTGTAAGAAAAGAAAATGCACACTTCCTTTCATTGCCGTATACTGCAGTGTACTGACTAGATAACCGCTGCATTCTCATCCTGTTTCTTGATCTTCTGCACATTATGGATCCTAAATAACATTCGTGTTATCAAAACCCTAAATATATTGTAATGAAAATTAGCATGTATCCCATCTTATGGATCACGTCTTTCAGTTATACTGTATAGCGCACGCCGAAGACGCCTTGTGCCGAGAGTAGGCCAATTCCGAAACTAGTAGAAGTAGCTGCCCACATTTTGTAACTTTTGGTTCTTCAAACTAAAGCACTATTTTAATTATTTTAGTTTATTGTTACAATACAAATATGCATTATATCACACAGTAAACATGCGTAAGAAGAAATTAGGCAAAATGTGTACATGAAAAAGAAAAGTTATTTGGCGTCTAGACTAGGCCTGAATAGGGCAATCATAAAGAAAAAAAATTGCATTTCATTTATTTTTTCTCTGGAATATTTCTTGTTTTCATCTTGTACTTCCGGAAATTCTAAATTTCAAGAAGCGTTAAAATTTCTCCTCTCCCTTGAAAAAAAAAAAAAAAAAGGAAGAATTAGAAATGCTGCTATTACTGCAGTTAGCTTAAAGACACCATGTTTTTGGAAGCAAAAATGAATCCATTGTACGACAAACAAAAATATATCAAAGTGCGTTCTAAATTAAAAATATGGGTTTCTATTTGCTGTGATGAAAACGAAATACTGTAGTCGATTTGTAATAGAAACATTGACTGTATTTGAATTCAAGCGAGCTCAATCAAAATTGCACTGGTAGTTGTTTCATAAAATCATTTCAAATATAAATTTAATTATTATTGAGACTGCGATTTTTCTCAGTTATAGGACTTGAAATATATATATATATATATATATTAATATGACGCGAAATATGCAAATTAAATATTATTCAAAATTAAGGATTAGCTCACGTAGACTTCCTCTGTTTGGGAAATCATTATTAGAAATTTCTTGCGATGTGTCTGGAAGGATATCCTCGATACGAGATAGAAAGCCTTACCTGCTGCTCTCTACAGAGTATCTCAGAATGTGATTTCTTTAATTGCACTTTTTTAAAGGAAATCTTCGGTAAGAAACTAATGATCATTAGTATGGTAAGATAAACTCTGGACCTCCTACCGTACTAAAGATTAGATGTACTTTGTTAGCACCTAATGTTTGTCTGTTCTCAGATAACATCAGTTTTTATGGTTAGTGACGTTCATAATTCTGTCCGTAATAAGAAAATGTTTTCTAACTTTGCATTTTATGCAAAAGCTCATAATTATTTGTTAAGAAAAGTTTACTTAGTTGAGTATATAGCATATAAGAAGAAGAAATTCCCAAAGCACATCTGTATTGGTAAGCATAAATATCAATGAACTTCATAATTGTACACATAGAAATTCTATTTACAACAGTCTGCATTAGTACAGTGCACTAATAAAATAATACTTTTATCACTTTCATCTATCTCTGAGTTATATATAAATTTCCTATCCCACCTCTATCAAGCCATTAGGCCTAAATGTGCTGTCGTGGCCAAGTAACGTGCTTTTTTTTTTTTTTTTTTTCATAAACCTAATTTATTAATTCATAAGACATTAATGCTATTGCCATAGTCTTTATCTGTCAATGCTTGCATTTTCGGGCTTTCCTGGAGAAAAATCCTGCCTCCTTAAGAGATGGGGCTAATTCACCTCCAATTTAGAAGCCATTGTGAATGTTTCACGCATTCTGGACGGGATTTGAAGTAGTGCTTTTGAAACCAAAGGGTGTAAAGAAAACCGTAGTGTAATTGCATCTGTAGTGCAGCCGATAGCTGCTCTACGGATGCGATCTTAATATATATTTTAATCGCATAATATTTAAATATATAAATCCAGGACTGTCTTGTATTTGCAAATAACTCTATAGTAGGGGATGGGTGGGTGAGATTTCGATTTAAAAAAGTGTTGTAAACAACGGCTTTAAAGCGGAAACCAAAGGACAATTATCCGTTAAATCACTTGGCCACTGGCCACGTGATTTAACCTTGAAATTTAGTATGGTATGCGGTTTCCATTACGAAATTCAGGTGAATAATATGTTCAGGAGAAATTTCCGCATGAAAAACTTGTTATAATCTGGTTTTTCTTGGAGGAGGATATGAAATAAACCATTTGCTGTATAACAGAACATATACGAATCACTTGATATTACTTTGGGCGGCAAACACAATATGACATGCATGCGAGCACATTTTATAACATTAAAAATGGTCAGCGAACATCACTGCCATGAGAGAATACCGACTTTCTTAGATCTGCTGCTAAATCTCGAAAGTTTGTGACGTGAGATTCCATGACTAACTGCAACAGGCTGCAAGTCTTGCAGAAGCAACGAATGCGCCAAGTGTACGAACTTGAACACTGTGAACGTGAGGAATCGGTTTTCCATCAGTTCGGCCATGACAACTCGCGACAGAGACAAATAAATTGCTGCATTTGAATAGAATAGACGAGAGAAAATTCTCTCTCGACAGGAAACAGAGATATGGAGTATTTAGGCCTAAAGAATCGAAAATTACTTAAGATACTAAATATGCGAAAAGGGAAAACTAATTCCCCTCATCGTTATTGTGAGAAAGGCTAAGCTCGTTGCATCGAACAGAAAACGAAGTCTGGTTCCCTTATCCATCTGCAAAATATGAAGATAAATGTTCAATTTTTTTAGTTACATAAAAATCGTGTGAATGTGACATTCCTGCATTTTGTTACTTTTGCATATAAAAGAAATTTCGATGTTGAAAACTTTATTTTTTATATAAAAAATAAAGTCGTTCCCTAAAACACTTGATAAATATTTTTGGAAACATTTGTTCAAAATTAAGACGGAACAAATGTATCAAAATTTTATTAGCAACTCGTGTTGAAAATGGCTGTAATTTTTTACCAGTGAGCACAGAAAATTTTTTAATTATTGGTTTATTTGGGGAAAGTGGATGGTCCCAAAATAATAATAGGAAAAGAAAAACTACATTGACTATCATATAAAATTTTACTCTAATAAAACAGTTTGAAATCATTACTAAGCTTTTCATAAAAGTGCATAATGTGGAGCTATGGTTTATTACTGTTTGTTTTGGAAAAATTCATTCATGGTGAATTGCGACAGTCTCATTTTTTTTTTTTTTTTGTATGCATTTTTAAAAAATTCCATATCAGTTACTGCTGGTTATAATTGAGTCGATGACCTGGAATTGGGTATAATATTTCCTCATCGTTTCCTTGTGCATATACATTCGAAATGTTTTTTGTGATTTTTAAATTGAAATACCATATAACCAGTTGGAAATATCGTGTTTTGGTTCAGATCTTCCTTTTAATGACTATTTTACCTACAAATTTCAGCTGAACTTAATGAAATACATCTAACTGATCATTTAATACTCGTCTGTTTAGACTGCTGTTGCTTCACACGAGGGAGAGAAACTTTACATTATGTGTTTGGCTAACTGGGATACAAATAAATGACATCCGAAACGAGTTTATGTATATGTCGTAAGTTCTGTCAATGTTATTCCATGGTATGAACAATATGTGGATAATTATGTATTCTTAAAATTTTAAAAATAAGTTTTTTACATTTTTTATATTGAACAATCGGTTCTGAAATAGTTAAAATTAGCAACCAGATTTAGAAGATTTTTATAAAAAAAACCAAAATTACGAATAATATTAAAACATGCTCTTGTTCAACTAAATGTAATATAGTATTTTTTTTAATAGAATTGTTAAATAAACTATACTCACTAAAATCAGTTCCATACGTAAATTGGCATCAGTAAATTTCGACGGTTTGTAAACTGAGATAAACGCGTACGAGATTCAAGAATGCTATTCAGGTTTTTTTCCCAAGTTTTCTATTATCAATTCATTATTATATCATCGTCATCAGCCTTCCATCTGGCGACAACAAGCCCATGTAGAGTCGCAACCCCCCATCAACTCCAAGAATTCCTAGTTTCTGTTCACTAAATTTATAGGTGGCGCTGCCATCAGTGTGTATTCGACAACCGGTTTTAAAAATGCCTGTGATGATAAAACTGGATATCATTTTAACCACAGAGTTTATAATAAATAATTTAAATATTTAACGTATGATTTATTACGAAATGCCAGCGTTTGCATGAGTTCTAAACAGAAAATATTGATGTGATTTCCATGAACAAAATGCTATGTAGTTTATAATGATAATGTTGATTTTAGAATTCAACTTAGCAGTGTGATGTTTGATTAGACATGTTCATAATTTTATCTGATGTGAAATAATTGAAAATCACAAGGTATCCCCATTCTTATAAAATAAATGCATTATCAAATACTAAGAATAAATAAATACTGTATAAATTTCTAAAAGAAATCCTGTAATTGCATAATTTCGTTTTGTATATCTCGAATTTAATTCTTAATTTAAGATTTCTACAATTAAATAAGTTATATTCAAATGTTGGTATATTATGAACATAAATCAAGGCACTTAACGTTTATGTTATTTATGATAAGTTAAACAATTATATTTAGATTTGAAGTTCAAATTTCTATTTCTATGCTTTCTATAATCGGATAATTCATGTCGAAGTATCTGTAAGCTGTAATTCTGTTCATTGATAGCATTTAGATGAGATAATACTGTTATTCTTATTATATTTGGCAGTTAGACCTGACATAACCCTTTTCGATATTTTTATGTTTGATTAGGAAGTATTTTGGGAGATAAGCATGCATTTATTATAAAAAGAGGAAAAAATAAAGATTTTGTAGGTAGCTCTGAGATCTGACACAATGTGGAAATTTCAACTAATGTTAATGTCACAATGTGCTTTGTTGCATATTTTATTTTATGCGGCATATTGTGTTCTTCGAGCAGCATTTTTCTAAGCTCGGAAATATCTTTTTTTTGTGTAAATGGCAGTTGATTTTTTTCCCCATTAATGATAGCATTGAATACTAATATATCAGCAAGAAACCTGAAAACCGAGATTAATTACTAAATTGGAGGGGAGGGGTGATTTTATTTCTCCTGCATTTCATTTTTTAATTAAAGTTGTTTTATTATTATTATTTTAAACTTCTAATCAATTTAGATGTAAAATTTTCCTGTTCAAAGATTTTATAATTCCATATCTCTTGAGAAATGCAAAATTATCCCGAATAGAGTAATTATTCACAAATTGGAACACAGAAGGGAAAAAAATCACTTCCCTCCTTATTCTGAAAATTCTTTTCCTGATATGTACCCTCAAGATGAATAAATACAGTGATAATACAAACAGGAAAACAAACAGTTGTTTTCGTTATTTTTCTACCAACAATTTTGTTTAAAATTAAGTGATTTTGTAAAGTCTCGAATATGGTCAACTCATATATGTATATATTAGCTCTGCTTACACATAATTGAAAACTAAAATATTGTGATCTCCTTAATATAACTTTGACAGTGATGCAGTCTGTTCACTCCGCTGACTTTCTTCAGACTTCTCATATTTTCTCAAGTATGGTCTGTGGTGTTCGAACAGTGGTTTTATTTCTATCACAATTTCAAGGTCTGCGGACTGTCCCCTATGAGGATAGACCCAAGATGTGTGTGTGTGGAGGGGGTTGCAAAGTCTGGTTGACAGCCGAAATAAGTGTATATGACACAAAAGAGATTTTTCAATATATGACAGAGAGAGAGAGAACTAGAAGCCACACTGGAGTTGTTTAAGAGTGGTTAGTAAGGGTGTTCGGACTAGATTTTTTTTTGCTTGGAATGATTGTAATGGATTGCCAGAAACAGTTGTAAGTGCCTTCACAATGAACGAGTTTATGGCAAGATGTGATAGTGTTGTGCGAATATTGGATGGTGTTAGTCTCCTGCGATGAGTCTTCTGACTCCATGGAGATATCCGTAATAATAAACTCATTTATTCTGAAAACAGTTCCACAGTGCAAGATATTTCTATGCTTATTAAAGTGTTACTTAAAATTTGATTTCATTTAATATTAAAAGTACTGTGGCCTGCACAAGAACTGCCATTCTAGATTTGATTCTAATCACCGACTGACAATTCCTATTTTATTTTATTTTATTTTTTGTCGAAGTTAGTGATAATTGAACTTTGAATACGGCTCTTGAAGAAATTCAGATTTGAATCCAGCAAATCAGAAAAATCGCATAGAAAACACACACACACAAATACATGTTAAGTAGATTAGGAGTATTGTCTGTTACTCAGCACGCCTTGGGGAATGGATTCCATCCGTGATGGTGAGAAATAGATCTGAACCTAACGATTTCCAAAAGCTACGGCTAAAAGAGCCTGCCTACTTTCTTTCTCAATGAAATACCATTTAAAGTATTCATGCATAATAATTTCGAGGTCATGCTAAGGAACATAACCCATCTGAAAATCGCGATTTACCTTAAAGCTTTTGCACTTGTATATTTAACCTCTTTGAAAAGTATGCCTCTTCAGCGTAGTCAGAAAAATTAATCCTTGATTTGGAAAGATTGGATTCGAATCTTGCTTGGGAATATTAAGCACTTTTATAGAAAATTTCAGCTAAAGACGAGTTACTAGTCTCATCCCTGGGTGTTGAATTTTAAGAAATGCGTTCCGTAGCCCAAAAGGGGGGGGGGGGTTGCTGAAGGATCTGCTATATTGATAGATATAACAGATAGGTTTATGAAAGGGTTGAAACAACTTGGTGTAAAAAGCCACTGGGCCTAATATTTAGATGTGAAGGGGGTATTTTTCTCATAAGCATTCATGTGAACATTCCCAATTTCAGTGAAGTGTTAAACAATAATCGTAGGAAGATTGAAATAATTCATGTTTTTACAATCCATTCGGGTTAAATTTTTTATCTAAATATCTAAAGTAGAGCGATATAGTACTGTTTAAAACTGCATTAATCAGTCGTTTATGCATATTTTGTTGTTCTGTTTATCATTTTACTAGCATATTGATATACAGTAGTGCAATACATTTAATTAAAAACAAAAAGTTATACCACCTCTTTTGGAAAATCCTGTGCAACGCCAATAATTCGAAAATATAATGTATAAATACAGCATTGTTATTCTTACGTTATAGCCAAAGTATTAGTATTGTGGTCATGGCTCTACTGATGCTGTCTTGACAACACCTGATAAAATATGTCAAGAGTTGTTCTCCCTTCCTTCCACTGCGCATGTCACTAGGTGACACACAGCTCAGTTTGGAGTGAGGTACACGTACATCCCTAGATTATGAGTTTAATGGACTATTTTGGAACTGAAAGATCTACTGAGGAAGAAAAAGAAAAGGAATTGTTATAAAAGCAGATGATAAATATAACATATGATGTTTTTTAAAACGACGTTCCACAATTGTAATTTCACCAAGAACAGAATGTTTACGTAACACCATTCAAAGAATTATGTGAATTTTTTTTTCCCCAGCGATAATGAAGATATTTCACTTTTATTTAATAAAACAGCATTTCTGGAATCTCCGAGTGATAATATTGATAGGCATCCACTAGGTGTCATTAAGTCTGTAAGGGGGAAAAAAAAACACACGCAAGAATTAAGACATTTTCTATAATATATTTGAGTAGGCCATTGGTGCAAATATGTCATTTTGCATCTGCGAATTCCCGAGATTAGTGTTAATATTACGTCAACTGCGACTTCAAAGAATTGTGTTCTTGGAAGGTGATACAGTTCATAAGAATTGTATCAACTTTCCCTCCTATTTGGATAATTTAATGAACAAGTCAATGCAGTAATTGTTATAGATTTCTGATCATGATGTTATTGTACTCTATCGGTTAAAATTTCCATTTTCAGAACTTGTTCTACGAGTACAGTAGTGTACGATTGTATTGTAATAGCCCTACACAATTTAGACTTCATTACTAGTTTACTCCCACCTTTTCTCTATTACTTGTCAGATTTCGAATTTGGCTCACCCAATACTGTCTTTCAAAGCATTTCTCAATCGTGCATCAATTTGTCTTCCACTGGCCATTTGCTCTTAATAGATGTGGAATCAGTGATCGAAATATTTTTAATATTCCGATGGTTCGGAAAATGGAATAAAATATCGTTGATTCACCTTTAAATGACGTTCATTTTCTCATGATTTCTAGTCTTGATTCTGTAGTCGCAAAGTAAGCCTTAATTATGCCAACAATGTGACATTTAGTACCTTTCATCTTAAATAAATCCGAAAGAAAGAGATCCTACAATTTTACCCTCTTGTTTTGGGCTTGTTTAATCTTGGATTCTTAGAGAACTGTTTCTTCTCTATATCCGTATATGCCAAGCATATTTTTTTTCCCGTCGCTATCTTTCTCCATATGTTGTGGGAATTCATCTTCACTCTTTTCTCTTAACTGAAACTTTCTTAAAACCTGTTGTTTATTCCACTGATATCCCTTATGCATCTGCTAGGATCACTGTTGTAACGTTGCTCACAGTACGTTTTACAGCGTAGTGTAGTGCAAATGACGTAGGTAGGTACATGGATAAGTTTGGGTTTATTGTCGCAATGACAAAGGTTATAGCAATTTGTAGATCAGTTATTATTACACAAGGTATAATAACTGATCTACAAATAAATTGGTACACACAGAATATAACATAGTAAAAAATTCTTTGCTATGCCATATACATAGAGAATTTCCAAATTTTTCTACAGTTTATCTCGAAGATCTCCTTGTACCGTTTCCTACAGCACCCCGCAGAATAGTAGCAGCGAGATTGAATAATCTCGCTGCCACTATTCTCGAAGCTTCTACTGGCCTGAAAAATCTTGAAGTTTTTGGTCCAGCATACTGTCTGGTGGGCAGTTTGTAGAATAACCATTTTAAAACTTCAAAAAGAAGTTGGCAGTATCCATGGCACTTTGAAAACATCATTGCTGCAGCAACACGCATGCTGAAAGAAAGGAAAGGAATCGAGACTTTGCTCTAAAATTCAAAGAAATTTTGGCCACTTAAAGGTTCCAATAAACAACGCAGTGATATTATACTGAGAGTGAAAACATCGAAGTTTGGTTCACTTTGTTGTTACATTTCGTACTCTCCTTCATTATTGAAAAAAAAAAAAATCTACCGTATGGTAGATTCAAGTTACTCTTAATATCTCTAAGCCATTTCATCGGCTTTGCCACAAACGCCAATGGCATGTTTTCTGCAAATCCAATCCACATTTCCCCGATGACAATACACGTTATTCGTTTTCCTTATTTGATATATCTTATATACACACTCAACGAAATGTGGAGAACAGCTACATAGAGTGCGCTTACATTGAATATCCGCGTTGGTTGTCAAGTAAATATGAGTCCAACTATATGGAGGTAGAAATGAAAAATTACCATCTTTTATCTACATAAGCTACATAATAATTCTGCTATACTGATAAATTTTATTCATTGGCCAAATCTTACACATATGGCGAACATCGCTTATAATTAATAATTCGTCTCAGATTACTAATATTTGCGTTCATAGGAATATGGTCTTGAGCAAAGTTCATGATCCGAGTTGCTTGAACGCGCACCAATAAGAGCTTTCCAGAAACTTTTTTTTTTTTTGGTAGTGACCAAGAATGGTTCTCTGCCTCTCAAATTACAAAAACCAGAAGCTGTGAGCGAAGAAACACCAGTATTCGACACCAGAGGACTGGAGAAAGGTTGTATGGAGTTGTAAATCCTGTTTAGTTATTTAACATGGACACGATAACGAGAATATCTATACTCTTGTTGTCAGTGGAGTGATGATCGTGTGAGGTATGATTTTTGTTGCATTTCTTATACCCGTTGACATCTACAATTGATTGGTGCAACATACTTGAACATCGTAACCGATCAAGAACACCCATTAATGTCTCAGGACATGTGGTCAGGTATGGTTACTAGAACGTGATAGTAATTTTACCTTAATGGGCTGATCTGGTCGGTCATATGATCTCAGTCCCATTGAGTATACTTGTGACATGGAGGAATGAGATTTGCGTGATGTACTGCCAGCGAACTGATTATAACTACAGGGATTCATCATAACTGCCTAGTATACTTGAACGTATCAAGGAGGACAATTCAGAACTACTTTTGGTCTTTGGTCTTTTTTGCGCCTTTAATACCCATAACTTGCCAAGTATTTTTGGTTTCCGTAACCTGAATATAGTAGGATAAGATGGTCAATCTTATGCCCATTGGAAGTTTTTGAAAATTGCGTGTTCCAATGGGCATAACACTTGGCAGGTCATAGGTATTTCGAGGAGTGTTTTCCGTTTTTTACTGATGAAATTAAAAAAAAACTCTGTATGCGACCAGATAACTCACTTCGGGTTGAAAAGCCCTTATGAAACTTTTATCATTCTAGACGACATTCAAGCTCGGGTCTTTCCAGTTAGAAATCATCGTCGTTGCCTACTGAGATATGGTGGCTCTGTATGAGATCCTGATGAAAATTACTCCATAGTTAGGATCTTATTTTCAGTGCCATGTTCTTATTCTTCCAGTGGCTGTCCATTATTCCACCTAGTCTCACTCACCCTTATGCAGACTTTCTTCTAAATATTTATCATTTCTTGAGCACGATATCAATGTCTCTTCTCAAAGATCAACTTATCTAGAAATACGTTTTGGGACGGCAATATGAATTTCACAGAAATTCATATTGCCGTCAGAGTATTTGTCATCCTTTCGTACTTATACCTTTCCACCCTTCTGTGTTCCGTTGGCTTGAATGCCATGGAAGTTTTTCCATACCATTTTCTTGAAACTATTGCAAAACACCTGCAGTATATGCTACGCTGATGCTAATAGAGACACGAGTCTGTTATGTAAAACCGCTACAGTGTGGGAAACATTACATTATTAAATTCAGTATATCCTTTGGTATTTCTCTTTCGAGACACTGCAACCAAGGATCCTATCCATACCAGAGAAACTGCCCCAACCGTTACGCTTCCACCACCAAACTTCACTATGGAAGATATATCAGAATCGGACATTCCCTTGATATCTGCTACAGCCACACCTGTCCATCCCATCTGAAAAGGGTATTAAGTGATATATAACGGAATCCGAACACTGTGGAACAATACGAGGTTTGCTACACCAGTGAATTCCGCACTGTTAATTGTCATAGTTGACGTATGGCCTATGTACAGAACCTTCGTAACTCATCGGCATCGACGATGCTCTTTGGTTTGAAAAGACCCGTACTCGAATGCTATCTAGGATGAGAGGAATCTTTTATAAGGGCATATCAAGTAAAGATGAGTTAGCTGGTCTCATACGAGGGTGGCAAGGTTTCTTCAGGAAAACTCGAATTTTTCATCCCTTGACAGAAAAAAACTTTCGTTTTTTCTGTAGAAACCGAAACTGTGAAGCTTTCATGATGATCTACTCCTTCAGTCTTTAAAAGTTTGGAAATTCACATTCTATTACAGCATTTCCCTCCCTTCCCCAGCCCTAGTATCAAAGTTTATTACACTTTTTTTTTTTTTTCCAGCTTGCATCGAATTCATTTCCATATCATAATGACCAGGTTATCAACTCTCGGCAATTTCACTAGATGCATTACATGGGATGAGATTTGAACCAGGACTGTCTGGTTCCTGGTATAGACCAATCCACTATTGTTTCTACCAAGTGGCGAAGCTGCTTTGGTCCTTTTTATGTTATTTTCGTTTAAATTAATTTATAAAAAGTCGTAACAATATGTTTAATAAATTTTAAAATTATATATTTTTTAATTTTTAAGTAATCTGCATTTAAAGATCATTAAAACCTTTTGACTTATATAAATTCATTCTCCAATAAATATAAAATGAAAAATAGCATCGGCTAGTTTTCTGGGAAATAGTACAGTTTGCTGTGCATTAATAAAACTGAAATGATCTTTCTATTAAAAAAAGATGGTGGAAAGATACCAGAAAAGGAATGACCTCATTTTTTTTTAAGTTTACCAACTGAATGAATTCGATTTCTTTTGAAAGCATGCTGTAATTGTTGTACTCCATATACTGTTTATATCAATAGCCAAAATTATGAAGACGATATTTGGTAGCTTGTCGGGGGGGAATCAAGATCCTGAATCATGCCATCCGAACTGGCCATAGAATCCTTTTGAGTAAGATTGCAAGTACTACACTCGAATAGTGTTTGCTTGAATGATTATAAAGAAAGTGACGATGCCTTAATTTCACCAGTGAAACCTAAATGGAGTGCCTAAGATGATCTCCCGGAACTGGAAAGTGATTGTTCCCAGTGTTCATATATACTATATATATATATAGTACATGCGCGCTCGTGTGTGTATGTATATACAGTGTTAACATTTTATTCATAGTGTAATATTTTGCGTGACTTATTTTCATCTCATGTTAAAGTGGTTGACAGACTGTTAGCGTATCCACTCTTCACTTTAGATGGCTGGGCGTGAATGCTTTGCAAAATGTCTTAGGTTTTAGATCAATTTCATCGCTCGCGTGAGATCACCAGCCTGCTTATTAATAGGGGAACTGAACATGTACTGAAGTTCCTCGATTTTTCTCTAGTGCAAAGTTACTATCTAATTTCTTTCCCTATAATACTGATGTACTATAGCTTTTTAACACATTCTGGGTGAGATTCACATAAAAGAATTCTGCTCACTTCATTTCAAACTGATTGTGTCTACTAAATTGCTTAGTACTTGGAGAATGCTAATCAGGCACGTGACCAAAATTCGGACAGTAAATAAAAAATATTTTAACCATCTATGAGAATCCCATCAAGTAACATATCATGCTTTAGAGAGAGAGAGAGAGAGAGAGAGACTTTCTATGCCGTTATTTAGTAGTATCTATGAATGATTGGTCCAAATGAAGTTCTGATTATGACATTATCTCAGCCTCATCCATAGATGAAACTGATATATGAGCCGAAAAGTTCTGATAAACACCTAGAACAAAAATGCTATTAAAGCAACTGATATAACCAAGAAAGAACACATCTTAAACTCTTTAACCCCCATGTTTCATCAAACTGTAATAATTTGTTCATTTTCTTAGATTAATATGTATGTTCCATGGGTCTACCTCAATTCCTTCATGGTGATTTTCACAACTTTGAGCACACCCTCGTATGCATCAGGCCATATTACAGTATAGTCGGTTATATTGTAATATTGCCTTTTTTTTTTTAATAACAAGAATATGAATTGCTTTTTCACAGAGAAGCAGTATTACCGAGCAGTAATAAGAATGAATTATTTTAACAGGAATCCGATAAGTGTTCTGCATTGTTGTTACTTAAGTATGTGTAACTAAATATGTTAAGTCAGTTCTGAATGTCAAGCTTAATGGTCTTTAGCATTTCGAAACAAAATTAATGACCATGTCGGTATAGTTTCTTTCTTTTCAGTTGTAAATGGCACTTCAAATGTTCAGATGTTTCTTTTGCAATTAAGACAGTCGACTGAAACACACTCTAATTCAGAAAAAAAATTATCAAGTAATGAAAGACTTTTGGCTGATAACTTTTAACTATAATTAGTAACAGTCTGATATTATTGACTGTCATCTTTATTATTTTTAATAATTATAGTATCTAAAATGTTTCGATGCTGTGAAATACAAACAAAATAGACGATTGCTAAAAACCAGAGGCAGTTTTCTAACGCCCTTCTCTCTCTCTTTCTCGTGTTATTCACATTTTTTAAGGATATGAACCTAATTCTCCCTGTTGAAACCTTTCTAGAGACCAAAGACAGCAATTTTATTTGAATTCTCGAAATACGAGAAATACCTTGTTACCTTCTCCTCCATCTCCTCGAAACTTCATTGATGGGATGATCTACTGCAATGGTTCGCATTTCCCATTTATTCTTCAAAATACAAACTCGCTCAGCCATCTCACAGTGCAGCATATCGAGACTTATTTTCATTGTTCAAAGATCCAGGAACAAATGATCGCCATTACGACTACCCCAAGCTCTGTTTGGCGTTAATTGGTGCTTTTTGTTACTTGTGACCCTACTTTTATCTCAGGGAACCAAAGTCTGAATTCACTACATAAGTTGGCACATTAACTGTGAAACCCTATTGGCATCTGGTACTCTGATTGCATCTTCTGAAATTGATGTAGCTACAATCTTCAAAGTCCTGGGATCTCTGTCCGCCACTTTACGTTATTCTTCCGTATTTTGAGTACGTCGATTGCCATTAACTTCGATAGTCTCAAATCGGTTTTGTTTAACGCAAGTTGCTCATATGGCACCTTGATAACCAAAACAGGTTGTCAAGTTAAAAGTTTAACCGTATAATAATTAAAGTACTCTCAGCCCATAAATAACATTTTTGTCTTTCAAGAGTGTAATTTACAGATTCTTCACAAAATACTGTATACTCCTTTCTCTATTCCAATAACATGATTAAAATAGCATTATTTATTTTAATTGTTTCTAGCATATTCGCGACAGGAGACCATTTTAGACTTAACGACAATATAAAATGGTAGTAGGCTTGAGCATGGGATCTGAATCGCTAGAATGTGTTGAGCACCATTTTCTGTTTGAGCACTCTTTTTTACTTTGCGTATTTAGTTTTCTCTTAGCTGGCCATTTTCTTATATTTGTGATAGATTAACAGTGGGAAAAAAAAAGAACAAGCAAACTAAGAGTTAAAAAGGGCTTATTGTGCATGAAAAAACTCTTTCCTTTACCACTTAAAATGGATATCATTCTTGAAATGAGCTTAACAAATTTAAGCATAGTAAGATATTCAAATGAACACACACACACACACATTCGACTAGTACGAATTTGTAGCCTGTACAATTTATACTAAAGTTATACACCACACTTTAAGACATATGCTGAGATCTGTGTATGTACACACGCGCGCGCGCAAGGCATCTAGCACTCTTGATTTCATCTTCTGGAATTGATGTAGCCTCAAACTTCAGAATCCTTGGACTCTTTTCTGCCACTTATATAATATTCAGTTGTCTATATAGAAAATTATATTTGGTTTCTTATTATATTTTCTGGACTGTGGATTCAGTTAAATACTATTTCCTACAAGATATTATTTATTCATTTCTTTTTTTATCTCCCCTGTATCTGACTACCTAAGCGGAATGTCATCATTGGCTTATCTTCCTTTTATAATAGAGAAATGTAAAATAGTAATCAGTGAAATGTAAACGATCCCTTCAAGAAACTCATGACGCATTGTGTTTGGCAAAGTGGTGAAATATCATCCACCACTGCTTATATCTCTATAATATAAAGTTAGAAGCACTTCCATTACAAAGAAGTTACTCGCCATGCCAATATAATATAACCCTTGCCTAATTTGTCCCTATGTCCAGTTTCCACCTAAGAGATCATGGCGAAAACAGCGAGTATATATTAGATGGGGTGGAGGGGAAGATGCATTTCTAACTGAAGAAATGCAAGTCACATGTAATAAACTTGTCTTCATCACTGAAAAGTAACGGAACTAATTTTAGTTCCGCTAAAATTCCTCAAGTATCAAAAGAAATTTCTACATTCCCTTCACCAAGATGCGGTGTAAACATGAGCATAAATTAAGTTTGTCACCACTTACAGGCATCAGTGAGGCTATTTTACTTCAGGAATTTAATGTCCACTGCAAGTCGTCTCATTTTTCTAATTTCACTGAACAAGCTGAAGAGATGCAGAAGTACATCTACTACAAGCAGTTAGCGGCTTAACACAGTTCATCGCCATATTCTTACTCGAAAACTCTTACTACTTCCTCCTTAAACTTTTCCTTATCATTTCTGCTTTGTAGTACAATGCAGGCGTTGTCGCTCTCTAGGTAACGTAAACTATAGCCGTTTTGATTCTTGCGATCCAAACTTCTCCGATAGAGTTACTAAATACATGCTGAAAATGAAGTCCTCCTTACTTCATTCCATTCACCGTACTGAAGTCCAAAATTGAACATTCAACTTATAACAAGTTTGAGACAAAATTCTAGCATCATCTTTATCGACATACAATGAGGCTTGCAACAGCTGAAAGCGAAATATTAAAAAAATATACCCGCGTTATTAATCAAGCGGTTATCGAGAGAGGCCATACCTAACTCACACCAGCTATCATACCTTCTCTTGAACCCATTCACACCAGATGCACTCGCCATTTCATCAGGTAAACTGTTCCACTTACTTCTCTATGAAAGAAAAATCTAGCTGTCTCCATTTCCTCGAATGCACACAAGCCCATCAGCCACAAATGCCCCATTGTCCTCTCCCCACCGATATCCATTAACAAATCCTATAAACTCTTTCAGAACTCCATGTATATAGTTAGCCCACAGTTTGTAGATCTCTGCTTGGCGTCTTGCCAAGAATAGTCGATTCATGCTGAAGGGGAGAAAGAAATGGAAGGACGTACCAATTGGTCGCCAACACGCGAAATCACGTGCTTTATAGGTAAAATTTTCCAACTGTTATATAAGCAACATAGTTAACTACAATGATCATAAAAGAGAAGTTAATTTTCCGACGTGTAATAATAAACAACTCCTCCCACAATACGGACTGATTACCCTATTATCGGAATGAATTCTCCTCCTGTTGACATGCGAAGAAGTATCGAAGGGTCTCGAATCTGTGGGCGTACTATACTTGATCATATCATTCCTCTTTCTGTACTCTCAGTTTGTCTTCTTAATCCACATTCTATAATCTTGATATCTTTGTAACTTTCAGCTTTTCCACAACTACTTTATCCCTTGGGGGATCCAGGAGACCAAATCTGTGTGCAGAAACTTTTTTCCTCTATAAAGAGCATTTTTGCCTTTTGGCTCTCAAGTAAAGTAACTGAGAGCTTCTTTTGTCCATTTATGTCCTTGCTTTCAAATTGCATCCGTGAAGGCAAAATCCAGGCATCGTCACCTCCTCTCTTTCTTGCATAGTGAAACAAACATCTCTCGCCATACCAAAAACAGTGTGCACTGCATGTCTCATGTCTTTCCAGAAATCCTAACAAATTCTTAATACCTGCGATGTCCCAACTCTTAGGATTTGATAGTATTCCCAATTTTGATTCTCTGGAACATCCATCCTCTGTCGTCTCTACCGCTTAATAAGCAGATATTAACTCTTACGATGTCATACATGAAACTCCAGAATAATGGAGAATGTTAGTCCCTTCACCATCTGTAAGCCCACAGCCATGGAGAGGTTTATTAAAACTTGTGTAGTTGCTTTAGATGTTTCCTTTGATTCGATTAGATCTGGTGTAGAAGTGTCCTAACAAACTATTATACAATTTACCTTTCTTTCTTTGTAAATAGAGAAAATAGTGGATCTTTCGCTCTTCAAATGCAGGAATGCTCTAGGGATCTATGCTATGGCCTCCTCTCTTTCTGATGTACATAAATGACCTTTCGCTCGAGCTTAAACCTTATCCACAGTTCTGATGATGATAACGCATTCCTTCTTCTCTTCAGGCGTGAAATAAACCCAGTCAATTTTCATGAAACCAAAATACACTCCTGTCTTTTTCGCAAAATAAAAAAAAATATATATATAATAAAATAAAACAAAAAAATCATTTTCCCGTGCCTTTTGGTAGTACCCAGATCTCCAGACAGTATCAGATGTTTCTCTTCTTGGAGTGACTTACTCTAGCATTTCTAATCCCAATGACATCATATCCATTGCCTTGTCGGTCTCCAAAACACGCATTCTTTTTCATTTAAGTTGCTACTTCTCACCTAATTCTGAACATATCGAATCATTCCACACCTAGAATACTATTCCTGCAATTAGGGTACTGCACCAAAAACTTTTTTGAGAAATTTTGATGTTCAGGTTGGTTAAGTTAGTTGAATTGAAGTCGAGTAATGAAATCATTCTCTTGTGGACATACTTCCAGGATACCACAATCATTGTGTTTCTGCTTCCAGGGGTACTTCCACGGGTCCTATTCTACTGGAATAGGACCTATTCTTCTCAAAACCAACTTAGCTCAACAAACATTTTTTCTGGTCTCCTTTAACCCGCCCATGTTTAATTTTTAAAACAACCTCCTTCACTATTTTCTCTACTGGAATCTATCGTCTGTTTCCCACAGACGATAGATTCCAGCTGTTCGAAATGAATAAAAGCACTAAGAATAGAATTCTCTTCTCTCTCTCCTCTTCCTTCCCGTCCTTTAACCCATAGATTCTACAACCTTTAGTGTGCTGGAATGGCGTGTATTAAAAAAAAAAAAAAACAACTAAGAATTGTCATTTAGGTTCGGATTTAATTGATCTTACGGCAGAAACGATAAACACCGTGAATCCAGTGTCGCTTAGTTTTATATGTCTGATTGCATTTTTTCATAATATCAGAAAGCTCCATCCAGAAGTTTTGTTGACCAAGTGGTTAACTCTCATCTGGTTATATCTGCTTCTACTTATATAATATATCAGTACAAAATTGTAAATCGCCGCTGAATCATGTTTTTTTTCTGCTGAACGATGAAAAAGGCAAAAAAAAAAAAAAAAAAAAAAAAAAACCACTGCAGATTTACACAGAACAAAGCATGTGAAAGTTTTATGAAAGTTTTAATCACCCCCACGCCTTCTAACATCTGCAGCCTACATATGATCTTTAACTGTTGGTGCTAGAAGGTATTATTCCGAAAGACAATCCGTTGAATCTATTTTTCACATATGCGACCACTGCAAACTCCGAAACAGGAAAAATGGAGAGATTTATGTAAATCATTATCTCTATTGGTTCTATCATCGACTGAACGCATACTTTTGTCATCCAGACTATGCATTTAAAGCAGTAGGGAATGGCTAATAAGTCTGCTATTACTTCTGTACTCCATATTATGGGACTCCAACGGATAGATTTGTAAAGGTGCTATTGAAATGTGGACACCTAAGACAAGACAATAAGACGTTCATAGCTTTCCTTCTCTCTGCAGAACTCGATGCGAACTTATCAAATGCCTTAGATTAAACTGTAATGACTGTTGTAGACCATTGTTCAATGTAAGATCATACCTGAAATGCAGTTTGTTTTAAGCGTTGTCAGATATAACATGATACTTCTCACCTAACTCTGCTCATATCAAATCCTTCCAAACTTAGAATACAATTCCTACAATTAGGATGCTGCACCAAAAAATTTTCTGAAAAATGCACCTTAGAATCTCTTCGTTTCTCTTATAGTTTCTGTAGAATTGAAAATTGGATCTCATGATCTAAGATCCCTGGAAATTCGAAGGTTTTTTGATACTGGATTACACTGCAAAACGTAATATATCCTAATAGAAAAATATCTTTATTTGTCTCTCACTTTTATTCCCAAAGACGTGCTGCACAGCTTCTTGTTATGTTATCCTTCCTTAATGTGCAAATGAGAACTTAATAATAAATACAGATGGGATGTGGATTAATCTGAACCGTAGAATAGGTAGGCACTGATCTATTGGTTTCGGTTGTCAGCATATTTTCCGTGGATAATCCTTTTCCCTTGTGTGACCCGCCATCTTGCATAAACAATTTTTTGTAGTGCTTTTTATTTATTTATTTATTTTTAATGAAACACTTCCATGATCTATTCTGGGATCTCCAGTATTCAGCATTTCGTTAAGTCAGTGTAACGGATGTCCTACCTGTGTTGACAGCCTGGTGCAATATTTCCTGTGTACAGCTGAATTGTACCGTAAGTTGGCCGACAATGTGTGACTTGATTTCCCCAAATTACTTCCTCTCATGTTCATAGTTGCTGTTAAGTAAAGGATTGTGTCATAGCTCAGAATGCCCCACTCGTCAAAATTCCACAAAAATATTTCGACTGCTTTTAAAAGGCGAAAATTTGATTTAAAGAAAAGTCTGTCGATAGTTCTCAGAATAGAAAGAAAAATGAAAGTTCTACTCGTGCACATTGCTTGTCTCAAAGATGACGATGTCTCTATTTAACACCAGCCAATTTAGTATGGATTTACAAAGGACTAGGTGGAGTAATTTATAACGTCAATGCAGGGCACTCGTTTGTAATGAAGTACCTCAAGGGGGAAATATCACAAATCTGTAAGATGAAGTAATTAGTAGCTGTCACCTGTGGTGTGAATATCTGTAATTCAAAATGCCTGCTCGCTCTGAACTCGAGCTTTCTCCATAGCCACCTGCCGATAATACCATTAAATCTCTCTTCAAGATCTTAAGTGTTTCAGAATTCAAACTACTTCATTCGTTCTGTTAAAACGATTCTTTAAATTGTGGGAGACATTTCGGATAAAGGGCTTATCTCACTTACATAGCATTTGTTTTTTCTTCTTTCCAGGTGACTTAGAACTCCTTGGATATTTTGAATGTCCTGTCTGTAAACTTAGGATGGATCTTCGAATTATAGTTTAAAACTAATGATTACATTTGAGGGAGTGTCTTTTTCGTTTTGACGATTGTTTGTTTGTTCCTCTCATAAGGGTTTTTTGATTTTATCAAAAGATTTATTGTTATCGCAGAAAAAAAAAAGCAATGCCTAGCACAGCTGAATTTGTACACCTTAGTTCTAAATCATTTTGCACATTAGCAAACTTTTATCCATTTTCGGAATGAACTGTGACTGGGCGCAGTGATGGTCAAATCTTCCACATAAAGTATAACTTGGTGACTGTGGATTATTGTTCACAATATTTTGTTAGGTGGGATTGCATCAGTTGGCCAGTGCAAGCGCTGATTCAGAGCAACATGCAGTGACGTTAGTAAATGATATTTTTCAGTTTTTTCTATAAAACCTTTATAACGAAAATATGTTATCTTACCGGTTGAATTAGAGCAGCAGTGTATATATATAGCAATTTTATAAAGACTGTTTTTATGACATCACATGAAACTGTGATGTTTATATGAAGATTTCTGCTACTAATGGCTATTCTAAAGATGCATTTCAGAGTGTATTTATTTGAAGAATAGAAATATGATCACTGTGAATACGAATTAGGAAGGATAAGAAGTTGTAGTTGAGCAGAATATTCAAAGCTTTTCTGAATGTTATTGCATAATGTCAAGGTTAAAGAGTGAAGATGTCATTGAATAGAATATGATTCACTGTCATCAGGAGAGTATTAGAATTACTACAGAAACACTCACCTTCTCAAATAAGAGCAGATATGTTCAAAATCGATGTGGTAAACAATTCGGGGTGTTTCGAGAGGGGGGGGGGAATGCACACTTTTTTTTTATGAAATGTGCCCATTTGGATACTTTATGTAATGTCTAGTTGGAATAAATAAACTATTTATGATCTTCATTAATTTTCTTAATCAATATTGGAAAAAATAAAAAGCTAGGGTGAGATAGCCACACAGAACGTTTGTATTGGAAGGGGATTGAATTTTGAAGATTAGTGAAGTGTGGAAACGATTCAAGGATTACGCAATTGTTTATACTGTCGATTTTGAATCCACTACATTACTGTAAAGTAATACATCTTGGGCTATGCAATATTTCAGGCTTTTAAATGGAATTTTAAGCGCTGATAAGATTATGGGAAACATGGGACGAAAACTGACTTGTAATAGGGATAAATAGGAGAACTCAATAGATGCGATTCTGATGAATTTTTTGAAACAATTTGTTGGCACAAACACATGACAAAAAAGTAATGACTAACCCAGTTCTTTGAATTCGGACTAGTAGGTATTTGTCTTGAAACTCGTATTTTTCTTCCTCTAATCATAAGTAAGCTAGAGAAAGACTCCTTGGATAAAAGAACTCGTTAATACTGATAATAAATAATTAAATGCTCTGTTAAGTGATAAGAATAGTATGATAGTTTATTTTCATTTTCTCTCTTTATTTTTTGCAGACTCATGACATCATTTGTTGTACATATGTGTGTTATATATATGTGTACAAAGTCCGATATTTGAGCATTATTTGAACTGGTATAGAATTTGAGCTCAGTTAAATTTTCTTCTTGAAGGTATGGCCTGTTTAGTTGTTCAAAAGAGGGTTTATTAAACGAGGAAGTTACCTGAATCAGCTAGATGATATCAGTATCTTCATAAGTTGATTCGACCTCTGAATTTCCAAGAAGGCAGGTAGATCTGTACAATGCACAAAATACCACAAAGGGATTCATGCTGCTCAAGACAGGAATGTGAAACGTACATTTATTATACAGTGAAAATTCAAATGTTATTGTTTCAAGTTTACTTATATGAGAAACTTATTCATACCTTTAATTACTTTTAAGTGTCAGAAACCCATCCAACACCTGAAACTAGCTGTTGTCTCAACTCTCCCATAAAAACCTCCTGTTTTTGTGAGCAGAGCGACGAATACTCATTTCATTATACCGTTACGAATTTATCTCTGTATGGTCTGTTCCCCATGGCATATCTTCATGGATCAGTAGAGATAAAACAGCAAACCTTTCATGATCTAAATCTTCTTCGAATTTATCTTGAGGAAGATTAGATCTTTATCTCTTGTCGTAGTTATGCAAATTTCTCAAATTATCCACGATTCAGTTAAAAGTAGCTAGCTTTGCGCATGGACACCTTGTCTTTGTAATCTAGCAAAGCCAAACATTGATGTCTAGTTTTTCTCATGAGCTACTCTACTTGAAACTGGTTTTCTGCCCAGTCACAAGATCCCTGCTTATTCACATATAACTGTTCAGTGTTATCAGGCAGTGTTTTTTTTTTTTTTTTCAAACTATCTTAATCATGGTTTCTTTACGACTAGGATTAGGAACTAGTCCATTGCTTAATCTTCATGAAAATACCAATGATTATGAACTTTGAATTTTCAATAATAATATTAGCGATAATACTTGCAATATAATATTTGGCCTGACTCAGAGGAAATGTAAAAACCTTGAATTTTCAACCAACATTTCCTGTTTCCCCTTTTGTCTGTTTGAATCTCTGGAAAATCCACGCTAAAGACTCTGTTATTGTGGAATCTTATCCTTATGACAAGACATTATATTTAAAAACTAATATCGTATTGATCTAGTGTTATACTAATATAGAAAATTTGTGGAGTCTGTACATAATAAAGTATCACAATAATTTCATTTGAACGTTACGATTTTTGTCTGTGATTATTGTCATGATTTAATCAGCAAATGTGAAGGCATCTAATCAAGTTACAAACTCCATAAATTAATGAAAGCAAGTTTAACAACGAAGCTAAATAACCGAACAAATATTTTGGTGTTTCTGTTAGAGGTGTTTTGGCTTGTACTCCTCAACTAGAGCATATTTCATAAATTGAAAGGTGTGCAAATATATAATGGCCGTTTTTGGAAATTCAACTAAATAAACTAAGTAGATTGTTTTGTACATTATTATTATTAATAGATATAAATTTAATTAATAGAAATTAATAGAATTATTAAGAAATAGGAAATGCCCGAAACGTTTTAAGAAAGTAAATTTTTGTGATTTAATAAAGGGGAAGAAAACATTTTGACATAAAATGTTTTCTTTAAAATATTATGAATATTTTAAAGCCCCGTTTTCGAATTAGAAGATATTTTAAGAAATTATTATTATTGAGACATTTCTAGGGAGTCAGGAACTCATCGAGGGAGGCCATGCTGTTCTTATTATTATCTAAAATTAATTTTATAAAAAAAAAATTGAAATCAAGTCTTGTTAGAACTTTGGAATTTGAATATTATTAATCATTATTATAAGTAATTGAAAAATATTTAATCAAAATGAAGTATTGAAAGATTATTGTGATTATTATTATCATCAAAATGAAAATTTTGACAGATTCAGTGAAGGCTAAAGAGATAAAATTATCCTCCTAAATAATAATAATTAAATAAATAAATATATATATATATACCGTACGTTTCTTTCTTTTTTTTTTCGAATATTATACAAATTCAAAATGTTAATATTGAAAAAATGAAGTAAACTATATTCGTTAAATAAATATATAAACTCATAAGTATTTGTCCATCATCCCAGCCCAAACACATATACACTTAAAAATACAATTTTCTCACTTTAAAAAAAAAAAAAGGAGGGGGGGGGGTCTGAATTCACTCTTCATTTGTGATTCAACGAGAAATTGTGTGGCCCATCCCCAGTGTAATATATTTGAACACACAGAGGTGGTCAACCTCTCCAGGTTTTACTTGTTGTATTAAATGTTGTATTAATATCAGCTAAATGAATCTTGTTATTCCACCTCTCTCTCTCTCTTTCTCTCTTGATTATATTATATTGGTGTATTATATTAGTAATGGATAGCTTATAACACGATACTTGAAGCAAGTAAAAATAATACTTTTATATTCATTTCGGTACTTTGTGAACACAGATCATTTTCTGCATTACTTATGTCGCACATTAACTTCATTCTGAAACATATTTGGCAGCGTTTAAAGCAGATAAATCAATATAATTTAGAAAAGTGATTCCAGAGTATTTGTTCCATTTTTATTTTTGCCATTATAGAAGTTCTTAATTTTTTTCCCCTTTTAATTTCAGATTATTCTCGCTGAGCGAATGTCATTTTCAACTTTGGAAATGTTTTGCCATTGGACTTATAAGGAGTTTTCATCAGCGTGATCTTCGAAAGTGGTGTTCGAAGGAGCCATGATGCACCTCACTCGTTAGTCCTTTTCGCGTGCCGCCGCTCAACCCCGTCTTGTTCCGTAGGCTTCGACCAAAGGAGTCAACGGTCGCTCACGTGGATGTCTGGCTTGAGACGAGAGCCACGATTGTATAGCCATTCGTTTATTGGGTAAAGGGTGTCCGGAGGCAGCCTTCAGTCCCAGATTGGTCAGCTGATGTACACGTGATGTTACAAGGGCGGGAGGCCAGAAACATGGCGACGGACAAGTAAAACGTTTTCTCTCGTGCCGTCGGTCGTCGCTGGATGTACGCATTGCCGTTGAAGAAGTACTTAAGTTTGGTGTTCACATGACAACGATGTTACATTGAAGAGATTTCACCACTTTAGAAAGGTATTATTGATTCAACTTATCCAGCTACTGTTAATTCGTACGCACAGGTGATATACAGTTAGGCCTAGCTCGGCTAAGGTCACACCGATAGGGATAGATAATGCTTCACATCTGCAGATCAGAAGCCAGAGTAAAAAAAAAAAAAAGAAAGAAAGAAAGAAAATAATAATAATAAAAAGTCCGACCTCGTTAGTAATTCTAAATACAGGAGAAGCTGGGAAATTTATATTTATTGCAGAGTGAATAATATTTATGATGTATGTGTCCAGCTTCTAGTCGTTAATTTATTCGATTATTTATTTTTTGAGCGGTTCCAAAGTAAATCTTTTCTTCTTTTTTTTTTTTTCTTTATAATTATTTACTTTTCCACTTAATAATTATTTATCAACCAGCGCGAAACTGTTGAATAATATTTTCTGTCGTCTGCTTATTGCAGTGATGTAACGTATCACGTGGTAGACAGCGTGAGTAATATACTGTACATATGAATCAGTAACATGAATTGCATATTATTGAAAAAGGGTTTGTAAGATAATTATATCAAATTTAATTAATTTCTTTACCTCTTTTTTTCATTACATAACATCATATCTTAGGACCAAACCAAATTATTTTAAATTTAATTTAATTATTTAAATTATTTTTCACTGATTAGAGAGATTTTAATTACGGAAAATGTTTAAAAGAGGTTTAGAATAGAACAGGCATTCTACATCAGCTTAAAGAGTAAATAGCAATATAAATGGCAGTCCTTAAATTGTTGCAATATTAATAAATATGTAACTTCCAAATGAGGGAGGGGGATATGTAAGACGAAAAGCGTAATGATAATACAATTATATCAAGATATTACACTATATCAAGTGATATATGATATATTAATCATATTAAGAATTTGCTTTCAGCTCTGATTTTTATTTCACATCATTTACAAAAATAAACTCTATAAATAAATGAACTCAGAAAATAGCACGTATAATAAAGTTTTTTCATGTATAGACCAAGTAATTTATTTTTCTGAAGTTGTAATATTAGATAAATTATGTATACAGTAAAAATTACTAACTTATAGTTTTCGTAAAATTTCTCTGTTAGTTATAATTAAATAAATTATTTGAGCAAAACCAAAGGAGTACTGATGACCGTGATTATCTAGATTTAAAAGATTTGTATCATGTCTTCTAGAAATATTTATATTTATTTTGTTTTAGTTTTGTTTACGAGCGCCGTCTAGTGACGACAGTATTATTAATTATGCTTAGTTTTAAGAAACTTTTTCGCATAACTAAGTATGAATTAAAATAAATAAATAGATGAAAAATAAATATGTAAAAACAATTAATTTCGTTTCAGAATAAAATAATGAATGAGTTGCTGTAATAGGGGTATCTTTAGATCAACCAGTTATCTTCGAATTCAGGCAGTTTAAAATGTCTTTTTTTAGTAGTTTCAACAAAAATACCGATTTAGCTAGTAAACTAATATGGCTTGCTTATTTTGTTTTATTTTTCGAAAATCTTTCATTAATCACGTTTCTTTAGGTTTGCATTATGTTCAGTCTGGACATTCCTACCTCAATAATAAACAGTTTTCACTTCGGAAATAGGGCATTATCATTATCTAAACTATTAATCCTTAATGGTTTTTAGTTTCAAGTCTTCAAAAAGAGAACCTTTATTTCGTCATTGATTAATTCACTGACTATCCAAAACGTTACCATCAGTCAAACACTGTGCCTGCAATCTTGAAATTAATAATTCTTAAAAAGAAAAAAAAAATCGACTTTTTTTAAGATTGTACATAATTCTCAAAAATTACGAAAGATGAAGATGGAAAGGCCATCAGCAGATAATCCTAACGTATGATATTTATCATCCTTAGAGATCCACTATAAATATTAATTCATGCATTCACTATTGATCTTTTCAAAATTCAGAGTTTTCTAAATATATTAAAAAACCACCCACTGATCATTAATATAGTTCGTTGTCAGTCATCGGATTTCGTATTATTTGATATTCAGCGTTGAATATCATTTAAAATCAAAGAAAGGCATTTCTGCTTATAATCTTTGAAATTTTTTTGAAAATATATGAAAGAGTTAAACCTAACACTGATTACCTCCAAAAAACGTATATTGGTCTAGTACAGAATAGCTCCTGCCACAAATATTTGTGAAGAATTACAAGTTAGTCCTTATTCTTTCACCCGCTCAGTTAAAATATGAAAAACAGAATTCAGAAATTGAAACAATAACTGCCATAATTTTATCCAACTAAACAGAGACCCACATTTCTGCATTTATTTCAAATTACAAGATTATCTTTTTGACTAGCATGTTTGTGTTCAGACTGACTCTTTTATATTCGCTGTTCTCGATAATGTGGACAATGTAATTGGAATGTCATAAGAGAGATTCAAATCTTGCATGAATATATATTTTATTTCTTCTCATCAGTTGTCTTTTTAGAAAACGTATCCTATTTTATTGAGTCTAAATATCGTTTAAGCATTAATCAATATATGATATTTCTACTTTGACATAAGTTAATTTCTTCTCTAAATACTATATCTCAAGTGAGTAACGCGATCCTGCTTGGAAAATAAAGGAATAATGTTGACAAAAACCTTCACTTTATTTTTTGGAAATACATGTATATTTCTGATAGTGTGATTCCTATTTATAAGTGTTTATAAATTTCTGTGGGTGATATCCATTTGGTGAATCGCCAGGGTGAAGAAACGGAGATTATTTACTTCTTTAAATGGAATATATATCATTAGCACATATTTAAACACTCTAAATATTATAAATTCATTTTTATTTGCATAATATTCATAAATATTTATTTTATTAATAATTTACCACCACTTTCCTATGAAGGAAATTAGAATTAAATGTGATATTAAATTCAACAGATGTTAAATTCTACTCTTTGGACAAATTACACTCTTAAAGAAACTCACTGCAAAATTTCAAAAGTCTTTTAACAAAATCGAATAACTGCGGGAAGTGTTACAGGAAAAACAGCAATAAAAAGACAAAAACTATGAAAATAGGCAGGATCATGAAGAACCATAGAAACAGACCCTAAATTAAGCAAAGGTGTTCTAATGGAGAAGATTTGAATAGTTTATATGATGAAATAAGAAAGAAATTAACCTATACAATAACCCAGTTGAGTATAGACAGTGTTCAGAGCAGTTTTGACTTGTGGACGAAAGACAAATATAAGCCTTCTAAATTTTAGTAGTCTTACGTCTGAGAAAATCAGAATGGCATCAATAATAGAATCATTTTTAGAAATGAAGATATTAAGAGGAACTTGATATTGTTAACGTAGGCGAGCAGAGCCACTCTAAGGTGGTGTAGTCACTTAAACAGAATAGGAGAGGAAAGGTTAGCAAATCAGGGTTTGATGGACCTAGAGGAAGATTAAGGTCTACTTGATGTAGTCAGTATTGCCTTAGACGACCGAAATGTACTGACTTGTAGCAGATTAATTTGAAAGAAAAGTGTTGGTAGGAAACTCGTATCAATGGTAACCAAATTATGCAATATTATCATAATATCTTTTCAGGAAGTGTTGATAAATAAATACATTTCTGATAATAATAATTACTTGTTTTCGGTTTTATCGATTTTCTGAATTGAAATAATATCCTCCATTTTGCTTACTTTCTTTGAGTTCAATATTGAACGAATATTGTCATCTGCCTTTCTTCACTTGCATGTTTTTTTTTTGTTTTGTTTTTCCTAGTTGAACTTGTGTAGTTATAATCTACCTTACAGATTTATTTCTGAGATGAATTTAGGAGAAATAAAGTTTTCAGTATAAAGGCCATACCCCCCCCCCCCACACACACACACTCAGATGTACGAGCCTTTTATAATGAAACTGGATTCATCTAACATTTTGTAATAAATCTGTTAATTCTTACTTCAATTAATCTAAAACAGCTTTCTAATTTCTTTATAATACCGTGAATGCAGCATTTTGAAATGAAAATACAGTAGTGTTTGATTTATGGGAAATGAAACCTTTTTTTGAAATAATTATCTTACTGCCACAATTGATCGTTTCCTGAGCATTTAGTCCGACGTATAAACTCATGGAATATAACACTTTTTTTACTGTTAGTTTTCCTCGATAGTTATAACAATCATTTTAGTGCGCTGATGATACAGTATTCCTTTTGTAATCACAAGGAAGGAATAGTACGAATCCTTAAACTTAATGAGATCAGTAATAACAGAGAACTTCAACACAGTCCCAGCAAGACAAATAGTATGTTCTCAAAGGATATATATGGACAGGGAAAACGTCTGAGAAACGTATGTACCTTAAACAATTGGAAGTAAGCAAGTTCGAATACCTGGGATCCATTATTAACGTGAAGAAGTGCTGTTTAGAGGATTTCAGAAGTATAGGAATAGCTAGAACAACAGTCAGAGACTTGTCTAAAATCTGGAAGTATGGATCGCTCTTCACCGAGACAAAGTTGAGGATTTTGGATATAGCTGTTTTTCCAATAGTGACTTGGAACCTAAATAAGTCTGATAGGAAAAGGATAGCTGCTTTTGAGATGTGGTGTTACAGAAGACTGAGGATATCATATACTGAAAGGTGGTCAAATGGATCGGCAAAACTTTAAGGCCCCTTAAAGATAGACAGAAGAAAGCTGAAATGTTTTGAACAGAAAGATGGAAGGAGAGCTTCTCAAACCGGTAATATAAGGTAAAGTTTCTAGAAAAAGAGGGAGGTATAGACCTTCAGTGAGATAGATGGATAGTGTGTCTGGAATGGCTGATTTTTAGGAGCTGTTTCTCCCTAAAAGCATACCACAGGATCACCTGGCGTAGACTGGTGTGGAACAGTACCAAGGAACAGAGTGACCATACAGCATCTGGTGATGTCCAATGAGTAGATGAGACCAACTGTCAGAATGCACTCAATTTAGAAATATAATGCATTTACTTCATATTTAGGCATCATTCACTGAGTATTTCTCAAGTTTTTGTTATATAGCTACTCATCCTGTAGATCGAGGTTTGAGAGATTATGGGAATATTCATGCATCTTTTCATAGATCTTGAAAAGATGTATGAATTCCAAGACAGGAGAAACATTTCTTAAATCACTGAAATCTTATGATGTAAATGAAATGTTATCAATATCACAGCTTATAATTGAGTTGCAATACCACTTTTTTTAGTTAAAATGAAAGTGTATAAGCGCTTGAATGTTTTGCTAAGTATAAGCTAAATTTTTTACGGTTTCTCTGTTATAAATATCTGAAAATAGGTTGGAAAAAGCAGAAAATATTTACCGTATTTTCAGTAATGGATATAAACTAGTTACAGCCAGGTGCAGTTTTAGTAATTCAGGAAGAGAGAAGTAGATAGTGAAAATGAAATGGATGATACAATCGCCAGAGCTGTTTTTTGCAAGCACTGATTTAACAATTTTTATGAAATAAGAAAGAAAATTAAAAAAATATGGAATATGTTCAAATCAACTTTAACTGATGCAAGACAAATTTGGAATGAAATTGATATCAAAAGCGACCCTGCATTGGAAGGTGGTTTAACGAAAACAAGCGAATGAACCGATATCAATGATAGAACCTCGTGAAGATCGAGATATTAATAAAATTCCACATTATTAATATTACAGTTTGATTAGCGCAGATAAACTGAGGTAATATCTTTTGTAAGTAAAAAAGAGAACCTGTTAATCACAAACCCATCTTAGAAAGGCGATTCTTGTATTCAAGGTTGACTGAGTACTGCTATTGTTGTCATTTAAAGCGAAGAAAACTAAAAATTTAATGAAGATAGATTCCAAAATAATGATAAAGTAGTATTGTGGTTTAGTGACTTAGTAATAAGAAATTATTATTATTAAAAACTACGTTATATTTAAGAAAATCATCTTCTCTCAGTAAATTGTTGACAAGAGCCAACGAGGCAAAGGATAGCTGCCCCGTTTTTGCACATGCTTAAGGCAAGACTTCAGTAATGGATTCCTCGGTGTCATTATCATGCAGGATAATTATATTCGTTAAAACACTGTAAATTATTATTATTTGATTTAAATGATATTCTTATGTATCCACTGATGTTTACTTTAGTGGAATACATCTATATTTCACGACACAATAAAAATAAACCCTCAAACGTATATAGTTTTCTATTAATTGTGAGTTCTGTAAATGAATTTGCCTGTTTTTTGGGGAGGAAAATCGACATCTTTTGTTGTAAATTTCATTTAAAAAAAAACAACAAAAATTTCAAGTATTAAGTAGACACGTAAATGAATAATGAACAAATTGGTCACATAATATTAAAATTATGTGACCAATTACTTGCAAAATAATAAATCTGTAAGACTGCCAAGTTCATCGTTCGATAAACAATATCGTTATGACACTGAATTCCATTTTGAATTATTTTTGGAAAAAAAGGATGGTACTAGAATAGAATTATCAAACCATAGAACAGTATTTCTCCTAGGAGCTCATGTACAGATTAGTTTGAAATATTGTTATGATTAAATCAGAGTATTACAAAATATTTCATTTATTTTTATTTTATACTCGTTTCCACCACTATTTTGTTTCCAAATTAGTTTTTTTTTTTTTTTTTGTTTTACTTAAGGGGAAGCCGAGGATGCTTGGCACACTTTCCCGTTACCTTTTTAAAAAAGTATAGTATGAATTTTTTTTTATCAGCAGTGTAAAATTCAAGATTTATGTTACGTAACTGTTAAAACGTATAATTTAAAATGAAATGTATTCGCTGACTAAAGAGTAACAAAAAAAATTCAACTTAAACTTGGCATCATCATTATCATACTTGTCAAGGATTTAGGCCTAGAGCGGCTTGTTCCGGCCTTAGAAGTCATCGTTGAATCTCTTAAAAGGACGTCCTGGTTGTCTTTTTCCTAATGGTTTGTAATTTAAGGCTTGTTTTGGTAATCTTTCTGTGTTTATTCTTTCAAGTGTTCCATCCATTCATGTTTATATTTCTTAATTTTTTCTATTACTGATTCCTGGTTTAATTCTTTCATAATTTCTTCATTTCTTTTGTGATCGAATATACTTTGTAGTTTTTCTCATAAACTTCATTTCAGCTGTTATTAATATTTTGTCTTTTTTGCTGTATTATCCCGATTTCACTTCCATACATTAGGACTGGTAGGGCTAATGTGTTGTATACTTTTAGTCTGGTTTGTTTTTGAACTAGATTAGTTTTAAACATAGAGTTAATTACACCTGTTATTTTTAAATATTTCGCAATTTTTAGGTTTATACCTTTTTTCATTTTCATATGTAATCATGCATCCTAAGTAGTTAAATGAATTCACCTGTTCTGAAATCTTGTTATCTATTACTATTTTAATTCTTATTGGATCTTGTCCTTTAAAGGCCATCGTTTTTTATTTTTTGCTTGATATTATCATTCCATAATCTTTGGCTGTTTCATTTAAATTTAAAATATCTTTCTGTAAGTTTTCAGAATTTGTAGTTATTATTTGGTCATCAGCAAAAAAGCAGAGTGTTTAAGTTCACAGTATTAAACTTTCTCCTACTGTGAACTTAAACACTATGCTTATGGAAATTTTTACTCCATTTTATTATTATTTCATTTAGATAAATATTAAAAAGAGTTGCTGAAAGGGGACATCCCTGTCTGACTCCTTGGTTTATCTCTCTCGTACATGATACTTCATATTTAATCTTATTTGTATTTGATTATTTTCATATATACTTATGATAGCTTTTAGAATATTATTTGGTATTTGTCTTTCTTTTAATATGTTAAAGTTCTTCTTTTAACTTTGTCAAAGTCAATAAATGTATTATGTGTTTCTAAATTGTATTCTCTTCTTTTCTCTATTATTAATTTTAGGCAAAAGGCCTGGTCTATACATGATCGTCCTTTTCTAAATCCACTTAAACTTGGTACACCTGTTAGAAATGAATTTCTAGTTAACAGGTATGGTATGCGTAGTAGTCAAAGCGATTCATTTACTGGTTCAAAAATCTAATAGTTCATGTTTTAGGCGCCAAAATACAGGATTGTTCAACTGGTGTTGTAAGATACTTTAAAAGGGTGATCATCTCCAAGTCACAATAATCCTGTTGTCCTCCACCTATAACTAATCCGTGCTGATTGGTTAGCCTTTTCCTCTCGCATATTATGATATACACTGAATCCAGTTTTTTAGTTGGAATTTAAGGGCCACTATTTACTTTACCTGATGTGGCATGATTTGCAGGAGACATAATTGATTCTTTGAAGGGTAACTGATCTTCACTGTTACTTCTGCTCATTTTCATTATACAAATCAGCCTGAGATCAGAAACATTTGCGACGAAATTTAAATCAGAACTGTCTTGGATAGATCCAAGACATCAGGAGTTCAGGGCTTAAAAGCTACTGTTATAATAGTGAAGAAATGGCTGAAAAATTTTTCGCTAATAAATAAATATATAAATAACGTATTTATACTTCATTATATTAGAAACGTCTGTGAGCATTCTCGAAACACCAATGATACAAATTTTCATAGCTATGTCCATATTAACATGTGTTATAATATCCAACACTACAGCATTAGAAAAAGTGCTCTCAGATATGTTCAACATATCTGGATGGAAAGAATAATGACTTAAGACCTCTCAGTTGCATAACCCTTTTCTGTGCTTTTCGAACAGCATTCTGTGAATGGCTAATCTCATATTTTGGAATCGCAAATCCTTAAAAATAAAAAAAATACAGACGTCATTCTTACTAACTGAAGAACTGGATTCAATGCATTCATAACATATGTAAGAAAGAACTGAAAAACATATTCGCCCTTTCTTTTAATTATAACTATTCTACCTGAATAACAGAGAGAGAATTTATTAAACGAGATTAAATAGACAGATATAAATACTTTATCTCTTAAATCTAAGATATAAAAATCTAAAGTATTCAAACACATTGTGCAATATAAATGGCCTCGATTTTCTCCTTAACAAATGATTTCTCCTTCAGTCTTCAAACCCACACTTTCACTTTCTTATCGAAACCTCACTATCAGCTTATTTACTTTCTGATAGCACATTAATGATAACCTAACTTTGAATCATAACTTTTTTCATATTCTAGATCTGCTTGTCTAATTTATGTGATGTTTTATATCGTTTAGCTAATTCGACACTACGCAGAAACTTTTCCATTCTTTCTTTCTTTCTTTTTTTCCCCCCTATAAATTTTGATTGTCCAACAAACGAACTCGGTTTTCAGTGTTCAAAGTTGAAGTTATTATCGACATAGACCTCGTAGTATGTTCTCCTAAAACTGTTGCATCGATGATCAAAGAAACTGTCCTTAGAAGATATCCAAAAAAAAAAAAAAAATCGTTTGGTCCAGCAGAATCTCTTATTGTTCTTATAACTCTCTTCTATTTTGTAGGCTGTTTTACATTTTTCTCTTGCGCTAACATCTGCTCTGTAGCTTGGAAAGCAGTCCATATCCAACCTGCTCCTCAAGAAAGTATGAAAGCAACAGTTGGGTGTTATCTGGTCCACTTTCTCGAGATAGGAACAAAATAACTGACGTAAGAATAATGGGGTAAGAACATTGTTATCCTATTGTTCTTACATCAGTTACTGTTAAAAGAATGAAGAAATTTTTAATTTTGATTTGTTGTTTTGGATGCCTTGCCTGGTCAAGGATATTGGACTGTTTATAGATTGCTTTTCTTGCTCTGTCGCATTTTTTGGACAAATACTGCGAAGAGACGTTGAGAAACTGAAGATGTTGTTTCTTATTTTTAAGGTATTTGATTATATTTTTCCCCAAAAACCTAAATCATGGTCTTACAGTTCCTTCCCCCTGCTGTTAGATACTAAGCATGCTTTCTAGTTGCTCGCTTCAAGTGAGAATGGACTTTTTATTTTTAATTTTTTTATTTATTTCAAACTTCTGTTTTCATGCAGGAATACCTCACTCTGTTCTTTTGGCTTTTTTTCTTCCCTAGTAACCAATGATCTTTCTTGGCTGAATATCGTCTAATGTTCAAGAAACAGTAAAATTAACACGTGTAAAACTCAATTCTATCTTTTTTTTTTTTTTCAAAAACTATGCTCATTCAATATCCGATCTTAACAACAGCATATAGTCCCTTAAAATACGAAGAATATTATTTTTTGTTACACGCTAATCAGAATTTTACCAAGAATTGATGAGCCTCTTGTAGAAACCTCAGTTACTTCCCATCCCTCAAAAGACAATAAGGGAATTGTAATTTGGGAATTGTTATACTGGGCAAAGGCAGTATATACACTGTTTTATAAGGTTTCCTTGAAGTTAATGTATATATACATTTTTCTATATCTGCAATTGTATCAGAGTAACAAGAAGTGGAAAAAAAAGTTTTCAAAAGTGTTAAAATTAAGATCACGATCCCCCTATTATTTGTGACAAGCTATTTTGTTGTTTTAATAACCGTTTCTTCCACGAAAAAGTAGCGAATCACGAGTGTGCATTTCATTAGCCGGTAACACTGTTCTAAAGACTTCTTTTTTTCAGTCCTTTGGGCCCTTCAAATAACATTGAGCATCATTTCCCACCTAAGTCACGAATATAAATTTCAAAAACAAAACACGTTTACCAAGTTAAAAGGATTCTTTGTGAAATTTGATCACGTTTATTTAAGTCGGGATACAAAAAAAATCAGCACCTATTTTATAATCTGTGTACTTGAGTACTGCTCAAAGAAATGAGCAAACTTAAATCTCAGATTAAACAGAAGTGATCATGCATTATATGTAATTGTAATAAATGCTAAAATTGTAATTTTAATCATTAAAAATAACACGGATCCACTGCCCGTTTATCATCATCATTTGTTATTATCATGATTATTTTCTTTTTTATATCCTCAAAGAGATATATGAGAGATTATAGCAATCTAATAATATCTCGTTTCACATTTAATTTCATGACTGATTTCCGATCTAGCGTTTTTTTCCTTTTCTTTTTCCTGTTTGTCACGATGCAAGTGCTGATTTCTTGAGCTCTTGCATTTTAATCTTCTAAAGCATTCCCAAGTGTTTCATTTATATCCTCTTTCCTCTAGGCCTGAGTTTCCCTGCACTTTTTTTTCTGAAACAATTGTTTTGAAGTGACCACCTTCAATTAGCTCTCCTTAGACGTTCTTGAACATCAATAGTTTCAAGTTCACTTTCCTTTTAATATGGAGATCCATTATGCTACAGTTGATTTAAAAACGGTCATCCATACTGATTGCTTTGTCCTATGGCTTATTTCTCTCTTATTCCATATAAAGTCAACTCTGTTTATCACCGCACTACGCTCGCTTCTATTTTATGTTTCAGTTATCATTGTCACTAAAAATTGTACGAAGTACCTCTTAGGTACTTCGTACAATGTGTAATCTGTTCTTTCAGTTTGTTCACATCGGCTGATATTTTTGATCTTGCTTATTTTAATAGTTTAATGTTTTTTTTATTCTTAATCTACACGTCAAATTTATCTTGACAAGTATTTAATTTGACTAAAGGGACTAGAAGCAGATTTATTTAAAAAAATAATAATAATAATAATCCGCATAAACAACTAAGCTCAATATCTGCTATATATCCGAGTATTAGGTTTAACACTAAATTTCTTAATTATGTGGACCTTTTAGATTAGAAATGACGCTGAAAATAGCCTAAAGATAGTTTTATTCCCATCTTCAAACTCTACATCCTTCAGTACTAAATGTGTT
Organism: Typopeltis vanoorti; assembly: GCF_054136105.1. Taxonomy (NCBI): domain Eukaryota; kingdom Metazoa; phylum Arthropoda; class Arachnida; order Uropygi; family Thelyphonidae; genus Typopeltis; species Typopeltis vanoorti. Next base: position 67,504,788 of record NC_143571.1, on the reverse strand, counting down.
TGCTTTCCTCTCATTTAGTTTTTATGATTACGAGTGTTACTTGTTTTTTTTTTGCTTTATTTTATAATTTTTAAATTAATTATTCTAGCGTCCACAATATATTTTCTTCTTTTTATATCGCCTTTATGATTCCTTTTGTAGTATTCTTTCATTTTACTATCTTAATTATTTATTATTATTATTATTATTATTATTATTATTATTATAAGTCACCATCAGGGAGTCAGATATTCATCAAGACAAGCCACAAATTACCCACACCGACTGGCATGCCTTTTCTTGAATTCATTCCACTATCTGCACTCCACCTCAAAAGGCAACAATTTCCCATCACTCACCGCTTTGCGAGAAAAATCTTGGTTCTCATCCCCTTCTTGATTGCATTAATTCTCAACTTCCATGGATATCCTCTCGAAATGAAATATGATACCGGTAGATGAGTGAAAAATTTTATCTACCAGAGTAACCTTTCAGAATATTGTACGTCTCTATCATATCACGCATTCTTCTCCTGCTTCGTAATGCCTGCAGTTCACACATTCCCAGTCTGTCCTCAAAATCTATTCCACAATCCTAATATCATCGTGAACACCCTCCTTTTCATCCTCTCCTCTTTATTATCTTGTAAACCAGAGACCAGGTCTGTGCACAATAGTCTAGTGAGGTCAGATTAAGTCTTAAAGGGGCAAAATGACTTTTTTCTTGTCAATGTCTCGTTCCAGTATTGCAATTATCCTCTAATTGGTATTTGCAGTCTTAGCTGTATGATCCCGAACTTAAACTTCCTATCTGGTAAGACTTCAAGATCCCTAGTTGGTCTAGTAATCATGCCAGTACAATACGTCATTGAACTAACAGCAATTTCCGCATGCTGACAATTCTAGGTTATGCAAGTACTGCATGACGATTGTACTCCTGATTTTCCTGCCAATCCTTGCATCATCAGCGAATAACTGTATGTCTCTAGGTAAATTCTTCCCAATGCCATTAATGTAAAGATTGAATAACAGTGAACCAAGGACGGATCCTTGAAGTACACCACTGGTTCCTTAAATCTTGCAGAATTACACTCCCCCTCCCCTACACCACTCTTTGATATGTCATTCAGCCATTCTCTTATCCAAGCTAATAGTTCATAATGCGACTACATACCCTCCAACTTATGCAATAGCCTTCCCTGCTGAATCCTATCGTCAGTTCAGTAATATCATGCTGTATCCACTCCCCTTGTTTAACTCATCCATAACATTATTATAACATGTGAGCAAGTTGCTGAACCGTGACCTTCCGTTAGTAAACCCATGCTGTTCATTGCAAAGTAGAGATTCTCTCAGTCCATTTTCTGTATGTGAGCTCTTATTAACTTTTCAAAAATCTTCACCACCACTCCAGAGATACTGAGAGAATAGTTGGACTTGTCAATCTTTGCGTCACCCTTGTACAACCGGTTATTATACATTCTTTCAACTCTTGTGGAATCTTCTCTGCTGTGAGGCTCAAATTATATATCCTGATCAAAGGAACAGCCAGAGCAGCTGAACACTCTTTTAGCATCCGTGCTGATTTCTCATCAGTCCCTATTACCGAATTCTTCAATTTATGCAAGTTATACATTTTATACAAGTTTCTTCATCCAATGTAGATGGCAAGTAGCAGTGAACTCCATTTTGCATTTCCCATCTACATTCCACCCACATCCAACAGAGTTATTCTTTCATATTATTTATTTCTTTTACTTTCAACATAACGATAGAATTCTTCTGGGTTGTCTCTAGTTGAAAAGCCAGTTTATTTTCATGTTCAGACTTGGCTTTCCATGCATTATTTTTATGACTCTTTTAACCTGTATGTTATAATAACAATATTCTTTCGAAAATTTTCCTATACCTTTCGTTAGCAACTTTTACACGTAATTTAACTCACCTGTATACTAACTACTACTTAAGAACTTTTTTAATATGCGCCTGTTTCTTGGAGTGCTTCTTTAACCTCGTGTTCATCATTGAGTTCTTATTTTTCTGTTCCAGTTTCACTGCTTGCATTCCTAACTCAGTCAGCCTATGATGTTTTTAAATCCTATCATCAAATTTTAAAACTTGTATATAATATTTGTATATTTTATCATATTTCATGGGATTCATATTTCGAATCCCAATGTCTAATATGTATCCTGAACCAGTGTGAAGTGCTATGGACTGTCATTGTCACTTAACAATGACAGTCCATAGTATTATTATTATTTCTTGTGTTCTCTACGTGTAATTTATGCATATCTTTATGTTTGAACATGGGTGTCAGTAATGTGTAGTCCATTAACTGTTTGCTTTGCTATTTTCTTTAAATTTTCCCAGAACATTTCTGTATGTCTGGCATCATTTCCTACAGTATTTAAGTCACCAACTCGAACCAGGTGCCATCTCTAATGACAAATTTTCCTACATCTGTACCGAAACTTGCATTTGAACCATCATAACAAATAAGTTTCTTTATCCAATTTGAAATTGACCCACATTATTTGAATTCAATGAACTCATGTTTCGTGTTCAGTGCTATTTCCCCATTTTTCCAGTTCTCCTAGTGCTTGCGTTAATCATCTTATATGTACAGTATTATTTAGAAGGATCTTACCTGTTTTGGTGTTTTTAGTCTCAATAATACCAATTTTCAGTTCATATAGAAAGCAGTTTGGTTGACTAAGTCCCAAACTATCAGCTCATCTTTGTTGATTCGCATAGGTCAGATTCCTCATTTAGTTCTCCATATGCCTTTATAGACTATATTGAAGCATTCTCCTAGTTATCTATTATAGATAACTAGGAGATTGCTCATCCTGTAACAAATCAAATGTTTTTCTTTAATATATTCTATTTTTTGGTTGGAATAATGACAGGTCAGTATTCAGTATTCGCTGATTTTTTAGAAATTTTTTTTGTTTGGTTAAAAAGTAAGTTTTATCAGACAAAAATTAGATTCTTGTTTACGCATCAATTATCTTCACCACTAGGCTATTTTAGAGGCAGATGACTTCACATCAGATTGTTGTAGTATCCCATAATGCAAAAGCACTCGGAATGGTCAGGCTCTTTTCCCATATCCGCGAGTCTAGCTGCCACGGATCCGACCTCCATACAAATTGAAACTGGTCTTGCGAATTAGGAGACCTTTATCCTCGTGAGGCTAAAATTTTAAATTAATATATTAAATTTATAATAAAATTTTAAATTAATATATACTCTGCCATGTGAGGTGAGAAAAATGTTTTCAATTCAAAATAAATATTTTTCCACCTTCGAAAGATGTAAACCTATAGTACAGTAATGCCATGGGTGGGTTAACGATTTTATTATTATTTTTCAATTTTATTAATTTTTATCTATTTTTTAACGATTACACCACACATGAAAGGTCACAAGACCTGTAACATAACAGTGTCGTGTGATTTTTTTTTTTGACCCAACCTTGATAAATTTTATCTTCCTTTAGTATTAATGATTATTAGGCATAATTGTTAGTGTTATTATTTAAATCCTACCATAAGAAGTAATCTGTTTAATACTACTGATAAAGGACAGAATTCACAGGAGAAAATGTTAAATATATCCTTCCCAAACCAACTTTGGTAAATAAATACACTTAATATTAATTAAAACTAACAAAAATATCTAACCTAATCCCATCTAGGTACGCCTTATTGAGTTTGTTTAAAGTAATTCTAGGAGATCATCACAGAATTAGCTTATACTTTTAAAAATATGGCTGAACCATAAGTATCCAAAAATCAAAAACAATGACCAATATCTGTGCTTGTGACCTAGAAAAATGCTGTAGCAGATACGGAAATAATCCTACTTGACACCCATGGAAGATGTTGATCAGTTTAAATACCTAGACAATATCGTTAATAGAGATGGCAGATCAAAACAGGATATTAGAATAAAAATTGCAAAGGCAACAACAGCACTTCAAAAACTAAAACCACTACGGACAGATAATAAGGTTACAATTACCAACAGATTACGCCTTGTTGACGTACTAGTTAATTCAGTACTTCTATACATGAGTGAAACTTGGACCCTCCTAAAAGAAGATGATAAGAGGTCATTGGCATTCGAAATGAGGTGCTATAGACGACTCCTAAAGATACCATGCACTGATCACATCACAAAGTTTGAAATAAGATAGATTCAGTTCTTTCGCCGGTCCAAGAGATAACATCATAACTAAGATTCAAAGGAAACAGCTTATGTGGTTTGATCATATCAGCAGATCAAATGATCTACCAATTCAAGTTCTTGAAGGACTTATTCCAGGAACTCGAAATAAATACTGGATGAACAACATAAAAAGTTGGACCTTTTGTTTCTCTTACAGAGTTGAAAACAGTGTCAATTAAGGACTGAGTAGAAGTTTTCTGTAAGGAACATTTCTTACTGTGGAATGAAGAATTGACTAGGCAGAGATTTATATCACGATAAAATTTAAACTCTGTTCCCTGGTATGCTATTCCTGAAAAAATAAATAAAACTCCTTAATTTTTCTTAAAAACATAAATTCCCTTAGAAATATCTTCTCTACAAAGCTTGTAGTTTACAATCCAAGTTTTTCTTGTAGGACATCCTCCCAGTACCAGTTATTAAAATGGCTGGTCTCGTCTACATCTTCTCATAATTAATAAAAATATTAATATCTTTTTTCAGATGAGAAAAAAAGATTCTAAGTCATGTTCCCTTCACTGCTTTGAGTTTATCCTTTCCTACATAAAAGGGTAGCCTTGGATTTCTGCTTTCCAAGTGAATTTCGTTTACTATAAAACCTAACAGTTCGAGATGTTAGGTTTTATCTGCAATTACTCATAATAGTAAAATAGTTCATTTAAATCTTCCTGGAACAATAGCTTGTTCATCCTGCCTTCTCGGGTACAATTGGAAAGGTTTCGAAACCAACTTGCAATTGTGTTTTATCAGTCTGTTATAAATTTCAAGAACAACACGCCCAATGTTTATCCATAAGGAATTCACTTTTAGTTGCAAATCAGCCTTCGGACATAATTATGTTCAACGCACTTAGCCACCTTACCATCTCCCACTCCATTCTATTACCTTATCCTTATTAGAAAATTATCGTAAATTTTGTGCACGACATCTGTTGATCCTTCCTGAAATTCAAGTTCATGATATCCAAGTTATTTACCTCATCGAGTTCCTATTTTATCATAATATCTAATCGCGTGTGTTAAACAGGACTTGTCAAAGCATGCTTTCCGTTTCGTAAAACACTTGTATCTAAATGCATTTATCTTTCTTTAATAACAGAACTTTCTTTTTCCATCAGAGAGGCTAGCCTTACATACTCTAGTTCCCATGTCACCTTCCAACCCTCCTTTATAGATAACGATGGCATTTGTTATTTTCAACCAGAGTAAACTTTTCCAAATCTGATAATCCTCACTGCCTTTCTCCTTTCTTTCTATAACATTCCTTTACTTTAGTCCAGAGGATTAAGAGATATTATCTAGCTCACTGTAAATATGCAGTGAATGCATGCAAATTACTGATTTTAATTTGTTCGCGAAAATCATCTGAGTCCTCCTGAATGTTTCCTACAGAATCTTAAAGCACCCTGTGGTTTATTTAGAAGAAACTAAGTACCAGATTCGTATTTATTCATTCATTTTTCGAAAAATTTTCCGACTCAAACTATGGCAGATGTTTTAGTTGAATGCGCTTTTTCGTTTGTCTGAAACTATGTAGTCTATGCATCATTCAGAGAATCATCGAGGAATACATTACCCACATTGTCTGTCAAACGTTCTCTTGAATTCATTCAGACTATCAGCACTCACCATCTCCAAAGGCAAACCATTGCAGTCAATTCATTCTCAACTTTCATGGATGTCCTCTCATCCTCCATAAAGTGAAAACTTTCATGTACCAGTATCTTGTGTGATAATTTCAGTAGTTTGTAAGTCCTATATCACCGTCCCTTTTTTTTTTCTTCAGTTATTCTCAATCTGTCCTCATAATCTACATTCCACAGTCCTGATAATATCTTGAATGCTCCTTTACATCCCCTCCACTGTACCTGGTAAACCAGGAGACCAAATCTGCGTACAGTAGTCCAAATGAGGTCGTATCAAAGCCATGTGAAAAGACAAAATGACTTCTTCATTCTTCCATGTCAGTATTTATATCAGAACTGCAGTTATCCTCTGAGTTATATTCGCACTCTTAGCTTATATGATCCTTGAACTTCGACTTTCTATCTACTAAAACTCCAAGATCATTAGTCAGCTTATTTTCTTCTGGCATACCCCCCCCCCCTCCACTATAATATGCTTTTGGATATCTCATCACCAAAGTGCATTGCTTTACATATACTAATATTGAACTGAAAGCCATTTTCACATGTCCACAATTCCAGCTTATTGAAATCACTTGGCAAGTACTGCGTATCAGCAGCACTCCTGATCACCCTACCTATCTTTGCATCATTCTCAAATAGCTCTGTATCTCCTGTCAGATTCTTCCCAATGTCAACAGTGGAAAAAGGACTGATCACTAGGTTACACTACTGGTCACTTTAAATCTTCTAGACTGGCATTCCCTATATATATGATAGGGATAGACTCTCATTTCCTATATCTGTTTGATATCTGTCAGTCATTCCTCTTATATCTGATAATCCTTTAGTATATACTAAGGATAATCAAATCCACTAACTTAAGATGTTTGTAAACACGTCCTTACACGAAAGGGCAGATTATTAATTTTAATATCGCAAAATAGGTGTGATAATACAACGCAAAAGCTGGACCGAGTGGGTAGCACATCAGTTATCCTGCCACTCTCACGTCTCCTGACTTGAATAATTTTATAGGGAATTTTTAGCCGATATCATAGGGGATAAGGTAGGATTTTTCATTTCCCAACGCAATGAAACTAGCCCGAGAATGTACTGTTTAAGAGGACATACTACACTGGCTTCAGAGCCTCATGTTTCCGTCGTAATACCACCAAATCTCTTTTATACTTGTTATAGCTGGAATCTTGTTTCCAATCATTAGTCCCAAAATTAGCGATGTTCAGCAATACATGCATTGGTATGTAAACGAATGAGCGTTCTGTTTAAAATTGTAAGTCTTACATAATCTTTGTAATCATCTAAGTTAGTAAATTGTTCGTTTATAGAAAATGAAGGCTCGGTTCTTGCGACCTACGAAACAGGAATTAATTTACGCTTAATTCTCGGTTATAATCTTCATTAATTGCCATTCACTCAATCAGTTTCATCAGAATTCTCTATAGAATTACCGAGAGATATTCCTCTCCCTCCCTAGGATTTCGCCCCTACTCTCTGTTTTATGTAAACTCTATTGGTTTACATTAAATAGAAAAATTTGAAGCCGGTAGTATATGACAACCCTGATTGGACCAGTGTATTACTTTAGTCCGCTTTCTGACCTATAGGCTTTGAGTTCGAATTCCCCTGTTGCGAATATCTTTTGGCAGTAGATGAATTTCATCGCCCAGTATGAGGCTGTTGTGCCTATGCAGATTTGTGGAAAATATGCCTGATTTACTAAAAGGTATTAACAATTTGTAAGCGTTCTCGTTGGATAGGAAAATAAAAAAAAAGAAAAAAAAAGAAAGAAAGAAAAAGGGAGAACAAGTGGACTTGGAGACGATTAAAAAGGTGCTGTTTGGTCTCTGAATTAACACTCCTTTCCAGCTAACTCACACTACCTTTTTGTGGATAGGATTAAAAAAAAATACTGCGTGCATGTATGGCATGAATCAAATGAACTAAGCTTACTGTTTCCTCTTTTAAATGCTACCTCGAAGCATCACACCGGCATCGAAAAATCATTATCACACTACTCAAAGAGTTTCACCAAAAACATCCATCCGGTAGTAGTAAAATTCAAACTCACAGCAGGTTGCCTTTGAGATTTTTTTTATACTTAGAAATATATCAGTGAAATTTGAATCTACAACCTACCATAATGAAGTTTGATTTATTTTCAGGGTTATTATTAAGCAATCCCTCAAATGTACTTTCCCTCCAGCACAGCAGATATTGATTAGGCCTCCGAGATCTGCCATCTTTCTAGTTCACATGTAGTTCATCCTTCTTGAACGGTCTGTTCTTATATTAAATAAATTCCATCTCTACTAAAACTGTTTAACCTCCATTTAATAAGAGATCTCATCCACATCGCAAACAGCCAACATGAAAACCTAGCACTCGTCAGCCTTTATCAGGAGAAGGCTTTCGACTGGGTAGAGCACGAGTACCTTTATGAAGTTCTAAAGGCTTTTGGCTATGGTCCTCTCATCATTGAAACAGTGCAATTGCTTTACAGAGATGCACACTTCTGTTTAAAAATCAACAACAGGCTCACTTGCACTTTGTCATACTCTCGAGGGATCAAGCAAGGATGTCCCCTCTCCGGTCAATTATACACACTGGTCATAGAACCCTTCTTAAAAAGAGTACACGACACCATCATCTCCAAACGAACCAGCATAATAGAGCCACATCAAAAAATTACCCTATCAGCATATGCCGATGACGTCACTGTAATAGTCCAAAATGAAGAAGAAATGACAGTAACCGAGGAATCACACAGACTATATGCACAAGCCTTAGGGGCCAAATTAAACTCTGCCAAAACCACGGACTTGTGGTCAGGCAGATGGAAGTCTAGAAATGATTCTCAGTTCGAATGTACCTGGTCGAGCGAAGGACAAAGATACTTAGGTATGTACCTTGGCAACACCAAAATATATAACACACTGAACTGGACACAGCTGCACAACCGTTTTAAACAGGTGCTATGTAAATGGAACAGCGTTCGTTCCATGTCTTCACTTAGAGGAAGAGTACTAATAGTCAACCAGATGGCTACGAGTGTCTTATGGCATACCCTCAAAGTACCCACACCTCCTGAAGAATTTCTCTACCACATTCAAAAGGAAATCAAACGTTTCCTCTGGAACAAAACTCACTGGACAACATATCCTCAACTCTGCAAGCCACTCAGCAAGGGAGGTCAATGCCTGATTTCCCTTGAAAACAAGATTAGATCCTTCAGGATAATCCTCTTCCTAAAGACACTTCAATGAAATCACACTTATGTAACCACCTTCGACTATATCACGAAATCATCCACCAGAGAACTTACACTTTCCACACTCCTCCGAATGGCCAGTCCTGCACCATCTCCTAAACTACCTCCTTTTTACAAAGATGCTCTACAGCGGTGGAAAAACACAGGACTTCATCACACACTTACAGGATCAACAGAGTCAGCTGTACTTACAGAACCACTGTTTTCCAACAGAAACATAAGTCTCACAGCTGGCCAGCCCTTTCTTTTCCCTACATGGAACTGGGCAGGAATAAGAGTCATAGGGGACCTCCTAACCCAGACCCTAAAGTGGAAATCATTCACAAGCCTACCAATGAAGAACCCAAAAACTGAAAAGTAATATCAACAGCTGCAAGCCTCCGTTATAAAAGCCTATCCAGATATCGCTACACCTCAGGAAATCCGTATTCCTTCTAGAAACAACTCGGGGTCAATATTTCATCTTGTACAATCTGAAGCCTCACTTCCAATTCTTCTCTCCAACTACAAGAAAATATACCACTTCCTCCTGTCAGTGTCTCCATCCTCGCCCTTCTTATATTCATCCTTAACTACAAGGCTGCATATGCCACTCAGTTTTCAGTGGGCTCTGCCATATAAATCAAAGTGTGCCAAACCAGATTCCGACATACAGTGGAGAGGCATAACATCTTGCCAACTCCTTCTAAGCTCTACAAATTTCAGCTAAGAGAAACAGATTTGTGTCTATTCTGTGACGTTTCAGGTACCTTGGAACACACATATCTAACCTGTCCCGCAAACCAAGTGATAATCACTTATGCGCTGAATACTGGATCTAGTACCTGTAATTACAGCCAAGAAGACTACTGAAATTTAGTCCACACAGAAGAAAACAGACACAGAACATGCAATTTCCTCTTCATCTGCGCTAAGGCCGTCATCTACAGCTACCTAAAACAGACAAGAAATAACCAGCACCCATCCATCACTGAAACTGCACAAACCCTCATGTATATCTTCCGTCGGAAACTAAAAAGCAGGCTTTTATTGGAACTTGAGTACTTCAAAGAAACAAGAACTGTCGCGAAATTCATAGAGGAGTGGAATCCAACTGGTACCCTCTTCTGGATTGACGACGACAATACGCTTCACCTGAAAGATAACTCAGACTGAAACTGAATAAATTTTGAATTCATTTATTGCATTCTCTATTGTATACCCGAAAGGAAAATGTTTCTTTCTCTGTAATATATATACTTATAATATGTAAATAGTCCTTGTTACCTATCGTCTAATTTTAACAAGTTAAATAAAAAAATAAATAAATATCGGTTACAAACATATATATATATATAACTTTGTTAAACTGGGACAGTGGTGGTGTAAGCTAACAAATGGGCTTATGATTGGTCTCGGTTTGTCCCTTTCTTCAAGTTTATCGACCAAAAATCTTGCAATTATTTGAAAAATTAGGGTTTACATATGCAAAATCAGAATTCTCATTAGACAGCTATCTATCATATTAGGCAACTGCCTAAGGCTCCTAAGTTTTGAAGACCGTCATGCAAGTCGAAAACATGTTCTATTTAGATATTATTTCTAGGAAATTCCCACTACTTTGTTCTGTTTATTAACGTATATTCGTATAACGTAAAGTATATTCTATTTATTAACGGAAGCAAAAGTCCCTCGTAACGACTGTCAAATAATTTTTCCTAGGGCTCGAAAAAGTGTTAATGCAGTGCCTTGTTTTCGAACGCAATTGAATATCACGAATATTTCAGGATTCCATCATATATAAATCCCTTTTTACGAGGAAATCTTTAAGGACAATCTAAACAATAAATATAGCAAGTATTATGATATTTCACTGACCCAGTTACATAATAATTTATACCTGTAGTACGTATGTATGTATATTATAGTGATTCCTATATGGTGTGATTTTTACCTCTCAAAAGAGCTACAGGGACCTTTAATATAATTTACATAGGCAGGTGTAGATAATATTCCTTTTTTATGTGCAGTTACATGAAAGAAAAACAGCGATTTTTAGTTGTCGATTTTGAGTTAAGGTTTACCAGGATTCTTTAGCTCTATATGCTAATTCCATGCCTTTTAGTTTATCATTCTTTTGTTCCACTGGACTGATAAGTATTCAGAGTTTAAACGAATTAAACTCTAAATTAGTTTTACAAATCTTATTAAGCTTCGTATTGTAAAATTATAAAGACCAAGAAATTTTTTACGCAAAATAGAGTAACTGTTTCTCTTCAGCACTAACTATGAAAAAGCTAATTTTCGTCCATTGAAAGAAAACTGAAGGAAGGTTTTAAGAGAGCTAAAAATAACGAACCAGGTGAAATAACATCTACACGTAATGAATGGTTTTCTGGCAAACGACTCGAAGCAGTTACCAAGGAAGGAAGTGTTAAGATGGCTTATGCAGCAAAAGTGGTAGAAACGGATTATTAGCGCGATTGCGTATGTGTTAAGGTGAATGGTTGAATGTCACGTGTATCATCAGAAGAGTACCGTCTATAGAGTTGCCTTATTGCCATTTCAGTGTGTCTTGGATATTTCTCACTTCTACAAGCGTTTCTTTAATTGTTTATATACTGTTCAGTGCTAATATGCTAAAGTAATTATTCATGATGAGTATGCGTTTTATAGGTTAAAAGCCTATGACGTGGTTCTTTCCAACCATTACAGACTCGGGTGATGTGCCGTCCATTAGAACAGCAATAAATTATTCGTTAATATTGTTAAAATTATTATTATTTATTATATGTAGGCACCTCCAGGAAGTCAGGGACTCGTTGAGGGATGGCCCTTTTGAAAATAAAATAGTTTTAAATAAGTAAATTTAAAACAATGCATAGTTGTTTTTAAGTTATTAAATAGTTTATTATTTAGCATGTACTGGTAAACTTGAGCTGTATATATCTGATGTATAAATTTGCATTATGCAGTATATGGGAAATCGTTTAAGAGTACCTTTAGTTTACAGGATGCTGTTAATTCTCTAATTAAACTTTGATTTCTTTATTTCAAAGGAGAAAAAAAAATAGATTAGTAGGATTACACAAAAATGTTTTGAGCAACCCAGAAAAAACACTAAATGAGCATCATTTGTAGGAAAAACATCCTGGATAAGACATGAATCTAATTTATAATACATATTTCCAAGGTCAGGTAGTGTCTTGATATCCTAAGAAATTTCTAAGATAATTACTTCTTGTGGAGAAGAAGACTTAAGGCGATTAGTGAAACGAAATAGTTAGCTAATAGGAAAGATAGAAACTGATTAAAAAAAAAAAAAAAGGAGAAAATCTAACTAGGTTATTTCATTGATGGAAAAATAGCAAAGTTGAATTGCATTGCTGTTTTGGTTTTTATTTAACCAGACTTGAAAAACTATGAATTAGGAAAGAAGTTACAAGAAATTCTCGAAATTAGTATTTATTATTGGAAAAAAAAATTGAACACATATGACTGGTTTATTTTCTTATTTTATATTTTACGAGTATAAACCATTTTCTTGATAATATCGTAAACAAACTTTTAGTTAGATTAGGATCTACTGAGGCGACTGTTGCATCTAATTGAATGGAAGAAAATGGGTCACAGCCCAAGAGATTTGTCAGTCACTGATTTACATCTATTAGCCAAACATAAAAAAACTGTGTATCAAAGTATGCAGAATTTTTTGTAGCCGTCTCCAGTCTTTTACAAGCGCGACAGGTACCTTGCACATAACCGATGTATTTTCCAAAGCTTACGGTAAAATCGAGGGCGTGGCCACTTTCGCCTCCCTCCTACGGAACAATAACATCCCCAAACGAATCGTTTGATGGCTTATTTTAGCTGAAGTACTTACTAAGCGTACAAGAATGAAATTTCACAATCTGTGCTTCTGTATTCAGGAGGTTGGAAAAAGATTAGATTGTGCATTATTAATACTACATGGAAGTCATTTGAACTTTGAGATAAAATTCTCCCATTTCTTTAAGGCTAAACATCCCAGCTGATCTTTAAAAATTAGACTGTTATCGTAGATATTTTATGTATACTACAAGGAGTATTTATACTAAGTTCAGCGAATTTAGAACATGGTAGCAGTTTTATATCCTGATATATTTCTTTCATAATAGAGACATGTTCATTTCTTTTGCTTGTTGTTTCAGCAATCTAAAAATTCGTGGCTATAATCCAAAAAAAAAAAAAAAACATGGAAAAAGTTTTCGATGAGGAAAGTTTACGTTCTACCTCAGTAAATATCCATGTGTATTACAATAAAATACATCCAGACAATGTTTTTCTTTTTCTTCATTTATTTTATGACCAAATAAGAATTTTGCCGAACATTCCTCTTAAACTGGCCTTGCAAAATACATTACTAAATATTCAACATTTTAGGAACATTTCAAGATCTTTGTGCTGACTCTAATTGTGTAGTTTTTAGTGGTTGAGTGAACTTGTTTATCATTTTTTGGCAGCGTGTGGATTATAGATCATCTTCTTCTTTTGTACCGATTATAGACAACTTTGTTTTTCGTTGTTTAAAAAAATCTAGGCCGTTTCCATTAATGTCATTTTTTTAACGTCTGAATAATGCTTAGAATTTTAATAAGTGTCAGAATTTTAATAAGTGTTCAATGCATTAATACGAACACACGTCACTATTATAAAGGCATCTTTACTTTGCAACACTATTCCTTGTTTATTTACCAAAAAAAAAGTCGCGGCTGCCCTTTGAAAAAGCAGTGTCCCTGCTACTGCATAAGCATGTTTGAACTTAATACAGTATTTTCCTTGAACCGAAAGGAGTGACACAGAACGAATTAAAACAAAGTGATGGTAAACTTAGATCAGTGCTAAACAAACGTAATCTGTACTGATTTCAAATATATTAATTGAGATCATAAAATAAAAAAGATGATTGCTGTCACATATGACACATGTGTCTTACTCTGTTCTCTCTTTTTATGAGGGCACTGGATTAAGCCTACTATGTCGTATTACAGGAGAAAAAATGTATATAAAACAAGTGAAACAAGCATCATCAAGTTCAAATCAATGTTTGGACATTAAACCCTCCCATGAAAAAAAAAAAAAAAAGATTTAGGAAGGTATGAAATGTCTCTCAAGAAATGCAAGGAGAATACAATAATTTGGTTTGGGTTCTATAGTATATATTCATTATACTATAATATAAAGAATATATAAATATGGAGAACGACAGTATACTATTGTTATGTCGGACTGTAACTATGGAAAAAAGTGGTAGCAACCCTACCATTTTAATCTGTTGATTAAAGACGATTATTCATGGCGCTGCCAACTGTCATCCAACAAGAATACAGCTGCACATTTGTTGGAATATATAAGAATACATAAGAACTAAGATTTAACATTGAATAGCTTCATGGGTTCTGTAGCTATAAATTCTCTTTCTCTCTTCGCTGTGATATTCGCTTCCCATTCATCATACATTGTGTTGTCTCTTTCGTTACATCACTTTCACTATCTCAATGGAGACGGCATTTATCAAATATCTCAAAATCGTATGTTGTTCTCTTTAGAAAGTTGTCGCTGTCTTAGCCAGTTTATGAAACATTTTCCAACTTGAAATGCACAAAATGTTGTCAAATGCAACTATTCATAAACCAAGTGGTTATTGCAACCATTATTTGAATGAAATCGTTACAAATTCTTTCTATATGTATAGATTGTGATATCCTTGAAACTAAACCTTCTGACCGGAAGATTAATTATATGATGGGAATTACGTAATTGTTGAAGGAATAAGGTCTCCTTAGACCTTATAAGGAAGATAGAGAAACGAGTACGATTTATAATTCAAATACCTTTTGTTGCTCACTTCGGAGGAATCTAGTTGGATAATAAATGCACCTGTAATTTGCAAGTCAACATATGCAGACTGCATTCTGTATTGGTAATTGACACATGATACCAAATCGATAAAACCATGCCGGCAAAATATTTTGCAAAATATTTTCAAAGATTTCGTTGAGAACAAAACTAACAGTGAAAATTCAAATGATAACCCCCTCAAAAAAAAAAAAAAAAAAAAAAAAACGTTATGCATATTATTATCCATTATTAGCATAACAAACATTAATTTAAATATACAGTGCTAAAAAACTACAGAAATACCACGTATAAAATGATTTTTTCTGTCAATATAGATCAGAGAAAGAAGGGAAAAAATGTGTCTGTTTACCACCAAACGTGGCCATAAAAAACAAAATAAAGGAATTGTAACTCTTTGAGTTACAATTTAATATGAAACAAGCAGAGAACAGAACCAAGGAAAATGAAGATGGTCTGTTACGGACTCTGGCAGAGAACAATATGCCTATTCCTACCTGCATAAACAGAGTAGTTGTGTGAATTTTAATCAGGCAACGAGCAATGAGATCTTAATTGTTCTGACTGGCATATTATCTTGATTAATCCTTTGGAGTATATTCCGGAAAACCACAGTAACAAGGATTGAGTGTATTCTCTTCCTTTTTTTCCGAGAGTTCTCGCCAGCTATGAAGTTTTTAATTTTTATTATTAAATATATAAATCGCATGTTTTTATTATTTTCTATGTTATTCCCATTCCTCCACATAATTGCATTAAATTCTTTCTATTTCCAGGAATTGTTTTCTATCTCCATCCGGATCCTAGTCTATGTTAGATGGAATTTAATTGGCTGAAATTACACTCTTTCATACACTAAATGTGCCATGAAGAAGTATACCCCATCTTAACACAAAGATTGAATAGGTACTATATATTAAGTCGAGGTAAGCGTATTTCAAAATAAATCGACTGTTGGCATTTTTTAAAATAATTTTGTTCAAAATTTTTCATTATGTATAAATAGCTTTTTAGTGTTTATTCCAAGTGACAGGAACATATTTTTTTTGTTTCGTTTTATTTGAGTGTAATAAGCCCTTGTATCTAGCCGTTTATTTGATCTTTGAAAGAGTCGGTATTTACCCGTAATTTCAATGCATACTAGCAGAAAGCCCATTGAAATAAATGAGCGGAAAAATGTGTTGTAAAACATATCGCCAATTCGCTTCACAATTGATTAATTATTTGTTAACGTAATTAATTTAACCCTTTCTGGGGCTCTCATGACTGAGTGACAGTGGGTCCCAAAGCGCTCCTGCTGCCCACTCCATAGACAAATCCTTCGCACACCAGATTAAACTACGACGGATTCCTGTAGCGAACCGCTCTTTCCTCTTTCTCACGCCGATTTGGGCTAAGACCCAGTGACCGACCATGCCAGTAATGTCTTGTGACATTGCGTATGTTCCACCTTAAAGTAAATGATGGCATTTCACTTTCAGCTAGATAAACTGTGAGCATGAAGGGACGCAAAGGCAGTATAGGCATGAAGAGACTCTGTGCTGTTCCATTGTTGTCACAGATTTTGCACGCCTTGTTTTGAAAAGCGCCTTCAGTAGTGAATCTTCGCATAGGTCTATGCTACGTCGATATGAAGTCTTGTCCCACTTGAGGGATTAAGACCAAAACTTGCAAATATTCGTTATGATTTAGTAGTAGGAAGAATATTTACATGCTTTAGTGTAGATTCGATACCTTCTTCATAGCTTATCTGAGGTATGTTCAAAAATAGCAGGATTAATATTATTTTATTTCTTTATTAACATGAATCTCATTGACGAACTGTTGTAAGCCTCTAGCTACATTTAATTGAGTTGCTTTGGAATTAGGAATTAGGCCAAATGAGGCCGGTGTGTTTGTTAATCCCGTTTGGTGTTCTAGTTGGTTCTACAGGGACAAAAATCTGGCAACATCTTTTTGAGACTTCTTCAATTGAAGAGCTGTTATAAAGGCTCTTCTCATCTTAGACGGATTCGAACTCTGATCTTTTCAACCACATCTGAGCCTTAGAAAATCTACAAATCGTGCTCTAGAAACCATACATAGAAATTTTACTAGTCATTCCGGGCCTCTACTATCAGGACTGTGGTTTCCCACCTAGTAATTCATCTGCCAGCTAGATGAATTGTGTTGCTGAGCAACACAATCAGTTGACGGGTGGTTGAGGGTGTCTTTGTCAATATTTTAATGGCCTTGACGTATCCTTTCAATCTGTGTCCTTTCAAAAACCTTTGAAAAACTCCGGTTTTTACTCCAGCAAAACAGACAAATTGACCTGAGATCGCATGTAGTTTACTGATTGATTTAAGATGTCGATGCCTGGCAGTGTAAGTTGCATATTCCGTAATCCAAGTCAACCAACTAACTTTCCTCTTTAAATCGACAGAAATATTCCGACTCGTGTGCGGTCCACCGTAGGCACCACTAACCTGAATCCCCTGTTGATCGTTTGCAAATTGGACTGCTCAGATATCCGTATCACCGTTTCGAGCAAACTTTTTCTTTGGGACCAAAGGTTGCTCGAAAAATTTGGTACAAACATTTTCTTTGATATGTCCCTACATTTGATTTGGGTAATGCGGTCACTTTTAGTCCACTGCTCTATCATAACATCCCTTTTAATTTTCAAGCTTATGATACATTAGTACTCTCAGTGGACTATGTTTTAGAGAACTAACATGTCGCTTTTTCGAGGCACTTGATTCGGATGCACAGCCTGTTGATGAGAGAGTGGTTACACTAACCACTGGACTAGGCGAAAAAAAATAATGGTTGTGCAGCTTTTGATTTTAAATCTTAAATCCGATTTTCTATGGTACTCAGTATGGGCATATTTATACCTATACTTGGAAGTTGCACCCCACCTAACACATCTGCAGAAGAATGTGTACAAAGTCAGCAGTTGAAGATAAGACATAGGGAGAAAGAGATGTGTCACGAATTTGACACATCTCTTTAAACCAAGAATTTCGGCCAATTGATCATTCCCTTATTTATTATTCTTAAGAATAATCCATTTCTCTACTATTTACAGCCAGTGAACAACGATGAATGTCTTAAGATTTTGTGAACGAATATTAGACACACGTAAGATATCCGCTCTATAAATCAGATTATACAGCTAGTAAGGGGACTTTGAACTGACTGGCTGTGTAAATAAACAACTATGTGCACCAGATAACTGGTAATCAGTTTAAGAAGTGTAGAGATAATGTAGAGATTTGGCGAGCGTTACGATGTAAATTGACATTAGTTCTTTTGTTCTCAGCTTGTTGCAGCTGTCGGTGGTGTGTCAAAGCATCTACTGCGACTGGACTAGAAACTAGCTTTCTTCTCTAGCCATTATTTGTCTCTCGTAAATAATTATTGACGCTACTGAAATCCGAAATTCACAGCAGCTTAGATTAATGCTTTCGGTAATAGATCATTCCCTCATTTAGCTCGTTCCACTACCTGTTTCACTGTATTAGTGAGTTGACGTTTGTGGGAATCATCATTATAAAAGCCTGTCTAGTTTAATAATAATTAATAATCGTGGTATTAAAGGCAGGTCCTTAAGACTTACGACTTGCCAACATTGGCTTTCGTAATCATATATTAGAATAAGGCGGTTATGTTTAAATATATATTCATGTATGCGTAAATTGCATGTGTTCTTGTGGCCTGGTTGCAGGAATAAAAATACGAGATTCCGCGAATAAAACCCCTCCATCTCCGTATGATACCCGATGACTCACCTTCCATTGAAATTCCACGAAGTTCTTCGTGTTCTAGACAGGATTCGAGTGCAGATCTTTCTAACCAAAGGGCTTTGTCGAAACCGACTGATCTATGGAGGCCTTCTCTTATTTCTTGATTGATAAGGTCTTGTTAAGAATCCATACTGAAACAGTTTCACATCCATGGTCTTGTTGTTTTTTCCCTTCAATACAACATCGCCCACCCAAGATATCTAAAGAGGTGTCTATAAGACAATAGCATTAATGGGCTCTGAATGTTTTTTCAGTGTGGTGTTGACGGTTCTATTTGTACGATTTCTATAGCAAACGACTAGTGCTGAAACAGTTATGGAAAAACGAAAACTTTTATAAACTAGATACAGCGGTAAAGCCCAGCGATATTGCTATAGTTTTAGCCGCCCGGGGCGGTCCCTGAGTTTGCCTCTCCTCTCGATCTAAAATACTACATAAAGTCAAAACGACGTATAGGGTAAGGTTCAAAGTGCTGCCTGGGGTTAACTCCCCCCCCCCTAGCTAAGCCAGTGAGTCCCTCCCCTTTTTTTTTTTTTTCAAGCTTTATTTTAAAATTAGAAAATGAAACATTACAAAATGGCTTGCGAGTCATTCGGAATATACGGATGATCACTTTCCACATTGAGTTAATTCCAACAGACGGCATTCTGTTCTGCGCATGTCGGCATGTCATTCCTGTATGACTCCTATCAAGTGGATTAAAGTAGATCATATTTATTGCCTTCCTGGCTTTCTTAAAAGCCTTGATACAAAGATAGAGCAGCTGTCTTCATCTTGAAGCACATCGCAAGTGACTACACTAGTAGTTAATTACTGCAAAAAGAAAAAAAGGATCCATGAACCTTCCTCATTGTTGTGAAAGTCACCAGGACATGCTCACGGACCATTTAGCACAGAAAACTCTTAAGTATACAGCAAGGAAATCGGCCGTGAAACTGTCACATGCTTGCAACTTTGTCTTCCCATCTTATGACCTGTACTAAATTAACGCTCGGCGAATATTATGGAAGAGGTCAAGGTGGTTGCAGTTAATGCTAATCGAGGCCTCGCGAAACGGCGTGACTTCCAAAATTGTTTCTGCCTATTTTTTTTTTTTTTTTTTGGTGTGTGTGGGGGGTACGAGTAATAAAATTATAAAGGGAAGTGTTTGGCTGTGGAAGAGGAATAATTTCTGTTGTCAAAATAAAAGGAAATTAACCTCAGCGAGCGATTTTAGTAGAACTTTGTACATGCTGGTGCTCTCTTATCCGCAATACCATTTGTATGATTGTAAGTCGCAATTCTACCAGTATGTCTTATTCTAATCTAATATTTAAAAAAAAAAAAACGTTGTATGTATTAAAATATGTCAAAGCCTTAATCATTACTGGCTTCTCTTAAAGACAGCGATGCGAATACAATGGCGAGTTCTGGGATATTTCTGCAAACATGTTATACGCTTGTGATTTATAGAAAAATCATACTAATAACTGACATATGGAAGGGTTTGTAGAGCGTAGAGCTCGTATACTTGGTAGAGCCAGAATATAGCCGCTCTCATACCTTAAGTAAAATTTATTTTAAAATTCAAACTTTTAAAAGTAGCCGAATTAGCTTGGTACACATCCATGCAAAAAACCACTAAATAACTTCTACGGACACAATAAGAAAAATGTCATACAGCCATCGCAAAAATGTTACAGATAGAAAAACTAACTAAATTTACTTAATTCTCTTAAATAAAATAAAAAAAAAACATTAAAAATAGAATACAGTAAAATTACAACTGAAATTATTCAAGTAGCAGGAGAAATATTAATAAATAAATGAACTAAAAAATCTATTTAATAAATGTCTAAAAGGGAAAGATGTACCAAGCAACTGAAATAGTGCTATTATTCTCTTGATAATAATGATAATAATCCCTTGTTTAATGATCACTTGTTTAGAAAGGATAATAGAAACGATAGTAAATTTCAGGATTGTCACAAGTATATAAACTATTTATAAAAATAATACCAAATGGAATCACCAGATTATTAGTCGCGGCTGAGCTTGATGAACGAGCTCGAGTCAGCAAGGGGGTTAGCAAAATTTACTATCTGCAAACATTGATCAACCAATAAAAATGCAGAGAATGTAACGTACTGTTGTATTTGTGTTTTATAGACTATTAGAAAGCCTTTTATTCAGTTGAAAAACTAACAGTCCTAATAACAATGAAGAAATACGGAGCAAGCTAAAATCACACACGGATAGTAAACACAGTATATGAAGCATCTGAATATGAACAAGCAGCCCATTTAAAATAAATAAGGGAATGCGCCAAGGGCATATTGTTTCACCCAAATTATTTAATGCAGTCTCAGAATATGCCCAAGCGAACTAGATTGGAGTGGCGTATCAATGGTAAAGAAACTGAGTCCTTTACAATACGCTGATAACACTGTAGCAATAGCAAATCACAAAAGAGAACTAAAAGAAATGATGAAGCAAATACAGCATCGAATAGAATAAGATTATATATAAATTATGAAAAAACTAAAATAATGACAACTATTTAGGAAACCAAATAATAGAAATAAAACACAACAACAAATAGTAATAAAATAGAGCAAATACAAGAATGTGCATACCTAGGAATTGCTTTCACATTCGGAAAACGAAGCACATACGAATAAATAGAAAGAAGAATTTAGTTAGACTGAATGACTTTTGGCAAACTGAAAATAGGATCAAACCTTTCGACCAACGTTTTGTCCGGGTGATTACATATTCAGAGATATGGCCAATAAACAAATACTGAACAAAATGAGGAAAATCTGCATAAATGGAGGGCCATACTAAACACCAGATTACAAAGCAAAAAATAAAGAAGGTATAAGAAAAGAAACAAAGGTGTCGGATATAGGGGGGGGAAAGACTTTTAAGATGGAAATGAGCAGGGCATGTTACTCGAATGAAAAGTGACCGATGAACAGACTTCCACCCATTTGAAGGAAGGCGAATGCATGAACAACTAGAGAGAAGATGAAAGGATGACCCAGAGAAGATGGATGCGGAAAGTTGACATCGAGGGGTATTCAATAGAGAAAGATGGAGACAAGTAGGGTAGGTTATAACAAAAGTAATTATAGGGCTTATAAGAAAATTTTTCTTGCATTTCATCTGCTTCTCGAATATCTCATAAAACAATCAGAACTTGACTGAATTTCATCCTTCACTTCTCAACTTTTCTCAGTCAAAATTGGAGGGATGAAATATGGCCTTTTTTTTCTAATGAATTTAATGTATATAACCAATTCCTTATACTGTGCTAGTAGAACTGCTGTTAGCAGTAACATAAAATATTACTCATATTATACATATCCTGCTAAAATGCCCGATAATCCTACCCCCTCCTCTTGCTAACCCATTATATCCTTTTCAAGTTACGTGTTGATATTTCTTCTTACTTACTTAACTCAGTCACACCTTTGTGGGAATTTCCTGTCCCGTGTGAAATCCATCTACTATTGCATAGCAATTCCTGGTTCACTTCCTCTGGGAATATAACAATGCCAGAAACGATTATCTCTATAATTTTTTCTCTTCCGCTCTTAGTTCAGATTGTCCCTTTCAGTATTCTAATAAAGCATCGGTCTGGAGGCAATGTTGAAATTACTCATCCCTCTCTCTCTCTCTCTCTCTGACACACACACGCCGTTTTTTTTTCCAGTTCTGTCTAATTAGCAATATAAATAAAGCGAAGTTTAACCAACTTAAAGCCCATGTCTGGGTCTACAGTGAAGCTCGCAATATAGTCAACAGATAATCCCAACAAATTCAAATCCAAACTTCAACAGCTTTCTTAGCACACTCCTGTTTTGTGGTCTTCCTTTTGCTGTTTCCAACTGGACATCGATATCAGTTTTATATCTTCTCTGCTGAATAGAAAAAAAAAAAAAATTAATCCTTAGCCCACCCATGATAGGAATGTACTATAGGTATGCTCAAATTTCCGGGAGTGGTAGTTACATAAAATATTTACATAAATAACCATGCTTTACAAAAACATGATTATTATATTTGTTAATGAGAAAAAGACATTGAAAAATAATGAAACGAACAGTATAAAACTTAAATTTGGTGCACTTATCCTTGTGACTATCTGTTATCTACAGGCTTCTTGGATTATTGTGAAGCCATTATCTCTCTCTCTCTCTCTCTTCACATCTTATGATGTCCTACACTGCTTCTCGCTTCTTTTTTATTTGATAATATGGTATTTTATTGAATAGTGCAGCATGATAGACTCATTCAGATTTCTCGAGAATCTCATGTTCTGGCAAGCGAATAGATCTTCTGGCGTAGATATTTGTTCTCGTGTTAATTCGATCTTTGTGTGTTAAGACGTTTAAATATTACGACAGTTGTCCACATGATTAATTAGTACCACCGGTGATATATAAAACCATCTATAACTAACATATATAAAACCATCTATTGTGAATACATTTTATTCATTCCTCTTTCTCCTCATCTGCTGCCTCTAATTGCCGTTGCTGTCTATTTACACGATTGTCGTTCCAAGTTGCACAGACCAAAATTACGTTCATTCCAATTCAAAACATTATCTGCTTGAACACACACAAGCAGATAATGCTACTTTTCAATAATAATCGATCCATTCGAATTACTCAGTGGCATAAAATTATTTAGCAAAACCCTCTTGTTTACCTTCAACTCTGCTTATTTACATGCACTGCCCACAGAAGAATACCTTCCTATAAAAGACTATTTTTCTAATAAATCTTCCACGAGCCTCAGCAGAAGACTTAACTATGTTTATCGTAAAAGGGGCTGTTGAATAGCAATTCCCTATAGCTACGAAACGACGTAAAATCTCCATAGTTCCGAGAACCGAACAGCACTTAACGAAACCAGTGTTGGATATCAGTCTACCTTGAATTTCTCTTTATTCATTAATTGTCTGTGAGACTGTTTCAACATTCTCTTGTGACTTCAACCGTGACGAACTCTTCTCTATCGGACTACCGATAGTTCTTAATCTTTAGAAAAGGAATTTTCTCACCGGGGGTCTGTTTAATGATTCGTTATTAACCGTTTACATTGTCTGGAACAAGCGATGCTCAGCCTTTCATTTTGGAAGTGTAACGCACCAAAGCTGCAAGCGCACAGACAGTAACGAGCATTTTGTGTTTTAAAGCAGAACTGTCTGTCTGTTGCCAAAACTTTTTTTCATATTTTTAAATGATTTTTTTTCTCGATTTTTTAACTTTTTCTAACAACTGGTATGTAACCATGAAAAAGCCTATTTAACCTTTTTTGCTCAAAGTTTTTTTGTTGAAAAAACAGTTTTAGCAATTTGATATTTTTGCCATTACAAAGAATACAGACTTCATCAAGAAACGAAGTTGTGTGAATATGGCATACACTCACTAATACCAAAATACACTCACTAAGACCAAAAGATTGACCTTTCCATCGATACTAAAAGGAATCCACAAATAAATAGATCATAGATCGCTTCCGGAACACAGCATCTGCATTCAAGTGTGCTTGTGATAAGGGACAAAGGTCGTGACTTGTGCGGTTTTGAAATTATGATAGCAGAATCTAGATTTAGGAAGATGATCTGCAAAACCATACACCTGACAAAAGGGTATCCGGAGAGTTCACCGAAAAACAGTTAACCGAAAGACAATTCATCGAATGCAATTCACCGAATAAACAATTCATCGAAAATCAGTTCATCGAACAACAGTTAATCGAAAAAGCAATTCACCGATCAGCAGTTAATCGAAAACACAATTCATCGAAAAATCGCAATTCACCGAAAAATGATTTATAAGGCATGTGGGGTGAAGATGTGTGTGCAATTTTTTTTTTGTTTTGAGAGGGATATACCTTTCAGGTCACTTATATACTGTAAACTACTATATAGTTGGGATGTTAAATGAACATTTCATAAAGGTATTTCATCCTCGTGAAAATAACATCCTACAGAACTTGAGGTCAGTGGGGAGGGAGGAGGAACACTGATGGTAAGTGAGTTGGAGGTATACATGAGGAATTCAGTAAACTCGATATCAATCAGCATGTAGGACTTGTTGATGTATCAACATGCCTTTGCGATATTTCAGAACAGGAAGTCACTAGTGGTGTGATGAAAAGACCAGTTGAAAGTAACAAGCTGTATGAGGGGGTGGGGTGGAACTGAGAAGTTCTGATAAACACCTAGAACAAAAATGATGTTAAAGCATCTGATATAAACCACAAGGAAGACCATACCTTAAAACCTTTAACACCTAGAATATTTTAACCTTTTTTTTTTTTTTTTTAACTGCACCGATCTCCTCCTCAAAACCCAGAAATATATCCACGCATATATCATCAGTATTGTTAGCCTAATCCTCCCCTTATTAACTGTAATTACTTGCTTTCGAGGTTATTCGGGAGATAAGTGCATGTATCACTCCTGTCCTTGAGGAATAACAGAAACAGGACGAGATAAGTGAAACATGATTGAAAATTCTTCAGGAATGATTTTTTTTTTTCAAGTTTTCCAATATTTTTACTCTGAATTCCTATATATTTTATTATTATATTGTGAAAAATATTTACATCAAAGAATCAATTTATTATTATTAGTAGTAGTAATAGTAGTACTAGTAATATTAATGATTAATACTATTTTCCCTCATCCTCCTCAGTATAATGATTGTTGGTATACAAATGCTACTTTACTAAGGAATAATTATAGAACAATATGGATTCTTGCTGTCTGTCTTGTCCGATAAGTGTTTCCTGTCTGTATATATGTGTGTGTGTTCATGGGACTGATTTGCCTATTTCCAGGAGGAAAAGCCTAGTCATCTCCGTATTCGGCCTATTAACTTACCTTCAGTTGAAGAGGACCGATGAAAGTTATGCGCCTCGTACATTTATTAATGGACAAATTTTACTCCGATTCGATATTTGAAACTTTTACAAAAAATTGTCGAACCATTCCAGTTTTCAGTTCAGCTATATTCAGGGCTACCAAGAAAAGTGTGATCGAAATTATGTATTACAATAACTCGCTGACTTAGCAGAATTCGCAGACGTTTTTAGTACAAGAAGCTGTCTGCACGGTTCAGTTTTAGTTCCAAATGGATCACTTTTATCATAACATTACCGTAAAGAAGTTCCTAAATGATATTAGCAATTCCGCTCTGGTTGGATGAAATTTAATGAAATTTTTAATTTCAGTCGGACTAGAGTTATTGTGACAAAATTTGGTAGAACGAAATGTCTTTTCTACAGATAAACGCTATCTGCACAATGAAGCACTATTTACACTTACATTAAATGTTCTAAAATGCAAAAAAAAAAAAATTACGTTTCAGTGACCACTTCCATATGTTGTCTGTATCATGAGTAACATTCCGTATTGTTACTGAACATTTTTAAACAATACTTTGCAAGAAAAATGACTTTTCGATGAATTATGAAAGAATTCATCGAAAAAATTTCGGTGAATTGTTTTTTTCGATGAATTGCATTTTCGACGAATTATTTCGATGAATTGCCATTCCTTAAATTGTCGTTCGATGAATTGTTTATTCGGCGAATTGCTTTTTCGATGAATTGTCTTTCGATTAACTGTTCTTCGATGAATTTTCCTGTAACCGACAAAAGTAATCTCCATGCACCAACGCTTTGAGTCTCCCAAAAATAGTGAAAAATAGAAAACATCAAGTCAACGTTGATCATGTGAATGTAAATAAGAGATGAAAGTATCCATAAGATCCTAAAGTACAATACACTGTCTACAATTATCAAACATTTGAGTGGGACAACCAGGACTGCGACTTACATGATAACATGGTACATGTCAAGGAATGGTTATTGGAACATGGCAGAATGGACTTGTACTCTCAGGCATCGAATCTCACTGTACATCATTCACATGTGATAGAACGAAATATTCGTGACAAGGACTCAGCGCAACAGATGCTATTAAAACTGCAAACATTTATCATGTCCGTATAAAGAAGGATACGTGTGCATTGTTTTACAACCTCGTGGAGTAAATTTCCCAGCTAACAAGATGGTTTTAAGACTCTCATCGTAACTCCTAGGTTTTATTGTAAGCAGTAATTTTTTTCTCTCTCCATCAAGGTACAGCCTTAATGGAGAGAAAATGGTTGGTATGGCTACTTCAGTCCTTGGACTTTTTTTTTTTTTTCTGAATGTGTAAGAATTGCTCTGAAGATGTTATTTTCTTTTAGACATACATAACTTACTCTTGTGATACTGGTAATCTGATTGAATATGAAAATGCAGATCATTCATAAAAAGACCTCGAGAAGTTCTGTTATTCTGCATAAAAAAGGTGCTTATTTTATCAGCCGGTTTTAAATTTAATAAAATAAAATTCGAATCGTCAGCATCTGTGAGCTGGCCTCCTGAATACATCCAGGGAGTATAATTTCAGAGTGGGTGGTCCCATCATTTTTCATGCATGGAACCAAACATTTGACTGTTGATAGACGATCTTGATCACAATGAGCTGAAAAAGAAATAGCAGTAGTCGATGGTTAAATTTTGGTGAAGATGGAAATAAACTGCATAATGCATATAATAGCCTTTAAACGGCATCTTCTGAAAAAAATAAAGTTGAGCATCGACTTTATTTTTTTTCAGAAGAAAAAAGTTTTTTTCAGAATGGAAAAAATAAAGTTGACAACTACTTCCCTCCTGTATACCTCTTTCTTCCTTGCTGTATGGATAAAAGATGTATACAAGAGGGAAGTAGTTGTCTTCCTCGATTTCTTAAACGAAAATAATTCAAATATACGATTTTCTGTGGTACATAATATTAACTGAAACTCGCTTCGTTTTCTTACTAAAAGACCAGCGAGCAGTGCACGCACAATTTTTGAACCATTATCTTGGAAGCTCTTTTCATATTATTAATACTCCAAATACTAAATCATATTATAATTCAAATAACAAGAAATGTAATTCCGTTATAATTAAATATAATTGAGGCATAAGGCTGTCTAGACGTTCATGTATAGGATTGCCATAAATCAGACATAAAGCAGTTCACTTCGCAGTTCGATATCTTCAGAGGTTATAATGATGTTGGAGATTTATAAATGCTATGTTTAGTATATCTGTTTGTGTTCGACTTGAGACGAGGTATATATATATACTGTAACCAGGTTAGTATTCATCGCTTTTGGAATTAAAACTTTGCATAATAACTTGTTGCTAAGTGAATAAATTAAAAAAAGAAATTCACTTCTTAGGAAGAAAAAATGCAGTCTTTGAGTTACATTTACCACCGAGGCAACTAAATCTATAAGTGCCCTCGTGTTTTGTCATTTTGTGTACTAGCAGCTGTTTTTAAGCATATAAGCTATGTTATAATACATTTGTCAACTTGCAAAATGCAAGATAAGGAATGCAAGATACAAAACACAAAGGTAATGATATCCATTCGTATATTTTATTATTGCCCATGAACGAAACCGATGAATTAAAGGCTGACCACACCTCGATTTGTTGCCTTCATACGTCATTAAAACCTCAAATAGGAAAATTTCAAATAACTTTAAGTGAGAAATATACCGATCTAATAAGATTCTTTTCATACTGCTCCTATTTAGTTACCAGCTCAGCTTATGAATAAAGAGCATTTTACATTCACAGCATGGAAGAGCACCTTAGCTTGCCCTTCTTAAGAAAGAGAGTGCACTTAAAAGGCTTAATTCACCAGGTCTTCAAGGTTGAGTAACCTTGAAAAACCCTACTGACTCGTACAAAACCTGTCATTTTATGGTACCTGAAGGGAAGGTGGAAGAGTGAGCCACAGAACACCAGTTAAAGAATGAATAAAGACGGAGAAGAATGGGTTCGATGTCTGTACAGTTTGTTTGAAAAGGATGTTGGATGACTCCTGTCGCGTGTTCTAGTACATTTAGACGATGATGCTAGTTCATCGTCTAAATAAATAGGTAGGAAAGTTTTTGGATAATAACTGAAGTGAGCAATCGGGGTCTAAATGCTGAAGAGAGCAAAACGTCATCACAGCAGAGGCGAGAACTGATGTTCCAAAAGACAGTCCTTACTTCAGTTCGGATTATCAGAGAGAGAGAAAGAGAGCAAGAAATTCAGAAAAAAATATGAGGTTATAAGAATAATAGAATACAACTGGAGGAAGTCGGCCTATGAGGAAGAATGGAAGACGTCTTTGCCCAGCGGTAGGATGCAAGAGGCTGATAATAACAATAACTGACCAAGAGAAGTGATTCAAATATTAAAAAATATATATATATACCAATGCAAGGTCGAACATGTGCTGTGTCGTAAACTTCTGAAAATATGTGTAAACGGCCAATAATAAATAAAAATGATTATATGCATGATGGGCAATCCTCGTATTGTCGACATCACTAAAGGGATTGTTTATTCTTCTGAAACTTGTGTATCGCTAAAGCAAAATGATCAGGAAATGTTTAGTCAGAAGGATAATGATTGAGTCCACAGGGGGAAAATATTAACGGCACCTTTTAATAGTGGATTGTAAGATGCCTCACTTTCAGCAGGAAGAACAATAGTGCTTTAGGAGCTGAACAACTTGGTGTTCGAAATAGAGCAGTACAGCATGAATCTCTCATTTTATATAATCTCAAAATCCAGTTACATGTTGGACTTATGAACAACCCGATGATGTAGTATTATTATGATGAATCAACTTATTCGTTATTGCACGATGAAAGAACAGAATATGGCAAACTTCATATCACGCTTAGATCCTTCCGGTGTATTGAGTCAGTCCAGGCTAATAGTGGCAGTAAGAAGTCTGGGGAAGGAGCCAATGGACAATTGTAGCTTTTCAATTTTGCTCAAATCCAGAGAAATTTCGTAATTTTTAGGATAATCGCATTGTAATTCACAGAATGTTCAGTTAGCATTAGAATAGCTCGAGAAATATTTACAGAACAACTTATTCTGCGGTCGCTCAATATGTTGATATAAATATTCCTATGGAAGTATCTAAAAGCATCCAACCTGGGATTCTTGTTCATCTAGACGTGACGAAGGTTCTTAAATTACAAGAAGTGTCTGTACCGTTTGCGAGATTCATGCTTGAACGTGAGAGACGCAAGATCGCTGGTATTTTCTTATCCGTAGATGGTCTAAGAGATACGCAGTGCAGAAATCTTGAAAGATGAAAATTATTCGTCACCCAAAGCCATTCATGCCGCAGTGAATTTGTAATGATAGCCTGTTTGGTTACAAAACGAAGACGTTATCCACTCGCTCATCAAAACTTGCATTTTCTTATTCTAATCTTTAACCGACCATGACGTCATAGATTAGCTCTGCCTATACATTATTCAATATTAATAATGCCAAGTTATTTTCTATGTCTTCATTTTCACTATGATTCTGCTGTTGATGCCATTTGTCCTCCCTTAATTTTTCATAGAACTCTCATGTCTGTGGTCTCCATTCTACGATCAGTCGCTTTATTTATAACCCAACTTTCAGATCCAGAAGTTAAACGAAATGCATGTCTTTGGCTGCTAGTTTAGTTTCTTGTTCTATATACAAAAGGTGAGTATGATGGGAAGTCACAAAAATTTATTTAACTATCTTTTCTCCTTCCATGGCAAGACTATAATCTCCCCAATGATTTTACATGATTAAAATACTTTTACGTTCGCAAAGTCTTGTAAAGAAAGCTAACTTAGTATCAGAGGATGTTACATAAAACATCAACAAAGTTATCAGATGAGTTTACTGCGATTTATTATCTTTAAGGTCATTACTAAGGGTGTTTTACAAATAATTGAATTGGCTATTAACCTCATTCAAAATAATAAACATAATAAATTAAAACGCTCTTGACTTAGGAGGGTCATTTCATCACCTGTTAACTGATTTTCCTTCTTCCGAGGGTTGGAAGAATAACCCCGATTCTAGAAGGCAGCCTCAGCTGATAACTGTGTTTATGAAAGAACCTAGCGTACCCAAGATAAAGTTCTTTGGAGTCCCATAGTAGCATGTTATCATATTTACCAGTGATCAGTAGCCAAACTGTTCCTTTATGAAACATGTTTTATGTATTCAAGTGTTCTCTCATGGCTTGCTAACGAATTACTAAAACATCATAGAAATTTTGCCCAACAGAAAGATTCACCGGACACTTGTCCATTAGAAGTTACCAATTTTTCTGTTTGCGATACATATAGTTATACAGTATATTTGAATAATATTGCATGCAGTAGAGTTAAACGTCAGGATTTTTATGCATTTAGTTTATCTAAACAGTTCAATTTATGGTGTCTTTCTAATCTGAGAAATAACTTCTGAATCAACACCATATTTCCCCACTCAGTCTTTCACATGTTAGTTTGTCTAAGCTTGAATTGGAGCCATCATTTAAGCTGTCCAGTTTGTTATAGCAAATGTTTAATTTTTTGTGTGTTTTTAAAAAGAACTGACATCCCAAAAATCTAAAATTTTTCTACATTCTAATCAATGTGATACCATAATCTGGTGGTGAAAATCAACTGATGTCGCACATCTGAATTCAAAGGATTGTTCATCCAGTCATTGTTGAAAATATTATCCTAGATTACGCAGATGTAAAATAATCTCCTTTATATCGAAAATGGGAGTAGATATTTTATTAAAACAAAAGGCAAGCCTTTTCTTTTTGTTCACAGTTATTTCCAACGTAACTTTTAGGATTTATTTCCATTAACTTTCTAGTAGTTTCAAAAATCTGCCGCTATAGAACCGAGCATCTTATTATTGCATTGATATCTGTGCTACTGTTAACTTTCATCTATTTATGAAATGATTTCGTGTCATTTGTTTAGATAAAGCCAAGTCAGTGCTATATGCTGCAGATCAAGATAGTGAATCCAAGATACCCCCCCTTTCCACCCCCAGTGTAGTGTTCCGAGTTATGTTATACAATTAATGCATCTCGTTTGCCCACATTCACACTACGCCATTTTCACTGCTATAATTCACAGACTTCTAGTGCAGGTTACTTCAGACTGTTATGGGTTTGTTTCTTAAATATAGACATTAGTACTGTTCAACAATCCTTATAAGATTCAGTTAACTTAGGCATGCAGACTAGATTTGCAATATGTTTTTTCAATTCAAATCATATCCGGTAACCATATATGAAAAGCAAAGGTGTTTTATTGCGGTTTTTATCCAAAACTGAAAGGGAGAAAATGTTATTTATTATATTCCCGGAATTACTTAAAATAAATTTAATTCAGCGATTATTCTAAAAGCGTAGATTTTTTCATTCATTTTCAGAACTGCGGTTAACTATATTCAATCTTTTAAGATTCTTTACGCCAGCAGTCTGTTTAGTTTGACATTCTGTTATCCACTCAGTGGTAAAATCTTTGAGTTGCGTGTTGCTTCGAATGATGCGTTGAAATTTCAAAATTTCAATTCAATAACTTGCTGATCTTTATCCGAAACACAGGGAACCATATTAAACCCATGTTTCTTCATACGCTGGAAATTCCATTTACACGACATATGGCAAAAAAAAGCACACTATTGAACTAATCCTGTGCAGTGTTTCATCGAACGTTATTGGTCTTTGTTTCCACAAGCAACGGAGGTTTGTTTCGATCTGCTTGGAACTGCAGTTTGAACGAAAAATATATACTTGACATTGTCATCAAGTAACAACGTGTGGAAACAATCTTATAGAAAATATTCTGAGAACTTTCTTGTAATTCCTTCGATTATTGTCAGTTCTAAAGACAAAGACATAATTTAATTATTGGTTTTAAATAAAAAATTTAAGTGTTTAAACCATTTTAATACTCACAAATTTTACACAGACAAATCTACCTGTGTGTGTAAAGTCCATTCTCAATTTCATCTATTAAGTTGCACGTCAACGTAATAATTCTACTCTGTTTGCAATAGTATCGCTTATAACCAGCCAGCCCTTTCAAGAGATATTGGCCACATTCGATAATTTAGTACTTTAGCTTAGGTTAACATTCCACTGATAACAAACGAAGATAAGACCAACATATATCAATATTGTTTTCAGTTTTTTAGAGGATGGTTCAGCGCAAATACAGGTGGAATTTTAGTAAAATAGAAAGACATATTAGACAAGTGTTAAGAACAAAATGGCATTTTGCTGCTTAGATTCCTTATACTTTAGGCTATTTCTATAACCTCATCAGCATTTATTACTTGGTGGAATGCATCCCTATATGTTGAGAAGGTCACGATGATAGTCTAATAGAGTTAAAAAAGCAGTTGCCTTAAATCTCACAGTTGTCAATGTGTAACAGTTTTCTTTCCTAATCATTCCATTATTTGATGGCCTTCTAGTTTCATCTGTCTTTCTTAATGCAGTTTATTTCAATATAAGATAGCATGCGTTAAACACATCAGCCCATTTTAGATCTTTCTCTAGACTCTTTCCTTACCATGTTTGCTTCAAACTGTTCCGTGGCTAAATAAATTGGATTTGCTTTATTATAAGTAAACAATTCAAATGAAATCTCAATCAATACCTGAATTCCGAGTCCTTTATTATTTTAACTCCGAGTCTCTTTATAAATTGGGTCACATAAAAATTTGCTATCGAGTACACTCCTTGATGGACTCAGATGAACTTGTGTACATTTTGTTGTTCTCATAAAATCGTTACGTGTTAAACATTCATCTTTGATTGATAAATTTTCTTTGTATCCAAAAATTGCGCAGAAAATGTCTCGTGGCATTTTCTTGTCCTTCAACAATTAAATATCGTATCTTCTTAGTTTTCTTCATTGCTGTTTTTCTATAATGTTGAATAATAGACATTTAAATGAGTCATATTTTGAAGACTAGCTATAGCCAGTACAACAGAGCGCTAAACCTAAGCATTACAATAAAACCAATAATAAAGGAAGAAACAGAAGGTATCAAGCTTGAGATGCTGGCTGACGAAAGGAGGGACCAATTAACAGGTGATAACATACATTAACTGGAAGGAGAAAATTAAAGGAGATGGAGAGATGTTTAAAAACTGACGAAATAAAGATTAGGTATATTTAAGGATTAGACCAAATTTTTTGGGGTGGGAAGAAGGAATTACATCCTTTTGCTTTGTAGCATCATTTTATCTGATTATAAATGGAAGAAAGGTTGGGTCACGTGTTTTCCTTGTAACTTTATAACTGGAGAAGGGGTGTGCTCGACTGAAAAAAATCACTGAATTTTCCCAGTGGATGAGATTACTGTTTTGCTGTTTTGAAGATGGTCTGAAAACTCATTATTAATATTCCAAATGCGGGCTAGAATAAGGCCTGATAGCGTTTGCTTCTTTCCTTAATTGTTAAACATAGAATATGTGACCACTTTATATCCATAGACCGATTAATGTAGTTGCTTGAATTTTTCATGCGTGCTCAGTTTACATGAACTGATAACCTCTATGGCATCCAGAAAAATAGCGTGTTAAGAGGCTGTTTCGAAGGAGGAGAAAACTGACAAGCTCTGTATTTTTTTGTTTGAGTGACATCTCATGTACTCAAATATTGAAACAGCTACTGCTATAAACCTCAAGACACGCTAGTGGCTACATATCCCTCGTAATAAGTAGTAAATAAATCCATTAAATATGACACCTCTCCATCTTTGGTTCTGATATGGAACATCAATTCTTCACCCGTCTTTAAAATGGCAGAATAATAATTCCATTCAGGGCTTTTCCTGACTTAGCGCCCTCCCCTTATTATATTAGTTATTACTAATAAGTAATTACTAATTCTGTGGGCTTTGTTTTATTTCTAATCCAGCTCTTATATCCGTAAGTCACAACTGCTTCGAACACCGTCTTGTGTATACTGCTTACTGTGTTTTGGCTAATTTCTCGTTGTATTCCATAAAGATTTCTGTTTCAGTTCATGTCTTTTTAAAAGTGATATTAAAACATTTTTCATGTAGATCTGGCTTAGCAAGTTGAACATGCCGAATAACTGAAGATATAATTAGCTTCTGCGAGATAGAAGAAGAATCTCTCAGGAATTAAACAGTTCTATTAATAAGAATTTTTTCCTCATTTCTAGGAAATTGAAATGAAATTAAATACTGGTATGTTTGACCATAAAAAAGGCTTCTTTTAGTTAGACTTGCAGTATCCTAACCGAATTAGCACTGTATTTAACGAACTGAATGTGAGCATCAGTTCACATTTTAATGATACGTAATGATGGGATTACGTTTTCCGTTTTACTGATTATCTCAAGGGGGACCTCTAAGGCCAAGTAATTAATGAGACTCCTGCATAGTGGAACAGGTAAAGGAAGTGATTCCATCAGCATTTGGAGTGTTATGCAATATTTAATAGCTTTTTCCATTGCTGGATAACTCGTGCTTAGGACATGTTTGAATCATCAGCTTGATGAACCAAACAAACTGGCTATCTTAGCTGATTATCCTTTCGGGGGAATTCTGATTAAAAAATAGAGGTATTTTTTAAAATATTTTCAGAATATAATTGAAAATTATATTCTATTTTCAGAATATAATTTGAAAAGAAATTGATGAACTGTTGACGCATGTTTTGAAAAGATGTATCACATAGAGGTAGCAAGTTATCTACCTGTGAGTATTTCTGGAATAAAGGCAAAACGATTTATGTCAAGATTCAGGAATAATTAATAATTATATGATGCTCTCGGGAGGGACAGCACTCTTTCCGAAGGTTAAATTTTGCCTTTAGTAATTCACTCGCTTTTTTTCTACAGTGAAGGGAAGATTGAGATGAATAAAGGAAATGGCTGATACTTTGCCTGTCGTACGCCATTGCATATAATTTGCTCTAATTTACGTAATAATGCTCCGCGTGGAGCAAATCATAGCAAATGAGGATGGATATGACTCGGTGAAAGGGCGAATAATGGCAGACATCTAAGGATAGTATCACGTTGGATAACGGAGACGATATCTACTCGACCAACTAAGTCGACGAGTGCAACGTGTGCCTTGTCTCCAAAGGCCAAAATAATAAAAATAATAAATTATTGTCTAGGTAGGATTTTCTCTTAGAAGTGTGTCATCACCACCACATTTTATATCTTCTAGTCAGCTGGATTAGTATGTGGAGATAGGGATGAACTGGCATGACGACTGATTGCACCATTATAGTATGCTCAAGCTACTGATGACCAGATTTAATTGTCTTTGTTGTTATGTTGATATGTTGTAGGAGATATGATATGCTGTTGAATAGGCGATAGTATTTTGGTGTTTCTTCAACGATATTCTTGAGTTTCTGCTGCCACAAGAAGTATCTCCACCCTGTTATTCCAATTTCTGTAGTTTGTACTCTGTTGCTATGATTCATGAATGAATGAACCATAACAAATTCTCCAGCCGCCTCCAAGCATTTCGTTCACGTTGTAGTTGACACTTCTGATAGCTTTGTTTTTCGTCCAAAATGACTGCAAAACTTAACACAACAAATTTTTAATTTTGAAATTTAGACCCGTATTTCCATGTGATTCGAAACGATATGGATTAATTCCAGTTTAAGTTGATAATAAATTAAAATGCTCTTTAAAGCTCTTCAGTCTCCTGTACTATGCTTCCTACTCGAATAACTAATCTTACAAGAAGTAGATCTCCATCTCGTAACAATTTTATACTCTTGCAATGGTGTAATCTTTGGGATCTAGAGATCTCCCGTGGATGCT
Source organism: Typopeltis vanoorti (assembly GCF_054136105.1). NCBI lineage: Eukaryota > Metazoa > Arthropoda > Arachnida > Uropygi > Thelyphonidae > Typopeltis > Typopeltis vanoorti. Next base: position 67,468,264 of record NC_143571.1, on the reverse strand, counting down.
TCTATGTTTTGGGCTCTTAACATTTACGATACTCTGTAGAAATGTGTTGCATCACTGGTTTTGTACATCTCGAAGTGGAATTTTGGTTTGGACTTATGCAGAAATTTAAAGGCTCCAATGATAATATGATTTAAGTCAAGCGGTACCCTAATTTGTAATCTCATTTATAAAACATAATATAAATAAGCATGCATTTTACAAATTTTTCCTTTATAATGACTTGATATTGAGCGATATGAGTTTTTCGTTCTGAATGAATGTTTTTTTCTTGGATATGATGATTCTTGAAGTAGATGAACGGCAAATACTAAACAAATAAATCCTTCATTTGCTCGAATATAAATAAATCATCATCATTCTGTCCAGTAGTAGAGCTAGTGATCTAGATTGTCTTTCCAATATATATTTCCTTAATTGTTTCCCTTGAAAGAGCCATAATTTTGGTTTAATATATTTCCGTATTAAATTTTTCAGCAATAAGATGGTGTACAGAATATTGCAGTTTATCTTCTTTATTGGCCAGGAGTATCTGATTATCTGCATATAGGTGCACAAGATGGTAATGGAATATTTTCATGACTTTCGTCTCCGGTGTAGTTCCCAATTTGACTGTCATGGAATTATATCAAATAAATATCACACGTGACTAATATTTTTTGGTTTGGGATTTCATTGCCATGTTTCTGAAAGTTAATTTCTGTTCTGTTCGGTCAAAGGCTTTCCTATAGTCTATAAATGAGATCTGTGTTCTGTTGAATTCTTTGTGCTTTTAAGTTAGCCATTGTAAAGAAAGTAACTGCCTCTTCCTTTCCTTCCTGAATCTATTTTGTTCCTCTCCTGTGTTATCACTGTAATGACTCGTCTTTATTACTAGATTAGATTTCTTTGTGTCCTTCCTCATTTCTCTTTTAGCGATGGCTTTCTTTCTGTTATATTCAACTTTATCTTCAATGTATCTAGTTGATAACTATTTCTTGAACGTGTTTATTTTATCTTGTATAATCCTGAAAATATCACCGTTCCAATGTCTAAGACATCTTTTACGATGCCACCTCTTCCTTTTTGCCTAAGCTTACAAATGCTGCATATTTTAATATTCCACAACTAGCAACAAGTAAACTCTTTTTACTTGTTTCCAGTTCCGGCATTTAAATCTCAAGATAATTCGACTTATTTAATTCGTTTGTTATTTATTGAAGAGGAAGTAAACATTTTCATTACTTTTATCATCACTTTTCTACCAGTGCATGACATTCAGATACACCCCTCCCTATTTGCAGTTTAATCGTCATCTGTATTATTCTTTCCTTCCGATAAATATAATTAACTATTTTCTTATCTATGGTTTTATGTACCGTCATTGCTATTTTTGCTTTTACTCTCTCATCATTGCTTACACGAGTGCAAAATCGTAGATAATTATTAATTAGTTCTGAGTCTCTCAACTTTGACTTGGATAGTACTGCAATTTTTATGTTATTTTTACTTGAGCCACGTGTTTGTTCATCATTGTGTCTATGCCTTGGAATCCAGGCACCAATGTTAATTAGGTTTTTAGGTTCCATTTCGTGTCCTTATTTGTAACCTTATTCGTATCCTTGTCGTCAACCTTTATATTCAGTCATTTCGTTTCCTGTTGAAACTTGAAACAATTTTAAAGGAGGTTCAGGAAAAATGGTTTTATGTAAAATCGGACAAGAGTAGAGGGGACACACTCTCTTCATATTCATCATCTATATGAATCACATTATGAAGGAGAGTAGCATTAAACTTGATATCAAAATTGGAGATGATAATCACAGCTCTTTACTTTTTGCACATGATGTTATACCCCTAAAGAAATCGAAATTCGTTTAGTTTAGGAATCCTACAAGTCTGTAGGATTCCTAAACTAAATTGAATAAGTGCTCTAACATATTTGGCGTGAAAATGAGTAACAAAAATACCAAAACTCTGAAAATAGAGAGGAACACTGAAAATATCATATGCATCCTGATTAGGAACCATATAATAGGTAAAATAATTGAACTATTTAGGCACAATGTTTAGTAAATATGGCAAATCAAACAATATAAATAAGACAATAGAATAAGCAAGCTTATAGCAGTGAGCAATCATACGAATTTTAACTTATGGTTCTGAGAGCTGGGTTAGAAATAAAACACGTGATCAAAGAGTGGAGACCAGCGAGATCAGTGGCAAAATCATATAAAACATGAAGATATTAGGAACGAACTGGACAAGGTCCAGGCTGTTCCTAATATCTTCATTTCCTGTGGCATTCAGGAAAGTGTGAGGTGGTATGCTCACATAGGAGACGAAGAAAATGACCCAAATGAAGGTCAAGATGTAGTTAGTTATATCGATTCTGTTAGAAATGCCTTAGAACACAGATAATTGGGATCTGACAGACTACTTTAGAGGGAAGCTGTCGACAGGAGGTTAGTAATAATCTCATTTTTTTATGTTGTATTATCATACTATCCTGGCCATCCCTTCTGTGTTCATAGCAGAACTTGATGATGATTGATATGTTATTCTGATTATGGTGCTTTGTTAATGATCAACTTCTTTAAATTAATTCTTGAATATCAGAATATGTAAAGGTGCTCGGGGTGCTAAACATCCATACTAAACTTTCTTGTGCCATAAATTTTATGGCACAAAAACTGTGTATGCACTTCATTAGATCCAGACTGGTAAATTCCCGTTCACTCCATCTAAATATCCACGAATTTTTCCTCCACTGCTGGTATTCGTCTAAAGGCCAAATTGGCCAATTGGTTAAAGTATCTGCTCTCCAAAAATTAGCTATGGATTGGAATCCCATTCTGGACATGGATGTTTTGTGAATATGGTTTGGCTGGTAGATGAATTTCATCGCTCTTGATGGCATTAAACTTATTTTTTAATTGAAAAAATCAGTTAATTGAGCCTTGTTCCATTTTTTCTGAATTTAATCTTCTGAAAGTATTTGGAGACTTGAAGTGGCTTGAAAATTCCATGCTTGAAATTAATTTTAATGTTAATTTGAGGACATTTAAAACGAGGACTTGTGTTTGCGTTATTTGTGCTTGTAGATATGACAGTGATTACATGAAACAATGCTTTATGCAGTGTCCAAAACTTTTTATGCTAGCCTACCTTGCAAAAGATTTGCAACTGGCAATATCTTAGTGTCCTGGATAGTCCTCTCTCCATCATAAATTTATTATTAATGATGCCATTAAACCTTGATTTTTTTTAAAAAAAATCAGTTAATTGAGGCTCGTCGCATTTTTTTCTTTCATTTAATCTTGGGAAAGTATCGATTTATTCGTTCTTTCATGAAATTATACTTTTGAACATGCTTTCACCCCCTATTCAGTGCCTCACCTTAAGTTGTTGTGATCAAATCTTGTCAAGTATTGTCCACAAGAGCTTATTTTCTTTCACACATTTGTGTAACCATTTAAGTCAAATCTTTTGTATCAACAAAAAAGGGGATCATTAAACTTGATACGTGAATAATGCATTGGCGCTAGCTCTTACGAAAACTTCAATTAAGTTTTCTTTTTTTTGTTTGCCACTCCACGTGGTCTGCTTTAAATATTTACTGTAAGTTAAGAGCATGGTAATTGTCTGCTAATCATTTTAAGGACTTCATTCATTTTACACTCAAACGTCTCTCTCACTCGCTCGCTCTAATCCCAAAGCGTTGGAATTCTGTATTTTAAACTGTTGTTCTAACCACCAACATATCACAAACGACTGTATGATATCCTTTTCTGAATAATTAAAATGGAAAGTCTTTATTGTAATCAAAAAGATGAAAGCCACACAATGAGATCAGATTATTTGGATTCCAAAATAAATGCGTGTGCTAAGATTCTACAATATCTTAAATGCTACTTCACAGGATCTTCCTAATCGCTTTGGCCGAGGTGTGAGCCACCTCTTCTCGCACTTTTCCCATTTTCCTTCTCTTTGTCTTCATTTTCCTAGCACAGGCAGAAGGTTAATGTCCTACTTGTTGAAGACCTCGTTTTGCCAGACGTTTGAGGCTGGAAGATATAAAGGATGACGGAGGGAAAATGCCCTCTTCAACCTTGCCCGCGGCTTTTCTAGATGAGCTGCGCAACCGCAACACTAGGACATGCCTTATCGCTCCATATAACCCGTTATGCGACTTATAATTGTTTTCCTTCTCTTTCTCTCTGTATTTTGTATCGTCTATTATAACCTGTTACGAACACGGACGCCTCAATGGCGCAGTCTTAGGCGTCTGTCTACAAGTCGACTCTTGTCTTGGAAAGACCTCTACTGGAATCTCGTCAAGAACACAACAGTCGATAGGATTTCCCTTGAATTACAAGGGTAGCTAAAATATGCGTCTTATATAGAGATGGAGGGTTTTGGAACTTTTTTGTTTAAAGAAAAACTAGCCCCCCTCCTTCCCCTCTGCAAAACTGGGCAACGATCCCATGCAGTAGAAAAGACATTAGCCACCTCACGTTACAGTATATGTAAACAATTTAATTCTAGTCTGTTAATTTATTGAGGACTGCATACTGTGAACCAACCTGTAAAAAATCATAAATTATAATGCGGCCGTTAAAGTTTATTTTTAAGCTCATTTATGTATATATTTGCATATCCTGATTATCGTCTAATGCCAATGGCACTAAGCCAGCAGTATAGTCACTTTAATATACTTTAGCACACGTTTCCATACTTGTAGAATCACAATATTTAAAGTACTGTCCAAGTATTTCCCTTACTTAGACTAAAGGGAAATCTTAAATATTTATAGTTAATCTTTACTAAAAATTTATAGTTAATCTTCAGTAAAAAAATAGTTAATTTTTACTGAATATAAGTTTTTTTTATGCAACTTCCGATCTCCAATAAGCAAGATAACAGACCAGACAGAAAAAAGTCATTTACGACCTAAATGGATTGGGTTGGAATGAGATGAAGTAAATAAGACCAGTAGATTGTGTTTGTTAATTGCTTGAAGAAAAGTTGTGATGTAACAGAAATGTATGGAACAATATATTCGAATATTTTTTCAAAAAACTGTACTTTTATTAAATTATCGAAAGTCGACGTATTTTAAACAATGTGAATAAGAAATAATACTTCATGGCATCTACTTTTATCTTTATGTCTTGGGTTCTTATAACATACTTTTGGTAATAATTTGGAGAGAGTGCAAAGGACAGTGTTAAAAATGATATCAGAATTATGGAATACTGATTATGAAGACAGATTGAGAATTTGTAGACTGCAAGCAAGAGAAAGAGGGGTGATATGATTGAGACTTACAAACTTCTCAAAGGGTCATACAGGATTTCGATTGGTGGAATTTTTCAATTTTTGGAGGGTGGGGAAAGGACAAGAGAATGAATGCCGCTAAGAAGGGGGTTGGGCTAGAGTTTATTCTCATAGGGTGGTGCGTGATTGGAATGGATTGCCATTGGATGTGGTATATGCAAGCAGTGTGAATGAAGAGTGAATTCAAGAATAAGTATGACACTGCTGGTGCGTGTAGTATGTGGCCTCCCTCGATGAGTCCCTGACTCCCTGGAGGTGTCTCTTAATAATAATAAAATATAATAATACAGTAGTTAATCCTGTCTTCATATTTTGTTACATCTGGTAGTGCCTGGGTGCTTCGTCTAAGTCAGGGTTTCTCAACAAGAGTACTGCAAGAGATTGTGATTGAAAAAAAAAAATAAACATATATAGTGTAATAACATAAATAAACAACAGAATACTTTTTATGCAGGGGATGCCTGAGACCTTAAAATTCCAAATTTAGAAAGATTGTTAAAATTGGTGTTCAATATCGGATGTTTCGTGATAATAATAAACTTGTTTGGCATACATACTATCAAAACTGTTTTCTTTTTTTATCGCTTTTATTTATGGAGTCTTTACTATCAGTGCTAGTAAAGAGGCCATTCAACCGATTTCTAGATTTACTTCCTAAACTGATATTTCTTGCAAGGATCTTTGAATTCATTCTTTATCTGTGATGATAACTCATTTCTTATTCACTTTATACCATTGAGTCCTTCCCTAGTAAACTGCGAAAACATGAGTTTGTCCGTAATATTTCAGCAAATGGTTCATATTAATACCAGTTAAAGGAGATGTGACATTTCTCAACTGGACTATATAGTGGTGCATATTATTTTGCAAACTGCATAATTTTTAAAAGTAAAAACTTGTACTGTGTTTTATAAATCATGTCTTCCTCTTGAAAATGTCTTAGTGCCGATAATACAACAATAAATATTGACTGAACAGAGAGTTTTAATAATTTGTTAACAGATCCATGCAGTATATTAATAATATACTACAAAACTCTCTCCCCGTCCGCTAACAAGAGCTACAGATCGGCTTTGAGTGTATAGGAGACCGAGTAACAATGACTGTGAACCCGATTATCTCCAAGAGATAGATCCTAAGTATTGTAAGCTTCTTGATGAAGTCGAACTTAGTGTGACCCCTGAAGATTATACCCCATTGTTACTAAATTGCTTCTCTTCGTTTCCGGATATACCAGATTTGTTTTCTGACTTAGTTCAAGATTAATAAGGAAATGGGTGCTAAAGCAACCTAATAAAAGGTTTTATACCACGATATTAACCACAGTTATAACTTGAAGCTGAGTACTTCGAATCTGTGTTAAGATAGCACTTCTGTTCTTTGTATTGAGCAGTAACAAAGAACTTAAAACAGCAGGTATATCTTGAATAATTGTGGAAAGAGGTCTGGCAGAAAACAAACTCTAATTCTTTGTATCGGTATTTTCCATGAAATTTATGCAAATTAGGAGATTAAGTGAGATGCCCACATATTGCCTTTGGCGTCTTAATGCAAAATTCGGCTTAAATAAACACCAGCGAAAAAGCTTGCTCAAAGTAAAAGTCTGCAAGGAGGAAGTTCAAGTTGGAGTTAAACAGGTTAGAAACACGATAGAGACAGTAGACTACAACAGCACTTTAACTTTAGTTTGTTATCAAATATTCAGGCTACATTTGTATTAGAACTACCTGTAGCGGTGTTCAAAAGCATCCGTAGCTCAGTCGGTTTCGACGATGCTCTTTGGTCGAAAAGACCTGGATTCGAATCCTTTCGCGATGAACCTTTATCAGGGTTTTTCAGTCGAACGTGAGTTAGCCTGTTTCATACGAAAGTGGCAGGGTGCTTTCTCCTGGAAACTCTGTTTTTTCACTCCGTAAATAAACCAGAAAAACACAAGCAATTTACACACAAAAATAATATGTAGGTATACGTAAAGGCCCGCCACTTATGAAGTATCCTTGACTTGAGTAACCATAATTATGGAATAAGGGAGTAGTTAAGTCGTATGCCTCAAGGACCGGAAAATACCACCGATTATTATTATTATAGTATAACGAACTGTACGGGAATGATGTTCCCTGTTTGCTGAAAGGCCAAGAAGCATTAAATCTAAATCATCATTAGTACGGACAGCCATTCTTAAAAGTTGTTTCACTCACCACTCAGAACAAGTTGAATTTCTTACTAAATGAATACAGGAATACTCTACAATCCCTCTGCACAGGAATCAGCTACATTGTTTAAAGAAGAAAAAAAAAAGAAAGAAAGAAAAGTTCATTTTTATGTCAGTACCATCCGTGTGAAATTGAGAACCACACGCCATCTGATTACCAAAGTGGATTACATCTCAGTTTTCGATCCACAGGCTCTAAATTGGTAGACGAATTTAATTGCTTCCAATAAGCTGGCAGTGTGAGATCTCTACTGCGCTTATTGGGAGTCTGCAGTGGCTTAAAAGAATTTCTCTAGAACACTCTTTCCGTATTTTTAATTCCATAGCTCACCAACATTACTAAGATGTTGTAGGTTTGCAACCTTTATTTGGTTTCCAACTTGCGTAAGATTGTCATAAAAAACATCAATACTAGGTCAAGTGTTGGATTATGACCACACAAAATATTTGCGTTTCTTCTAGTAGGTGGATGTTGACCTGGTACCATCAGTACCAGGTCAACATCCATCATCTTGGAATGCTAGCGATAAAGTGAAAGCTTTATTCAGTTGCCCACCGAACACAATGCTTATTTGCAAAGAACTCGGTATTTTAAAACGATAAATAGATTGTGATTCTGTGCTATTGCTTGCTTATCAAGGTTTACTGTAAAACAAACTACGGTGCATGACATCACTGATACTCACGTAAACTGTTAGAAACCTCCCCCCCCCCTTCCACCGGGATATGCAGCAATAAGAGAACCCTTTGGTGTAAGTGATTATTATACACCTGATATTATACAGCTAGCGTAGTTACTATGAAAAGCAGTGCTTCTTCCCAGTTCACATTGGTATGATTGTTTCTACTTGTAAATGTATTCACGTTATGTGTTCTGTCTACAGCTATTCACACGCGAAGCCTTTTATGTATAGATTTCTTTAATTTTTATAAATTTTCAACACAAACCGAGAAAATTACAGAAAAATTGCTGCAGTTTTTTTACTTGACTTTCGTTGACAATTTAACTGATATAAATTGACAAATGATCCACACCTTGAAGTATTATGGAAGCATTTCTCTTACGATTTGGTTATCCGTTGGTAATGTTGGATATCTGCCAGGTTTTTTTTATTAAAGGATCTAAAATAGAAAGGAAAAAAAAAGAGTTCTTCAAATAAGGAATGAATACCATGTCACATTTTCCTACCACAAGCTGATCACTATTTTGTACGTGCTTCATAATCTTTATTATTATTTTTTTCCCTAATCGGATTCTTCTATTGAATACCCTCAATTATCTGTTCTGATTACCATTGCTATTTCACTGAACAACATCATGATAACTTATTGTACTGTTATAGTAACAGCATGTTTTAAAACAGTTCTGAGAACGTGTTTGAAAAATATAAGCGGCGAACGGATGTATGTCATAAAAGAAAAGAAAGAAGGCGAACGCTATTGGTTGCCTTCTCTGATATGTTCCTTTTCTTCATACGTCTGGAGTAAATCTAACTTAGCAATATGCTTAAGAGTGAAAAATACTTCCAGTTTCTCACAAATCCAATAGATCATTTATTTACATGAAAAAGTCTTAAATAAGCACAAATCGACAAGAAAACCTGTAGCTTTCTATAAACATTATCATAACACACGTGTTTCAGAAATATCAGTTAAATCTGTGCAGACGACATCGTTCAGAATCTAGTGGCAAAATTCTAAACAATGGTTTGATGTTCTGGGTTAATGTTCAACTTGAATCGACAATAATATCTGTCATTTTTAAAGATGTCATCAGAGCCACTAGCAAAGTATGTAATTGAGAACGTTTTCCCCTCGTAAAACTCCTGCATTCTCTGATGGCCCGATGTATCCGATGTCTAAAAAGGATCTTGTTTATTTTCTGACAAGTAAATGATGTTTCACCTGAAATTAAAATTGTGTAAATTTAACACAAGCACGACTGTTTTGCTTTCTGAACATGAAAAATGTTACTTTATTGTTATATCATAATGTGTACTCATTTCTTCGTGCCTATGTAATAAAATATTACTACTTTATTACTGTATTATTTTACATACATGTTATACATTTTATGGAAATGTGAAAACGAAATAAAATAATAATTATTAAATTAAAAATAATATCTGATCCATTTAACTTTTTTAACTATTGAAACAAGACGTTATTTCAAACCACAGATTAAGTAAGGTTTTTGTGTGAGTAACGGTAATTGTTTATTTCTACAAATGCTGAAAATCAAAAACTAATTTATAATCACGGTTTTCATCTGTTTGTTTATTATTCCGTTATTTCCGCGTGATATTTCAAACCACACATTCACAGATAAGCTGATGGTTATATGGAAATAATTGGTGGTATCAGTAGTATTTTCTCTTCGCGAGAAATTGAGAGGCCACCTTATATAATGCATTTATCCCGGAGAATTCAGAAGAGAAAAAAAAATGATTGTTTCCAGCATCTTGGCATCCGTCCTTAGGCTGTTTGGTTGGTGTTTAATTAAATGCAGTGTCTCTTGAGATTTTCGCAGGATTTTTGAAATTTTAAGATATGCTGAAAGATGAACAGCACGATTTGGTTTCATGTGTTGATTGCGTTTTTTGATAGAACGAATTTACATAGCTCTGTTTTTTATGTGCGGTTATCTCACCACTACAAACCTTTCGTCATTGAAGTCACCTTGCCATGTGATGAAACTTCATTCTTTTCTCCTTGTATGGTACCATCCTTGATGGACGGTACCATGAAAGATTTCGGTTCCTTCAAATTTGACTTCTTGTTGCGAAGTTGAGAATGATTTTAAATCGAGTGAACTGAATCATTAACTGAAACAGCTAAAACAGTACGTAATATGTTTGCTTAATTTTTTTTTCTACCGATGCAAATGCACATTTGTTACAACATATCAATTTCGCATTTTCCCACTGTTTTCATTTTCTTTTCAGTCTATACGCATTTAAATAGAACTAACCATTGAATTCTTTGTATTTAGAAAGTTTTACCAACATACGAAGTTATTGCAGTAGGTTTAAACAGAATGTTATGTTCTACACGGAATTACTGAAAAGCAGAAACTAAATAGTTCTAATCTATACAAAATTGTTCTTTTTTTATGTAACCATAAGTAATTACATTTTCACTTAAATATAGCAGCATAGAAACATCGGAAACACAGGCTTAACTGCATAACTGACACTTGAAAATCAGCTTCCTTTCACTATTTAAATCACGATGCCATGTTGACAAGATAATAGGAATTAGGTCGTTATCTCTTGTCATATCGGACCAAAGACCAAGAAATTTAAAAAAAAAATGACTGCACAAATTCTTAAGTTGGTTTCGTTTAGTCATAAGTTTGGTTGAAGCGTCTTTATATTTTTGAACACACGCACACTTAATTCATATAGAAAATTTCAATCAGCTGTTTCAATGTGTTGATCAACTTGAAAAGCCACTTCACTGAAATTGTTCAAAGAGACACGGTGTTAAAAGAACTGAGTTTCCACTTGTATATTTTGGTTAATATATTGTTGTTTTATCTAAGTGTGTTTTACCTCGTGTAAATCAAAATTTACAAGGATTTTTTTATATTATCGATAAGCAGATACATGGATGTCTTTATTATCGATAATATCAAATATGCATCTGAGGATCATATGCGGTTTTAACACGAAAATAGAAGTCATTGTTCCCTCTAAGAATCTCTCTCTCATATTCGGATAATCAGTGAGTCTTTAAATTTTCCAAACGTTTCCGCATCTTGCTCAAATCATCTTTACATATTCTTTGTGAATCTGATCTGCGAATAGTTTACACCTGTAGTACATTACTATCATGGGTGGTTTAAGATCGTCCAGAAGCCATACTTTGGAAATCAAACATGGCGCTAGTTCAAACCAATTCTCTGGAGTGAGGTGATCACCCTGTTGATCGCCTCACTCCAGACGCTTGGAATTAATCTCCTATCTAAAGATTGTATCAACACAATCCTGTTCTGTTGTTAGTTTCTTTCAGAATCTCTTCCCTGTGTGACAAATAATTTCATCCACGTATGGAATTGAAACGTGTTGAGAAACTGTGATCGTTCGAGACATTTCCAAAGCACTTGATTGGGAAGAGAACGGCTACCTCTCCTCAAATTGCTATCTAGCAAATGGTCTGCCTTTCATCCTTATCAACGAGTGTCTAATTTTCGTTTTAACTTCTCATGGTGAGTCTTCCTACTCTCTTTAAATTTCCCTGTCATTGCAAAAATGTCTCAGGCCCCTGTTGTTTTCTGTTCCCTTCTCTTATACATAAATGACCCCATTGGCTTGAAATCCCATATATGATTCAAATCTTTGAAATCCTGTAGTTTCTCTGACCATAGGCTGTGCCATTTCTTCAACTCATTTGACAGGCTGTTCAAACTTTCCAGGCTTCAAGATATTCTGAATGATTGCGATGTGACAAAAAATGTCTCCATGTCGTTCTAGTTAGTCTTGGTGCTACCAAAACAGTTCCAGAAAAAAAGAAAGAAAAAACTCGCAATTCAAACCCTTATTTCGAATAATATCCAAATCCCAGACAAGAATAGGTCTCTCTGTAGGAGGTAAAAGCCTCCTGCAACTGTTGGATTTTTTTACCGCGATGTCTGTAAAAATCCCGTATCTGTCCAAGTTTAGAATACTATTTTCACAATCGGGATGGTTAACCAACTCCTTCCTAAAATATCTTGAAAAGGGAAATTCTGCTAAATAACGATTCACTATCTCTCATAGGTAACCCATTTCTGTAAATTCTTCTATAAATACTTCCAGGGACTCCCCATTGAACTAGCATCCATTATTCCTCGCATTCCTATAAGGCAGTGTTCTCAACGTGGGGTGTACGCCCCACGGGGGGGGGCAAATTGAATAGTTTGGGGGGGGCAATTAGAAAATGTACATGCACATATTTATACATGTTTATATTATGCTAGAGGGGAGGCATCAAAATCTTTGAGACGTTGAGATGGGGCATGATCCAAAAAATGTTGACTGTTATAAGGCTATAATAACCAGCAGAAGCTGCTCCACATTCATCTGCATCGCAAACCTACAGACCCACCGAACAAGCCCCCACTCTTTCATTTCACGTATCCCCATTCTTGTAATAGTGTACATCGAGGAAAACTAACTGTATTTATTTTAAAAGAATATCGATATGCTCATTTTTTTTCTCTTTCGAGATGTGCTCAACACAGTTGATGTGCTGGGCATAATAATATATAGCCATATGAAGTGAGGTCCGACCTCATGTAATCCTTCAATGTCTGTGTTTCCACAGAATAAACCATTCAATTCCATTACTCTGGCGAAACTTTAGTCTGTAGTTTCATAAAACAATGAATTATTTTTAAAATGTTTTAATCAATTTATATAATTTATTTCACTAATAACATATATTTAACATTTTTAATTTGTATTTTAATCATAATAAGTTCCTTATATGTAACTTTTCAGGGGGTGTAGGTGATGTTGTGATAGTACTACATCATTTTCTTCCAGACCAATGTGTTTTTTCCAGGCCTTCAGTCCTGTCAGACCTTACATTTCTGCCTAAAGCTTGCTAACTACATCCATCTGCAGAACATGGTGTTCCCCAGGGTTCTTTTCTTGCTAATGTTGATCCTCATATTAAACACCTGTTTTGCTAACCTTTCCACTGCCATTCTGTTTATGACCATACCACCGCAGATTAACTTTGCTCCCACATTCTTGAATGCTATAAATCCTTTCTAATCTCTTCACTGTTAATATGTTAATGCTTTTTTTTTTCACATATCATGTTCTCTATTCTTCGAGTCACGCCACCATTCCTGTTGTTTTTCTGACCAAGCTATCAGACTCATAAATTAAAAGTTGGTTAAACACTGTTTTGTGTATTTCTAGTATGCTGTTTTGACTAATTTCTATGTTATTCTTTATAAATTGATTAATTTGGCTCCTCACCGTACCAGCTTTGCTCATTCCATTATCTGTTTCCATATTTAATTTGTCATCTTCAATAAGAATTGTACTTGAATAACCCAAATGATTACTCGTTCTGTAACTGTTGAGAATGCAGTTATGTTTTCCATTTTTCCTGAATACTTTCATTGCTTTTGTCTTCCGGCCTGATTGTCGCATTCGCTCTCCACCCAAAAGGGTGCGGGTTCGAATCGCGCCATGGGCATGGATGTTTGTGATTATCTTTCACATTCATCCAGACAAATATGTATATTCTCTCCCAAGATGAAGTGGGCCACAATGGAAGAAATATACCCAAGTTAAAAAAAGACAGCGGACCCTGCACTAAGTGGGACATAACGCTAGGAAAAAGAATTTCATTGTTTTTGTCTATTGCTGATTTTTATATTGTGTTTATTATAGCAGTTATTCAATTTAGTTCTTTGTAACAGTTCCAATAACTTCTGCTGAGCTTATTTAGTAGTATACGTCATGAGCATAAAGAGCTGAGTTGAATATCCCCAAGTTAGAAATACCCGGGTTCGAATGACGTCTAGAATTCGAAGAACCTGTATTAGTTGAAGTGAGACAGTCGGTTTCCTATAGAAGTGAAAGGGTTTTTCCTCCCGGAAACTCACTTTTCATCTCTCAATCAAGTCCTTCCAAGAAATTCATAGAACTCATACGAAGTATCCTTTACAGGGCTAACCACCTTATCATAGAATTACGAAATCCAAGGATACTTGGTAGGTCTTGGGCGCTTAAGTGTCTGTTCAATTCACTGATAATATGATCGATGATGAATAATAATGGAGATAGTGTGCATCCGTGTCTCAAATCTGATTTTAAATCATGCCATTTTCCTCCATCCTCATATTCAAAATTTTGAGGATATCAAAAAATCTCAAATTCTGAATTTCAATAACTTTTTAATTTCATTCTAATACTTATTTTTTCGGTTAAAAACAAAGCTGTGATCACTTCCTATTTTAGAGTCATCTTGTATTATGAATCCGCGTCAAGATATCAATAGAAACGATGGCATAGTAGAGTCTTATTATTTCTTCTGATCTGTCCAGGTGAATTTAGGCATATCTTTATGTCGGAACTTAGTGTTAGGTAATGATTGCGCCATGTCTTGAACAGAAATCCAGCACTAGCTTTGCTGTTTTCTCCAAGTGTTTGTATCTTCGTATGTCTGGTATTCATTTCCTACTCTGCTATTTAGATCTCCAACTTTTTGTCAACTGCCGTCTCTAATGACTCAAAAAATCTTTCCACTTCTCTATTAGAACTTTCTGTAGGACCAGAAGTATAAATATGTCTCGTTGTCCAATTTCTCATTTTAAAATTTCCCACATGACTCTGTTTGAAATTGGCTACCATTCAAGAAAATTTTCTTCGTGTTCAGTATGAATATTGCAGCTATCGCTTTCTTTCCTGACTGCTATTCCAATGGTGATCACTTAATATAACATCTTACGGGTTTAATTTAACACATTTGTCTGTTTTTATTTCTTTATCTCAGTAGCGTACCATTTGTTGACATAGTTTTTCTGTAATTCTAATTCCTCTGTTAGCTTCCACGCTTTTCCATTTGATCTTCACGTGTTGATAATGTGCTTCTCTTCAATTCTTTTGAGTTTTTGGGTGTTCCAGTAGCTGACTTTTCATTATTCGCCCTGGTTCCTTGACAAAAAACAGCACGGAATTTTAACCGAAACACATCTGGGTAGATTTATATATATATATATATATATAGAATGAGACAGAGATCAGGAGTTTATATATATATATATATATATTTTTCCCTACTTTTTTTCAAATGCAAAGATCAGTTCTGTTCATAATAAATGATAGGAAAGACCTTAAATTATTAGATAAGGGGACATAAGTACAACGAAATTTAATTCCATCGATGTGTGTAACTGATATTGCAACAAAAATGAATTTGAGTTTGTAATTATACATTGGGTTTAATCCTTTATCCAAGTGTAAGCAAACAAAGTTTGCGCCTGAAGTACTTTCAGGACTTTGTTTGCTTACACTTGGATAAAGGATTAAACCCAATGTATAATTAGTAGCATAGCCAAGTGAAAAAACTTTCCTAAACTTATCTCTAATCCAGAGAATTTTAATAATAGGGTGTGACACCCTTTGGCAACTCGTGTTTGTTAAATATGACACTACCCAGACCAGTTTCGACCTCAATAAAGGTCGAAACCGGTCTGGGTAGTGGCCTTTCCCTTAATGCATAGTATTATACATCTCCTCAAGGAGATGTGCTTTGCATTATGGGGGATACTAAGGCAAGTGATGAGAACTTTTGCCACCTTTACCACGAGTTTCCCCAGTCCTGAAAGTATTTCAGGCGCAAACTTTGTTTGCTTACACTTGAATAAAGGATAAAAACCCAAGTATAATTAGAAGCATAGCCAAGTGAAAAAACCTCCATAGAATTTGAGTTTGCTTATGACTATTTTACACAAACAGAGGCATTAAATTACTCAACGGTTAGGTTAAGAGTTTTTATTGATAAAACTGTTTATGTATTTCTGTATATAAGCAGTTCACACCATCTGCATCAGATTAAGAAACCACGGTATTTATGGATGTCCAGGTGTTCCTGTGCAAAATGCGGTCTCTTCCCTGTCCACCTTAACCCGTAGATCCGAACTTGTGGTATTTGTATGCACAAGCTCGCTTCTATGGGTCTAGGTTGGCGGGCCATTCTACTATCGGATGCCGAATCCCCTGGAGTGATCAGCTACCATTCACAGAACACATCTTTATATATTAGGAATAGTATTTATTTTTATTATGTTTCTTTATATGTTGCACGTTTCATTAGCCGTGTATTGAAATATAGCAATTGGTAACAATGGCTGAAAAGATATATCGTGAATACAAATTAATATGTTGAATGTTATAATAATAGTCATACCATAAGTATTGTGCATATATTAGTAGGGGCCTAAGTTGATATTTTATACTGCAAAATGTATATTGTAGCATGGCATTAATGGTAGGAGAACGTGTGATTCTAGTGTAGTCTCATTTTATATGGCACATTCTGCCATCAGATAATAAGATACCACAATTTTTATTCATAATTAAATTTTATATTGCATGGAATGGAAACCAAGAATACGGCCAAGTATCCTGATGCCCATACTCCTTAATAGTCATTATTATTACTATTGCCATCTGTCGGAATGGTTATGGGAGGAGAAACTGTTCTTAAAGTTGAGGATTAGACCGTTAATCAAAAGCTACCTTGACCATGGGGGGGGGTTAGAGTACTTTGATTTTGTAAATTCATTTTACATGGAAACTGCAGTGGAATGTTAAGATATGCATTTCATTCAGCACGATTCCGGATTATAAAATGTATTCTATTAAAAATAGATCCGTTTATTTTCAGGAACTTTGTCTCAGAAGAGTTCCTCTGGCAAACAGTATTAATGTATTATCTCTCCTACTTTGAAGTGATTGTTAAAAATTCGGAAATTCACTTTGTCTACTTCTGCGTTTAACTACTGTATCATTTCCAAACAAATATTGGACATTGAAAGATGATATTATATTCAGTGACTAAATTAAATCTGTTCTATATACAAATGTCAAATTGGTTCTGACCCAAAACTGCGCTTGCACAACATTGTTCCCAAAGAAATCTCTGGGTTTGTTTTTCTAAATTTTACAGCATACTGGATATTTGTTGAAGACATGGGATTAAATTCGTATTGAGTTCTTCGGGAAATTTCGAGTGTTTTTATTTTTTTAAACTTAAGAAGTTTTCTCTCAAAAAGAGACCATGTACGAGTAATGCCCCCCCCCGCAAAGGCTTTTTTTCTTCTGCAAAACATACAGACTGGCCTGTGATTACATCCAGTTAATAGACGTGATACTCTCGCCTCAAAATCTTAGTTGCTCGGACGTAATTGAAAACAACAACATAAACATTGTTGGTCTCTATTCAGCATAAGTAATAGATCAATCTCCTTGACGTCCGCGCGGCTAGTAGCTTTGCGCTTCGCAACCATATGCCTGGGGAAGGAGTGTCCTAGGTTCGATCCCTGTCGACGACGTGAGGAGCTTAAGGATCTTCCTCAGCCATAGCCAAGTTAGCCGGTCTTGGGCGTGGACAGCAGGGTTTTTCCCGCCAGTTTATCTGCGGTTTTTCATCCCGCAAGGAGGCAAACCGGTCCCGTGAACACACACGGATTACAGTCAGGAATATTGACCCAGCCATAGACCTGATTCGTCAGCTATGCCGGTTCCTGAGCCCGATAACATTCGGGGGGGGGGGATGGTGGCGTACATTCCCGTAAAGGGAACTTACGGCCCCTGTATCATCATACGATAATTATCTCCTTGATAAACATGATTTATATAACTCAAAATATAAGTAGTTGTCGGCCGCACTCTGGACCTCTGGCATCGCGAGGAAGGTGCAACGGGTTGAATACCGTCTAGGATGCGAATACCTTAAACAGACAGAGAGAGAGAGAGAGAATGTTATCTTTCTGTTGAAGACTACTGGTTTGTACCTCTCTGATCAGGATCAGGACACGCTTTTGAAAGGTTACTACTCGCATTGCTTCACCCTACAGTTATATCCTCAACCATGGTGTATCTAATGAGACATACCATGTACATTGCAACATGTAAAAGCAAAGGGGGGGGAGGAGATATACTCTACGTGACTTGTAGTTGTGCAGTACTGGAATTCAAAATGAACTAACTTGCAATCAGACGTTACCATTTGAATCATTAATTAGTTTCTGTTGCCGCTCAATTACAGCATTTACTATCAACTGTAGATGGCTCATTAAAAGATAAAAATACAAAGTTCAAAAGAAAAAACCCATGGAAGAATTCTGCAGGCCACATAAATTGACCAAAATTTGGAGAAAGAGGGTTATGAAATGGATTGCGCGTGTTTCTTTAGTACAAAATTTTCTGGAATAAATTATCTACGGATGTTCATCAATAGATTTTCGCTACCACTTGTTTGGGGACTTTACAACTGCAGAAATTTTCTAACTGAATGCCGCTCCCTCGGTTTTCATCTTCCATCGGTAAGGAGCTATTTGATATAAACAGATACCCTCTCAAAACAATACTAGACTTCCACGTGCACTGGGTGTAGCGCGCAGTGATTACATCTTTGAAAAGTGTGCAATGAGTGCCGAATCTAGATACATACTTTTGAAATTAGACTCAAAAGTTCGAGTGGACAAACCAGAACATTATTTAGCAGAATGTATTGTGTAGTCTGTTAAATGTGTAGTGACGGTGGTGCATGCGTTACGGAGATGCGTCTCCCGGTTTGGACTAGGATTCCTTGTCACATAATAAGAATGAATTTAATGTTAATATTCTAGACACTTCTTTGGCGGTACCATGGAAACAACCCAGTCGAATATCACCACGAGAAAATGCTGATACTCAACAGCCATTGAGAACTGGAGTGCAAAATGAGTACTGTTTCTGGGCCAGCAAACAGTACATATCTGAACCTAATGTAGCTTTCGATAGCAGTTTCCGGATGTTAATCAGTATTTAGTGCAGAAACGCTATCCCGAAGAACTGCACCTGAATTCGTGGCGAAAGGTGGGCCAATGGTGTGTTGAGGGTTAAGGAAATAAATGATTTGCGAAACATTCAGATGTTTAAATCTTTTGAAGCATAATTTAAATATATGACAGTTGTGTAAAAAGAAAAAAAAGTAGGGATGGAAATGCCATAAATCACCAGTGGTGACAGTCTGAGAGTGTTTGACCGTCCGCGTGGTGGAGTTCGAATCTGTCGTATTACAAGCGAGTTTGTCACTTTGACGATGTAGCGTATGGAAGAAAGCAGAGCATGGTCTGGTGCATGTTTAAAAACTATCTTAACATTCCTAGATTAAAATACTACAGAAGAGTTACATTTCCTTTTATTAGACTCGTTCTCAACTCTCCTTTGGAATAGCATTTAAACATCTGAACTCTTGTAATTGAGGAGACATTTGAACATGCGTTTGTTTCTCCCTTGGCCTACGGCCTTATGACTTTGAGAGTTTTCTCTAGAAGGAAAGAAATATCCAAGAAAGGTTTACAACACAAATAAAAGAGGGAAAAAACCCTATTCAGATAATTGATAATTATGCTGAATCAATGTAAGCTGTTAAGTACATGAGAATAATAAAAAATATTAAAACTTGTGACTAAAATAATTTTGTCACTACTCTTTCCTGCGTCTTCATAGTTCAGAAATGCCATCTCAAGAAAATTGAAATCCGACAAGTAACTCTGTAATAGTTCTGCAGAACTGCGTTTAAATTTTTGTCTAAGACACCAGTAACATTGATAAGGGATTCTTCAAGGACTGGCTGACGCATCTTCAAGTAAAGATGCGTCAGCCAGTCTTATAGATCAGTGAAAACTCAAAAATCAGCTTATTTTTTCTTTAAAAAAAGACAACACCCCCATAGAATTCACAATGAACATAAGAAATGGGTAAGGTAAAGATGGGTTTGAGCCACATGGCAAATGTTTATGGAGAGTGTGGAGAGTAGGTTTAATAGGACTGACTACGGAGCATTCTGAGGAATAGGGTGCTTCACATAATAGCAAAGTTGGCCAACTTGGGACATCACCTGTGAATGTTTTTGTGTAGTTCTTAGTTAACTAAGGACATCAACCTAATCTAATGAATGATTATTTAGTGAAGTCTGTTGAAACTTTACCAGTCGCTGCGATAGTTTCAAAAGAAGATGAGGATTAAAGAAGATTAAAGATTGCTTATCAGGAGTTAGTTATCAAGTGGTTAAAGCGGAAACTGTGAGCGTTTCTTTACAAATTAGTTTAGACTACATGTTTATAAGAAACCTAGTTTTTGAGCAATAAATATTCGAAAATGTTCCATTCATGCGTCTATATAATATCTTAATAGGATGGTTGTTTGTGCTTCTATTCTTAGGCTTTAGTGAAACTGATTTAAAGTTAACAGTGTTAAATTTTCTTTGTCTCTCTACAGTGCTAATCTTAATCACGTGAATAATAGTAGGAAATCTGGAATTCCAGGCCCTTACTAATGATGTGAACCCTTGGATTCTAGATTTAATCACGTAGTTTGAAGGAACAGGTTTCCTAGTGAATTTTTAGGGTATTCAAGGACGCTACATTTACCGTAGAATAATATAAATCTGCGTAAAAATAAAATACGAAGCGACTCATATCGTCAGAACAATTGAACATATACTAATATTACTGTCACTAAATATACTTTAAAAAAAATTAAAATTTGAATTAGAATATGTTATTTAAAATTAGATTTTGAAGGAGCAATATTCCCATTAGCTTTCACGGCAGCAGTTTTGTCATTGTTAGATTTGCATACAGCTCAAACCTACCTTGGGTGATAAACTTGGATTAGTGAAGTGACCCATCCACTTCTAGTTATCCTGAGTTATCACTAAGATGTAGCAAAAGTCCAGGAAGCTATATAAAACTATATTGGGGCCTAATGAAGCAGTAGCTTGGAGTTTTTGAGAGAGTTTTTACATCGTCAGCAACTTGCATTCACAAGGAAAAAGAATGGGATTAAGTACCACTACTGCTTTATAGGAAACGGTAATCTGATAACTGCATTCATGTGCTAGGCCACTACTAAGCTAAATTAATTATACTTAAACGAAGCAGTTTTAATACCCAAGGGAATTTGGTTTACATTTTACAAGTTGTAGCCAGCATCCGGTTTTTAAATAATCCCATCAAATGAAAGAATATAGAAATTCGCAAAGTTCTCAACTTTAAAACATATATTTGATAAATATACGTCCAGAAATTAAAAAAAAAAATTGTCATTTGAGAGAAATATAATAGACTATTTGTTCTCTCCAAGATTTATTAAATGGGGGGAACAGGAAAAAAAAAGAACTGAATAGAATCAGCCAAACTGTCAATGTGTTTGCATTCACTTACAGAATATAATTGAATAAAAGAGTGTTAAGAATGAGGAGCAGAGATCCAGGAACCACTTCTTTATCAGAAGGAAACCCTGGCCATTGATTCGCAAAGAAGCAATAAAGGTGGGGAGCTTGTTCTCCGATGTATGCACCACATACACTCGTTGGTCGTAAGCTTTCGATTCAAATAGCTTGTTGTAGATACGTGTTGGGGAGAGTGTGATATTCTTTAATACTTAAACGTTCAAGATTCGCTAAAAGCATTCTCTAAAACAAACAATTCAAGACAGCAATATCTCATCACCTCTTCGACTTAAAAAAAAAAAAAAAAAAAAACTATATGCTGTCGTCTGCTATTTTATCCTTTTCTCCTATTAGTCGATAAATATTTCCCCTAAAAATTGAAGATCGACTGTCTCGTTATTTCCGTTGAGCACTGGCAACCATGTAATGCCCATCATTAATCAGTCAAGGCACATTCATCAGGTATATGTAATAGTCTTTTATCGTCATGTCCAAGTGGGCAACAATCCTTACAAGACTGTGTGGGGGCGATTGTTTTTCCAAAAGAAACTATCCATCATCGAATTACATACGGGCCAGTAATCTTCGTTGGCTACTTTAAACGACGTACATTACGTTAAGTAAATAAACCCAAATAACGGTTTAACATTAAGTGGAGTAGCGTAATTGATTAGGGATCAAACATTCCAATATATTATAACGAAGCACGCGTTATTTATTGAATAAAGGTGAAAGGTCGGCAGTCTTAACTATTCAATTACAATTATACTTTGTTTAATCATCTAAAATGCTTGCATTTTTAGATATTTGAAAAAAAAAAGAGCATTTTCAATAATTAAAAAAAATAGTATTATTTAATACTGAAGCTCATTTGCATCTTGCATGTATATAAAGTTATAATTATTTTTTAATCATTTGAAATTTATTATTAGGGTAATCATGTTCAAGTTGTCCCCGATGTTCATAGATGTCAATGCAGTTTAATATTTTTGAAATCTCCAAAGGTTTGTTAAATTTCAATTTCATTTATAAGCATATAGAATGAGATTTAAAAAAAAAATATATATATATATATATTTAAATAATAAACTTTCCATTGAATTAAACATGATTCAATGGTGTTAAGGATTTTTTTCCCCCTACCGAGTGCGTTTGTTGCATGTCAAGGCCTTTCCTTTATCACCAGATATCAACTCGAAAGACTATATCGGTTGTATTATTATTATTATACAATTGTGTCCAGTTCAAACTGGCTTCTTCTTAAATGAAAGGAGTTGAATGGAAGACAGCTTCAAGCTAAGAAGAAAAAAAAAACGTGCCTTAAGTTAAATGCTGACATAAAAACGTTCCATGTATAGTACCTGATAGCAGACATACTGTACTAATGCCCCAGTGACTTTAGTTATTTCAATTTTAGGCTCCACGTGGTAAGAGTTTGACACGTGACATACTTTTATAATTGGTATCATAACCAGGCTTTTTCTTTATTTGTTTATTGATTTAATAACAAAGTAATTCTTAAAATTTATAGACTTACATAAAGATCTAACTCCTTTCTCTGAAACTATCACCTACACTGTGCTAACATCCGGGAAAATATGACGTGATTTTAACCAAGTACTCTTTTTAAAAGGGAAAACATCCTCTTGTATAGACTTGAATCGTCTGCTTAGAAATATTATGTAGATTCCCTGACGTCATTTATTTATAATTCTCATGTGACGTCATTTATAACTTTAAAAATCGTCCGATTTCGTACGAGGATATTATTTGTAATTCGTTGTTTTATTTATTTATTTTTATTATTTTTTGTTATTTAGATTTGTTTTGTTAAAGTACTGCTTATTATATGCAATTTGCCCTAGAATAAAAATGATTTTTTCTTTTTAAAAAGACAGGAAATTAAGTTACTTAAAGGTTTTGTGGATTATTTCAATGGAAATATTTATATTTCCATTGAAATAATTAATTTCAATTAATTAACATTCAGTTAATTGATTGTTATTCAATTAATCGATACAGTAATTAACAAGTATCATACTAATACAAATGTATTAGTATTATCCTTGTTAATTACTGTATTAAGAGCTTATCAATTTAAATAAAAGACAGGCTATTACTCGCAGATTTAAGGAAAATTCATGATATCAATATGGATCGTCATATTGATATATTTTCTATGTGTACAATTACCAAAATAAATTAAAAACAGCCATCGTGCTATATTATGTTATGAAATATTGTCTTTATTTTGCTTGAAAAGGGATCCATTTTATTTACATGCATTAAAATACTACTTGAGTTAATACCAATTTCTCTACTTCAATAATTCTTCTGTTTTTTGTTCGCAGGTTAGCATGCTGGTTGAGGAGGCATCTTTCATCTCTTAGTGGTGCGAATCCGGTGTGAGGTAGTAGGTTGTATAGTTGAGAACTACACCTTAACGGAGAACTGTACAACTTGCTAACTTTCCTCGGGTCGCCCCTAATCATCGCCACAGCTCTTCAAGTCTGCTAGCTGTATCCACGAGACAAGCAAGACCCAATTATATTAGATGCAAAAAAAAAAAAAAAAAAAAAAAATCATTCTTTTATTCCTTGTTTTATTCTTTTACTTGCATACCACAGTATTTTCTCGGATATTCATTTGAGTATTCTACAGGCTAATGTAAAGCTAGTTGGGCAGCATCTATAATTGGGAAGGAATCAAGTTGGTCAGTAGGATTTTCTAGTTTACTATTTTTGGCGTGTGACGTAATCATTAAAAGATGCTGCTATTGGTGCATAATGTAAATACCGATCTAATGGATTCCTATTACTGTTGTTTACGAAGAAAATCATCTTTTTTTTTTTCCAGGCAGTACTGTCGTGGCTCTGTTCTCTTTAACATATAGAATTCTGAGTGGGTGGCTTTTATGCTCTGCCACCAAATGTCAATAAAGAATGGCGGAATTAGAATTAGTCTCAAGATTCTCTTCCGTTCCCTTAGACTAAAGTCGTGACTGAAATTTTCCAAATGTTTTAAGTTCTTTAAAGACAAAGTCGAATACATTTATCGTGCCAACTTAGATGAGGGCCTTCGCAATCTCGAGATACAAGTGGACGGCGAGCGAAAGCAAATCATGTGACCTGGTTTTGGTATGCAAAAATCATTCTTGCAGACGACGATTCTTTACAGACTGCGAGCTCACACGGCGATCGTCTGCAACGGTAGACAAACGATGTATTTGACCTTTCGCTAAAGGAGACGTTAACGTTTTATCCTAAACCGTTTTATAGATTCGAATGCATGGGATGAGGATTTTGTCTTGAGAATTCAAGTTGAGACTTTTGTCAAAAAAGATTCTGATTGGTTCTAAACCATCAGAAAGCCGGCAGATGAGAAGTGACAGATAGTAGAATCGCTAATTGGCTTGCGATAACGACTGACAAAACTAAGTACTGATTTGGGAGAGAATATATTTAATAACTACCCACATTGTATCTTTACTAGTTTTGTTACCAAAATTCTCAATCTCCCCCCCCCAACCACCCTCCTGCAATAGCGCGTTTTGTAACAATTATTTTCAACAAACCGTTATTAGGTCTTATGACGAACAACTAAAAAAAAAAAAAAAAAACGGGAGGAGGGGGGGGGGACCGGAAAAAGGACGCCAACTATTGAGGATTCTCAGCAAAGCAGGAACTGGGATTGTATCGGTTGGTAAGGGCCTAAAGGAGGTTACTGGAGTCGGTGAATCACCAAACATCTGGCTGGAAGGTATTAAGCGAGCTCTGGTTGCCACCTCTTACATCCCACCCATCGGTCCCTACTCAGGTTCCCCTTCAGTAGGGCCTCTCAACATCCGTTGTAGCCACCACTGTGGGTCTGATACGTTTTCATTCAGCCTGTGTGACGGAGTGGTTGGATTGAGGGAGAGAAGGTGACCGACTGTCTTTATCACTGGCCTCTCTCTCTCTCTCTCTGTGTGTGTGTCTCATAGAATATATGTTTCTGATTGGATAAACTGTTTACCCCCATAAAATTGCACCGTCGTTGTGTTGCAGCCTGGGTTTAATAAACACCTTTAGTACTGTTGTTGCAATCGACTTTGGACATCTCTCAGTTTAATATTACATTCATAGCGAAGAAAACAAAATGAAATACGACCATCAACCTTTTCTCGCTTTTGAGATAGAATTCTAAATAGGTTGCGTTGATAGAATGCAACAATTATTCAAAACATGATTATCTTTAAATGGACAAATGCATCAAGTAGATCGCTTTTGAAATGGTACAAACAAAGTATTTATAATATCCAAGGTTTGTTTAAATTTGGTAAAGAAGTACACAGACTTGCCTTGAAAAGGGCAATAAATAGAAATAAAACTGCCTTAGTTGTTTAATTACATTTGATATCAACTGCATAAAATACGAAGATAGGCACAAGAATTAAAATTTCTTGCTTTAGCATGAGACAAAATGTCAAGCAAATGCTCCAAGAACAAAGTAAGAAGATGGAACAACTCGGTTGGGTGTTTTTCGATGGACTATTATTTCAATGGAATCGAATTTGGTTGTTTTTGTACAAATCCATTGGACTTACATTTGCTTCTGGATTCTTTTCTGTCAGCGCTTTTATGACTAATTATGGAGTTTAAGATCTGATCAACATAACTAATATTGGCATCACCACTTATTAAGCGAATTCAAGTTTTTACAGCAAAAAGACACGTGGAAGCAGGTAACTCATTCCCTCCCTCCCCTATCCTCCCCACCGGTTGATGAAATCCGCCTGCTCCATGCTCCGTTGGCCAAGACCGGGTTGGAAAGGCCTCAGATTCCCCCTCACCCCGGAGACTGGTCCACCTTCCTTTTAGGTCGATACAGGATTAGATGCTGCGCGGACGGCCCCACACTGCTGAAACGGGGAAGAACAGAGGGAAGAGGCCTGAACCCATTAGCGCACTCCATCTGTATCTGTCACTGGTCCTGGCGGGAACTCACGGCAGCGCTTCCGTAGTCTCCTACTGCATAAAAGGGGGAGAGAGAAAGAAAAAAAAGAGAGAGAGAGCGGAGGAAAAACTATATTGTTTGTGTTTTCTTTAGCGTTTATCAGTTCGAACAGATGCTTCGTGCAAAATGAATTTCTTCTAAGTAAAGGTGGTAATGATGATCATATGAATTCTTATATTCAGTCTCTTCCACGAGTACTACGCTCTGTTTCGTTGCTTGTATAATTCTAACTTTTCTCGTGAATTGTGCTGATTATTTCTATATGGCTGTCAGAAAGAAGCATCTCCATATTACTGTCCCTGACCATAGCGCAATGCATCAAGCCATTATTTAACTAGCGAAATTAAATCTGTGGAGATCGTGGTAATGTAAATGTACTGTTTTATGAACAAGCGGTTGTTGCGTTTTGAAAAAAGAAAGTTGTTGTTACAGCACACTTTTCAAATTGAAGGCCGACTTCATGGTACGAGGAGAATGTAATGATCAGGATTGCTTCCTTTTTCGAAGTGTGATTATAACAAGTAAACACTGTTAACTACATATTCAAGTTCTTTTCATTTGGAAAGGGATTATTAATAAAAAAATCTTCATTAATTTTTTAAGTAATCAGAGATACGAATAAATTAGACGGTAGCCTCATAGCTGCATCCTTAACTGCCTTTTCGCGTCAACAGAAAATGTCGTATGATATAATTTTTCCATCGTACAACACGACACTTTTTAACGGATCACTTTCACGAGCATCCAGGTGTAGAGCAAAAGTCGCACGTGACGGAAGCAAGAAGTCCCGACCTTGGAGACGTCTTGCGAGTACAAACAGTTTCAAGTAACAATCCTTACAGAGCGATTGATACGCCTTCGATTTGGTACTACCTTCCTTTCCTCGGTTTACTGTTTTGTTTTTTCTTTCTTTCGAAGTCTGTTTTACGTCCTAAAATTCACCTTTGAGAGATCATAAAACGTCTTCGAGGAAGCACTGATGTGGACAATAAAGATTTCACGACTTTAGTTCGGGACAAAATCATTTACATCGAAATTAGGAGATTTTTTGTGATTTTTCCATTCGCATGAGTGGTCTTTAGAGCCTTCCGTAGAATGCAACCAGACGTTGGTTTGTTACTACTGGTTTAGAAGTGCATCACGTGTCTGATTTTGAAGCCTGTCTGCTCCAGTCAGACAGATTCACAGAATGAGTTCGACTGAGAAGACCTTTTTTAAATCCATCAAGCACTTCATCTGTCGTACCATGGATAATTTCTTGTACCATTTATTTCAATAAATATGAAAAAAAAAAATATATCGCACATCATTCAGTTCGTGCCTCCATTTGCCTAAATTCGGAAAGTATTTTAAAAGGGCAAATCTGTGATTCTTGTACTACGTAACGCACATTAATTAATGTTCTTAATTATCCATTTTTTCGCTACCATTGATGAAAGAGCATTAACCCCCCCCCCCTCCCTTGTCACTTAGTCTAGTGGAATTTTGTGAGTGTTTTACTCTATCTTTGAATTCGTATGTAGAGGATATGTGACTATTTCAGGTATTGCAAGGAAGCGCCAACTTTGTCTGAGATTATACAGTAGCACATGGAGACATCTCCCAGGGTAGAAGTTTGTTCTTCACCGCTTCTGAAAGATAAAATAATATAATTACAGTGTTGATTGTAAACTAGAAAAAAATTAACAAATATTTTTATCAGAAGAATATGAAATATAATATTTTTACGGATAATAAATAGAACGAAAAATCATCTTACACTTTCTTTATTTCCTACCTTTGAAATGAAAACTGATACTCTTAATATCCCTTAAAGATAATTTCTTTCATAAAGGGATGCTCAAACTCCTTCTTTCACCTCTTGAGTTTCTCCGGCGCTGTGTAATTAGGCTTACCTGAGGAGATTTTGAGATCAACTCTCCGCCAGCTGTTCCTCTATCCTTAAACTGGTGTAGACAATTGATAATTGATTTACTGCATGCATAATGTTGTTGCTATTATCAGAAGAAATTTTTAGAAAATAGTCTTTCTCTAATAAATGTTCTGATGCTTGGAAGTACTTAATTATTTTGGAATCTTTGGCCTATTCTTCATGCTCAGGTAAATCTATCTTATCTACTGATCGGGAGTTCTTGGATGATGTATTTGCTATAAACTGTGTACCACCATCTGTCTTTAAGATCATTTTTGCATTTTGTTTTTCCATTTTAGAGTGGTTATGTTTACGTCGTGTTCAAGCAACCCTATTAAGAGGGAAGCTGCATTAAATTAAGGTCTCATGCTTCCCTTGTGCTATACTCGTGTGCATTTTTCCATAAACTACTCAACAACATAAACTTTTTGAAGGTTTCTTGAACAAACCTTTCAATTGACAATTTGAATTCCATCCAGGAATAAGCAAACATCCCAAAACGTACACTTGAATAGAAATGATTTGTTTCTTGAGAAGATACTCTTGCAGTTTAACAACCCAAAGATTTTTGTTCACCTTCTTTTGAGGTTCCACGACCGCTTAAATTCTTGTTCCCCATTCCCTGAGACCCTAACTTGTGATAATATTCGATCCACAGGTTAGACTCTCAGGCGGGTGGGTAGCAGGTATAGATATCACCTCTTTTATGCTCCTCAGTAGTGTTTGCGGTTAAAATGATTTTGTTAGATTATGTTTTATTCTAATACAGGTGAGTGTATGAATGATAAATGAAGAAAGATAGAAATTAAATAAAGTACTTTTGATTCAAATCGTAGAGTCATTTCTTGTGTCAAATGAAACAAAATGTCACATGAATGAAATACTATATTTTACTCCAAAGAAAAAAAAAAGATCGCTTTTTTTGATTGGAGTATAGAAAAGAATGAATTTTGTAATTGGCAACAATCTGACCAAAAATATTGACATTTTATTATTATATCAAACACGAGATATTAATACTGAGGACTGTAAGCAGTGATTGCACTCAGAGACTAAAATTAAAAATAATTGTGGCATCAGTTTGAATTCATAATGTACTAGCGTATGTAGTATATTTTTCACTCTCTTTTTCACATATACAAACATTAAAGAACTAATCTAATTCTGAAATATTATCAGACTGTTCTGATGATTCATCCTTGTAAACCCGGCGATTCTTCATGCAGCCTTCTGAATGCTGTAAGCAGAAGGGAGCAGTCAATTGATACCTGCCATGTAAGAGATTTTGTTTAGTACAAACCGCTGGAGTCGATTCTCGAATTAAAATTTTTATATTTATTCTTAAATGTATTGGGTTCATTAATATTAGATTCCTAATTGATTTCTTTCAATTTCAAAGCGAGAAACAACTAAAGGAGGTTTTGTCGAAGCCGGTTATTCATGGAGATTAAAACATTCTCCTTACTAAAATTGGGATCTTCGCCTTGTGATCTGATGTTCTCTAGCTATTCAGTATCCTCGAAAATCATCGGAGTTTTTATGAATAATATTAAAGTTAATATTAGTAAGAAATGTAGATAGAATTGCATTGCTCATCTTTTTTTTTTCTATATGCATACGTTTATTGAACAGAGAAAGCTGCAAGTACGCATTTAATTCAAATTGAACAATTTTAGCTTTCAAGAAATATTTTAAATTAAATTATTTTACGCATTCGGGAAATTCTGTCCTAACTCATCTTAATAACATCGACTGTGGCATCCCTAAAGTCTAAGAATGGTATTATAACTGCTTTTAAGTTAAAGATGAGTTAGCTAGTCTTATATGAGATGCATAGTTTTTTCCGTCTGAATTTCTTTCATTCCATAAGGCAGAAAAAACGCAAGGTACGCAAGTTTATGAAACATAAATTGACCTCGTAATTATAATAATGTAAAGTGTGTTTTCTCGTCTAACAAAAAGACAAAAAATTAGAGACACAGAGGGGAGATAATTATCAGTTAATAAGAAGAAGCGTATTGATATTCATTCATTAACTGAACATTCTAATTACATTTTTACTCTTTTTTTTTTTCCAGAAATGCGAACCATTCCTTTCTTGATACTTCTTGCTTCAAGTGTGATGTCTGCAGAATTGCAGTACAAATTATGAACACCAGGGGGAAACAATACAACAATTCAATTTAGATGGAGTTTTGTTTTTGACAATTATGTAATTATATCATTATTACGAGTAAAACAGTATTCTGTGTGAGCTATAAATTAAACTAAATTTTTAAACACGTTCAGATATCCTCGAATTTTTTTTTATAAAATTAATGGCCAAAATTTGTAATCATACGAAGAACCGAAGTTTATAAATAATACTGATTTCCACAGTCATTTAAATACAAATGAATCTTATTAGGAAGTGGCACGAAACAAGTTATAACATGTGTGGACATATTTTGTACTGACTCATAGAAAAACGTCGCACATTAGCGAGAACAGAGACACCTAGTGTTGTTTGCACTCATTTCAAGTGAAATACACATTTGAAATGGTGAGAACAAGATCAGATTTCATGACTAACTAAGGGGTAGTTTTGGTTTCGCCACACAAAAAATACACTTACTTTGATCTTTTCAAGCTTAGAAGAAGATCAACAAGGAACAGTGTGTTTCCATTAGACAGTGGGGGGGGGGGAGCGAAATAGTAAATCAGGGTTGAACACAACATTCAGATATTCTAACCACTCATCTAAATCTCCAATAACCACCTGTCCAGGACATATCCGATAATCTGTAGCATTATTTTCCTGCTGGAACCACTCTCGCACATTCTTTTTTTTTAGGGGGGGGATAAAACTATCGTCTATTCAATTATCATGATATTAATAAAATAAAAGAAACACTGTTTAGTAAATAGATCAAAAGCATTCGGGATATTTGAAAAATACAACAGGAATTATTACAGTAAAGACAAATAATGAACTTTTTGAAAAATTTGAAAAAAGCACATAAAAGAAGTAGAAGAAACTTGTTTATCTCCCAGTTTGCCAAGTTTCTTTTATGCTAACTCCAGCTATTTTTGTTTATTAAAAACGCGATAAATACATTAACACATAATCTTGTTATATCGGGAATTTGAATCCCGTAAAAGATAGTAGAATATTTTCTATGTGTTTATAGGACAGAATGAACTCACTGCTCTGTTCCCTCATGGCCTTTTTTAGAAAATCAAAAATATAAAAGCTTTTTTTTTTTCGTGACCATTTTACAACTACCTCATCTCAAAGTTATTTCTCCAGAAGTGAGTTCCTGTTCAATTTCCCAAATATCAGAAGTGGAAAACGAAGCTCTTTGGTGTAAATGATGGCAACAGTTTTATTCCATCATCTGTAGTAAGCATTCTCGCATTGGCAATACCTTCATCATTCCTTCTGGGAATCAACAATCCAACATTGGAGAGCATCACACCAGTTTACTCTTCCTGAAGAAGATGATTTCCTGTAGTTCACCACTACATCATACCTTCCTCTCGCCAACCGTTTTGTGTCAACAAAGAACTTGTCCATTCGTTGGACTTCATCATCATTATCAGTCCACAGTGTCATCGCTCACATTTCTCCTAAGTGCTAAGTTCCTCCCTGGAGTCGCTGTTGGTCGCCTTTAGTAATTATCAACTGCAACACTAACATCTCAGTGTTTTTGTGCCTTCCCTCATAGAATGCAAACATTGTGCGTGTCGCTTCTGGTGAGAGTGAGTGAACACCTATATAAGATCCATCAACAACACAGTCATCACTAACCGAAAATTTGATCTATGTTTTGTGGTGTGGATGTATACAGTTCCAACGTGGTGCTTATGCGATCCTTTTCTAAATGGCCAAGAATTCTGCAAACATGAAATTGTCTACAAAAAAGGCAGAACTTATATCCATCATAAAAGTTAATGCTGTTCGAAGCGAAGTTCTTCAGTTTAATAGCAAGTTTCTCTTTGAATTACAAGTCGTTCAATACCAGTGTTTATTCTTATTTCCTGACCAATATTGTTAGCTAATTTTGTGTGCCTATGACGTGTTAGTCTAATCAATTCTGAATTGTGTGTCATCAAACTGATTATAGTATCAACAAACTTTATCTGCGAGTACCATTCTACTTTTGTTTTGCTTCTAGTTTGAATTAGCTGTCCAGGAACTTGTTCAAAGAATCAAGTAAAAAAAGAGCCTCCTGGAAAGTTGTTTTCATCTGTATAGACATAAGATTGGATTGCATACAACCACATCTCAGCTTCATCTCATTCCTCCAGTCCGATATACGTCACTAGTGGATGCCTTCACCTCGGTAAACACTTCGTAGTAGTTGCAGTTCATCGTGCTTTTACCAATGCGAAAACATTCTCATTTTAATGGATATAAATTGTTTTATGTGTATCTCCAATGATGAAAAGACTAACATTTCTGCTATCAAAGTGTCTTCATCTTCTGTGAAAAGATGTCCGTTGGATTCTCATCTCCCCAATAGCTGTTCTACGATTCGGAGATTCACTACCTTTCAAACCGCTAATTCACATCTTGGATGACTTCTTGCAGAAAGAAAATTCTTAAAGAAAAAAATGAACGATTCTCTGACTCCAGTACAGGCTGTGGTAATAGTAATGACATTTATTTGATGTACTTTATTATCAAAAGCGCCCGTTTGGTATATATTGTAATTCAGCTATTTTAGTAGGGTTGAGATATTTAGCCATTATATTGTTATAGAACTGTAACACTATCCATTTTTAATGTGTATCGTGCTTGATCAATAAATTAATTCTTCAACAATCTGACAGATTCGTTCCCTGACATGTTATTAAACTGTTCACATATTCCAGTACCATCCTTTGGATTTAAGCCTAATCAAATCTGCTTTCATTCCTATCTCCAAAACAATCTCAATTAAGTCTCCACCAAAAAAGTAATTAATCCATCTATCTATTAATTTACAGACCTATTATCTGATGTAAACACATCGCGATTTCCAGCCTCGTTACCACTTAAAAATTAGCGTACGTAATTAACCGACCCCATAAGGATCTGGAAATTGGCAAACTCATTATATAATTGAATGACATGTTCCATGATGGTGGAGACAGTCAGAACAATAAGGAGATAACCGCTAAAGCATGATCATAAATATCCCCGCATTATCGACACACCAAAAAAAATTTAGGTTTGGATCTAAAATTTGTGCTGTACAAAGGTCAGAACCAGTGGTGTCGCGTGCCAATTTCGGTTGAGTATGCTGTCTGATTTCAAACCCAAGGATTACTACTTAATTTTGATGAATAAAGAAAAAGAAAAAAAACAACGGGTTTCTGACCGAGCTCTACCTGAAAGGCAAACATTTTGAAAATTCTGATTGTGGTAAGTACACAATACATTGCAGCTTTCAACAGATGCACGAGAGAAGAGTGGAAGGAGACTACAAATTAGTGATTTCAAATTATTAATGCCTGTAATTACAAGAGTAATCTGATAGACGTACCGAAGAAAATTAATTTTTTTATAAGGATATTGAATAAGTGCTTTTTCCCTCTGAAATTTTCAACAAATTCACAGTGAGGCTGGTGTAGGGTGTAGCCAGACTAAAAGGGTGAAGCAACCCCTCCAGAAACCCAGGTATACACGTCGTCTGATGGACCTGTTGACAACCTTATATATATATATATATATATATATATATGGTAGAGAATTGACACGTAAGGTTTAGAACAGAGGTGAAAAATCGTTTTTAATCGATAGGACGCATCTCATTTCGGAAGAATCTCATAAAACCAATTGACATTTAATATTTATATAATAATAATTTATAAGTTATTATTTATAGAATCGTTACATTATTAGTTAACTTACTGAAAGATGCAGAAAAACAGGTGCATCAGTCTGCAGAGATACATATATCCATGAGATAAGTCTTGCAGCCATCTTCTGTCCTCTTTGATATATGATTACTTGCGTAGATTATATTATACGTAGATTACTTGCATTTATCAACCATCTTTGATAATTCAAGTAATCTACGGGTACACACACTACCAGAGGTCCTTATACATAGCTTATACAGAAACCACACAACACATCTTCACGATTTGAAATGAGCTACATTAGCTTTGGAAATTTCAAAATCAAAGATTCTCAGGTACTCTCCTAGCCTTTCTTTTCAGATAACCTGAGCAATAACCTCAATAAAAAAAAAGACTGTCAAGAATCGGCAGTCTTTATGATCATTATTTTATTTGATTTAATTTTGGCTGCAGAGTCATTTTGATGAAAATGGCATTCAATCGAATATTTCGAGAACCTCATGAAAATAGGCGGCAATAATAGAAATCAAACAATGTTGCTATTTCTAATTTAAATTGATTATTATTCGTATGTCTACTAACCTGAAAAGAAAAGTCTTTAACAAAAATAAACTATCCTCCAATCATTTTGATTCAAAAAATCGAACTGATGTCTGAAGAACCTCAAAAACATTCTCAAAGAACTTGGGTTGTCAACCCCTGTGTTAGTATTGTGTGAAGTAAAAAAACAAACAAATTTCTGTTTCATAAGAACAAAAACTCAACTGCAAACGTGGATAAAATTTTGGTTTGCGTCATACTCTAAATTAACAGTGGGTTTATTGATAACAATAAAGTAACATCTATTTACATCGGCTGTTTGAAAATTTTAGTTTAGTATTCCTCAACTACTGTCCATTTCTTTTTTTATTTCATTTATATTATTTTGTCACGTGTCATAAGTAAAACACTGAGTGTGGTTTGGACTCTAGAATTTTTCACATTATATTGTATTATAATCATGTGAACAAATTGTGACAGCAAAGTGGATCCATGGTTTTACAGGGTCAAAAAGTTGGATAATAATCAATGACGTCATAATCAAATAATTTAGAGCAGCAACATAGCTGCATACGATGAAAACTTTTTTTAATTTTATTTATTTTGCTCTGGAAAGAAATCTATCTTTCCACAATCCATCCATCATATCAATCTACGTATAGATAAATAAAACTGTTGTTCAAAACGTTGGAAGCAATGTAATCTCAAGCATGAATTCGTTTTTAATGAATCGAGCCAAATATAAAAGTACAATAAACTGTTGAGGACAACCAAATAAGCACAAAAAAAAAATTTTTTTTTCTTGTTTATTTGTTTACTGCGCTAAGGTAAAACTTTCACCATTTGTGAAGTTGTGTAAGACGTGACAACGGTATTGTAGCAAGCGTCATACATTAAGTATTGATCGGAAAGACAAAAAAAAAAAAGCTAAACATGTTTGAAAGTATGAACGACACCAAGATTTTTTTTTTTTTCCAGCTTATATCTTCCCCACTACTAGATAAAGGCCTCTCCTCTTGCGGTAGGTTTGGGTCTACTTCTTCCATGGTGACTTCATCTTGGGAGAGTGTTTATGTACTCGTATGAAGGTGAAAGATAATCACAAACATTCATGCCCTTGGCGTGATTCAAACCCGCAGTCTCTTGACTGGAGAGCGGATATGCTAACCACTCAGCCAACCAGGCTGGCAGATACACTCTGTTAGAATAGTTAATTCATGACCATAAGAACACACTTATGACACGCAAAATACAACAAAAGGACGATATTTCGAGCAATCTCCCCCACCCCTTAGTTTCTTTCCATCAAATTCCTCCATGTTCCAATAATGCAATGCAACCTCCTTTGAAAAACTATACTGTTCTAGTATGAGAGTCTCATCAGTGGAAGCTAGTCTCGTTGAGATATTGACGACTGTCTCGATGGTATAGTTCATCTTTTTATGTGTTTCGTATTTGAAAAACCTACGTAGAGTGATTTTTTCCCCTCTTCCAGCAAACGTTTACAATAATAACTTGTAAGTCCATAGCACATTTGGATTCGATGCCCTTCATCCGTACTAGTAAATAACTCTTGACTGAAGGCTGTCGAGTTATCTTGATATTGGTTTTAATTGGACCATTTTTAGCGATGGCAATTGCTCAGCTATGGCTCAAGACAATTTAATGATATTTGATATTTAAGATCGCTAGTATAATATATGCAGCGATTTAAATTTTGATTAGGTATGGTAAAAATGAAAACAAAAAACAACAGAAAATATAGTATGTTACAAATGAAAATAAACTGCACACAAGACAAACAAATAAACAAAAAATGAGGTTCAATGCTGTAATACTGAGAGATGCATTTATACACTAATGCCATTGCAAAAGCTACTTTTTATTTTTTACATGAAAATAAAACATACGAAAGGCAAACCAAGTAGCTCCCATAACTCTCTACTTGTGTTAGGAAAAAAAAGAACTGATTTATATCCGTTTTATATTTTGACAGGCCTTTATGTGATGATAAGTTCATCTCATCAAATGTAAACAAGATGTACAGTTATAACGAGAACATAAAAGGAGTCATTTGATAAAATCTATCTTTCCACAATCCATCCATCATATTCATCATAGATAAATAAAATTGTTGTTCAAAACATTGGAAGCAACGTAATCTCAAGCGTGAATTTGTTTTTAATGAATCGAGCCAAATATAAAAGGACAATAAACTGTTGAAGACAATCGACAATCCGTTGTCAAAAGTAAAACGTTCTATTAATTAACAGGAAGCTTCGCAAACGGCAATTTATTTCTTCAGAGCGTGAAATTTATATCCACAAGAACAATCTGCAGCTTATTAAAATAGTGTTGAAGGACCACCTGCCGTAATGAGAAGGAGCCTGCGGTTCTAAGAATTCAAACGCAAATCAACCGTCATGATTGTTGTCATAGATACCAGTTGGATAGAAGTTTAGAACATCAGCGAATTTAGCAATGGTAATAGAACTACAAATTAAAATACATTTTTTTTTTTTTTACCGAAAACCACCAGATTATGACATGTAACGAAGTTTGTTATTTCTGGGCATGTTTTATAATTCACAAATAATCTTGATAAACGTGTCGTTTTTAATATACGAATTGAGTTGCTGTTATCTCCAAGAAACTTAATCACCTCTTTCTTTTTTTCATAAATGTTGCATATTGCAACAAGTTTAATATAAAACCACTGTGACTGATCGACTAAAAGAGGAAAAAAAATGGACTTTTCAGTAATGTTCAATTTATGGTGGTTTGGCAAGGCATACTGTGTCTTCTCTCCCCAACCAACAGACTGTGGTACCGGATGCCCATCAAAAAGCATTCGCAACGGCGTTTATTGTCTTTGAATGTCTTAGGCGAAAGACGACTTCCGTTCCTTATAAAGACCATCGCCCTCCGTTATTCGAGGACTGAAGTGATTTTGTTACAATTACGTGCATCGTCAGCGGCAAATGTTGCGCTTGCTGATGTCCAAATGTTGTGCTTTACTTGGCAACTCATGAGCTCAATATTGCGATTCGTAACATGGAATCAATGCAACCATCACTGGGTGTGTATTCTTCACTATATTTCTCTGTTAAAAAATCAAGTTGTTTCTGGAATATAAAAATCTTCATTTCTATTAACTGCTGCGCTAACCCACCTTCAGTTGAACAACCCTTATTTAAAAAAAAAAAAAAAAAAAGAGTTCCTGATCTCCAATGCTCTAAGAGGTTCCGATTCATCTCTGATCAAAGGACAAATGCCATTCGTATGTTCATTGGTTGACCAAAATGAAAAGGCCAATTCCCTTGCATTTTGTTTAACCTGCAGCAGACTTTATATGTCAAATCTCTACAGATTTTAGGTTTGAGCTTATTTTTTTAATGGTGAAATGTAAGACTATGAGAAATAGACAACGGATTCTTTGCCAAGAACAAGAAACTGGCAATTGTTGCCTCGTGCCAAGCATCTTGTTGAATTTGGCAAAAATTTATTGTGCGCGTAACCTATCCACGGGAACTCATTTTGGAATGTTTGGAGAGACACAAAACCTTTGTTTAAACATGCTCTGGAACATGTAGAGTGGTAACTATTTGGTGCACAGTGCTGTCTGCTGTGCGAAATTAAAAAATCGTTACAAACACAATGAAGTGAAACTCCTGATATTAGCCAAAAAAGCCCAGTGAAATTAATATCATTTATGAATGCGTGTTTCATGAGATATTGAATTGAAGGTCGTAGTATCCTTCTCAAGGATAAACTACTCACTGAAAGAAGTCGAATTATATTTTGTTTTCTGTTCAATTTTGTGGAAAGCAGTTGTTAGGTCGTTTATGGTTTTCCTCAACTGAAAAAATGGGGGATAAATTATTGTTAATGTCCGTTAAGATGATTATAGAAGTAGAATTCACAAGAAGAATCGCGACAGATAATCAAGATTGAAAAAGATCCTGGAAAATCCTGAAAAAAAGGAACTTCGTACTGGCATTTTGTATGGCGACTATTTTTTTTCATTATCATAGCAATCCAATAAATCCAGAGCAGAATTTGGCTAAACAAAGTTCATCTGTTGTCATTGCTAGCATATTTTTGCATCATTCCCAAATTCTTTCACAAAAATGGTCCTCTTGGAACATAAACTGAAAACACCTAACATATTTTGAAGGTATCATAAATTCCACAGTTCAGCACAATCCATCGGGTGAATTTCGACATAAATCAAGAAATGTCATTCAAGTAATGCAGAGAAAGACCGAGTAACGAGTAAGCGGACGGATTTATCTCATAAGATGGTGGAACAATCGTATAGCGACTTGAGTAATGGCTCTTCATATCTTCTGAACATATTCCGCGGCTGAAATAGTCGTAGAAAAGTTTCGTATAAAAGGAATGCCTCCCCGTTCATACTTACTTAAGATATTGATAAACTCTACACTTTACATGAATACAGATGCCTGCCATTTTTACACACACAATTACCTTCTCCATTCCCCTTCTCTTTTACTATGGACTGAATAATACTCAACAGGATTGTGGAACCTGATACAGATTTTATTTAGCTATCTTGGCCAGTTGTCTTCAGTCTTAATCCTATAAAGCAAATGCAGAATCATTGGGAGAAGTGCGTCTCACAGAATAGCTCTCAGAGTATGAATCTTCCCTGTTTGCTATTATAAGTCATCTATCTATATGTTCACTGGACATCCACAGATGCCGTATGGTCACTCAGATGCTCAGTGATGTGCCACACCAGGCCT
Source organism: Typopeltis vanoorti (assembly GCF_054136105.1). NCBI lineage: Eukaryota > Metazoa > Arthropoda > Arachnida > Uropygi > Thelyphonidae > Typopeltis > Typopeltis vanoorti. The sequence continues at coordinate 67,428,741 of NC_143571.1, read as the reverse complement.
CGCCATGTAGTCCTGTTGTTTGCGTTTCTGGAGACTTCAACTCTGAAGATCAGTCACTGCATACACACACCATCCATCTCATTGATGGTCTACCCCTGCCTCTTTTTCCAGGAACTTTGCCTTCCATTAGTGTTCTGAGAAGTCTTCCCTTCCATCCTTTCAATGTGTCCAAAATATTTTAACTTTCTTCTGTCAATATGCCATAAAGTTCTACTGATCTTTTCTAACACCCATTCATTTGTACGCCTTTCAGTATACGATATCTTCAACAGCCTTCTGTAACACCACATCTCAAAAGCAGATATCCTTTTCTTATCTGACTTCTTTAGGTTCCAAGTCTCACATCCCTAAGTCGCTGTTGGAAAAACAACTGCATCCAAAATCCTCAACTTTGTTCCCATGGAGATAGATCCATCCTTCCAGATTTTAGACAAGTCTCTGACTGTTGGTTTAGAAATTCCTCATCTTCTTCTGATGTCTTCTGAACAGCAATTCTTCACATTAATAATGGCTCCTAGGTACTCAAACTTGCTGACTTCCTCAATTCTTTTTCCATTATGGTAAACTTGTTTCTCAAGAGTCTTTCCTGTTTGTATTTCCTTTGAGATTGTAAGTCATTGAAGATGCTAATTCTTGTATCACTGTTGGATGTTTTTCAAACGTCCAGTTAAGACTGATGGATTCAACAGTTTATAAAAAGCATTGGTCGTTTAAATAATGTCGTCAGAATATAACCTAAAACAAATAAGCAATGCAATTTATGTAACGAAATAATAAATAATCATTTATTGAGGCGTGTACTACAGTAAAAACTTAATATGGTTGCCCCTTCACCTCTCAGACGCAAGCAGAACGTATTGTTGCTATGGAAACATGTCAGCATACATCGCATATTATAATCTTAGTCAAACAAAACTATTTTATTATATAGAGAAATAAATAATGAATCTATTGCCTTTTTGGGAAGTCCTTGTGACTTTTTTTTTTTTTTAATATTTAACTGACTATTTACTATTTGTTGTACTGTTTCGGTCTTTAATATTAATATTTCCGAAATATCAGAATTAACAACTGCACTCGAGGATAACTATCAATTCTGATATTCTGAATATTAAAAAAAAGTATCAACTTACTAAAACTAACGCGAGCAAGTCGACTTTACAGCAAACTTCACAATATTGGGCTCTGTAGCATCAGGTAATGACGTGCAGGTAGTTTGATTTCTCTCCTTACTTCCGGTGTATTGTTCATTGTTCGGGGCGCGTAGAAGAACATCCAGCTATTCTCTCCCCAAACTTTCCCAACTTTCCTTATCTTTTGTAAAGAACGCGGTGTCTCTTTCCTTCCGTACGTGCACATACACCAGTGTAAAGGTTATCTAATTTTAATGTAACGATTAATGTTGGAAAAATTTTCACTTTCGATGTTCGAGATGGGTTAAGAATTTTTCGTTTGAGCAGTGTCTTCAAAGATAAGGGTACATCAGTATGAAAAAGGATCGGAATAAAAGCATAAAACTTCTACTCATTGGTGCCAATCCTCAATGTGGGTGTGCGTGTCAAATTAGTAGAGCTGTGTGTTGAACTATATGATGTTGGATGTTGCTTGGAGAAGTCTGCGATAAGTTGCTTTCCACAGCCATTCTAAGCTGAATTACTCAAAAAAAAAAAAAGATAAAAAAAGACTTTTATCCTCGCTTTATCCAGAAATGATCAACCTACGTACTGTAAATCAAGCAAGTGCAAGATCTCTGCCGGATGTCTATAACTTGCTTTTAAATTCAGAGTTCCTACTGAGCAGTGCGGATACATACGAAACTTTAATTCTGAAACATCTGGTTGGAATTCATTGACGAAAATTTCTCAACTAACCCAAACATCATCTTGGAAGTAGTGTAGGTGCTAAGGAATCCTTGTAATTTATAACTGTAATGATGGATTCATTTAAAATAAATTCAATTATTAAACTACAAGAATCAAATAATTAAAATGACTTAGACCTGCTACAATCAGCACTTTTCTCGGGGTTCTGAATGAAGAATGATGATATTTTAATCTTTGCACTATTTGAATTCCTCTTATTCTCCACTCATATCTAGATTTTCAAGTATGACCAAAAGCATTCCACGCCAAGGGAATGTGGTTCATATTTAACTGAGTTAACAGTGCAATAAGGTTATTAGTATTATTCTTGTTGCTATTATTTTTATGAAGTAAAAAATTTAGTTAATGAATATTCTGAAAACATAATTATGTTTGCCTGTAAGATATCCCGGCTCCAATATCAGGCAGACTGTTACAAACACAAAAAGATTATCCAGCGAACACACTTTCTTAGTTAGGACATATTCGACAGCGTTAATATCCCAAGTAATGTTACTTTAATTCAGCCAATCTCGGAATTCAACTCAACTCTTCTTATAGTGCAGCCGGAAGAATGACAATTTGGTTACGAAGTTCTGGATCTGGATCCCATCAAGAACTGAGGGAACATTTATGAGGATGAGTAAATTAAATGCCAGTTAGTGGATTTCATACAAAAAAAAAAAAAAAAGAAGGGGAGGGGAGGGGGGGTATCCCTCCATAAAAAACACAAACCAACCAAAAAACACATGAACTTAATAGTCCCCATGAACTTAAAGTGTCCCCATGGAAAACACTTATGCTAAGTGTTTTCCATGGGGACACTTTTAGCTTTCTTTGGGAGAAAAATAAAAAAAATCCATCGCTGCAGTCTTCTCCCTTCATTCATTAATGAATGGATGAAGAAAACCAATTTTAAAATGAAGAAAATAAAAATAAAATGAAGTAGTGTTGTCAAACGAAGATTGCAAATAGAGTTTCTATATGCAAATAATATTGATTTATTTCTGTATTTCTATAAAATAACAACAGATATTTATTATTCTTTCTCAAAATATGAATATATTAAAATAACACTAAATTTCTTTTGTTATTCGTTATGATACCGTATACACCATTCAATAATTTGCTTATGAAAAATACATATTTTCCGAACAAGAGATTGTGGTAATATAATAATATAATATAATTAGTACAATATGCTTGTTTGGTTTGATCCAATATGCGACTGATTGGATGCTGAGATTCGAGAGTTTGAGTTCGCTCTCTTAAGGTTTTTTCCTTAAGAGAGCAATTTGAGTCCCCGGGGAAGGTTTTTCCGGTACGGCCTGGTGAGGGGCTTTGTCGGGGAATGCTTTTCTTCGGAATTTGAGCGGTTCTGCTCGGTGGGGGTGGGTGGAAGGCCATCGTTGAGTGGAGCCAACTCTGAGATGGACGGTTTTTCAGCCACTATTGAGTGGTCTAGGGATCGTCTTAATAATTTTTAGAGATTGGCTTTACTTACGTATCACCAATATGTACTAATGCAAGCGTGGTTGCCGGGATAAGAATAGCTCCACCGCAAATCCATGCGTGTCGTAAGAGGCGACTAAATGGACACAGAGTTTCGAGAGTTTTGCTCTCTCAGGTTTCTTCCGGAATTTCGCTTCAGGTAAGAGGGACTTAGATTTCGGGAAGTTTTGCCTGGGAGTACATATTTTGTGTCCTCCGGCACAGCCCGCTGATGGGCTTTGTCGGTGGATGCTTTTGCCTGGAATATGAACGGTTCTGCTCGGTGGTGTGAGGGGTACCCCCTCATACGGAGCCTTATCAACTTTACCTATAGAAGTTGCAACAAGGTGTTTTTATTTTTAATAAAAATCTCTGGAGTAGATATAGATGTAATAAATTTTTTACCTTAGGGATATTGTATATTAGAATAACTAAATTATTTTATAAACTTGGTTATTTTAACTTCTAATCCCAAGTATACAAACAATTAAGTTTGCGCCTGAAACAAAGTTCAAGTCTAAAGATGATACAATGAGTTGCCCTGGTGTTGTATCATCTTTAGACTTGAACTTTGTTTCAGGCGCAAACTTAATTGTTTGCATACTTGGGATTAGGAGTTCGGCCTGTAACAGCCTTCTTCAGGTGACATTATAAAAGAAAGAAAAAACACTAAACATTGAAGGTAAAAAGGCTATGAACAACATAGACAGTCTTTATACATAATTAGCATGAAAACGTTGCAGTTGTATTTGAAGCTGTTCTTTCGTTTGTTGCATTGTTGGGAGGCGCTTTTTAATAATTAATTTTTACTGGAAAATATCAACCCACAGAATTTTAATAGATCATTTATATTTAACAAAGAAATCTATCAAAACTGAAATCTAACAATTGTCATAATAAAGTAGCTCATAAAATAATTTAAACAGCATTTAACAAAAAGATGGACGTCTCTTATTTATTACGAAAATCATTATATAACTTTTGAAGGGACATGGTTCAAAAACTAGCTTGAATAAGGAAACTAATGCACTGTGAACAGTTGTTTTACATTTCAGATTTGATAGATTTCTTTGTTAAATATAAATGATCTATCAAAATTCTGTGGGATATTTTTCAGTAAAAATTAATTATTAAAAGGCGTCTACAAGTGGACGAAAGACGGTTCTAATATAGAATATAATCGCCAATTAGAGAAAGTTTTCCTGGATTTTTTAAACTATCGAAAACTCGCATTTCTTTTAACCTTCAAGTCCGAAAAAAATTTATTGTAGAGTATTTCACATTGCTATTCCATTTATTGAACAGCACCACAATCTTGTTCTCCAACCCTGCGATTACCAGCTCTGTCCATGTATTTCTTCCTATTTTTATAATCGCTGCATTTGATTAAAGATCGCAGTCGTGTTAGATCAAGACAAACATATTGTATTAACTCGATTACCACCATCATCAACAACAACAACGTTACTGGCTTGCTGGGTGAAGCATAAAATGCTTTTGTTTTCCCCTTGGTCTGTGTCGAGAAGCTTGATGGTGAGGGTGAGCCTTATGCTCGCACATTGTGAACTAAGGGATTAGCTCTTTTCTGCTGAGAGCAGGATTGCCTTGGGTCTTTTATATTTATGATAGTCGTGTTCACTATAGCTGAAAGCTTGTCTAATTAGTGGTTTGGAATGAGAGTGTGCCTTGCTCAAGAACTTTCCGCATGGTCGTGAAGGAGGGAATGGATGTCTGGAGTTCCGGTTTCTCTGTGGATTTGCGTGTTTTTGACGAACCGTGGGGCGTCCAGGATCATCCGCAGGCACTTGTTTTGTATCCTCTGTAGTTTCAAGATGTTGGATGTGTGACCCCATGATGGGAATGCATATGTGATTACTGGTCGTATTGCCATCTGATATAGTATCAGCTTATTGCGTGTATCCAATTTGATGTTGCGGATGATCATGGGGTACAGTTGGTCTATGGCTCTGGATGTCTTTGTGCCTATGAGCTTGATGTGGCTGTTGAAATTTAGTTTTTTGTCTGGCTGTACTCCAAGGTATCTGTCTGCCATGGTATCTTTTTTCCGAGGAGTTGAATGTCATCTTGGATAAAGGCTTTGCGTCTGGTGAATTGTATAGCTGAGCTTTTGTGGGAGTTTACTTGTATATTCCAGTCCGAGAACCATTTATCTAGCTTTGTGATGGTGTCCTGGAGACGACTGGTCTCCAGGTGTGGGCGGAGAGATCTTGTCATTATGACTGTGTCATCCGCGTATAGGGCTGTGATGGTACTCCTCGGGTTTTGTGGGATGTCGGCTACGTAGATTGTGAAAAGTAGGGGAGCCAGCGGGGATCCCTGTGGTACTCCTGCCAGGATTTTGCGCCTAGTTGAGATGGTGCCATTTATTTTTATCTGCATGGACATGGATCTGTCAGTGAAGTATGATTTTATTAGCTGGATGAGGTTTGTTGGCATGTGAGCCTGTATGAGTTTGTAGAGTGGACCTTGATGCCGTACCTTGTCAACGTCCAGAAAGACCGCAGCTGTGTGCAGGTTCCATGTGTGATGCATTTGTTGCGTCGTGCTGTGTACTGCCGTGTATATATTTCGGACAAGAGATCGAGCAATTTGGCTTCAGCCAAAATGCTCTTGTTCGAAATATATACTTTTTTCATAAGCAAATTGTTAAATAGTTTATAAAGAATCATAACGAATAACAAAAGAAATTTAGAGTTATCTTAAAAATATTCATAATTTAAGAAAGAATAATAAATATCTGTTGTTATTTTATAGAAATAGATAAATATCATTTGCATATAGAAACTGCATTTGCAATCTTCGTTTGAAAATACTACTTCATTTTTTTTCTTCATTTTAAAATTTGTTTACTTGATTCATTCATTAATGAATGAAGGGACAAGACTGCTACGACTGTTTTTTTTTTCCAAAGAAAGCTAAAAGTGTTCCCATCTTTAGCATTGTTTCCAATGGCATAATAACACTTAAATCGAACTGCGAAAAATAATCAGAAGTTCTTAAAATAAGCCTAAATAAGGAATGGAAGTGAGATATGTGAATACTAATATAAGTACTGCCAAAGTAAATATTATTTGAAGCATATAACTAATTACATGTAAGAAACAACGACAGATCCGTGAATGTTCACGCATAAGTTGCATGCTAATTACACTCCTTGAAATGAACATACTTAAAAAAAAAAAGTAAAATAAAAAAAACCGCAATGTTTGTCAATGTTTGCATGCTCGAAATCAAATGACAACCGTTGCTATGGTAACAGCATTTCAAAATCGATTCATTCCGCCGAAAGTGAAGAAGCTGTTTCTCCTTATAATTGCAACAATAAATCAACTATTATTTAATGCGAAAATAACACTGACGATCGTTGCTAGGACTACCTTATGATAAGCAACGATGTGGTGTTTTTGACGTATAATTCGACGACAAAATAAACTAGCGCGTGACGTGTGGGCGCGAAAAAAAAAAAAAAAAAAGTCTCGGTGGAGATGCATTCTCGATCCTTTCGGTGATCAAACAAAAGTCGGCGCGGCCGGCACAATTTAGCCCAATTCTTCAGGCGTGAAGGACAACGTCATCGTATGAAGATATGACGTAGTAGGTTGCGCAGGCGCACATCAATAAGTAAACTTTTGTCCTTGACGGTGAGACGCCAGCATCTATCAATTAGTCGAACCCGATATCTAAATAATACAACGGACGCTCGCGGAGTTGGGTGCGAAAAAAGGTCGGAGATGATTCGTAGGGACCCGTTTTAACAGTGGGAGGTAAAAAAGGGGAGGTAGAGTACAGTTTGGGGTATTTTGTGAACATTGTCAGAATCATTAGGGATTTCGATATTGAAAAGCTCTTTTTTTTTTTTTTTTTTTCAGGTTGAGATTTTAGGAAGGATTTTAGACTCATCACTACTGAGCTAAATTCTGAGGTTGAGAAAAGAAGGTAGTATTGTCTTCAGTTCATTGTGAAGGCCTTGAATTTATTCGCCATTTATTATCCAACCAACAAGAGTGGATTCAAATCCCATCGTAGGCATGGATATTTGTGAATGTCTTTAGGTGGGCGATGAATTTCACGGTGCGATGTGAGCTCATTCTAAAGGCCTAAGATACACGTGTTGGGAAAAAGAAAAAAAAAAAACTTCCATCGCTTTTGTCTCTGGAGCACGCTTTCCAGAATATCTAGCTCTTTGTCCACCCACTGTATTAATACTATTGTGCTATAGGCTAACAGCCTTTAGTGGGTGAGATTAACATGAAAAAGTATTAAGTCACTGGCTTCGATTACCGAACATTTGCAATTCTCGAATTTGAATTAAGCAAAGGGTGAAAAGAATGTACACTTTGATGCTCATATCTCGACCTTAGTAATGTTTTTCCGATGATAAATGCATTTCAATAAGAAAAACATGTTATGTTTTTTTTTTCATTCGCTTTTATCTCTTCCTCTCAGTTTTCATAAACTATTTTTTCTTCCAGTGAACTAAAAGTGAAATTTGTTCCATAAAAAATAGTTCAAAACTTCTGGGTTATCAGTTGGTAATAATATGAATTAAATGACTACAGCACGCAAAAAATATGTTTAAAAAATTGGCTCTTACTAATGATCTCCCTCACTCATTAAGACTTTCTCCTGACTGTGACAGTACACACATAAAAAAAAAAAAAAAATTGAAAATCTTATCATAATACATTTCTTTATTATTTGTCTCAAAATTGTAAAAATAAACGGAACTAGATATCACCATTCGCAAATATTTTTGAAGAAAAGTTTTATCACTTCCTGCTTCCAGTCTTTAATTTCTATTATTTACTAATAACTAAGGAGTAAATTAAAAATAGGCTGATGGATTATTCTTACATATATTGCAAGGAAATCTCCATTCTAGTAGTCATCATCAATATAATCAGCATGCAAACAGTTTAATAATGTAATCAATACAATTGGCCAGACTATCATGAGAACCAGACGCCTAACAGACATTAAGGATATGACACAGACTAGACATAGAGAAACACCCAGACGAACTCGACACCCGGAAGTGTGTGTGTGTGTGTTGTAAAGGTATAATCAGATGGTGGTGATGAACAGCATTCTACCGAGAAGCAAAAGGGTGTTGTATTAACGAAGGCAAACAGCAAAATACGTTGTGGAAAAGAATATTTTATTTAAGAGAGTGAAAGCTTAAGAAGTCTGTTCACAGACAGACAGACAGAGAAAGGGAGAGATTCAGAAGACTTAAACATAAGGCTTATGATAATAATAAAAAGAACAAATGGGAAAACTGTAGGAATCTTTTCATGTATTAACAGTAGGAAAATTAGTTCATGTTTACGACGGGGGGGAGGACTAAACCGGCGAGAAATAGCTCTCAAGTCAACTATTATACCATATCAAAAGGAAAGCCCTAAATTAGCCCAATATCAGTTCAATACAAAAAAGTTAAGTAGCTAATACATGAAAAACAGCCCAAAAGGAGCCCAGAAATCGACGAGTAATATTAATACGATCAGAGATAAGTAATGCACATATTCTGCAGTCTTATTTTTCACTTTTTCCTAATGTTATTCTAAAAAATGAAAACTGGAAACTAATATACTTCAAAGTCGGTTTTTGCTTTGAAATAGTAATTACACTAATCTTAAAAAGTTTTAAAAGCAATTTAGAACATCTTTAAATGTATAAATATACTTTCCAGAGATCATATGCACATGAATGTATAAGTCCTATATAGAACTTTACCGACAGACAAACTTCTACTTTCATTATTATATTGATGTACGAGGGCCTATACTAGCCTAGTATAAGGAGTTTTCAATTGAACTGGATGAAAAACAGCCACAATTAAGAGATGTAATACAATGGACTCACCTTAGTTATTTGGCTCAAATTACGATCGAAACCAAATCTGTAAATCTCTAAAAATTTTAACAACTTCATTTCAATTTGCGAAGCTAATTTTCACTAAAAGAACCAAATAATATTGTCAAACTGGAGTTTAAGACGTTTTGCAAACTAATTTAGAATGTTCCGATAGCTCAGTTGATAAAAGTTATTATTTGTTAGCAAAAGATTGCGATTTCAGATGCTGTGTGAGGAATGGCTATTCGTAAAGACCAACTTTGGCCAAGTGTATATGCTTATTGAGTTCATAAAAGTGTCTGAAAACTATATATTCGTAACTGCTGAGAATGCAGGAAGAAATGTAAACAAAGACTGGCGTTACAGAATCCTATATCTATCTTATTCTCAATGGTTTAGTTATCTGCCAGTCATCCTATATCTCTAGTGGTTATATATTTTAATAAATTTATAAATTTCAGATTAATTGGTACTGACAATACCCTTTGGTTAGAATGACTTGAGTTCTAAATCCCTACCAACCATGGGATTCGACCCACAGCCTGTTCATTGGAGAGCTCCCTACTCAGCCAACTAAGTCGTTCGGTCAACGCGAAACATCGAAAGAATACGTAGAAAATGAAAATTCCAAAGAAATCTTCTGAGAATACGAGGTCCACCGCTAGTTATCAGTTACATCAATAACGTTGTAAACTCACGTGTTCCTTAGTTGAAATATTATAACGTATATACATGATGTCTAATATTTTAATGGATCTATTTTATTTTAAAAAAGCCATTGGTCGTGTCTACAACGATCAGATAATGTTTATAGTAAGTACTATCATAGCATGATATTCAAAAACGGATTGCTGTTTTGTCTTTTACTCCAGGGTTGCAAAATAACATACCCAGACATCTGTTTCTAGTGCTCAGTGTAGAAATATCTTATTAAAGTCTAATTAATGCGCTGATGTTTTTTTTTATGTGGTTCCTACCAACGAAATATTTTATATACCTACAGTACAGTCGTACCTTGAATGGGTTAAGGATTTTTTCTATTTTTATTAATTATATATATATATATTATTTATTTTTTAATAAGTCCTGAAACTCTGCTGTAGAAACCAAACATGGAACTTTTTCAACCACTTCAGGGCAACGAAGTTTGTATTGCACCTCAAACAATAGGAATTCATTTAATTCAATAGGAATATGAACAGCTTTTCATTGGCGAGGTTCATAGCAATGTCTATGAAATGAGTGTATTCTCAGTGGGTTTAAATACGAAAAATGCTTTTTTTCAAAAAAAAATTTCTCCTTCGACTACTCTGAAGTTTTTTTTTCCCAAAGAATTTTAATAAAATATCTGTTGATAATAGATGACAACAAATACATCCGATCAATTCTTTATAAGACGGTTGTGAATAAAGAGAACGCTTATATTTGTGTTTACATTGGGGTCGTTTTGGTTAAGAACAATATTGCTTTGTTATGTATATATCTTCGGTTTTTATTGAAGACGAATCCTATAAAACAATAAGAATACCAAAACGTTCAGTTTTGTTCTACATGGAATCAAAGAGTCAGTCATGCAGATTCGGTTGTGGATCGTTTACATGGATTAATCGGTGGAAAATCAATAAACATTACCTACCAAACAGTTATAAGATGGTATCCTCATTATTGCACAAAAATCTGCCAAGTCTTCTTCCATTTCGGATTTTTCATCTTCTGTTTTTCAATGATACTTTCCTTTGTATTTTTACTTGTTCTGCGCCAATCTCTTATCTTTCAGAAATGGTTTCCTAATCTGAAAAAGAAAACCAAAAGAAGAAAATTGGAGAAACAAAAATGGAATTCTTCTACAATAATTCCTATCCATGAAAACAATCAGGTCAACTTTCTATGAAAATAATTGTCCAGAGAAGGATGGCATTCATTCGGAAGATTACGACCAAAGTGTATTTCGGCATTATATGTATTTAGACAATCCTAAGTGGATGGTTGGAATTGCTATTCGGGATGCACATTCAAATCCGCATCTCATGTTAAAAATCCTTACTGTCCTTCTATCTTTGGCAACTCTATTTTTTTCCCCGCTACATCAGACTGTTCTTCACCAATTAAACTCTATTTTACAACGCCGTCCTCCGTACAGGCATCGAACATCCCTGTTTCGGATATCCGTGAGGACTTCTGGTAGTTTAACCAAACGCCACCGGATATCAACCAGCAGTGTGCATTTATTGAATATCGACTGACCCCTTCCTCCCCCGCATCCCCAACTGCATCGCCTTCATATTGTAATTAACCAACGAATCAAAGCATTCCTGCATGCCAGGTTCGCACGTTAGGTGCGCGCGCACAGTTCGCCATTGAACAAGATGTTTTCCTTAAAATCAGTGAATGGTCCTATGAATGGAGTGTCTCCATCAGCGCCACCTTTTCCTGCCAATCGTGCATTCATAAAGCGTTTTAATTAAGGAAATAGGGGAGGAAAAGTTACTCTACTGGACTTGAGCTGTCATTTCCAAGTCTGACGTCACACATGCACACGCACGCACACACACATACACACACACACACACACACACACACACATACACATACATACATACATACACACACGGAGCTCTGCTCTGTTTCGGGAGAGTTGAGTAGCGAGCTGAGCAAAAATCTAGACCGCTAAGGACGTCGGGAAATATCGCTGCAAATCGATTTCGATTCTCGGAGAGGTCTGGATGCTATACAGAGTGATTCCTGTTGTAGTGGACTGCATGATACTTGTGTCTTTTCTTCACCTCTGCCATGCGCATGCACACCGCCCTGATAGGTTAGTAGGTAGTTGTGCGCGGATGAAGTCAAGGAGGTGGACGATGGAGAACATCTTTGTCTTCAACTATTCTTCATCTTCGCAATTCAGTTTGGCTTTTTGCTTCTTCCGAGTCATTCCGCTCTCATCTTTCGTCCTTCTTTGTTTCTAATCTGGTCCAATAAATAGCTCTACTTTAATGGACCATCTGAAAAGGGATCCACAGACATTTCTCTCCTATTAATATAAACCGTATGTGTATGGTATTTCTGCCCATCATCTCCATGCATAAAGGGTCTATAAAGTTTCGATAACGTAGATTGGGGTAAATTTGAATGAGAAGTATTACTTGATCGAGATTCGGGTTCTTCTCAAGACTGAACCCTTGATATTTTCAGGGTTTCTTCGGTTGAATTCAATTCTACGATATATGCATCGTTATCAGACAAATATGCAATTGAGGTGGATAGTGTAGAATAGTGTATGCGATCGTATGTTGCCCACGCTACTGTTAGGGTCTTTCCGTGAGATACTTGACACAGTTAGTCCGCCAAACAACTCAAAACGAACACAAAAGATAACGCTCTAAAGCATAAGGCTCTTGTGTCACCCGTAACTCACGGAACCCACACCTCTGACGGCAGAGAACGGAGGCAGGACCGGAGAGAGAGAGAGAGAGAGAGAGAGAGAAAGAGAGAGAGATGAGGGGGAGGAACAGTTGGATAGCTGTTCGCTGATAGCACTAGACGCATTAATTAATATTCCTAATTTGGCACCAGGCGGCGCGAGAGGGCTGTTTTGTCGCGAGCTTATGAGCTTGTGAGAAGATGAGGTAGGGATTGGGGGAGAGGGGGAGGGGAAACAAATGGTGGGTACACAGGCCGGTGAAGGCGACAACCCTTTCAGTAGGAGGATGAGGAGGCCGCAAAGGAAAGGATTGACGAACCAGAGAGGGTAGAGCGTACCGTCATCCCTAAGGTTGGTCGTCAAGTTTATACGTTAGTGCGAAAAGGTATCTTGTTGTTTGTTTCCAGGAAAACGCAAAGAAGTAAAAGTTCCTGTGGGATGCTGTCTGATCGAAGCGGTGATGATGCGTCCACTCTTTGGTCACCCCTTTGAACGCCTGGAGGATGGCAAAGATTTCAAGATGGCTGACCGCTGAAAGCATTGAGGTGATAATTAGTGATATGAGGATGGTCCACTCTAGCGCCGTCTACATGCAAATCATAGTAACTTCAGGTCGAGTAGTTGGGAACATTCCTTCAAGAGATGCTGGCAAAGAAAGTGGACGTCACCCTCGCAGCTGTCGTAAGTTGTGTTCCGTTTTGCTATAACCCTCGTTCAGAATGGAATGCGTGCATGTGTGTGTGTGTGTGTGTGTGTGCGTGCGTGTACGTGTGTGTGTGTGTGTGTGTGTGTGTGTGTGTGTGTGTGTGTGTGTGTGTGTGTGTGTGTGTGTGTGTGTGTGTGTTCCCGCGCTAGCGCGTCATTCGATGGAAGTCGGCGGTAGGTGAATCTTATCGGATACGGGATGGTCCGATTCTTTTGAAACATGAAAGGGTTGCTTGCGAACAGGAAATGTTACAATACGGAATCAACTCGTTCCTTCTTTCCGACAAGTAGCACCCTTTTCTTAGGTAAGGGGGTCGTCTATTTCACCAAAGGGTTTCGTTTATTGTTTCAGTATTGCCAACAAATGCTGACCCATTTTAGTCAAAACTTCTCATTTGTAGATGTGGTTCCTATAGGAAACGAGAGATTTCTACTTAGATGATTGAATATTCATTTCTCGCATCATCTGTTCTACAATGAGTGTGAATATTACCTCTTTCACATTTAGAGTTCTGCACAGGAAGGAAGACAGATTAACAATGGAAGAAGGAGATCACTTCAACTCTACTATCTGTTTCTCCGATGAGAAGACAGTAATTTTGGAAATGGCGTTTAACAGGCACAGGACAGCAGAGTGAAATCAATCTTAAACACCACCATGAATCGAGCTAACCTCTCTTTAAAAGTTTTTTTTTTTTAATAATTTATCTCCAGAAGTAATGACTGAAAACTTTAAGGATGTCACAGTTTGATTTAGCAGTATCTCCCACTAATAACAATAAAGTAACTTTTTTTTTTTGAAAAAGAAAGGAAAAATAAAGAAAAGAAAATGCAGCTGTATAGCCTTACACATGATCATGTTTCAAGAATCAGAACAAATAATTTACTCTAAAAACATACCAGATTTGATCGAACAAGTAATCGAGCCTTTTCTAAGAAAAGACTGTCTCTCTTTTGGGTGATATCGCAAGGTATAGATATAACCTGCTTCTATACAGTACATATTTCCGTTTCTAACCCCTTCATTCCTGTCGCGTAATATGGTTTAAATTATACACTCAGATGAACTTATAATTATCAAAACAAAAGATTCCCAAAATTTCCAAGAATATTCGGTTAAAATAATGACTGTGGATAACGACTCTACACGTGATAAAAATTCCATAATTTTTATACTAAATTACCCATTATCACTGAATTCTACTGAATGTAATTATTACAATAAGCTACAGTTATTTATAATTTATGAACGTTTTGTGTATTAAACCTTTTTCTTTAATAAAATAGTTTTTTTTTTTTTTTTTCATATGGGCCTTCGGAACATTAATGAAGATCGATAAAATAAAATAAAATAAGAGGAAAATAAATTATGAATAACGCGAAAACAATCCTAATAGGTTTCATCAAAACTACGTTAGTGACACTAATAGGAAGGTATTGTGTTTCAGGTACTTCAGACCCTGAAGAGATGGTAGAGAAGAATCATTTGCATAAAAGTAATAAATTGTAATTGTCATCAGATGATTTTTGTCTGCCACACATAACGTCGATAATTAACAACTGTTTCCAATTTTCCATTTAGATAATATTTTAATAAAAATGAAAATAAAAACATAATTTTGCCATCTGCACGCATACATTCCATTCCTCATAGTGGAATGAATCAGTGGATTTTTCTGTTGACTATTTAATGAGTTGAATTTAACACACACACACACACACACACACACACACACACACACACACACACACACACACACACACACACACACACACACACACACAATACAACACAGTTTGCATTAGGCATCAACTTTAGGTATATTTACTTAACTTTTAGATTAAAAGTTAAGTAAAGATATCCTAGCCCAGAACATTTTTCTAATTCCATAAAAAGTGACCTTAGGGTTATTCAACCCCCATATCACATTTAGAATCACATTATATCACATTTAAAATATTTCACTATTAGAATTTCTACGCGGTGCTGTAAACTGTAGAAAATTCTTAAACATCAGTTATTCCCACACTTGAGTTAAAGCACTGTGTAATAATTGCAGAGGAAGGGTGATTAATTTATGCAGTATTTTGTATTTTACAATGAACTTCGGCATCTATTTTATAAAACTTTGCTCATCCTCCCTAACTACCGTGGTTGGTTTACTGTCTAATTACATATTTACAGTAAGATTCATGCCTGAAGCAGCAATTTTCGACTCGACGAAAATATGAAACAGTAAAGAATTTATTTTCTGATGGTTTGTACCAGTAACGTACATACATACAGGGTGTTCGGGATAAATTTGACAGTTTCGTAAGGAAAAAGAAAATCTTCTTTGTATCTATTAAATTTAATGAATTGACAAAAAAACATTACAGGCAGAGTTAATTACAATACTATCAACAAGATTTACTCAAAATAACCACCATTAGCATCGATCACAGCTTCAATTCTGCTTCGGAACCTCGAACAAGCTGATGCTACAGTCTCCCTGGGAAGGGCCGCAAAAACTGTTTTAATTTTATCCATTAACTGGGCTTTTGTATTACTGGAAGTGCGATTGGTGTCTTTTTCAACTGCGCCCCATACAAAATAATCCATGGGGTTAAGGTCTGGGGAGTTTGGAGGCCAAACATTTGGACTGGTGAAGTCGTAGAAATTTTCAGACAACCATTTTTGACTTTTCCCAGAGGTGTGGCAAGGGGCCGAATCCTGCTGCCATACATACGGCCTACCATTGGCTACCCTTGTTATCCAGGGCTTGACTACAGTTAGCAACTCCACGAACAAAGCCCGAATTCCAATGCCAGGGTTCTTCAACACCTGTTCCTGCAGATTTGCGAGGAATTCTGCTGTACGAACGCAATCAGATCGTCTGCTAGGGATCTTTCTTCTTGCTACATCCTCGTAGTCACCATTGCAAGTCTCTAGTTCATGCCTGATTGTTTTTACTGTATTCAGGGAGCATTGGGCAGCAGTCGTAATATCCTTATTTTGATGGCGGGCACGAATCATCATGATACAAGTTATTCTCTTCCATGATTCAGGTGGGTTCCAGCTATCCATCCTTTCTGACATCTTGTATATGAATGAAGAAGGGTCCAAACTTTTAAATGAAGAGAAGTGTGTGTTAATACATGTAACTTACGGAAAAATATAATTAATTATAAATATGTCAAATTTATCCCGAACACCCTGTATATGTATGAACGATTACTTTACACCTTCATTCTAGATTAAAAGTGAAATAGTTGCTTTAACAATAGGAAGCACACACACGTTATTTGGACTATTAGATAAAAGTTCCCATAATGGAACTTCTGGTTGTCCAAGAGCAGGTAGCAGATGCTTTTTTTTTTTTTTTTTTTGTAGATCTACGACTATTGCCATGACCACTACATCTGAAACACCGAGGTTGGACCTTTAGGTTTATGCTTTTATTAAAACCGCGAATTTCCTCTTTTTTCAGATATTTGTAAGAAATAAACTACCAAATATAAATAAAAATTATCGAGAAAAAGAAGCAAACAAAATACGACCAAATATATTCTCTATAAAATGATTTGTTATAATCCGTAATTATATTAAATCATAAGATATTTTCACATAAGGGTTAGCATATTAATCATAATAACGAATGATCTTAGCGTTTTAAAAAAAGTACAGATTAGCTACAGCTCATTAATTGCAGAAGACATATTTCCGATTAAATTAATTTTCGCGAATATTTATGAGAGTATATGCATTATTAAAATTTCCACCGAGTGTCGCCAGAGTTACTTTCAGTTTGCACGGATCAGGCGACTAATTTCGTTGTAGTTATGAGGTAAATTTTTTCTTTTGCAGTAATATTTGCTTTGTATATACATCAATATTTTGGATATTAAAAACTGATGTTAAAATTAAAACACTAGTTGTAATTTTCCCAAGCAAATGAAATTTTCTATACTGAGAAATATTTGTATTTAATATAAACGAAGGAATTAATGTGAGTGAAATGTTTCTCGTTTTCGAATATTTATGAGGATATATACATTATTGAAATTTCCACCGAGTGTCGCCAGAGTTACTTTCAGTTTGCACGGATCAGACGACTAATTTCGTTGTAGTTATGAGGTAAATTTTTTCTTTTGCAGTAATATTTGCTTTGTATATACATCAATATTTTGGATATTAAAAACTGATGTTAAAATTAAAATACTAGTTGTAATTTTCCCAAGCAAATGAATTTTTCTATACTGAGAAATATTTGTATTTAATATAAACGAAGGAATTAATGTGAGTGAAATGTTTCTCGTTTTCGAATATTTATGAGGATATATACATTATTGAAATTTCCACCGAGTGTCGCTAGAGTTACTTTAGATTTGTAGTGATCAGACAACTAATTTCGTCGTAGTAAACAGGTAATTTTTTTTTTATTTTACAGTAATATTTCATTTGCTTGTATATCTGTATTTTAAGACATTAAAATACTGATGTTAAAATTAAGATATTTTTGTAGCTTTTCTGAAGAAAATGAATTTATTTTCTATAAAGAGAAATATTTTTAATTAATATAAACGAAAGAATTAATATAGGTAAAATATTATATATTTGTATCCAAGTCTTGCTAGCTATAGGCTACGGTAATTAAGATTGTGATATAGAATGCTGGCATAATTTTCAAATCTCCTACTTTGTGTTATATCATAGTTATTTCACGCCATAAACACAGATATTCTTATTCTTTAATCAAGTGGGATTTGGTAACCGGTTTGTTTCTCTACGCTCACTTAAATTTTCGTTATATAAGTATTTTTTTCAAAGCATAATTTTTAAAGCATCATTCAAAGCCCTCAGGCTTTGAATGATGTCTTAAAAATTCCGCAGGATCGTTTACACGAAATGAAATGACACAATAAACGTAAGTAGTTTTGCATTTATCCAATTTACTAATGAATAAAGCAAAAATATTATTAAAAATATAACAAATCCCTTCATGCCGAACTCTCAGTGAGAAAATAAAGTTTCTGGTCAATTTAATAGTGTCGATACAAATGCGTTTAAGGCAAGCATACAAAAAATAAAATAAAATAAAATAAAAAATAAAAAAATCACATTGTAAGTCAGATTAGAATCAAGATTAGAATCAAAATTAGAATCATACAGTATGTGCCTTTTTTAAGCCAGCTGTTGTTTGTTTTATTTCCAAAGATACCAGTAAAAATTAGTGAGTGATATAATCTACAATGGAAACATTATTATTATTATTATTATTATTAGTAGTAGTAGTAGTAGTAGTAGTATTTTACAGTGCATTTTCTGGAATTACTGTAATAAAATAATAATAATCTCATCAAGAGAGAAAGAGAGGTTTATAATATTACCCAATTATTATTATACACTTATACATTATAAATGTAATGCAATCATTACAAACATCCACAGACTCTACAATATTATCACTGGAGGTCTACTCTGCTTGCAACGTATCTGTCGTATTCAACCTTAAATTCACCCACATTTTTAGCATTCACAACACAATCAGGCATTGCATTCCATTCATCCACCTTTCTCCAAGTAATACACACACACACACACACACACCTCCTCATCTTCTTATTCACCCCTCCTTTACACAACTCCTTTACTCCCCCCCCCTCCCCAATTCTCTTTGTTCTTCACCTCTCCTTTTGTTCCGCTTTACAAAAAAAAAAAAAAATATCCCTTCAGCAAATATCTCTCAACACCTTAAACGTCTCGGGCATATTATTCTATCTTCGTCATCTATCTGCCAAACTCCGTAGATTACTTACCTTCAATCTATCCTCATATTTAACATTTCACAGTCCTGACATCATTTTTGTCAGGACTGTGAAATCTTCTTTTTAATATTGCAACAAATTTCTAAGTTGTTTTCACAACGTTTGCAACATGTCCCCTGGATTTCACATTTCGATCCACCATCCAGTGTCTGTTCCACTTCCTCCAGTATAGTTCCAAATATATAGAGCACTCTTCAATCTGCAGATTCCAAAGTTCAACATCTTACACTTGCCACGCTAAACTGGTATCTCCATTAATCTACCTACCTTTCCAGCTTATTCAGATTTTTCTTAATAGTCACTACATCAGCATTGCACTCATTAACTTTCCTGAGATTCAAATCATCCGTTTGCGAATGACTTGAAGTCCAGCGACAATATCATTGACTTAAAGGTAAAACAGTGATGTTCTAGTAAAAAAACTCTGTGTAACTCCCCGGTAACCCTCCTTCTTGATATTACGTCCTTAAATATTAAAACCAATGTCATAACAATGAAGAGAGGGAAGTAACTTTCAGTCAAACGAAGACACAGAAACATATTGGAGGGGAAAATGAATATTAGTTCTTAAGGTTTTTATATTTTAAGATATGATACATTTTATTCATTAATTATGTTATTCACGAAGTTATGCATCGAAGTTTGGCAGTACAAAAGATATGAGACTTCTATATTTATAAAATTTACTACTGCTATCGGAAATATTGCAAGCTGGTCGATTAAATTCAGTTTAATATAAATAAAGCTCAAAACATCAAACTTTATTCTACTCAACATTTGTAATAGTTGGTATATTGCATTTAAATATAAATAATATGTAAGATCGTTATAATATTTGCTATAATTTTAATAATTACTTTATAATAAATATAATGACAAACATAATGCCTTATTTATATAATTAAGGTAAATTAAGGTAGCTAAAGGTGTGATGAGAATATCATGATGGCTGTTAACTACGTGTGTTCTCCTATAAGTTTGACTATTTTGCAAATAGCTATACGCGATTTGCTGGGAAGGAAATTTCTGTATGAGGATACCGACAATTCACCTTCAGTTGAAAAGCCGAAAAAAAAAAAAAAAAAAAAACATATGCTTTTTATTATAGATGAGTACCCAAGATACCTTTCCTAGCTCGTTATTCCAACCATAGGCATGATTAGGGCTCAATAAATACGTCCATTCGCCCTTGAAGAGTAGCTGCAGATTGGACAAAGCAGAACATATTTTATTTAATAATTAAAAAAAATACTAAACAAAATATTTTAACTTAAAAAAAAAACACAGTTGCAGCACCACTAAGCACTTTATGGAACTCCTATTGACTTATTGAAACATAGGGACATATATTGTTTTAAAAATGGGGTAGAGAGAGTCTTGGGCATTCTCTCTCTCTCTCTCTCTCTCTCTCTCTCTCTATATATATATATATATATATATATATATATATATATATATGTATATATATATATATATATATACATATATATATATATATATTTTTTTTTTCTTTTCTTTTCTTGGCGAGTATGGTTTGCTTAATTTGTCGAGCTCTGGGTGTAATTGTTTTTCTGTGTTAGAGAGTGTTGGGATAGCTTGTAATTCCTACCTTGCCATGTTACTGCTTTGTATCTTTCCACTATTTTATTTCTTTTCTTGGATTAATGTAGAGAGAGAAAGACGGAAAAACTTATTAATTCGTTCTAAAAAAACTTATTAATTCGTTCTAAAAAAACTAATGAATGCGTTCCGAGCAATTATTTTGGTAGGGTTTTCATCTCTTCTTCTTCGTAATCACATCATGTTCAAAACTGCTAATGTAAATTTTTAAATGCATAATGCAGCAATTTCAATTCAAATTGATTTTGATTTTTTATGGCAAAGAAATTACAACAGTGTTTATTTTCAAAATTGATGTCAATGCTCGGAGGTTTTCTCCCACAATCATGTGCTTTGATGGTTTCCTCAGATTGGTTCTTCAGATGGTCCACGATCTGGTGTTAGGTTGGTCGTTCACGTTTTCAGTAATGTGCAGAGAGAGAGAGAGAGAGATAAGTAATTTGTTAACTCCGTCACTCGTATTCAGATAATTATTCAAAAAAGCTAGCTCTAGTTCCCTTTCATAAAAAGAAATTTCTTCTTTAAGATTTTTAATATACGGTTATGAGCGCGATTACTTAAAATCCACTAATTTCAAGCAAAGTTATTTGAATATTTTATTCCATAGTTTTTTTATTCTGAAGTGGCAGGCTATTGATAGCGTAAATCTGCCGGGATTTTCAAATAGGTCAATTGCAAATTCTCATAGCATGTTTCTAACGAGTTATACGTAAGTTTTATACTTTTGTTTAGCTTCTAGTGAGGGATGAATAAATAAAGTTATAAATGTACTTCGGCATGCCTAACATTCGAAGGTCAAACACGACTAAATCAGAAAATAATTTCTAATGCACCAATAACTCCCGGAAATCTAACAGCAATGAATAATTCACCAAATCGTGCACACTTTTCTTGGAAGAGTAAAAACTTCACGTATTACGTTCGTCACATACATTCTCTAGATAAACGAGAGTCTGTTAAAAATAGACTATCTGTCTAGGAAAAGCGAAGCAAACGCAAGAACTTCCTGTTATTTTTGCGATATCTTTAACGGATTGTGGGTGTGGAGGCCTTGACCTTGGTCGGTAGTTGAAATAATATTCAAATAAAGTGTCATTTCATTCGTCGGTGTCTGCTTTGTAGTTTGCAGCAACCGATGAAAAATGCCGACAAGTGACGCGTTCTGATTCGATGTCTACGTAACTTCCTCCCAACGCGTTTGACTAGACAACGAATTCGCTGAATTATCGACACACGCAGGAATATTTCACATATTTCACCTACTTGGGCACCGTTGCTTAAAACGACTAACGCATGCAACTTGGAAAGAATGATTGACCTAATGGTTTCGCATCGGATATTTTGTTTCAACCTTCACTAAGCGTTGTATTATGTTACAAACGAAAAAATATATAACTGAATCGTTGAGAAATCTCCAGTTGGTACTAAAATTTCGCAGAAATGATTAGACCCATTTATTATCTTGAAACGAGAGTCTGATTCGACTGACTTGATATTGCGCGACGGTAATTAGGTTATAAGTTAACTTTTTTTATAACGGATTTTTCTTCTAAAAAATGAAATGTCTTCAGTATACTCTTCCCCATATATGGTTTTATTTATCAAACTCTAAATATACCTTTCTTTAGCTTTCACAAACTCTGTGACTATTTCCAAAAAAACTTCACTTTCTCAGAGTCCCAATTCCCACCTTAGAAACCAGGGGTAGAGAGATTTCCCACGTCATTTGTATTGTGACGTCATGAGCTGATGTAGAAGTTCACCTGCTTGTCACCTATATGCTGTTGTCCGATGTATACCCCGAAATCTAACGGTACTACTAACCATTGTCTCCCATAGCTCTGGGCTGAATGACAAAAAAGGACCAATCCCCTAGAACTTCCGTTAATGCTATTCGCTCTACTTGCTCAGAGCATTCACACCCCAAGACTTTCTTTTTGACTAAGAAATAATAATAATAAAAAAAAAAAAAGACGAAAGTAGGCTGACCACGTTTCTCAATGGAACCACGCATTCATTGCCTTTTTCCCTGTTTCATTTTTCATAAGGTAGTAGAGGTTGTGATGTGAGAAACCCGAAGAAATGCTGTTAAATATCTGTGTAGGACACAGTCTTATAGTACAAAAAACCACCACAGGGGTCGTAAATAAATCCATAAACAAAATTCTCCCAAGTTTGCGATGGAGCTAAGAAGTTGAGCTGCCATCGTTTCTTCCGGCCATACTTGTCCAGGTTCGAAGCCTTTTTTTTAGACTGCGTTCTTTTGACCTTCGTGAGAAGAGTTGACGCTCAGATTAAACTCCCATGGGTAAAATAAATCATCCACAACACAGAAAGCAACCAATCAGATAAATAAGAAATTGTTGTAACCGTTTTGTGAAGAAAAAAAGTGGCAATCAACTTCATTTAAGAAGCTAATATCAGATTTCCATACAGTGATACGTGCAAAAAGAACCACATAAAAGGTGGAAATTTTGTTTTAGCAAGTGCAAAGTTTGGTTTGGAAACAGCAAAGGATTTTCATTCAGTTAATTACCATTAAGTGGACTTATACGATAAGTCATATTTAAGAATTTATCTATGGATTTCTGTTAAAAAGTATACTCTTACATGTGCACGGTTTTATATCAACCATGAAACCAGTAAAATTGTTTAGATCTGCTATAGGCAAAACAGCGCAGGTAAAATTGTGTGGATAAAGCACTTGTACTGTATGTCTGTGTCCTACACAGCGGATAAAGGATATTATTAGAAGTATACAATGATAGTGAGCGGAGCTGATTGAGTTTAGAGTGTGACTAGTGGCTGCATTTTTGTCATATTTATGACTAAAATGGCAGCCGCTGGTCACAACACACACACACAAAAAAAAAAAAGAAAAAAATTTACATGATCTAACATCAACGGTTCAACATCCATAGAACTGCACTGCTTCTATCCATTCTGTGTGGAGTTATGGTATGCGGTTCTATCGTAGTGAAAAATCCACCTTAGAGAAAGGGAATCATGCATATCATATTGCGTTTAGGTTTGAAAAATGAGAACTTTACCTGTTGAAGTGTATCTTTCAGCTTGTAAGAGGAGGACGAGACGTTGTGGTAACTCTTCAAATGGACGAATTGAAGCCCATGGCGCTATAATTACTTAAGACAATATGGAGTACATATTTTCCAAGTGGATAACACCATTGCATAAATAATCGGGTATGAAGATAAATAACCGAGTAGCAATACCTTGGTTCCTACAGAGATCTTTTCTTAATTGTGCGCAGTGTATGGAAAGAGTGTATACCCAGTTCATCCTGTTTTGATTGTGGGGCTGAATGTGGGAGAAGAGAATGGAGGGAAATGCTAGTTGCACGCCTGTTAGAAATCAGCATAGTTGCCTTCTAAAAGAATCTTCAAAAGAGTTTTTATTGTTATTCGGATGTTTGGCCTAAGCTACTAAGACTATGTAATCAGTGTATTCTGTCTGTTAATTGCGCATATTCTTCTTGCTGGTTTGCAGAATGAAAAAATCCAAGTTTCCAGTACGTGTAACCCTGCTACTTCCATATAAATCCAGCTAACTAATCTTTAGTTGAAAAGTCCTTATAAAGATTGTTCGAATCCAATGTGTGTGTGTGTGTGTGTGTGTGTGTGTGTGTGTGTGTGTGTGTGTGTGTGTGCGTGCGTGCGTGCGCGCGCGCGCGCGGTCGCTATTAATCATAATCAATGGCATGTATAAAGATGTTACAGTAAGGCCAAGCGAAGTACAGAGTCGTGTTAGGTTCTCATTATTCACACAATCATAAATTAAACAACTACATAATCTAATAGAAAGTAAACTCGTAGAGGTTTTGTAATCACACCAGTGGTGATTTTCGAAAATTTTCCCCAAATTTGGAGCGCTTACTTAGAATCCCTAGTGGCCTTCGGTTTGTTGGTCCTTCCCCAGGAAATGGTAGGCGAATGTGATTAATGGCTTCTTTGGGGCACATTTGATTCATTAAGAATCATATTGTGAGTTTACCAGATTGATCTCCGTGAAAATAACGAGTTATTATATGAATTATGCTAATTGCTATCTTTCCTTCTGTCTCTTTCTCTCTTCTTTGTCTCTCTCTCTCGTCTTGTATATATATAGACACACACATCCACACATTCCATTCTCTCACCTTTTCTCTTTTTATTTTTCCAATTCCGATTTTTCTGTCTTCTCCTCTCGTTTTCTCACTCTTTGTTCTGTCTCTCAGTAGACCCCTCCATAGCATTCGCGATGATGGTGTGACATTTGTCTTTTGGTATAGAGAAATTCAACTGCCTTCGAGATAACCGGTATCATGCAGCGGAAGATAGGCGTTCCTTTTTTTTTTTTTTCCTCCGAAACTCAGGTATTTCTTTCAGCGAAACAGACAAACTGGCCAGAAAACATCTGCATTTAACAATCATTATACTAGTCTCGTAATCTGTTCCTAATTTGAATTAGATCAGTTCTTCGTATCTCTTTCTGAGATCTCGGTCTATCGCACAGAAATTTACGAAACTATGGCTAGCTGTTTTTTTTTTTTTTTTTTTTTTGTGAGAGAGAGAGAGAGAGAGATAGTCCTGAGAACCCGCATAAACTTCAAGAAGTAAACGTTTAAAAGGGACTGACATGTGAAATGAGTTTTCCTCCTTAATGACTATTATCATGGATGAAGTGGAGGAAGGCGATTGGCTACATGGGCAACAACAGTTATTATGATTGATCACAGGTAGTGCACCATAGCGAACTGTGAAATTTGCTTTCTTAACAGTTCTTATTTATAATCCTTTATAACTCCGCATATAGGTATGTATAATCATGTGCATATATACATTACTGTATAACTTATATCTGTATATATATATATATATATATATAAGATGAAGCCTTACATATCTACTACCTGAGGTTCCCAACAGCATGGAAACAAATTTCTAGTGTGTATGTGTGTGTGTGTAAGCTCTACAAGTTAGAACACACCGCGAGGGGGTATGAAGTAGATTTACGATATGGCCCATAATAACCTGGAAGATTTACTCTATTCCATTAAAGTGGTTCCCATTTATTCTCACGTACCTACGTTGAGTGTGTCACAATTACTCGACTTACTTTCTCAACTGACGTCACGCGGCTTTTTTAGGAATCCCTTTCCTTCCCCTTAAGACATCGAAATGGAATCGTCCTTCTTCATTAATGTCTAACCACTTTCTGCGTCCCGACGTCTCCGAAACTTTCCCTATCTTGTTGCCATGACGCTACCTAGGGCGGTCATTGACCCAGCGTCTTTTCCTCCCCTGTCTCGACATCTGAAGGCTTTCGTCAAGGAGAAGGGGAAATGGGGGAAAGAAACAGGCCATACGGAGCTGAACCCACACAGAAATGTGAAAAGTGGGTTGGGGAACATGATAGGGTCAAAGGAACAAAGACTGCTTCTCTCACAACGCACAGAAATCTTGTAACAAAAGGAACCTCAGTGGGAGGGCGGAGAATGTCACAGTAGCGTCTTTTGTCTTCTCATCGACAGGCGTTTGTTTCAAAGCGGATTTGTAGATTGTTAACCTGTGATCTCGCAGAATTGTTACGCCCCACAATCCGATACTCACCATCATGGTCAACATATATGTCTTCAACTGAATGTGCAATAAGTTACGCTTGCAGTACACGTATATAAAAAGTCTGTGTGTGTGTGTGTGTGTGTGTGTGTGTGTGTGTGTGTGTGTGTGTGTGTGTGTGTGTGTGTGTGTGTGTGTGTGTCACAGAATGTAGTGTCAGAGATAGCTCTAAACGAACACTTTTTGTCCTCCCCCACAAGAATATCCTCGTATTAGTTAAGTCTAATGAAAGATTATATTAGTGAGATTCCTTCTTTTCCAGTGAGTAAAAAATCACATGTTATTCAGAAATTTGACAGTCTTTGGTAGTAACCAGAATATGATAGGAAAAAAAAAAATATCGGTACTGATATTATGAAAGCATAAATCAGATCACGTGTACAACTGAAAGTTTCAATGGAAATTCGTTAATATGCGTGATATATCGCAATAATTTTAACTTAGAAATCCAAATTATAACATTATTATTATACAATTGTAATAAGAAAATAGAAATGCAACGAGTAACGTTATACTGTAAAGTCTTCTGAATGTTATTCTTTTATATAAGAGCTGCGTAAACTTTCATCATTACTTTATTCTCTGATGAAATAATTTATCGTTATTTAAAATGTCCCAAACTTTTAATTTCATTTTTTCTGGTACTAAATTAGATTGTTAATTGTGAAAGGAAAAGTAATCAGTAGAAAATAAATGTCTACAAGTCTTTTAAAAAAACAAAAAAATGTATCTTTTTAGCTACGTAAACTTCTTTCTCTTGCCCATCATCTTCACTGCATCAAGCAGATCCGTTGTACACTGCAAAGGCTTAACACATAAGGACGGACCGGGTCAGCCTTCACATGTGATTGATTCAGCAGCATCTCTACCCGCCATTATCCAGCTGCCTACCGCTATGGTAGTCAGACGTCAGGACCCCACAGCAAATCGCTTTGTTTTCCAGACAAATATGGAAGTCTGAAGCTGTACACATCAACCTGCCACAAACTTCGGTTAAGTTCAACATGAGATGCAAAACTAGAAATGAATAAAATATGCGAAAGATGTTGGTATGGGAAGGGGATGCAAATATGACAGCAAGGGAGATTCCCAGCAAGACTTATATTGATAGATATAATCAGCTAGTAAAACAGAGAGCTTAGAAGAGTTATCGGAAAGCCGACTACATATTTCTTATAAGATGCTCCTTGTTCTGCAAAAGTTTTATGCGAGATTCCAGTTTAATATGGAATCTCGCTCAGAGTTCATTCTTATAGTACAGTGCAAATACCAAGATATTCGAATAATCCGCGTGTATTTGGTGTTTTATTTTTCTGATAATGCAAAGAGCGAATGATAGCGATGGTGTCTGTGGTAACAAGAGACAGATTGGTTTTAATTAACTGTATCAGAGATTTTAACTGCAGTCAGTTTGGATTGGAATCTAATTCCCGATTACTAGCTGATTATTTCGATACTTGTGCTTATTTAAAAAAAAAAAACCTCATTATAATTTTTTATTTTGCAATCGATTTACCACATTTTTATGGTTTCAAATTTTCTGCTTAATTTCCAAAAACCCGTTTCAAGCATGCAGGAAATTCATGTTTGCTTTAGACGTTATAACGAACGAACAACACGAGCGAGCATTTCAAGGGCACACAACCACCATGTTGGTTTTAAACTTGAAATTACTCTCTGCTTCGAGCACAGCTTCCCCTAATCCAGAGACACAGGGGCCACGAGACATATCGACTGTTCTGATGACTACTTGCTCTTCCCACTCACTGAACCCCCATCGTAACCATAGAGACGCATCCCTGGCCCCTTCTTCCCTCCCTTGGTCTCAGTCACCCACATGCCCAGTTTTCTATCGCTCAAGGTCAAGTGCAACAGCCCGGAGTTATCCCCCCCACCCCTCATCTCCCCACTGCATAGAAAATAAGAGTAGGAGGTGGTAGTGGTCGTGCACGAGTTTCGCCCCCCTTGCAGTGGCCTCTCGGGGCTCCATACGCCTCCTTCGTCTATCAGGGATAACTGGCTTTACTCCAAGTGTGTGTGTGGGGGGGGGAACAAATGCTCATGGAATTCGGCTGTAAAATGCGTCGGTTTCCTTGCTTAGAGATGGATGGAAGGGGTGGTCCCCATTGGTGACTCACCCATGTATAATGTGTGTATGCAATTGCGTGCGACGTACGCACACGCACATATACAATACATGTGTGCTGATGTTACTTCAACCGGCCAACTTGCATATAAATTGCGCTAGGTGAGTTTCCCACCTTTCTTCCTTGAGTGCGCGCGCGCGCATATACAGTACTATTCAGATAATCGGAATAATAAGTTACTCCGTTGGTCTCACTCAGAGTCACCACAACAGTGCAGTTTAGCAATGAATCTTCATTAATAATTACAGTTAACAATTCTTGCGAAGAGTTCCGTATGATAATGGACTAGATCGAGTATCTTCATTAAAGGAGAGAGAGAAAATGAATAATGAATATATGCATACATTTAAGAGGCGAGAAAGAGATTTATTGGAGAGGAAGAGAGAGAAAAAAAAAACAAATGAAAGGAACACACACATGAAACAGGAAGGAGAAAAAAAATCTTTGGGACAGTATGGCATGAACCAGTTCAAGGCTTCCAGAAAGCAACATTTCAAAGTTTAATACTGATCAGTCTTGAAATCAACCTAACCAGGATTCATACACAGATTTGCTGTACAACTTTGGGAGAAATCCTAGAACATTATTGTTGTTTTCCCCTTTAGGTTTTAGTTTTATATTTGTTCCATTTTGATTTCTAAAATTTACATTTTGTTCCTGCAGTCCTTTTCAGTAGTTTGCTAGAACAAACATCTGATAGAAAACTCTTTCAAATGTTTTATTGAATACTATCAAAATAATAAAAAAAATTTAAAAAACGACAATCGATCAGAGTCTAGGTAGAATACTTTGGCACTGCTTTCCAAGCTTTGGCTAGATGCTTTTTTATTTGTTTGTTTAAATGGTTACAGTGAATGCCAACCCTACTGCGGAAAATATGATTGCTTTGAACATTTCAGATGTCTGATATAAACAGATGCTGTTGCTGTTTTATTGAAATTTATTTCAATAATCATGTTTTTATTCTTCTTGTCAAAAACGCTCATACCTTTTAGCCTTTCTTCCTCAAATGTTTTTTTTTGGGGGGGGGGGAATTGGTGTGGGGACCCACGAATCTTTTTTATGCTGAGTTTTAATCAAATGCTAGTTTTGATAATCTCATGTCAGATATTCTGTACTCCTTTTAGTTTTGTTGATATGTTTGTATCTCAGCAAATATATTCTTAACTTTTACTCTAATCTCTATATTTCTTTGATGATCGACTGTGACGTGCTTTGGCTACTATATTATATATTCTTAATTTGCCTGTTTTTTTTCGTAATTAATTTACTAAAATGTCTTTTTTTATTTAGTTAATTTTGTTATGTATTTGTATTTTGTATTTCAGATCTTTGTAATTCTGGTGTATTGTTCCCAGTTACTTTATTCTGATCACCATTTTCGCTGTCTGTCCTAAATTTCATTATCACACATCCACTTATTAAAAACTATTTATAAAAAATACAAATCAGGAGATTTTAAAAGTCAAAATAAAAAAAAAATCAAAAATCAAAAAGTGTGTATTGTCTCATATTCCTTTTGCATATAAATGGAGAAACAGATTAAACAAAAAAAAAAAAAAGAAAAGAAAGAAAGAAAGAAAGAATATTGAAAAAAAAATATTTAAAATGGATATTTTATTGTTGGACGTTCTTTTTATATACCTTCTGATATTCTCCTCAGCTCCGTCTGTAGTAATGATGTCCATTCTAAAAAGACCTGACTCGATTTCCAGGGCTTTTCAGTGTCAAGGGTCAGTTAGGCCTACGTCATATAGACGTCGCAGGGATTTTTCTTCCACATAACATGCAAACCCTGCCAAAGAATACACATAATTGACAATCATAATATTCTGTAATATGTATCTATAATATACAGTTAGAATATACACCTCTGAATCACAAAAATAGAATAATCCAAGAAAATGTGTTAAATTATTTGAAATTCTAATTTATTGCATAGAAAAAAATTATTAACAAATATGAATTAGCATCATCTACGTACCTTGTAGATTATATACCCATGTAAACACATAAAAGTGTAATATAAATTATAACAAAACTGTTGTTTGAAAACCTTCACAAAATTACGATAATTTTTAACGTGGTTTGAAATATTAGAATATTGCAAATTTTTCCGATTGGTTTTGAGGAGAGCACGGAAATAGCATATCTTTCAGTAGCTGCGGGACTGACTCATGTGTGAGAAATCGTTTGCGCGTGGATTTCAGTTAATCATTTGCTAAACATGGGTCGAACGAGGGGCATATCGGAAGCTAAGAAGTTTCGTATGGTGTCTCTACACAAATAAGGCCAAACTCAACAGTTTATAGCTATGGAACTGAAATGCTCTCAAGCAAGCGTGAGTAAAATATTAAGGCAGTATTTTAATAACTGGAGTTTTCAAAATAATCTCTTCAACAGCAAAACAGGTCGAAAGGTAATAGTTACATCAAGAGATGAGAGGAGATTAAAGAATATCGGGAAGAAAAATAGCAAGTGTAAGGTATTTTAACAGGAGATGGAAAGAACTAGGTGTGAATGTGTCTAAATCTACGACGTTGAGATGACTTCACAAATTGGGTTTCAAATTACGTTTGCCTAAAACGAAACCACTTATGACTTCCAAGCAAAATGCAGCTAGATTGCGATGGTGTAAGCAAAAACCGTTGTGGGGTCAAGAGGACTGGAAAAGGTACTGTTTAGCGATAAAAGTACGTTTTGTGTGTGTGTGTGTGTGTGTGTGTCATGATCATCAAGGGATACATGTTTGGCGTCTTAAGCAAGAAGCATTTAATAAAGAATGGATGAAACACACGGTGAAATTTTCAACTTCTCTCATGGTATGGCCACAGAGGATCCAGGTAGGCTGTGTATTGTGTAAGAAAGAGTCAATTCCAAAGTGTACCAAGAAATTCTTGAACACTTTATGTTACTGGTATCGGAAGATTTATGTGATGGGTGATTTCCTTTTTCAGCAAGATTCAGCGTCTTGTCATACTTCCAAGAGCACTACCAGATGGCTCAAAGAAAGGCAAATCAATGTACTGATAATTCCTTGGCAGGCAAACTCATCAGATTTAAATTCTATTGAGAATTTGTGAGGAATTATGAAGAAACGTCTTCAAGAAGTTGCCCCAGGAGACAGAAATGAACCTGTTTCTAGTCTGCAGACCATATGCACATGTTTTGAAGGCAAAAAAAAAAAAAAAAACTGTAAACCGCTAGTAAATAATCTGGCTAAGGGAAATGCAACAAAGTACCAATTATCATGTTTTTTCCCTTTGATAATTTATGTGCATTTATTTTCACATTATTCTAATATTTTGAACCACATTGAAATTATTCTGATATTGTGAATGTTTTCAAATAACAATTTTCTTATAATTTAAATTACATTTTTATGTTTACATAGGTATATAATCTACAAAGCACGTAGATGATGCAATTCATATTTGGTAATCATTATTTTCTATGCAATAAATTAGAATTGCAAATCATTCAACACATTTTCTTTGACTATTCTAAGTTTTTGATTCGGAGGTGTACTCTTCTGAAATACAGTTGAGAGGTATCATGCAAGGATGCCCATTTTTATATTTGTTCGGTCATTGCCTGGAGGAACTGATGGAGTATTCCAAAAAGTATTGGAATAATTGTGAATGGACAAAATTTACCTCACATAAAATATGCAGATGACAGAGTGTTATTTACAGATAACAAGGAAAACGTGAAAACCGGCATAAAAACAGCAAGAACTATGCAATGCAGATTAATATTTGTAAAACCAAAACTATGGTAAAAAGAATTAGGGAAGAATTTAAGTTAGAAGTGGATGGAAATAAACTGAAACAAGTTAAAAAATTAATTGCTTAGGCACATTAATCACAGACTGTCTAAATTACGAAGAAATTACAATAAACTTATAAATATAGCAAAAAGAACATTTAAATCAAAGTATAAAATTCAGTGGTACTCTTCACAGTTTATTTATTTACGGTGCAGAGACTTGGTTTATCACACTGAAGGAAGAATAAATATTGTCAGGTTTTGAAAAGAAATACTTGAGGAAAATAAATAAAGTAGCATGGGCTGAAATGAAAACCAATCAGAGATCAGAGAAGAATTACCCCCCCCCCCTTTTCAATAAGAACAAGAATCAAAGATAAACAGTTAGTGGTATGGACATGTGTACAGAATGCCTACCGAAAGATTTTTTCAAATTCTCCAAAACCAAAAAGTAAAAGAAAACATACCACCGGGAAGATATAGAAAGAAATGGAGAGAAAGCATCAGATTATGAGTGGTTTGAACTCTTACAGAAAATTTAATGACTTTGTTTCAGATAGATTGGATGGAAAGCTATTATTCATCGTAGCCTCAACCCGCCTTAGCTTACGGGTATGATGATGAATATTATTATTACGTGACACCTCCAGGGAGGGTACGCACTCCACAACTCTCCATCACTCAAATCCACTAACTTCCACTGACCGTAACTACACCATCGCCATCTACCGCCGACAACCACCACTAATATTTCCACAGACAGTCACAAACATTCATGCCCACAGCGGGATTCGAACCTGCAGCGTTTTTGGCTGGAGAGTGGATACGCTAACCACTCGGCCAACCAGGCCGGCTATGTGAATATACTAGATTCATAACCTTAGCACTTTTAATATAACCAAAGCTAGAAATCAGCCTTATGATCCAGGCTGCATATAGGCTGCATTAACGTTGAAGCTATGGTGCACTTGACTATGTATCATTCTCCAAGTGTATCAGAACACACACCATTTTCAGAACAAACTGGGTAAATTATTCTCACAGACTGTATACAACAAAATTTTCTCGATAGTGAAGTTCTGGAGATAGCGTTACATTTTATACATTTTTCCTTATAAACAGTTGAAGGAATTATTTACAGAAGTATCCTATCCCTATTAGCATATTAGCACACCAGTGTTCCAAGTCATAACAATGTGAAAAGTTTGCTTTGATCTGCCTGCTTAAACCATATATAACAAGATTTTAAGTATTTTCTATAAATTGTATACATCATTAAGGACCGTAGATGGGCTGCATAGTGTTATTTTATTATTATTATTTTATTATTATTTATTTTTATTTTTATTTTTATTTTTTTATTTGCTTGCAGTAGTCTCTGTTTCTCCCAATATATCAAGACATATTAGTGTACATATTATACATATGCACATTTGGTTTGGAAAACAGCGGTTCTAAATACTGAGTACTTCCTTTGCTCAGTTGATAATGTATTTAGAAGCTTTTATTGAAAACATTAAATACAACGTACCATGAAGAATACTTTTCTGGATCAACTCGATGCTTTATCTTTGAACTTAACCCATGGACTTAGCAACAGTGAGTGCGAATGTTACATAAAACGCTTATTTAAAGCAAAGAATTACTTCGTCGCAGGTTTTATGATTACCCTAGATCATAACCGATTGAAATATTTTCGAAACGCATGTAAAACGTTTGTGTCCGTTATGCAATAAAAAAAAATAGTAATTCTGCATAGTTATAGGAACCTTGAATGGTCACAATTTCGTCGGATAGTTGGCGTGCATGTCGTTCGCGTGTATGTGCTCAACAATATGATCTTGCCCAAGGAGTGAACAACTATCAGGAATCGAGTAACTTTAGAAATATTGCATATGCGTGTTCGGGTTTATGTTCTAGATCCCAGGTGGCTCTGCATTCAACAAAAGCGTTTTACAAAGAGGTCCGCTAAAGAGAAATTTATAAAGATATTACCTTACCTACCTGAGGTGTAATAAAATAACAAAATTTTGATCATTTTGTCATAGCATTCTTAGACTTTTGTATAATCAATAAAAGACCTGCTTTTTATAAGCCATACTTGACTAAATTGAATAATTAAAAATATAAGCTTTGGCAGTTCGCTCTACATAGTTTGTTTAACATCGTCAACAACCAAATTAATAGCAGCATAATCTTGAACCCACATAAACATATTATTCGCAAGGGAAATAAAGTGACCGAATTGATCTCCAATTATATCTTTGTGCTGCCTTAAAGTGTTTAATTTCTCAATACTGAACATTAGCTTGTACCGCTGATTGGATGATTTGAAATTATGTTCCATAGTTTGCTTTTACTTGAGAAAAAAAAAAAATTAAAAGTCCTCCGGTTTTACAGTTTGTAAAGTTTCAAAAATGCAGTTCTATCATTTCGGATTACCTATATTTATTACTGGTTACTTTCCTCTACACTTTCTCGTACATGCGAATATTTGTTCGTAGACCAGGCTTTCAAATGTGTAAATTTGGTAGCCTGGTCTACGAAATGCTTAAAATGTTAAAAAATCGTGTTCCAAAACCACAACATACAAATAATGCCTACAAACATACATACAAAGTAGTGCTTTGGTACAAGTCATTACTAAATGTCAGTAATGTTAGTAATGTATTGGGAAAAGCAGAGCAAAATGAATCAAGCTCTTATTTAATTTGACTTCAGATGTGAGAGTAGGTCATTAATTTCTCAAGTAAATAATCATAATGGAAATAACCTAAAACAAACAAACAAACAAAAAAAAAAACACTAATTTAGTTACGAAGAATTCATATCTGCCCGAAATTAACAATGTCCAGTCTGATGCTTATTACTTATCTGTATTATTAGGGTGTCTCAGCCTGCTCATTTATACAAACCAGACACATTACTTTTACAGCTCTTTAAATTACATCCAATACTGACAAAGTGTCTGCATATCAGCGAATGATTTTTATTCATTTCTAGTTAAACTACACACTACATTCGACCTGCTAATATTCGTTTTTGTTTTTCACCTTGCTCTACGGTTGAGCTTATTATCCAAATAGTTTAAATTTACGCTAGCCAATTGAAAGACCTTGCGCTATTGAATCTTAGGTGTACTTTTTCTAGAATACTTTACTTTACTAGAATGATAAACCAATTTAAACGTATTTTAAAGAAACGATTCTTTCTGTTCATCTGCAAATTTTGCTACAAAACGTTTTCAGTTCTTTTGAAAACCCCGGTTTCAATAGGATTGAAATCACTTAGTCTGTCTTTCACGAGCACGCACTCGTGAAAGACAGAGAGAGAGAGAGAGAGAGAGAGACATTGCTGTCGCTCCAAGGATTAAACAGTTAGAGAATCCCGAATTAGAAACCAAGCATAGTGCTGTTTTAAAGCCACCTCATGCCTCCAATAAGCAGGATAGTGATTTCACACAGAGCGACACAAACATCCATACTTCAGTCGGATTCGAACACGCAGCCTGTAGGTTGGAGAGGAGACGCTGTCCTCTTCGCCAACCAAGCCTGCAAATATATTAACTGTACTGGGATATTAACATTATTCGTAAATGCCATATTTAAAGAATTCAGTTTATATTTTACATTACTCAGAATTGATTTTTTTCATGTTGCTCCCATCCACGAAAGATTATTGCAAACCTATTGTACATTTTGTACCGTGGGTGAACTAAGGATTTTTTTAAAAATTTTTATCAATTTTATATATTTTTTCTATTTTTAATTTTATTTTTACGTCGTCCGGATAAACAAATAACTTGTCATTTAATCATTTAGCAAAAATATTATTAGTATTATATTGCCATAAAAATATATTTCGTTATTAATTATAAATACTGATATCCTAAACATGCCTATAATATTATAAACTAATGAAAACTAAGCTAAAATAGATTAAGTCAGATATAATAATTGTAGAGGTGTCATTAGCCCTATTTAATAAACGCAATTCTTTGTTCATTGGTAATATAAGCATCAAAATCTTTATCTTTATATTATCTTAATTTTTTAATTAAAATTTTTATTTTGGTTTTAGAAATGCAGATTAAGTAATAGTTAAACATTCAGGATAAATGAATAGAGTATCTTTAGCAGCTTTTCCAATTTCCTAATGCTAGACCACCGGAAGAAAGACTGGGATGAATTTTAGTGGCCAACGACAGGAACTTTTTCTTGTTCTTTCTCAGCCCGTGCGCAAGTAAATCGCTCTTTGGAGCAGGCAAGTAGGGTTTTTTGCCATGCAACGAAAAAAAAAAAAAAATCAACCGTAGAACTCATCATTCCTGACAGTAATATTAAATCGGGTTTAGGAGCGTGATGCCTGCTGTTGTCTACTGTACTCTCGTTAGGAATCTTCAAAATCGTCAGTAGCTATGAGCTCACCTATCAGTGATGAAGAGGGGCGGAGGCCAGGTGCCTACCGATTTCCAAAAATTAGTTAGGAATGAAAGAGTTTGGCCTGCTTCCTTTGGAAATAAAAGGCGTTAGATTTTTTTTTGGTATAATTTCTCTTATAGAAAATTTATAGACGATGAAAACAATCATGAAATTAGTGGCGTAAAAAAAAGCCTTGCAGGGATCTTAATGACGATATGTTACATATATTAGCCACTACCTTCGACATAGTGGTTTTGTCATCATTTGGTTAGCAAGTTATACGTTTTTGTATCCTGTGATTAAATAAAGAATTTTGTCTATTCACTTAAGGCTGGATTAATCAATCTATAGCGGTGATGGAATATTATCTAATTCGTGGAGGGGGGGGACATATCGGTCTCAATATATTTGTCTGTAATATCTGTCTTCAATTGATAGATATAACAAACAATTATTGTAAAAAGAGCTGTGGGTCGTTAAATGATGCCTGAATTAGATCTGTGACTGCATATAGATCCTGTGATGATGATGATAATAATAATTAATTTATTATTATTACCATTATTACCATATTATTACTAATCACAAGGTTAGGTAATTCGTGATTACCTAACTTCGAAGAGACAATATTTCCATTTCTCTTCGAGGTTACCAGCTCATCTAGGATTTCATTTTTGCACTATCATTTTCACTTTCTGTATACACGGTGATTATTAAAAAAATAAATCAGAATGACAGTAACCAAACATTATTGTGCATGTGACAATCAGAAATAAAGAACAAATACGATAGAGAGAACTATATCGCTCTATCGAAAAGACTGCAAAAAGAACAAATTATGCAATTATGAGGAACTTCATTTAACAATTAAAGAAAGGGAAACAGAAAAATAAAATAATAAAGAGAGAGAGAGAGAGAGTTGACAAATGGATAAAAATGACAACACTTTAACAAAAAAAAATGAATGAAATAAAGAAATCGAAATAATAAAAGAAAGAATCGCGCTCGCACACACAGACAAAATTATATTAGATAGAACAAATTATATTCATGCCGGAAAGATGCAGTCATGAAAGTAAAAAGGAAAAGAAATCATGTAGTTGAAAAATAATGTTATGTGACTCTGTGTGTGTGTGTGTGTGTGTGTGTGTGTGTGTGTGTGTGTGTGTGTGTGTGTGTGTGTGTGTGTGTGTGTGTGTGTGTGTGTGTGAGAGAGAGAGAGAGAGAGAGAGAGAGAGAGATTTGGTTTAATTTGAATTACGACATATGTAGCTAAGACTGTGATACCAGTATATTGTCTGTTAATTATGTGTATTCTTCTGACTTTCGTGTTTTTCCTTGAGAAAAGACTGGAGTTTCCTTGAGTGAAAATACCTTTCCACTCCCATATGGGAATGAAAAGCTAATTCGCTTCAGCTGTAAAAATACTTAATAAAGTTCATCGTATTCAAGACGGGATTCAAATCCAGGTCTTTCCAATCGAAGGGCAAATGCCTGACGTTCTCACGACTGTGCTATGGAGTGAGAGAGCAAGAAGATGCCGAAAATAAAGATAACGAGAGCGAGAAATATGAAAAACGAAAGAAAAAATTCGAGAAAAAGGATGAATTTTGAAATCACTGAGCTCAGATAGCAAGATATAGAAAAAACAAAGAATGTTACCAAGAAAAGGCCGAAATGGAGGCGAATGGAGAGAGGAAGAGAGAGAGAGAGAGAGAGAGAGAGAGAGAGAGAGAGAGAATGAGGATAAAAAATAGACCAAAAACTGAAATTGGAAAGAAAGAAAGAGAGAGAGAGTATACTTTGAAATAAAAACATCACTGAGTTTGAATCCTTTAGTTGGAATACGGTCCCGTTATATGGAAGCCTTCAGGGGAAAGTGAAGAGGGGCGAATCCCCATAACACGTGCTTTGAAAAAAATCCCTCCAGAGAAGTAGGCCAGGGAACCTGCAGACTTCTCTTTCTCATTCTTCGTAACGGTGAAAATCGGAGGGGAGGGGTGCAGTATTTCTGGGGTTTCACGCCAAGGGCGGCATTCACTGTGCTGTCTTGCCAGGTCAGAAATGAAACAAAACGTTAACTCAGCGCCTTCTCACGCCACGGTAAAGGCGCGCGTATACACGCACACACATGCACGCACGCACGCCTGGGGAGGTGGGCGTGGATCTCTCAGCTGGTAAGTTTTAGCCCCTGGTGACAGACAAACGTGGAGCAGTCTGAAGCCACACCACACTGCATCCAGCAACTCGCACTGCGTCTGTTTCACCTGTCTGAAGACTACCCTTTCTTATACAATATTACTCATCGTCTTTTTTAGAGAATTATTATGCCTCTCATAAAGAACTAAGCATGTTATAATACTTAAGCATATTCGAATTGTTTAATTCATTAATAATTAAGCACATTCTAATGCAGAATGGCATCCGTTTGAATAGACTAGCTAACCCTTCTAACACTATTAAAATTACTTCCCATGCAAGGATGGAAAACAATAAACTGTGTTTACTGAACGTTAAGAATTCTTTACTCAGAATTTAAACATGTTTTTGTTCACACAAAATATTCCTGGATAGAGGAAGACCGTTTCTCTATAGAGGATTACACAAAACGTTGCCCTTTTTCTCATTCTTCGTTAATTGCGTCGAGAGATATATCCTTCAATAGAATAATAACAAACATTTTGGAATAAATAAAACTATTTTTTTTCTTTTAGAAAATTAGCTTATTTTTTTCATAGAATTTGAAGATTTATGAAATTTGCATTTTAGAGGGTTATTAGAATGATTAAATATTTTCCATGCTGAGAAAAAGATACACAGGGTATCTTTTTCTCAGGGTAGCTATTAATTATAATAATATTTTACTGATACTAATATAATAATTAGCTAACACTAATTTATTTAATATTTTGTCTTTTATGTGAATTCCACCAGTGAAAAGATGTAAACCTAACATACAAGTAGTATCGTAGATAGGCCGTGGTTTCAAGAATCCAAAAAAGCTTCTCTTGAGACCAAACTTGGAACTGTTTTATGTAAGGGTCTAACATCCGCAATGAAATTCATCCACAGCAGATTCGCTACTCGACTGATTATTTTATAGAAAGTTAAATAGACATATTTTATATTATTTTATTTTCAGACAGAAAACGAAAGAGAGAAAGAGAGAATATTTTCGTCTTTCATTCATAAATACAACCAAGCATTCGATATGATGACTTTTTCTTTTATAAAAAACACAAATTCCAAAGTGTCGTATTTAACAGGAGAAGTAACAGTTTGGATAATTCAATTTAGAT
This sequence comes from Typopeltis vanoorti, assembly GCF_054136105.1. NCBI lineage: Eukaryota > Metazoa > Arthropoda > Arachnida > Uropygi > Thelyphonidae > Typopeltis > Typopeltis vanoorti. The sequence continues at coordinate 67,388,704 of NC_143571.1, read as the reverse complement.
TTTTCAGTTTTCTTTTGGACATTTTCTTCTGGAAATTTTGAAATTTTCTATCTTTACTTAGGAGTGAGACAAATTCGTTTTTTTTTTTTTTAATTTCTAGGTATCAACTAGGTATTTCTAGGTATTCAACTTTTTAACTATGTCCCTATTTTCTCTTTGTTTTACTTATTGCGTTTCTTTTACCTCTATCATTTTATGTTTCCCTATTTTCTTTCAATTAAATCTAATCCAAGTATTCAAATAATTTAACCCGATTTTCCTCTTTGAGCGTTTCTCTCTCTAAAAAAAATTATGGAAAAATGATTACTTTGAAAACTCAGATTTAAATCTCTCTCTCTCTCTCTCTCTCTAACTTCCTTTCTTTAACCATCACCACAGAAGATATTCAATTTTTTGATAACTTTTTTTGTTTTGTTTCTCTCATAAATCTGCACAATTTTTCTTCTTCTGTATTAATTTCATCAGAATTAAATCAGTAATTCTTGTCAATTTCAGCAACTTCTACCTTGTGCAATATTGCTGTGTATTGGAATATTAGTTCAGCTTGAGGTAGTTTTTTTTTTTTTTTTAAATATAATTCAGCTTTGTGAAAGTAAACATGTTCAGAATATATATATATAAGTCATTCCGAAGTCCTTTCTCTCGATTATACCTTCGCTGTGCGATGTCTAGATCCTTGTATCTCTCAGAGCTGCCCCTTACTAACTTATTTTTCTAGTAATGTCCCCCCCCCCGCGCCTCTCTTTGAAGAGGACCGAGGGGAAAGAGGGGATCAGAGAACCTTTTTCACAGAACTGAATTCAACTTTTTAGACAGGTGTCTCCCCCTGGTGGAAAACCACTGATTTTTCTTATGTGACATTACAACTTCAGTCGATTATGCAGGATCGGCAAGTCTAATGGTTATATTGTTTTTTAGGTAAGAATTAGCACATTTATTTCTTTATTTAATATCTTTGGATTTTATACACACAAAACCCATAGGATTCATTCCAAAGTGGACAGTATAAGGATGGGAGAAATGTGTGTGTGTGTGTGTGTGTGTGTGTGTGTGTGTGTGTGTGTGTGTGTGTGTGTGTGTGTGTGTGTGTGTGTGTGAGAGAGAGAGAGAGAGAGAGAGAGAGAGAGAGAGAGAGAGAGAGAGAGAGAGATAGGTGTCAATGCCATAGATATCGATCCCCTCCCATTAAGAGCTAAGGTATATTTCCCTGCTGTAAGAATATGCTAATGATCAGGTGAACTATTTTATCAAGTTTCGATTTATTCTTTACACGGAATTTTGTTGGGCTAAAAGCTGAATACCTGTTGCTAGCTGATAGTATATTTGTAACTACTTTATATTTGTTTAAAAGAACTCATTTGACTAATCAGACTCATAAATATGCCATGTTGGGAAAAGCTTCCGTACCCCATTAATATATGTTTATAGATATTTTCTCTCCCCTTCCACAGCTGTGGGATTGTTTATTTTAAAATCGTGCTTTTTGACGTTATGCCAACTAATCGCTAGTCGTGAATGAATGTATAAAATAATATGTATTAATATATTTAATAATTACTCTTAAAGCAATTTATTCTGCAGAATTACAGTCTTTCATATGAAGTATGACAAAGAAATACATGGAATGATTTCAATTTTTATGTAAATTTCACTTTTCGATTTTGAATCTTTCCATAAAAATCCTGTGTCTGTCTCCTTGAGAAAGTTCCGTTCGATGCCCCACCTTTACAACATGGGAAATTTTTCCCCCTGCAGTAACAGGTGTCGTCTCTTTCGCTTCATTGTATATATACTACCAGAAGAAATAGGGGACGAAGTGGGGAAGTTTTAGACAATAATTCTTCAGGAGCCGTGCTGGGTCATATTAGAGATGCCGTAGTGGCTCCCACGTATTTCACCGACACGGAGCGCCAAAGAAAAAAAACATGGCGGGGAAGAAGAAGAAGGGGAGGTGCCTATCTCTTAAGACGACACTTTAACCCCCAGGGGTCAACGGACTAGCAGAGATGAGGACACGTGCCTGAACTCTCCCCTGATCCTACTTCAGGAAGAGAAAGTTCCAGTCTCTTCGGTCTTTTTATTTCTGCAAGAAAGCACTGATTGAGAACGTCATCTAACGGTATATCTTGGGATGTATGCCACTGGGACGCCACCCAGCGTCACCTAAAAACCACATTAGTTGAAAAAAAAATGGAAAAAACTATTAAGTTCAGATCATTTAGGAATAATCACTAGTAATAACATTGGCTTAATAATCATTACAGATATTGTTGTGATAATCGCAGATAATATAATCCCAAAGGCGATAATTTGTGAAATGACTGGTTGTAATAATTTAGAGATATTAAATGTACAAAGAGGATAACAATTAAATTGTTTATTTAAGGAAAACAAGGATGGTTTACTTGGTGATAATCATCATGGGTCATTTATGGGTCATGACAGTTTCTTTAATTATAATAATAATGGAAAGAGATCATTTGGGGAATAATCACTAGTAATAACATTGGCTTAATAATCATTACAGATATTGTTGTGATAATCGCAGATAATATAATCCCAAAGGCGATAATTTGTGAAATGACTGGTTGTAATAATTTAGAGATATTAAATGTACAAAGAGGATAACAATTAAATTGTTTATTTAAGGAAAACAAGGATGGTTTACTTGGTGATAATCATCATGGGTCATTTATGGGTCATGACAGTTTCTTTAATTATAATAATAATGGAAAGAGATCATTTGGGGGATAATCACTGGCGAATTTTCCTGATATTTAATACTTTGTTAATAATATTTAATTATTTTTGGTAATCAACTACTAGGATAACTTATTTGAGATAAGTTATTAAAAGTATGCAGATTTTAAATGATTAATACACTTCAGGCTAATCGTTATTAATCATACTAATCATTATGAATTATATGAAAAAGGAATGTAAATAAAGGTCACTTGTTCGAAAGATTCGGAAGCACCTATAAAATTTGTTTTGTCCATCTACTCTAGTAATTCTCGGAATGGATGTACGGATTACATCCAGAAATTTGATTTCAATGATTTCAGCTATCAAATTTGCAATTTCGTAGTGGAAATCATTCCACAAAAAGCTTTTGGCTCACTTGTGATAATGAATAGTGCTACTATACAAGAATGCAATTGCAAAACGCCCTATTTTATGAATATCTGTCATAATTTTCTTACTTGTAAATCATAATGAGAAATAAAAAATACCCCAAAAATATTATGTTTATTAATTCAAATTATTCTTGTAATATATACTGTAGATAATATAATGACTAATATTAGAAGCATATTATCCATAAATAAATATTAATGTTATTACAAAAATATTATAAAAAATTATAAAGAGTGACTGGAAGGTAGTTAGTTGGTATTCTCGAGTGGTCGGAAGATCTTCGATCCCTATTGTTAAAAAAATAAGCTAAAGAATTATTCTGTATACTTTGGAAGATTACAAAGAAGGTAGATGACCATAATGTTCATAGAATAATTAATAGTAGTTTGGATTCGCGTTTATATGTCTAACTTAATTATTATTAATTCATTTTACTCATATGAATACTGTTTATCATGCAGATAAACCCGGCAGGAGAATACATGCAATTTACATACAAAAGTATATTTATAGCTATAGGGCTAACCGTCTTATCCGGGGAATTATGGTTACGAAATCCAAGGATACTTTGGAGGGTTATGGGCGCTTAAGGGCTATTAAGAATTATAGAAGAAGGAGATCTTATTAAGGAAAGACTGCTACATTTACTGATTCATGAAGTGAGTTTGCATCTTAACATATCTCATAAGATCTTCTTCAAGACAAAAGCTGCGCACTAGACCAACATCTGTTGATTTCATTGAAATTTCAAAATAAAATAAATAAATAATATAGTAAATAAACATTAGCATTTCGCTCAGAAAATAATGGTTGATTCTTACATGAAAATTAGTTTTATAAATCTGTAATTCCTTTCCTACTCCTAAATGGGAGTCATCCTATTTTCCGCCTGTCGTTATTGTGTGCACTTTGTTCTGCCTGTGCGAAATGTCATCGTATATTAAAAGAGGTTTTATGGGAAACTGAAATAAGTCGCTAAAAATCGGATTAATACACCGAATAATCAACATCGGATTTTGCTGTAGCACGAGACTACGTTAACGGGGATGATGGACATTCTTGTATTTGTTTTTCATGTAAGTCTCAGTTGACCGGTCGGTGGCTATATTATTTTTCCCTGGAAAACTTCTACTCTCTGCTGCACACACACACACACACACACACACACACACACACACACACACACACACACACACACACACACACACACACACACACACACACACACACACACACAAATCTCTCTCTCTCTTTTTTCTCTTCCTCCCCCATGAGCATAATAATGTTGCCCATATTATTGGTTACACTTCTCTACTTTAGGTTGATGTTAACCTTAAAGGCTATCACACACGCGCACACACACACAGTACTTGCGTTGCATAAAGAACCATAAACTATCTAGTATTTGGAACGGTTTTTTTTTGTTTGTTTTTTTAAGAATGTAGAATGGCACACTAATGTCCATAAGTTTTTTTTTTTTTTTTTATCAGTCATGGTTGAAAGAATTAACCCTCGACGGCAATTTCCAGTCTATGAGGAAACTTTAATCGACTGGATAAACAGTCGCTTTTCTGAGACACGAAAAGAATATTTGGAGTTTAATTTCAGGATTAAAACTATCAAAACCTTGCTGGTTGGCTGAATTCGAAATGGAACGATGAAAAATTAAACAATTTCAAATTGCACAATGAGGCACATTTAGAGAAAATTTTTTAAGGGGAACTCCTTAGTTGTCCCTCTTTCATGTGCATTCCTGAGGAGCCTCGATTATGTAACGTGCCATTTCTCGAACAGGTACAAAACAAAAAGGGATTTATGGCGGTAATCAGACCTTCTTCCTTGAGACATGCGGCCTTGAACGTGTGCCCTGATAGCTTGCACATAGCCTTGAACCCCTTGTTTCTGTCTTGCTGTAGGGGTTGATTTCCAGCCTCCTTATCATTCCGTAAATGTATGCTGCTGGTTGGCTAGGGTCATCGATTTCTCTTTTATTTTTTTAACTAGAAGCAGACAGGGCGGGGTGCATTAAATAATTTGACAGAGCGAAGTTTTTACACCGTATTGCTGGCCCCAAGATAAAGAAGTTTGAGACAGAGAGTGCGTAAGAGAGAGTGAAAGACAGCGAGAGAAAGAGGGTATGTGTATGTGTGAGAGAGAGAGAGAGAGAGAGAGAAAAAAGAGTGCATGCGTATATGAATGTGTGTGTGTGTGTGAGAAAGAGTTGCTATATAAAATTTAACATAAAAATAAAATTATTTTACTTAATTTCCCCAAAGATATATAAACATATTTAATAAATCTGCTCAAGTATTGTAATAATTATACACCTATTACATTATTAATGATCATATTCAGTTAGCGCAAGAGTGCTTAACGCTAACACCTATGGATTAGTATGCAGAAAAAGTTTTTTTCATCTCTCTCTCTCTCTCTGTTTTACTCCTCTTGTTGTAGTGTGTATGTGTGTGTGTGAGAGAGAGCGAGGGTGGACTTTATGTTGAACATTATCGACTAATGCTGCAATGTCTCGGTGTTCTGTTTGCTCAAATATTTTGCCTTTCTCTTTGTATGTCCTTTATCTTCTTTTTGTGAATACATAATAGCATCAACGTTTTGATGATGATGATGACAGTGCATTGCATTTACCAGTACTTTGCATTGTTTCTACAATGGATGTCAGATAATATAAAATTCAGCGCAACGATGGCTTAAATTTGGTCCTTGTTTCTCAAAAATGAAATAAATATTGTCCCTTATTTCTACCTTGAACAGTATTATGATTTCTTTACTTGGATTGGTTTTATGAGAATAATCCTTTCTTTGCTTCTTAATAATCCAAAAAAGAATGTTTGTATTTTGTTCCAGGTATTGTTTCTCTTTTGAACAACAAGTAAACCTTTTCAAAATCACTGATATTAACACATAGAATTCCTATAGAACTTTCAAAACAGAAAAGTTACCGATTAACCTTAATGCTATTAATCAGGAATCCTTTTATTTTGTTGAAATCACATTTTTCCGATAATGAGAATTTTAAATCCGAAATAACATTATATCCACACTTTCTTTTAAAAGAGTAAAAAGTGTAAGTAGCCATTCATCAATTCATCAGTTTATAGTTTAACTGTAGATTCATCGAATTCAATAGATTTTCTTCCTTTTACCGTTCCCATTACATAAAGAGCACTGTAGATCTATCGACTTTTGATATTGAGATTGCCATAGGGAGAAAGCAAATACAGTTGATCATATAATGATATGATTACCGTAAATTAACTGATAAGAAAATGGAAATCAAGATTGCAATAGTTAGTTTATTTTAAATTTGTCAACGATGTGTAATGAAATTGTACTTGTAACTAATAACTAGTAAGAAAATATTTAAATAATTAAAGCTCACTCAATTACGGTATTACTTTGATACCTTACGAACTCATTCTCTCGTGTATTACAAAGTCTTATCTAATACAGTGTGCACGCAAGAACAAGTGTTTCCTAAACATCTTCATGTTACTCCCTCCTTATAGTCCCTCCGGTGAAAGCGGGGTCAGGAACAAAAGCAGGTGGAAAAAATGGAGGAAGCATTGGCGTGAGACGCAAAACCCCAAACATGGACCAATAGATTCAAAGCTATCCCTTCACTTGTTGGACCAGAAGTGCATCCATAGTGTTCCTGTATGGAATGTTAATATCTGATCGGTAATTAAACATATTCGGAGTGCAGTTTGCATGCTTTTGTCGAAAACGTTTATATGATCGAAACTGCTCTGCGTTTTCGAAGTTTAGTATGCAGAACAAAGACGTAACCTAGTTATTTCAGGTGGGTTTCTTTCCCCCCACTTTACCACTGCTCGAGCTCTAGCTTCAGGTAATATAAATGCTGTTATTCTGGTTCGTGATATTAGATTTTAAATATCTGTTATTATTATTTATTAATAGTTAAACACACATTGATCTATATTAACTACTATATAAAATTAAGTATACAATGAAATTTATTAACTACGATTTAATTACATAAATAAACAAACAAATCCACTAACGTCTTTGTATATTTAAATCTTAATAATTTTATAATGAGTGCTGTTATGGTTTAATAATGACTGGTTAACTATTAAAAATGTATTAACAAGAAATAGCTATTGAATCAGGCTCGCAGGGTAGTATACTACTCTTTTCTTTTTTCTTTTTTTTTTTCTCATTTACAAATGTAATGATAATGATACGTTATTTAGTCATAATATTGTAAATTTTATTATTTTAGAATTATTATATATTATAACAATTTAAACTAATCAACTATGTTAATAAATTAAAAGAGTTTTGGAGTCTAATTTGTTTATGTATTCACATTACGTATCCTTACATAATGTGAATGCTTACATAATTTTGCAGCAGTAGGTGCAATGCCTTTTATTCGGATAATGTTATGTTTATGGAAGACTACTAGTAGTTGTGTAATGCGTCCTCATTTGGATAAGAATCGTATCTTCTGTAATATTTCTGAAATAACTATTGCAAAAAAATATTAATCATATATAATTTCTGACTGTAAAAATTCACATGTTGATAATCCATTTCTGTGAGAAAATTTTCCAACACAAACTGGTCTTGTATGTGTGTTTGCAATCGTTACAAGAGGAGGAGGAGGAGAGGGAGGGAGGGAGAGAGAGAGAGAGAGAGAGAGAGATGGGGGATCTTGAACAGCTGAAGGTTGTGGTTCTCGCGTAATACTTAATGAGGAAGGTTGTTTTCCAGAGAACAGCGGTAGTAGATGCATTGTAAATGGGCATATTTAATAGACCATCTCCAGTGATCGAAGAGGAATCGTCGCTCAGCGTAACCGCTCTCCTCTGGACAGCATCCAGAATGTGGAGGTTTTTGGGACACTAACCAAAATTTAAAAGAGCTGCATTCTCAAATTGGGTGGATTTGAAATTTGTACCGTCTAGTAGCTGGACTGGTGAAACTAGTGTCCAAAATACCAAGATTTTGAAGGCTGATGAAGATGTGCGTTTTTTCTAGGAAAGACCGAAGGTAAATATCAGTTCGAGAAGAGAGACAGAGAGCTGTTTTAACCCTTCCCGGTGAGCTAGGTGTATCAAATATAATGATAAGCAGAGATGAATAAAAGCTTTTTTTTTTCAAGAAAAAATACAGTATGTAGCATTGAATGACCACGTTGCCAACACTCCATTGAAGAATAGTATGGAGATCAGTATATAGGGCATCGGTTATAGAAGATCTTGAAGGATATTTGAGCGCTGCAAGGTTTGTTAGATGAATAGGAGAAATGAAGAGTTTTCTCATTAGCAGAACTATGGATAGGATTTGAGTTCATTGAGAGAAGGTCATTGGTAGAGGAAATCTAAAGAGCGAGAACACTGTTCACGCCATACAGTAAACGCTAGCGAGAAAAACTGGTTACCTGATTATAAAGGATGGAAGGCAGACTGATATTAAATGACTCTTAGCTTAGCTAATTGTCATCTTATAAAATCCTATCAGTTGTCTTGGAAATATCAAGTAGGCATCTCCAAATCTTTCCATACTACATCTGAAGAAGTGGATAGTGTAGGTGAGGAGATATGCATTGGATCTTGAATAGCGAATCTGTATTGGTAATAATGGATATTTTATACGATTCCCACTCACGAAAAATCGTAAGTCATTATTACATTATTATATTAATAACGTGAGTAGGATAAGAATAAGTTTTTTCCCTATTTTATCAATTTTTTTTCCCTACATAGTCCGGAAATGCTGCTCTAGAGACTAAACATGGAACTTTTTCCAGCCGCTTCAGACCTTCAATAAAAATGACGACGGTCTCACACTGGGATATGAAATTTATCTAAATATAATCACATATTCGAACCCGCAGTCGGTTGGTTGAAGAGCGGATAAGCTTCTCCTCGGCCTGTTGCTGAACTTCTCCATTATTTTGAGAGCACTAAGTGAGCCAATAGGTTAATAGAGTGGCAGACGCTCTCTCTTGGAATGTGCTGAACATGAGCTTCCATGTGGAGCAGATGTCATTTGAGTATAATAGTGAAGGGAGAATACAGAACAGGTGTTATCTCTATAGCACATCTCTGAAGTACAGGGATCGAATACCTTTTTGGTATTTAGATGGATGTCTTTCTGGTGAAAGACTACAAGTGGTAGCAAAAGTGTATTATTCTTGGTATTTTGAATGGAGTGGAGAATGTACAACATCATTTTAATATAGATAATTTCTGTAGCTCGATTAGAGAAAGTGTTTGGATGTGGAAAGTAGAAACTAGCGAGTAGTAGAAGTTCTGAAGGTCATTGCACTTGACGCCCATAGTGAGAAACTTGTATACAAGATTATGGCATAAGTTACCGAAACGAGAAGTGACCCCGAGATCACTTCAGTGGTGTACTTCGAAAGAGATCTAATGAAAATATATAGTATTGGATGGGTTGAGAGGGCTGCCTGGTATTCTGCATTATATCACTTAAAAGCAAATAATTTAGCCTTCTTCTGTTTTAATTTGCGGAATAGGGGAAAATGAGCTAGTTGGAAGAACAGTAACATTTTGGATAAGGATAAGAAGTCAAAGAGGTCAGATTGATTTTCAAAATTCGAGGGGTGGTAAAAACAATGGAGCAAGAAAACATTAAAACAGAAAAAAAACAAACAGGGAAGGTTAAAAAAACCGAGGGGGGGGAATCAGGATTTATCATAGGAGATTATCATACTAACAAATCGTACAGGGGACGAAATTAATACATAATTTTTACAATTACGCATTCATTTGCACTATGGTTATTGTGGCTGCTATTTGTGATTCAGTCAGAAAGCAAATTTAGACCTGGGAAGGTCAGTAGGTGGCGTTACCCATCATTTACTTTTGTGTTTATGCTACGAATTTTGGTGAAATGATTTTTGGTAAAGTGCTGCTTCTTTTTTTTTTTAATGTTTAATTCTTGTTAATTTATGTTAATTCATTTAGAGAACGAACTACTAATTTATTAGTAATCACATGACTTTTAATGTGATGTGATTGTTAATGAATACAAGTAATATAATTTTCCATTATTTTCGAATACCTGTTGCACCAACTTCATCTATCAGAGCTCATTATTTTATGCTTTATTGTAAAAGAAAACAAACAAAAAACATATCTTTCCCATGCATTTCTATAAAATGAAGTATGCCCATCTAACTACATCTAACTAAACAGCACATCGATTGGATAGTCTACCTTCTATATTATATAAAAGGAATACGACAAATGCTACTTGAGCGACTAGATGACGATGTTTGCTCTTGTAAAAGCGCTAACGATTAAATGAAAAAAAATCCATAAATTATAGTATCTAGATCAGTGGTTCTCAAACTTTTTGAAGTCGGGGCGCATTTAAAATCCTACAAATAATTGTAGGCGCACTATATACAAATTTCTGAGAAATATGTTATAATAATTAAGTCAAATATTACAGAAAAAAAATAATGCGATAAAAAAAATAAAATGAAACATACCTTAAGTTTATTCATTATTGTGTTTATGAGAAACATGAGCCTGATGTGTCCTAGCGATTGCTTCAATGTTTGGGCATATATTTGAAAGACAAACTCTCATTTCCTCGTCAATGCATTGAAGAGTTCCTCTCTTTTTGCACTTAATTGTGGTGAGGGTAGAAAATCCTAATTCACATAAATATGATGTTGAAAATTGTAGTAAAATGTTCAAAGCTTTTTTGGATATTGACACATATTCTTCTTTTATAGAAATCCAAAAGGCTTCAAGAGACAATTCCTTATGTTTAATCATCAATCCACGATCAGTAGATACAGCTGCCAGTTCTTCTTCTTCTGGTAATGTTAAACCAAAATCACTTGAAGTTTCCATAAATTGGTTTCTAATCCAATCGTATTGTTCAGTGTTAAGTGATGGAAAATAAGAACTCAATTTTTCTTCTAAACTTGTTAAATGTTCAACTATTATTGGAAGTGTTTCATTTATGCAAGCGTTACTTTCCAATGGAAACATTTCCAAATTATCTTCAGCAGCTTTTCTTTTCCAAATCTGTAGTTTTCTCTGAAACACTTTCATTTTGTCAGTGGATGTGAGAATATTTTCTTCTTTCCCTTGCATGCTAGTATTCAAAATATTGAGCTGCTGAAATATATTGGCCAAATACTGTAACCTGGTAATCCAAAATTCGCTCCGAAGGAGGTTACAAAAATGTAATTGTTTCATCTCTTCAAAAAATGCAAGAAGTTCTTGTCGTAACTCGTGTATACGGGTAAGTACTTTCCCCCTTCACAGCCACCTCACCTCAGTGTGTAAAAGCAGCCGTCTGTGTTGTGAATCCATATCGATACAAAGCTTTTTGAATAAACGCGATTTGACAGGTCTTGTTTTAATAAAGTTTACCATCTGAACAACTTGATCTAAAACTTCTCTTAATTTTTCTCCCAATGTTTTTGCCATCAAGGCCTCCCTATGAAGAAAGCAGTGAGTTACGATAACATTTTCATTTTGTTTTTTTACAAAAGATGTAAGGCCCTTAACACAGCCTACCATGGAAGGGGCTCCATCTGTACAAATGCCTACACACGACTTCCATGTTAACTGCCATTTATCGAGATAGCTATTCAAAATGTTAAAAACGTCCTCACCTTTTGTAGACACTCTTAATTCTTTGCAAAAAAAGAAACTGATTACTATTTAATTTTCATTAATAAAACGGACGAATGCTAAGAGTTGCGCCTTGTTGGTACTGTCTGTTGACTCATCAACTTGCAATGCAAAATTTGAATACTGAAGTTTATTATTGCATACATTTTTCTCGATATCAGAAGACACTTCTATAATACGCCTGTGAACTGTATCGTTGGACAGAGGAATCTTGCTTATTTTCATTGCTGCTTCATTTCCTAGCATTGTCATGACCTTTTTTTGCATGCAGGCAAAATAAGTGACTCACCTAAAGTATGATCTTTCATATTTTTTGCTATCAGTTCTGAGACTTGATAAGAAGCGATTTGAGCTTTATCAGAAATAGTCATTATACTTTTAAAAGAATTTGCTGCTTTTGTTTGCTGTTCAGACAATCTCTTGGAAAAACTTACAGATTTATCTTGTAAATTAGAATGTATAGTTTTAAAATTTCAATTTACTAGGAAGCAATGATTCATTTTCAATTTTACATCCACATATTAAACATAGCGGCAAAGGATGATCTTCACTTCCGGTCCAAGTGAAACCAAAGCTTAAATAACTTTCATTATATTTGCGAGTAGGCCGCGATTTTGCTTTCTTACTTGCACTTAACTTTTGCTCAATTCCAGAATCTGATTCTTCAATATCACGCTTCTTTTTGAAAAATCTATCCATTTTAGTTGGGTGTATTTATCTGAAAATAAGTAATATGCACATAACCAGGGCCGCCGGAAGCGGGCATGCAGAGCATGTGGTGCATGCGGGGGCCGCTACGAAGGAGGGGGCGCTGCCACCCGGGCACGGTTCATAAGTTAATTTTTAAGAAACAAAATTTTTATCACAAAAACAAAAACTTCTTAGAATAATCAATATTAAAATAAATAAGGCCGGATACACCGAATAAAAATTAAAAAAAAAATGTATATTGCCGCCTCTTTGATCAGCCGGCTGTTTACAATTTTGCAGCAAGAGCAGGCTAAATGCTTGCCTGCAGAATGTTGTGTCTCTACTGCAGTCTATCTAAAGTGAAAACGGTGAACGGTTTTTATGCGTACCAGTCATATGGTACACATCTCAGTAGCCTACTGACAGTAGCGCAGTGCGGACTATTATTTCGTCTCCGTGTCGTGTTGTGTAATAATTTCTTGTGGGTATAAAATAGAAATGGAATCAAAAATTAAAAAAAAAAAAGTTATCCGGTGCACAAAATTGTAGCCGTCAGGCTGCGAAAGAAGAAGCAGATATTAAGAAACAAACTGGGGCTCTTAATAAATTTGTTAAAATATTAAAATATTCTGATGCAGATTGTAACCAACTCGATACATCAGAAATCAGAGTTGAAGATCCGTGCACATCATCCAGTTTTCAAGAAAGTACTATTGCAACTATTGAACAAGATAACAAGACTCATGATTTAAGTGAAAAACAGTTAGGAGAAGATTTAGTTGTAGTTGACGAAACTAACACATTGTTAGTCTCTGTATATTTAGAAGATCGAGGTGAATGGGGAAATATTGATGCAAATTTACGAGTTGTTTTAATTGAAATGGGGCCTGTTCAAAAGAAAAATATAATATATCCCAGAGATACATATGGGCGTAAATTTGGCGACACGTATTATAATAGGAAAATGGAAAACGGGGATCTCGTGCCAAGAACATGGCTCATTTATTCCGAAACTTTAAATTCTGTTTTTTGCTTTTGTTACAAACGTTTCGCACCTACTGAATCAAATAGTCCTGTAGAAGGTTATAATGATTGGAGAAATGTAAGTACAACTTTGCATAGACATGAGACTAGTTTAACTAACATAAAAAATTTCGTAAAATGGAAGGAACTTGATAAAAATTTGAAACACAAAACTACTATTGATTACCAGACTCAAAGCATGTATGAAATGGAAAAGAAACATTGGACGAGTGTTTTAGAACGCTTGATTGAAATTATAAAATTCCTTGGTAGCCAAAATTTAGCTTTTCGCGGATCATCTGATAAATTATATGAAAAGAATAATGGTTCGACCAATTTTTTAAATTTAGTCGAACTGTTTGCGAAGTTTGATCCCGTTATGGAAAATCGTGTTGAAAGGGCCCTACAACGAAACAATAGAGTACACTATTTGAGTAAAGACAGTCAAAATGAAATATCCGAAACTTTAAGTAATGCAATCAGGGATACAATTTTATTATCAATTCGAAAATCTAAATATTATTCCATAATTTCAGACTGCACACCTGATGCAAGTAAAACAGAACAAATGACCATTATTATTCGCTTTGTTTTCTGTGACAATGGAATTGTCAAGATCAGGGAAAACCTTTTAGGTTTTGCAGATATATCAGATTCCAAAGGACGTGGTTTATGTGCAACAATAATGGAACAACTGGAAAAATGGAACATTCCCATTGAAGACATGCGAGGTCAAGGGCATGACAATGGGGCAAATATGAAAGGGAAAAAATATGGGCTCCAAAATTGGCTTTTGAACAAAAATCCTCGAGCGTTTTACGTGCCATGTGCTGCTCATACTCTAAATTTAATCATTAACAATGCAGCCAAAATGAATGCAGATACAATTATCTTTGCAATTATTCAAGAAATATACAATTTATTTCCATTCTCTTACAAACGTTGGGAAATCCTTTTAAAGTTCGTAAAAAATTTAACATTGAAACAGTCATCAGAAACGCGATGAGAAAGTAAAATTAATGCAATCCGCCCTCCACGATATCAGTTAAGAGAAATTATACAATGCACTTTTTGAAATATTAAATAATGAAAATTTTAATAAACTCAGCATGAAGCACAAATACTATGTGCTAAAATAAAGGACTACAAATTTATTTGTTCTCTTATAACTTGGCATGATTTACTTAACAGAATAAACCCTGTGAGTGAAACTTCAAGACAAAAATATGAACATTACACTTGCTTTAGAATCTGTCGAAAACTTAGAAATATTCTTACAAGAGTATTGATCAGATACAAATTTTAAAGACGTTTTAAAAACTGCAAAAGAACTGAGTGAAGAGGTGGATGGAAAACAAGAATTTAAAACTGGTACGGAAGTTCGACGACGAAAGAAGACACGACAATTTGACTACGAGCATAATGACGAAACGCCACAATCGCCAGAAGATAAATTTAGAGTGAATGTGTTTTATACACTTCTAGACGTTGCAATGTGTTCGTTAATAGAACGTTTTGAACAACTAAAAACAT
Source organism: Typopeltis vanoorti (assembly GCF_054136105.1). Lineage (NCBI taxonomy): Eukaryota > Metazoa > Arthropoda > Arachnida > Uropygi > Thelyphonidae > Typopeltis > Typopeltis vanoorti. Next base: position 67,373,648 of record NC_143571.1, on the reverse strand, counting down.
ATTATGATAATTTCAATTTCTTGTGTAGATTACTACAAATTAATAACGAAGATTTACGAAAACATTGTGACAATTTAGAGATTCTCTTGAAGGACGGCGACAATAAAGATGTAATGCAATAGAACTATATGACGAGTTATGTGCTTTCCGGGATATTTTTCGGAAGGATAATTTAAATATTCAAAATCCTTTCAGTATTCTTAATTTTATTGTGTCCAATAATTTATCTTTCCCTAACTTTCCAATTGCTTTAAGAATACTATTAACCTTACCTATTAGTGTTGCGAGCGGTGATCGTTAGTTTTAATCAATTTCAATCAATTTTAATCAAAATCAATTTCAATAAGTAAGTTTTAATCAATTTCAACTTGGAAAAGTTGAAATTGATTAAAACCTACTTAAGAACAAGTATTTCACAAAAAAGGCTTGTTTCTTTGGCTTTAATAGCTATTGAAATGATATATGTGCGGAATTAGACGTTAAGACCATTATTTCTAATTTTGTGAATATGAAATCAAAAACATTGAATTTTAATTAAAAAAAAGTATATTTATGCAATTTAATCTATTTTCTGTTTATTCTGTAAAGATGTTATTTTTTGAATACTTATATTAAATGGTCTAATTATTTCTGAATTCTTTTCTTATTTTCTCATCTATCTTGAGTTTCTTTTATTTTCTTAAAAGATAGTTCCACTTATAAAAATTATTAAAAAATTTTTACAAGTTACTAAGAATTTGGTAACTTGTAAAATGCAAGAATTTTTTAAACTTTAGTTCAAATAAATTTTAACTTTAAATTAAAATTCATTTTAATTTTATTAGCGATTCGGGTCGGTGAGAAGGCTATAATCCCTGTATCATTATATTCAACGATTAAAGTGAAGTGGCTTTATCAAAATTTGCTTTAACTTTTGAGAATTTTTTGAATATTCGGGTTTTTAAAGAATATACTGCCTAGTCAACAACCCCGGTTCGTTACATTTAGCGAACCAACGTCTGGCTGTTCTGTCAAAATTTATTTAAGAAATTTCAAATAATTTAAATTTTTATTGTCGTAAAAGAACCACACACGCCCGGATCGTTACAGAGGCGCTTGATAGAAATTGCATGCGAGCGGCAAAGACCCTATCGCCGGTTCTGCACATAACATCCACTTCCAACACTTTTAAAATAAATAATATTCACAACAAGAATAAACCATATTCTTGTTCTCTATGCAAGAAAAACCGCTGTTAATTAACATAATAATCATGTGTTGACAAAAAGAGCGGTATATCTGTAATGAAAAGGTATAAGAGTAACTATATTTATTTTTATATCTGGACACATATTTCTCTGGAATACCACTAGGCACATCTGGAAATCTTCTAGGGCGCACTCTTTGAGAACCACTCATCTAGATAAAGGATAATGGAAGGAAAATAAAGGCAATAGATGGACGCTAAACAAAATGGCATCTACCAGAATGATTACACGCTCATGTTTGCTTATAGAAGCACTAATCGGCAAAAGATAAACACCAAACGACACAGAAATAAAAAATAAAATAACATAAAATAAACAGTGTAAATAAAAAAGAGAATATGAAGAGAGACAAACGAAATTGAGAGTGGAGAGATGTTGTTTAGATCACCAGGTGGTCACCAGCTGGTTTTTGCTTAGCTCTGGAAAGTAAAATTTCTTAAGAAAAAGAAATTTTACTTTCATGTGAAAGTAAAATTTCTTTTTTACTTTCACATACCTGGCATGTGAAACCGATTGAAAAGCTCTTATAAATGTTCCTTGCGTCCTATAAGAAAGTTGAACCCAAACGCTCTTCCACCTGTGCTTGGAGTGGTAATAAATAAACATATAATGTGTTGGGGGGGGGGAATAGGGATGAAAGTCATAAAGGAAGAAGAAGGAAGCAAAAGTAAAACAGAAGAAGAAAGATGAAAAAAGAGGAAGAAAGGATAAGCGGGAAAAGGAAAGTGAAGATATATATATACAGGGTGTTCGGGATAAATTTGACATATTTATAATTAATTATATTTTTCCGTAAGTTACATGTATTAACACACACTTCTCTTCATTTAAAAGTTTGGACCCTTCTTCATTCATATACAAGATGTCAGAAAGGATGGATAGCTGGAACCCACCTGAATCATGGAAGAGAATAACTTGTATCATGATGATTCGTGCCCGCCATCAAAATAAGGATATTACGACTGCTGCCCAATGCTCCCTGAATACAGTAAAAACAATCAGGCATGAACTAGAGACTTGCAATGGTGACTACGAGGATGTAGCAAGAAGAAAGATCCCTAGCAGACGATCTGATTGCGTTCGTACAGCAGAATTCCTCGCAAATCTGCAGGAACAGGTGTTGAAGAACCCTGGCATTGGAATTCGGGCTTTGTTCGTGGAGTTGCTAACTGTAGTCAAGCCCTGGATAACAAGGGTAGCCAATGGTAGGCCGTATGTATGGCAGCAGGATTCGGCCCCTTGCCACACCTCTGGGAAAAGTCAAAAATGGTTGTCTGAAAATTTCTACGACTTCACCAGTCCAAATGTTTGGCCTCCAAACTCCCCAAACCTTAACCCCATGGATTATTTTGTATGGGGGCAGTTGAAAAAGACACCGATCGCACTTCCAGTAATACAAAAGCCTAGTTAATGGATAAAATTAAAACAGTTTTTGCGGCCCTTCCCAGGGAGACTGTAGCATCAGCTTGTTCGAGGTTCCGAAGCAGAATTGAAGCTGTGATCGATGCTAATGGTGGTTATTTTGAGTAAATCTTGTTGATAGTATTGTAATTAACTCTGCCTGTAATTTTTTTTGTCAATTCATTAAATTTAATAGATACAAAGAAGATTTTCTTTTTCCTTACGAAACTGTCAAATTTATCCCGAACACCCTGTATATATATATATATATATATATATTAGCTTCCTGAAGTATTTAAGAGGAATAGTAAGTGATTTTTGGTGATTTTTGCTGCTGTTCAGGATTATATCCAATTAGTGAAGGTGATGAAAAAGTTATTATGCTTGTCAGGTGCATGTGTTGATGCTTGTGTTCTTCTGGAGAAGGGTGGGTTTCCTTCAATTTTTTAACAGGAAAAAAAGCGCTTTCAAAACTCAGAGAGTTTGAAAGCCTTTCCTGTCCATCACACTAGTTTTTATCCACTTATTAAACAGAAATATGCCTAAAATACTTGGATTGGATCGGTTGGATCCAATAGAAGCAGCTAAGCTTACAGAGCTATTATTATTGTCTGTTATGCACTCTAACGACATTCGACTCGTGGACTCACCTTCAGCGGAAAAGTCCTTATGAAGATTTCTCGCATCCTAGATAGGATTCGAACCCAGGTATTTTCGATCAGTGGCAAATGTCCTAACATAGTCACAAAAAAAAATGCATTCATTTGGCAGAAAAATTATATTCACACCTCCTATCCCTAGCTGCTTTCATGATAATTCTAACTAGCTGCTCGAGAACAGCAAGGAGAGAAAAAGAAAGGCTAAAAATACAATGGCGGTCATTAAGACAGAAAGTAGGAAGTGGCAACTTAGCTCAATAAGTGAATCTGGTGCGATGTACGTCTCTTGTCTTAACCGGCGATAATTTTTGAAGTATACAAACATCAAAATACATTGCTATATCTTTCACAGGATCCATCCCTAAATTGAGTTTTTATTATCTTAACTCCCCAACTATACTAATGAGGTAAAAGTCATATATCGCTACTAATCAGACAAAAGTCACCTTTTATATACCGGCCATATCTCATTTGATTCGTGCTCATAACTGAAGTATCTGTAGCGAGTTATTGTCATTTTTTACGTAAGATCAAAAGGATAAATGCGTTAATGTATAATTCCCAAACAATTAGGAAGTAGTGTCTTGGCCTTTCTCAAGCGTGAATTAAGCAGAGAGTCTTAAAAGTGTAAGGATACGCTAACACTACAAAGTAAAGAGGATAAAGAGACAAAATAATAGATAACTTTCGTTTGTTTTGATCTTATGTAAAGCTGTGTGTGTGTGTGCGTGCGTGCTGGGCCTCAAATAGGCCCAGTACTGTAGCAAGTTACTATTTTTGAAAGAATCTTTCATTATGGCTGAAATTCGATCTGCGATAAGATTCCACTTATGTGTTGAATATTATCAATCCGCCACTTTTATTTGACAGCAGCATTCACTCTAGGTCGGAAGCTTTAAATCCGATTCATGAAAGACTAAAGCACATTGAAAATAGCAAAATAATAAAATAAAATAAAAAGAAAATATGAAAAAAAAAAAGAAAGCACGGAGATGTCTTTTTTCTCAGCAGAACACTTCTCCTGGTTCGTTTTCAACCGATTTCGATTTGTTTATTTTGTTTAAACTTCCATGAGAATTTCAGCTAGTCACTCACCTATCTCATCTAAAAATAAACGAGATTTCAAATAAGCTTAATAAAATATGTAAAAAAAAATTAATCAGATACTGAGAAAGAGAAGGTTAGCTTCAATTTAGTAGCGACTTCTTCACTGACGTTATTGTTTTAATTGTTCTGTGTATCAAATTTGATCAGAATTTTTCATTTCCAAATAAGGATTTACACTCTGCTCTGTGGACTATTTTGGACTACTGGTTAAATTTGGATGACATAACAGGAATAATAAAATTATTTTATCACTGCAGAAAATACAATCAAATCAACTGGGGCATTGAAATCAACAGAAGAGTCTTAGGGATTCTGCTAAAAATCGTAAATTAGAATCTATAATCTGCTCGGCTGAATATCAAACAGAGGAGGGTGAAAAAGACACCAACTTTGGGATACAAGTCTTGGAAGCAGATGTTTAAACTGAAGGACAATCTGACATAAAAAAGTGAAAAAAATGCATAATTTTCTCTTTGCACATCTTTAACTCGAAGTATTTTGTATTTGTATTTTTTTTGTTATAATTTCTTTCCTGTATTGAGGATTTTTTTTATTGCAGATCTTCGAAATAAACAATTTCATCACTTCCTTATCAAGCTATACACTAGACTTAATATAATACAAAACAATGTGTTTCATGGTTCTCTCCAGAAGAATTTTTATAGCTCGTCCTGGTTAGACAATGCCCTTTGGCGATAGACCTGGGTCCGAATCTTGTATAAGACAAGGTATCTCTATAAAACTTACAATCTAACGGTCTGAAAGGTGAGACAATCGTTCTTTCCCATACGGAAAGTGGCAGGATTTTCCAGGGAACTCGTTTATTTTTTTATTATTATCACTCCAAGTACAGGCAAATCTGCCAGAGACGGTATCATTAACTGTCGTGTCATAAACTTTATGTTTGCACGAAGACAAACTGCTTAGCTGTAACAGGCAAATCAGTCTAGCTTTTCAATTGAAAGTGAGTTAGCCGTTCTAATACGAGGAATAGGGAGTTCCTTTGGAAAACCCGAGTTTTTTATACCGCAAAACAGACAAACCATCCAGAAGAATACACGCAGGTAACGGACATAATATACTACCTCAGCCTCATAGCCTTAGCTGCTTTAGCCAGAACTCCAAATAGCCCAAAAGATTACTTGAAGTGTTTAAATAAGTTATAATGATCCTATAGCCCTGCTAACAGATAACAATAAACTGTCTATTCGGAGCACATTGGTTAATGTGCTTCGAGAGTAGAACAATATTCAGCGGAAACATTGTCAATAATTTTGTTATGATTTTTTTTTCGCATGATCCTTCGAGAATTTAATTAGTCAGACAAAGATTGAAATTAGGCGTAGAACTCTCCCCCCCCCCCCCCGACCCTTCTAATATCAGTGTATTTATGTCAGTTGTAGGTTGTCATAACTGAGAAGAAAAATCTGAGTCTCCGATAGAAACATCCCTCTTATGTAGATCTAACGTCAACTAACTTAGTCTTGTTCGAGAAAGAAAATTTCTAATATCCCAGATGGGATTTGAATCCAGGTATCTTTCCGGGACATATTTAAAAATCAAATTTCATCCGATTACCGTTCGCAGAATGATTCCAAGTGAAATATGTACATAGCGTATCTTCCCATCATAATTATAGTTTATGAAAACTATAATTATGGCTACCCGAGGTCTCTTTATATGGCAAAATATCTTGTCTGTATTTAAGTGTATTTAGTACACTTTTGAACATGCTAAACATATAGCATGTTCAAAATATAGCATAAAGCTAAGTGCAGAACTTTAATCTTCTTACTGATCTCGCCTAAAATTCCTAGATGTCTATATTTTTTATATAAATAAATACGATTTAATTATTTCTTATTTGCAAAAAAAAAAAAAGTGCAAGGAACTTGGTCTCTTCGTCTCTTAAAATATAATCGAGCAGCTTTAAGTAGAACATAACTTTTAACTGAAAAAAAATCTTAATTTGACTTCATATTGACTGTTAATTATATATATGTAGGAAGATTGATTTACTCGGTTGAGTAAATCAATCATTACATCATTACATTAAAAAAAAAATATTGAATGACTAGAAACCAAGAAAAATGAAAACAAAGTTTAATAGCACAACTAGTTTCAGCTTGTATCAGCCTTCTTCAGGTGCACATTACAAAAGAAATAACCAGTAAAACATAGTGTTGTTTATAGTTATTTCTTCTATGTTTTACTGGTTATTTCTTTTCTAATGCATCTGAAGAAGGCTGATACAAGCTGAAACTAGTTGTGCTATTAAACTTTGTTTTCATTTTTCTCGGTTTCTAGTCATTCAATATTTTTTTAAAAAATATTATATATATAATTAACAATCAATATGAAGTACTCGTAATCATTATTGATTTGTTATGTTCATCTCTTATTTTCTACACTGCCATTGAAAATTTTAGTTTTTCAGCGATATTTTAGCATTCACTTGCAACAGAAAATTTTTTAAAAAGCTTTCTCCTGAGGAATGGGACTTTGTATGATTATATAGTTAATGAGGAGTATTTAATTTAGTTAACGAGGAAATTGTTAATATAGTTAATGACTATGAGCTAATATAGTTAATGAGTTTAATATAGAGGACACCATGCTGATGATAAAAATACGTATATGCTACCTCTCTACCTTGAAGAAATTTCGATACCCCAACTTTCCTTTTTTTTTTTTCTTTTTCAAAACGTAAGTTCTTCGCATTGTAGTTAATGCGTCATCATTATCGCTTTCTTTCACTCGAAGATAGATGCCACAAGCATCTATCCTTCATGAGAACATTACATTAGTATTATTAGTATCATAATTCCCATAGTTATATACTTTTGTACAAGTTTTTAGAATAAATGCTTGATAAATAAATAATTTCGACTCATAACTCAATTGAAATTGAAATGCTGTCGATTGTCTGAAAATATAATAGTTTCTGTGAAGTCGACATTTTTCCGAGTTGGGGAATATACGAAACAAACAAACAAACAAACCAAACAAAAAACAGCAAAATAATAAAAAAAAAGACACGAAACAGTGCCTGAAGCCTATGTCTCGTACAAATACTGATACCCCATCATGTTCTATCATCTTTCATCCATCTCGGACAAAGGATAGTGTTTGCGTCTTGGGTTGTTATTTATACGTGTAAGCGGCATGGGACGGGGTCAGTGTACAGCCCGTCTAGAATTCGTGCAGTAACCGTCTGAGTGCGTGACTTGACGTCATCAGTCTGGATTAGTGTGTGTGTGTGTGTGTGCGTGTGTGTGTGTGTGTGTGTGTGTGTGTGTGTGTGTGTGTGTGTGTGTGTGTGTGTGTGTGTGTGTGTGTGTGTGTGTGTGTGGCGTCGTTGATCTGTCTGTATAGTCAGGTGCGAGGTGAATTCGTGAAGCTGCAGAGTTTATCGGAAGAGTGAACAGTCTGGCTTACTTTACCCTTACACCCTTCTCCATCCACTTTATGAGCAGCCACACTAGTGTAACACCTCTACGTATAAAAGATGCTATTTCAGATCTAGTAAATTCTGTAAGATTAATCTATGTTTAATTCTTCGTTTTCTCATAAAAGAAAAGACACTGTTTAATATCATAAAATACCAGTACCCCATACCAAGAACTCATCACAACAAATATTACTTTAACCACTATATACAAATGTATCGATTATTCTTTTGAAATATTTCATTTCAAATCCATTATTGAGGCAAAACATTTCATTTATTGGTTATGGTTGTTTCAAGCAAAGAGTAACTAAGTATGAGGAAAGTATGTCATATCATGTCGGCGATTTATTTATTTATGGGAATCCCACTTACAAAATGTTGTAAACATAGTGTAGATTCGTGTTATTAGTGTGAGTGTGCTAAGGTTAGATAATAAATCCTTTTCTACAGATCACACATGGAAACTTTTAAATCCACTTCAGGCCTCAATTAAGTAGGATGGTGGTATCACATCACACGTCGGGCAGTGAAAATCATCTACCTCTAGACGTTTATTAAACGTTTATGTCCATAGTGGGGTTGGTTTTTGGTTGTAGAGCAAATTGCTTGAGTTCTCTGTCCAGTTTATTATTATTATTATTATTATTATTATTATTATTATTATTATTATTGCATGGTGCTGTGTTTTCAGGGAGGGAAAAACCCCCTCTTCAGAATTATACCGTATAACTTGCCTTGGTACAAAAGACTATGAAATGTCCCTCGTATCCTGGAGCTGGCATTGGAATCAGATTCTTTCAGACCAAAGGACACGTGCTGTTTCTTCCACTCGCTCACGAATAATCAATAAACGAAGAGCATTCATTTAAGTTAGGTAATAACATGCAGTATCAGAAAATAACTAATAGAAGGCCTGGTTCATGGAAATCCTTGTAAATTTGCATTCTTTGTGTATAGATGAAGCACTATTTAAAACGGCATACAGTCTTTTATTATGCTTTTTACCTTTAAAGGATACGATGTATTTCTTCCAACAGCAAAGACAGAAAGTAAGTTAATAGTGTGTATGTAAAGAGAATTCTCTTTATTATTTCCAGTCCACCCCACCACTTTCTCCCCAATTAGTAACTTATCTTTTCGGAATTTATTATTTCACGTCCTTTCATGGACTATACCCCACTGTGCAGAACGCTCCACACAATGAAGTTCTATTTCTAATTTTGTACCGATATTTTGCAGATCATCAGTTTCCATTTTACCAGTTCTTCTGAAGTCCATCAGTCTATCCTTCTCATTTAGATATTTCCCCTTTTTTAATTTTAATGTTGTTTTGCCGATACTTCATCCTTGATTTCGGTGAAGTGTATTTGATATTAGCTCTGCTTAAAATGAATAATGTACAGTTTCTTTATTTCTTTATAATAATTTCATTTCAATATGTTTCTGTTCTTGATGCCATTGGTTAACTTTCCTAATTTTGCTGATAACGTTATGCCATAGCAGTACTTTCCAGGTTTCAAGATGAATGTTTTGCTTCAAATTTTTTATTGAAATATTAGATTTCTCCAAGTAGTGATTTTTTCTGGTGTACGTCGAACACCATCATCATTGTTTATATAAAATGGCGCATATTTCCTAAAGAAGAAGGGAAGTCCATCTAGTCTGATTTTATAATGGAATAGAGGTCGGGGGGTCCATCTAGTAGTAGACAACAGAACAATTTAAAAATTGTTCTGTTGTCTACTACTTGATTTCCTTATTGATTATCTTAGCTTTTCTGTTGCCAATAATCTTATTACATGTAGTATCACGGATATATAATTTAACGAGTTAATCTCCTACAAAGACAACGTATCTCTGTATCAATTCTAATTGCCAAATCGCAGTTTAAGCAGAATAATTCAAATTATTCAAATTAGTGCTTAAACTGCGATTAAACTGCATCAAATTAGATGCTTTTTCATCCTCGGAATCCGCCACTGTACTAAAGATATTGTTATATCTCGTCCATTTCAGGTTAAATTAAGTAGGTGGGCAGGTACTGTGTTAGTAATTTAGTGCGATAATGGCCAACAGCGCAACTTATGTCGTTGAATGTAGTATGAGAGTCGGCACTAGACGTTCATTTGCAAATTTTATGGAACCTCTCTCTCTCTCTCTCTCTCTCTCTCTTTCTTCGGATGTTGCACACGCAACAGCATCTAACGATAACTAGAAAACATCCAATCTAAAAGGCAAAAGCAGATTGTCCTTGTGAACGAAAACTGTTTGATATAACAAACCGACAGAGCATTTCAAGAATCGCGTATTCTAATAGGCGGACCATAATCGTCTAGTTTGCCGAGAATTGGGGACCCATGCTAAGTCGAACGCTCACGCAACTACGGATAGCTACGGGTATTGGTAGATTGTAAAGTCCAAAAAAAATCACCTTGCCTAATTAATCTTGAATCCAGTTATTTGATATGGTAGAATCGAGGCATAGTGAGAGTAGCACAAATCAATGGATCCACTGTGGGATGACTGTAGGCGGATGGTAATTCGGAAGAGTTTTCTTATTACCCCTTATGTTCTCTGAAATCGATGGAGCGATATCAAAGCTTGAACATTATTCATTCTAGATAAGTCATCTCATGCTTAGAGCTTATCCATCAGGTTATGGTTACTTTTAGCAGAATAATGCACCTTGTCACAAGGAACAGATAGTTCAGGAATAGTTCCAAGAGTACTTGGGTGATTTAACATACTTCATGTCATTTTCTGTCTAAACCCAATGGAGAATCTGAAGGACAAGTGGAACAAGTTGTCCGCTCCATCAACTACTGGATAACGGAATGCAACCGAGATTGCACTGGCCAGACTCTCAGTAGAACTTTTCCAACCACTGCTTATCGGAGCGTAGGTTAGATTAGCACACCCCTACCATTTAATAGTGTTAAATGGTAGGGGTGTGCTAATCTCTATTAGGTAAATATATCAATCGAACTAGTTATTCTGTTGATACATAATAACGAAACCAATAACAATATTTAAATAATGATACTCTTTATGCTTCGTGATCTCTTTGTTTTAAGCTGAAATCTGATCATCTCAACCTTTCTTTTTTTTTTAATACTCCCATCCATGAAAGGTTGCAAACTTATAGTACATTAATACAGTAAGTGGGAGAAAGATATTTTTAAAATTTATATTTTACATGTACAAACCCTGTTTTAGAGACCGAAAATCCATGCCTATGGCGGGATTCGAATTCGCAGCCTGTTGGTTGGTGAGAGCGACACGTTAACCACTTTGCACATTTGAGACGATAATTTTTCTGAACAATTTTTTTACTTTTTCTCTTTGAATACTCTCCAGAATACTCTTTATTTATCTGCAGATTCAATTTTATATCCATTTTTCTAGACAAATATCCTAACTTCAGAATTATACAATGTAGAACTGTAATAATTTTTATACGTCTGTTTTTAAGCATTTCAGGTCGATTTTTATCTACTGCAATGCTTTCCCGTATTTAGGTTTATAAATATTTTTTATAGCTCGGATATTGAAATGTACTCGTTTGTCTTACTTGTTTCACTGCTTCAATTATTTTAGTAATTTTTGAAATAATTACTCGAAGTCCTGATAGTGGTATTATATAAGACTAAATTTAAAACTATGGGTTATTTTGCTTCATTTTTACATCGCAATTTAACTCTTTCCTCGTCATTTAAACATTAATCTATATATCTATCCACTTGAGGTTCTCATTCCAAATTTAATATTTGTAAAGGGACCGTCTCCTCTTTCCGTGTCTTCTTTCCACAAATATAAGTGACATGTATAGTTGAAGGTCCAAATTGGACTCTTCAAGGGATAAATATGCAACGTCTTCTAAATTATCAATTATATCGAAATGATGAATTTTGTTGAATTACATTGAATTTTTACTAGTTCATAGCATATCGTGCATGTAAAAGCAGAAATCGAATTTATAAAGCAACTCGCAGTAAATAAGAACGAAGAGACAATAAAACTCAGTTTAGTAAATAACCTATCTTCCAAGAAACGATTTTCAGAGTTCAAAGGTACCTTTGGCAATATTTGTAAAGGTCAACTCTGACAATTTCTTTGAACTACTATTGCCTCTGTGAAAAAGAATCGGACATCAAGAAGTAGATTATTAATTGAAGCGTGAAAATAATAAATTAGATCTTATTTTTCGAATATTTAGATGATTTCATTTACTGATAACGGAGCAATAGATATCGGATAACAGTTTAACTGAAATTAGTATTTTAAAGTAATTAGACATCAATAAACAATAGTACATCACCACCATATACGCTGTGTTTATTATCAAAAGACCGTGCCTTTATAATTTTCCATTACCCTAAACAAGAAACCAAATTCAACGGGCCTTATTTGATTCACGCCTGTTTGATATTAGAGCTAGTTTTGATTCTGTTGTTAAAGTAATTTGTTTAGTTACTCGTGGGTTCGATATCTAAGAAGCATCTAATAACTTTAGATCAATATATTTAAGTTCTTTTCTCCATACCTAAGACTTTTATTCTTTATTAACCCTGTACCGGATAGGTTCTTAGTTGAACCTTATTTGCAGCAGTTACTGCATACTTTTATGTTATTCTGAATCGTTCTCTTTTTCCCTAGATCTTGCTATTTCACTTTCATTTTGTGGCAGTCTCCTCCTCCCCTCCTCACAAAAATTTTAAAATTTATGAAGATAGTTATGTCGGGAACCCTGATATGGAGAAGAAATGTTTTTGTTGCTCTTTATACCATCAATTTCAAAGATTGCGATTTTTTTTTTTTTTGTGGGCGATGAAATTATCTTAATATTTCACCTAAAATCTCTCTGTCGCTCCCCCCTCTCTCCCTATCTGCCAATCACACACACTCCCTTGATAATACCATACTGGAGTTCGTGAAGAAAATTGAAGTTGGAACTCCCAGATTTCCAAAATGAGAAAAGACTTGTTAACTTTTATTTATTTATTTTATGCGCAGGAGTGGAATTTAATTACTGCAACTGCAATATTCCTGAGTGTTATTTCAATTTGCTATCTGATTACAGCAACATTCTCTTCTGCTTCTTAAGGCAATTTACTTCTATTTTTTCCCCTTTTGCACCTGGCCATACCTAACCCAACATACCAAGAAAAACATTGCTTGCTGTATGCATTTATCACTCGAGTGAAACAAGAAATTAATTAAAGAAACATAACCAGAGAAAAATAGTGAACATTTCTAAAGAACAAGAAAACAATGAACGCCAAATAATTTATTGCAGGAATAATTAGAATTGAGAGAATGTGCTCAGTCCGTCGCAGATTTAATTTGAGAAGGTAAAAACATTAGAAGGAAGCTAATTAAAGAAATGGGACTCGGGGAAATTAGCAAGTGCATCAAATAAATGGGGCTCGCTGTTCGAAATTAATCATCCTACGAAAAAGATAAAAAAAAAACATTTTAAGTATGTCAGGGAACTATTGGGAAGTTTGAAGTTATTTCTAATGTTTTAAAATTACATTTATTAAATATGAATTAAATATGAAACATTATTAGTATTATTAAAGAGCAACGAAAAGTTTGCATAAAGTATTCACTTTAAAATTGTAACATGACAGTTTTTTTTATTCATTTTAAATGGTTTCGTAGTTATAAACAGTATTAAACATGAATAAATAAGAAAACAAATGGTATCACGGACTGAGGATACATAATCCTGGTGAATTAAACGACAACATTAGCGAAAATTTAAAAAAAAATATTCGTAACTGTCTCAGAGTGTGGAATGAAAAATTATCCACCATCATTTACTCACATTAGATTTCCTTCTTCAGTTACTGTAACTGATTTAGTTATAACCATTTTTTTTTATTGCTCATGTTGTTATTGTACGCCGAAGTGGCTTGAAAAAAAAACAAAAAACGTTTAGTCTCTTGAGCAAGGTCTTTGGATTTTGTCATCCTTCACCCCCACCACCACTATACTAATATACTATAGGTTTATACCCTTTCGCAAACTGGAATGTCATAAAAATGACAGTAATGTGGTTATTATTACTCTGCCTACTGAAGTTGCAAAACAAATAAATTTATCTGAAAAATAGTTTTTTTGTCGTAGAGGCTAGTTGGAGGGGGGGGGAGGCCACGTGAATTTTTTATGACAAAAAGTCAGAAGGCCAGAAAAAAGCAACACGTTTAGAAGTTTCGTATCAAATTAATCAACATAAAAAGTTTACAAGAACTCGTGCAAGATTTATATTTGAATCTTTATTTAAATAACAAAAATGACATATAACATAAAGAAATCCAGAGTAGAGAATATTTGTTTATTGTAGCATTTATAAAATGAACTTGTATATGATTTATCGGCATGTTTCAAATCAGATCAAACAACTGTAAACGCTTCATGAGGAATGCGAAGCGTTTATGCAGAAGTAAGGTGTGTTTCATCCTAATGTTTGTAGTTCATTAAACAGTAGGAAAATTCCAGTCAGTTGACGATAGCTTACAGCCGAGAAGCATCACATTTGATCAGACTACACAGTCTTTTGCTTGTGAATAAATTAATAGAAAGATATTTTAATGAATATACAAAACGTGGTTGCTGGACGTAATAACATTTCTTACGTTATTATTAATTAAAATAATTTAATAACAATTACTATTATTAATTAAAATTATAATTTGAATTAATAATAGGCACCGATTTGAAGTTTATGAATTTCTAGCTCATGAATTTTTTCTAGTACTAGCATACAAATATCAAAGGAAATTCTTACATAAGTGACATTTAATTAAGTATTTTTAGAATATTTCATCAGAGTTATATTTAGAAAATATGAGACATTATTACAAGATATTAATATTATTTATATTAGAAAAATTTCACTAAACAGTTTTGAATAAAACTATTCAATGTATAGGTACAATGAAACCAACTTGCTCTCTTCGATGTATATTTTTTTCTGGTATGAACTTTGCATGTTTAATTATTACTACAAGACAATTTTAACACCATCCAGTCCATTCCAGTTGGACGGATGGTTTTAATGACCCTTCCGTCTCCAAATATCGGCAAGCATTGATCAAACTGGCAGAAATAAATTATAGTTTTCTTGACATCTTTTAATTTATTTTTTTGTTGTGTTTGGCCCAGGGCCGTGTTGAAGGTTCCTGTGTTACTGAGTATGGCAATAGAACGTAAGAGAAATGATGAAACAAATGAGAACATACACATCGATTGATCATTATGAGAATTAAATGAGGTCGGTGCACAGTTAACCATACAATTACTAATGGATGGCGGTAAGCAAAGAAACAGTTCTCGAGAACCATTAAAAGTACATTAAAAATGCTCTTTAAACTATTTGACTTTACGTTTGTAAATTCCTTTTTGGATCTTTTTATTCTACGGACCGTTTTCTAAAGACCTTTCACATGACTGACAGTTGCCCAAGGGTGATCTGGGAGGCGCTGCTCTGTTCCCTAATAGCAGGTCAGAGATCACCATGGGTGCTTTACCTCAGTTAAATGTAGTTAATGAGGAGGCTCTACCAGCTCTAGAGTCAGATGAAACAACAGGGTGCCATTCGTACGGGAATGAAATGATGTTTTGGACAGCTATAGATATAACTATTCATTCTCTTCTTCTTTCCCCCTGTAGAAGTATATACACTGGTATCCAAAACCTAAGGACAAACATTATTTCTGAAGATTAGAACCGAAAATTTAGACGAACAGCTTGTGGCAATTTGTGTAACTGACGATTTCGATAGGAAGCGAGTACACATTCAAATTTTCGAATCGCGCTTAAAGGGGTCACGTGGTAGCACTCAACAGGATAAAAAGCAAAAGGCTGAACTAAGCGAATTGTGTTTGAAGGAAGCTCTTTTCGTGAAGAAATAAAGTTGCAAACCTTATAGTTGCAAACCTCTTATGATTTCACACGGAAAAGAATAATTGGAAAGCTTGAAGAAGGCCACAGATTTATTGATATTGTCAGGTCAGGTTTATTAGTTATGCTGTCAATAAATTTATGTCCACATTTGTCCGTAGTCATGAAAATATTTTATTTAAATATAAAAATATATATAAATATAAAAATATTTTCATATACAGGTAAAAATGTACCTTAGCTTTTGGATACCAGTGTACTATTTCTATAAGCAGTCTTTGGCTCTTTCTTTCTCTCCAACCATATCCTAATACTTATATATTTTTCTCTTCTTTTGCTCATTCACTATACAATTCGTCTCATTTTCTTTATTTTAGTTTCCTTTCGTTCCATTTGTCTGTCTCCTCTTTGAAAAATATACTTTTTCTCTCTTCCCTTCTGAATACGCTACTCTCCATAACCAAATCTTTGTTTCTTTTTCTCTATATATGTTTGAAATATATTCGTCACCTGAATGCATTAATAACTCTCCTTTCCATTACCACCATCTTTTTACAGTGTTAATAGAATTTACTGTTTAAATGAATGATTAAAAAAATAAAAATAATTACCAGAATGAATCCCATTTACTGAAACAAATTAAAAGAAATTCTCAGTAGATTTTGAGTAAAACCATTCATAGGATAATGTAGTTGTCAGTGATCATGGTGGAAATTGTATGAATGATGTGAAAACATATCTCTTGTGGATGGTGCAACTCCGTGCGGGAAGGGTTGTGCAATACAGTAGCATAGCACACTGAAAGCAATTATTGGCACGAAGTGTACAAGAATGGGCGAACATCGCTCACGTGAGAAGAAAAACTTTTTTAAGAGATGATTGAACGGCTGTCCGAAACACGGAGGTGGGTGTGCAGCAATTTTCCAAAGGAAACACTAACGCTGGAGACAGGGGCACATCCCTGCAAGGGCGTTATAATTTACACTACTTCCTTTATGCATGGCAGTATGACTGAGTAGCCCATGTGTGTGTGTGTGTGTGTGTGTGTGTGTGTGTGTGTGTGCGTGCGCACGCGCGCGGCTAATTTTTTTTATCATTTAACTTTTACTCCCGCTTGCTTAAAGAGTGTTTGAGTAGATGGATTGATAAATACAAACCTGCATGCATTTAGTTATGTCTAAGGATGGACATCTAGTGAAATGAAATACTATTTTCTTTATCAGCGCCGAAGGCAGAATCTGCCTGTAATTATTATTTTTTTCACCTGAGATTTACACTGTGTTCTAATAGTTTATTGAGAGAACTTGGTTATGTGTGTATGTGTGTGAGAAGAAGAGGAGAGAAGATTGGAATATAGACAAATAGAGAGAGAGAGAGAGAGGAAATGCTTTCCCAATTATTTCTATTCCAATTAGACAGAATGGCCATAATTAAATGTTGTTAAAATAGTAATAGTAATAATGAAAAATTTACTTACCATAAGTGAGGACCATTGAGTATGGAAACTCTGTGGAAAATGATACTTTAAATTGTTTACCGAAGATCTATAGTTGAATTTGGTTGATATACTGTAGTATGTATCTGCATCGACAAATATCACTACATGTATTCAGCCCAAAATAGCAGTCTTATTGTGTGTGTGAGAGAGACAGAGAGAGAAATCCGTATGGGAGACAAAAGCCATGTCTAGTGTAAAAAAGAATTATGCAATATTAAGAGACGCAGATAAAAAAATAAAATGATTAATCCTTTTGGTGCAATGTTCCACTGCGCTCACCTAAAAATAGAAGGAAGAATAGACAGAAAGAGAATGAAGTAAGTTAAAACACACAATTGAAGAAAAAGACATGGAGAGAAAATGTTTGAAAGGGAAAGAACGGAGGATTGAGAGCCAGAAGTAAGAGAGATAAAGAGTTGTTAAAAGGGAAATAAGAGAAAACTGAAATAGAGAGAGAGAGAGAGAGAGAGAGATTAAAAGGTAAAGAACAGAAAATATGGATAACGAGAAAGATTTTACTTTAAGAGGATAAGAGAAAATTGAGAGAAATGTTGAAAGGGAAGGAAGAAAGAGAAAAATGAGGGAGAATGAAATGTTTAATTATAGAGAATATTGAGAGCAAGAGAGACAGAGATAGAAATAGAAAAATATTGAAAAGTAGGGTGGATTGAAAGAGAAATACTGAGATGAAGAGAAGAATGAGGTAGAGGTATTGAAAGGGAGAGAGAAATTGAGATTGAAAATGAAGATTAAGAAGTCACAGAGAAGGTAAGGAAGATTTAGAAAGACAGAAGAGGGAAGAAATATTGAGGGAGATGTCGAAGGGAAGAGAGGACAAGATTAAGAGAGAGAGATTTCGAAAGGTAGAGAGGAGAAGATTGAGAGGGACATTGAAAGGGAGGGAGAGGACGATTGAGAGGGACATTGAAAGGGAGGGAGAGGACGATTGAGAAAGAGAGCTATGTTAAATTAGAGAAAGCAATTGAGAGACAGGGAGTGAGCATTGAAAATTAAGTTGCAGAGAAGGAAAGGGAAGATTGAAAGAGACAGTGAAAAAAAGAAAGAGATAGGAAGAAAAGATTGGGAGAAAAAAATAGATAGTTTAGAAAGCGCACAAACAGCACAAAAAGATCAAAGATTGAGAGAGAGAGAGAGAGAGAGAGACGAAGAGGCAGAAGAAAATGTTGAGAGAACGATAGATAAAGAAAGAAGAAGAAGGAGAGTGCACAATAAACAAAGAAGGGATTCTTAAAAGGGTACACGAAACAAATAAAGGAAGATGACTAGATCATGAGAAAGACAAAATGGACAATTGAGAGTGAATATTTAGAGAGAAGAAAGATTGAAACCCCAAGAGATAGAGAAAGAGAGCGTAAGACAGAATGGGAAATTGTCAGTGCAGCGAGGGAAAGAAGAGAAGATTAACAGAGAGGGATTGGGCGAGAAGGAAAGATTGACAGAGGAGAGGAGGGAAGGAAAGCGTGACAGTTTGGAAAAAAGACAGAAAAAGCGCAAAAGTCAGACAGTGCAGGGAGCACAGAGAGAGAAGAGAACACAAGAGAAAAACGTAAAGAAAGACGAGAGAGAGAGAGAGAGAGAGAGAGAGAGAGGAAGGAATATTGAGAGAACACAAGCGACAAGGAATAATTGAGAGAGCAAGAGAAAAAGGATAAAGGGAGAGAGAGAGAGAGAGAAAAGCGATACACAGTGAAAAGAATAGGGCGAAATAATGAGAAGAAAGATTGATAGGGAAGGAGAGAGAGAGAGAGAAAGGAAGATTGATCAAATCAAATAAGAAACATAGAATGAATGAAATTGAGAGGGAGACAGAGAAGGGAAAGTTTGCAAAAGAAAAGTGGAAATAGAGAAATCAAGAGTGAAAGAATGTGGGAACAGTGATTATGAAAGGAAGAAACAGAGAAGGAAATTGAGTATTTGAGTATGGCTGTGTGTGTGTGTGTGTGTGTGTGTGTGTGTGTGTGTGTGTGTGTGTGTGTGTGTGTGTGTGTGTGTGTGTGATATAGAGGGAATGATGTAGAAAGAGAAGTTTGAGAGAGAGAGAGAAAGAGAGAGAATGATGTAGAAAGAGAAGTTTGAGAGAGAGAGAGAAAGAGAGAGAGAGAGAGAGAGAGACACGGGAAAAGCAAATTAAAAGAGAAGAGAGAGAGAGAGAGAATTAAGAGAGACACGGGAAAAGCAGATTAAAAGAGAAGTTTGAGAGAGAGAGAGAGAGAATTAAGAGAGACACGGGAAAAGTAGATTAAAAGAGAAGTACAGAGAGAGCGAATTAAGAGAGACACGGGAAAAGAATATTAAAAGAGAAGTACAGAGAGAGAGAGAGAGAGAATTAAGAGACACAGAAAGAAGAGTTAAGAGAGAAATACAGAAAGAGAGACTGAAAGAGAAGTTACGAGAGAGAGAGAGAATTAAGAGAGACACGGAAAGAGCAGATTAAAAGAGAAGTACAGAGGAGTTAAGAGAGACATACAGAGAGAGAGAGAGAGAACACTAGGATATATCATATCCTAATTTTTAATGTGATACTTTCATTGATACCATCTGTTCACTCCATTAATCTTTATCAGAACTCTCATATCAGAGGCTTCCAGTTTTTGATCAAGTGTTATATTTCTAACCCAGCTCTCAGATCCATAAGCTAAAATTGGTTTGAATACTACACAACTAATTTAGTGTTTTTGGCTAATTCCTTTCTTATGCCATGTAAACTTATTCAAGTGAGTGACTTCCAACCATACGATCTTCACTAATTCTCTTTTCTATTTCCATGTTTAATTTGCCATCTTTGCTAAAAATTGTGTCTAAATAGCCGAAATATATATATATATATATATATATATATATATATATATATATATATATATATATATATATATATATATATATATATATATATATATATATATATATATATATATATATATATATATATATATATATATATACACACATATATATATATATATATTGAGAGAGAGAGAGAGAGCTTGAAGAATAAGCGAGAGAGAGAGAGAGAGAGAGATAATGCAGACAGAGAGATTGATGAAGAGAGAAGACAGAGAGAGACAGAGAAGATTAAGAGAGATAGAGAGAGAGAGACAGAGAATATTAAGAGAGAGAGCAAGTGAAGACAGGGAGATAGAGACAGAGAAAGTGAAGACAGAGAGATAGAGAGAGAGAGACAGAGAAGATTAAGAGAGAGTGAAGACAGAGAGATATATAGAGAGATATAAAGAGAGAGGGAGAGAAGATTGAGAGGGAGAGAGAGAGAGAGAGAGAATATTGAGGAGGAGAGAGAAAATTAAGAGGCATGAAATCAAGAGTGAATGAAATGTCAACACACACACACACACATCCACATGATTAAAAGAAGTAGCCACACAGAAGGAATGACTGGGAGAAAGAGAGAAAGAGAGAGAGAGAGAGAGAGAGAGAGAGGTATGAAATCAAGAGTGAGACAAATATTGACACAACACACACAGAGAATATTAATACACACACAGATGATTAAGGGAAAGAGCAACATAGAAGGAAAGATTTAAAGTGAGAAAGAGAAATCTGGAGAAAGAAATAGAAAGAAGTGCAGTAAGTGAACGATTACAAAATGAAGAAACGGATAAGATTGAGCGAGCGATAGAGAGTGAGAGAGAGAGAAATCAGGAGCGATAGAAAAACAGACAACAGAAATGATTAAGAAAGGAAGTGGCATAGAAGTAGTAAGCTGTGTGAGAGAGAGAGAGAGAGAGAGAATGCAAAAAATCAAAATAAAAGGAGAAACACAAGATAGAGCGAGAAAGAGAGAAAGAAATGAAGTGCGTAGGAACGAAAGAATGAAAGTGCAAGACACAAAGGTGATTGAGCGAAAGAAATGTGGGATTATAGAGAGAAAAGAAAAAGGCGGAGGAAGAACTCGAGTATAAGAAAGAGAGGAAGAAACATAGAACAGAGAGAGAGAGAGAGAGAGAGAGAGAGACTGATTTTGAGAGAAAGATAGCGCACAGAGAAGGGAAGGGAAGATTGAGCAAGAAAGCGATTGTGTGATAGACAGATAAAGAAGTGAAAGATTCAAAAAGAGAGAACAGAATAATACAGTGAAGAAAGAAGATTCAGAGGTTGGGACAGAAAACAAGAGGTGGAATGAATGGAGCAGTAGAAAATAAAAATAATAGTGCGAGAGGGGAGAGAGAGAGAGAGAGAGAAATGGAAAAGAAAGCTTAAATAACAGGAATTAATAGGAATGAATAAAAAAGATGTCGGGTTGTTGGATTGGCTGAGGGGCAAGTAAGGGGAGAAAAACGTTGAAGGCAAAGGCAAAGAGAGAGAGATGATAAGAGTCAAGGAAAACCGGAGAATGAGAGAGAGAGAGAGAGAGAGAGAGAGAGAGAAAGTGAGAAGTAAAAGCTGGAGGAAAACAAGATAGAAAGCCGTTTGAGATAAAGAGAAAGAGTGAGTGAGAGAGGTATGAGATGAAGAATGTTAAAAAAAAAGTAGAAGAGTGGGAAGCGAAAGAAAGAGAAGATGCAGATATTTAGAGAAATAGAGGATGAAAAAGGCTGAAAAGTGGTAGGAGGGTAGAGTGTGATGGATAGGGGTATGGGGGAGGCAAGAATGCAGAGAATATGCAGTTACATAGAAGAGGAAGGGAAATATATTGGGAAGGAAGGAGAGAGAGACAGAAGAAGAAGAAGAAACAGGAAGAGATTAAAAGAGGAATGAGAGAGAGAGAGGGGGGGGGAGCATTTAGCCAAATAGATACGATTATTAAAATTACTTTTGTGCCCTGCAAATGACTATTTCCAGAAGGAGGAGTTCAGTGGGGAATGGAAATACCTGCAAGTGATTGTGTTAGATGTAACAGAATTCTGGGCTTTAACTACTTGCAGTTGAACGAAATTAGTTTTTAAGTGAGCTGAAGAGATGGAAACCTGTTGGAGACCAAAAAGTGGCTATCAATACTGAGACCGATTGTCATGGGGGGAGAAGGATTTCCTGAGGGAGTGCGAGACGTCATCGCATTGCATTGCGACCAAGACACAGTGAACATTATGTTACTCCGTCAAGCGTGAACCGATCACCAGTCTCGTAGGCAAAACATGTCTAGTCCACTCTGAAGTCTGCGTTCTCTTGTCCTCCGTGCATTGGTCGGCAGTGTGATATTGACCCACCCACGCATTCTCGTCGCCACTCGCGCTTCTGACGGCTGCCAAGTATTGTGATGCGAACGAAGTCTGTCATTGGCCAAACCTCGCTGCCACGTTGCGTATCTTTGATGCTAAACTGTGCAAGAGTTGGCCATTTTCTTCGAGAAAATCCTCCTCCCCTTTTCTTCATTCTTTCTCTTTCCCCTTTTCTATTTGCATCTTCTGCCTTCTTTGTTGACGTCAACGATTTATAACGGAGCCAGTTTCAATTGAACGTCCAAAAAGTGGTCACAGACCATCGCCCACATGCATTTGCCTGTAATTGCCTGCAGTCTGACCATCTCAGAAGGGTTATTGAAGGCTGCCTCATCTGCCTGCCTTTCAAAAGAAAAATGCTCCCTTGCAGACTCTCTTATAGAAGGTTGGTCGCTCGAACATAAAATGTATACGCAGAAAATATGAATGATTTCCAGAAAACATTTCTTCTATGAAACATTTAAAGAAATATCAAAAGAAAATTGAGATTCTATAAAAAAAGAAGAAAAAAAAGTATTTTAAGTTTTCTTGAATTCATCTTTACATCGCTCGGGACTTTTAATACCTTTTAATACACTACATCATAGCTTGAAGATTGCTCTGAAAAGAGGCACATAGAAGATACTATTTGTGCTATAGATACGACTTTTTGCATTTAATTGCAACCTCGTTTGTGGAACTGTAATTCCATGATGACATTCATCATCCTTAATTGATCAGTCCATGCGACATCAGATCAGTCCATGCGACATCAACACAGCATCATTAGTTGGCACATCATTTATTGCAGGTCATATTATTCATTACGGAATCCCAACATTAGCAGTATCATATGCATACAGCTGACTTCTGTTGAATAGTTCATTCAAGTCCGTAATATTGCTAATATAAGCTGTTAAAAACTTATATAAACTGTTAATCTGGAATTTCCTAGTTTTGTTTCATGAATGTTGATTATTAGTAGGGAACAACAGTCGATGTAAATACGAGACCAGAAATCCTATCATGATATTTGCGTTAACAACAATATTCTGGAAATGCCCAGAAGAAATTATTTCTTCTGGGCATTTCCAACCAGTCTTCCTCTTCTTCTTCTTCTTTAAGTATCGTCCCCTAGAAGGAGGTTGCCAACCATGGCACGGAACTTTTTTTCTTTCTTTTGCTGCTCTGGAACATTTATGGTAATTCAAGCCAGTCCAGTCCTTATTGTCTTCAGACCACCTTCTCCTGGGTCTACCTCTCCCTCCTTTCCCGTCCACTTTCCCTTCTAATATTAGTTTCTGAATGGGTTGTTGTCTAATTCTTCTCTTCTTCTTCTCTTCCGTCTAAGACGGGTTGAGTCTTCTCTTGAGCAGGATCTTCCAGTCTTCTCTGTTCTTTGCTGTTCTAAAAAGTTCCTTATATGTTCTGCATCCCGAGATGTTCTTTATTAATTTCAGCCAGGTAATTCTTGGTCATCCGGGTCTTTGCTTTTCAGTTGGAAAAGTATTGATTAGGACGTTAGGAAGTCTGTCTGAGTCCATGCGTACAGTGTGTCCAAACCATCTCAGTTGTTGTTTTCTAATTTTTTCTATTATTATTCTTTTTATAGAATAGTTCTTGTATGACTGTGATGTTTGTTTTCTTTTCTATCCAACATGTTCTATTTATTTTTCTTAAGCATTTCATTTCAAATGCCAGCAGTTTTTTCTCCTCTCTTTTTTTAACTGTCCACGCTTCTGCTCCATAGATGACTGTTGGTATAATTATTGCTTCATATAATTTGATTTTGGCTTACTTAGATATCTTGTTTGCCAGATTTTCTGTAATTTTCCCATGGTGGTCCATCCTATCGCTATTCTGTGTTTGATTGTTTTGAGTTCATCTATTGTTTCTGTTATGGTAGTTCCGTTCCTCCCTATTTTCATCACTTTTGTCTTTTGTATATTTATTGTCATGTCATACGTTTTACAGTTTTCGTTTAGCTTCTTGATCAACTTTTGTAGTTCATTTGGGGTTCTTGCAAGAAGAACGAGATCATCTGCATATTTGATATTATTTATGTTTAAACCATTGACATTGATTCCAGACTCATTGTCTATTGCCTTCTTTACAACTTCTTCTAGATATATGTTGAATAGACATGGGGATAATGGGCATCCTTGCATTACTCCTTTTTGGATCTCTATGGGTTCTCTTGTGAGTGTGTCCTTTTTAATTATTGCATTTGTCTTAGAGTAATATTTTATCAGAAACTGTATTATATATTTGTCTATTGCTTTTTCTAGTAGAATTCTAAGAAGGATTTCTCTGTTGATGTTATCGAAAGCTTGTTTAAAGTCCACAAAACAACAATATAGTTCTTTATGGTCTTCCCAGCTGAGCTCTGCTAGTTGGTGCAATGTGAAAATTTGGTCTATTGTTGAATAGTTTCCTCGGAAACCAGCTTGTTCTATGCTTATCATTTCTTCACAGGTGTTTTTTAATCTATTTTGTATAATTCTTATGAATATTTTATAGGTGTGAGGGAGTAAATTGATTGGTCTGTAATTTCTGCAGTCTCTTTTGTCTCCTTTCTTGTATATTGGGGTGATCTTTCCAGTTCTCCAGTCATCTGGGATCTCTCCTGTTTGTAGTATTTTATTGAATATGGTTGTTAAATATTCTATTGATATGCTGCTTCCATATGACCACAGTTCAGTAGGGACAGTATCAATGCCTGGTGCTTTATTGTTTTTCATCTGTTTTATTGCGTATCTAACTTCTTGTAAAATTTTTGGATGATCATTATTTTCTTCTATTGTTGGCATTGTAAGTTTTGTTTCCTTGGTGGAAGATAGTCTTAAAATGGATTGACCAGATTTTTCTTATATATTCAATATTACCAGTTTCAATCATCTTGTTGTTTATCGTTGTTGCTGCTTTTGCTGAGAATTCCTTTGTAATTTCTCTTCATGGAAGACTTTTAGGTTGTTTTGTTCGTATGCTTCTTGGCATGTCTTAGCTTTTTCTTCTAACCATTTTTCTTTGGCTTTTTTGCATAGGTTATCAATTTTATTTTTTAGTGCTCTGTATTTTTCTCTATTCTCTTCATTGTTTTGTTGGTTTACAAGTATCTTGGCCTCTTTGTTGTCTAATTAGATGTCCAAAATATTTAAGTTTTCGTTCTTTAATGATTTTCATTTATGTTCTTTTGATTTTTGCTTTCTTTAAAATTCGTTTTTCATTTTCTCTGTCCATGATATTTTCAACATTCTTCTGATGATCCACATTTCCAAAGCTTCTAATCTTTTCTCTGCTTCTTTATTTAGAATCCAAGTTTCATTTTTGTAGAGAAGGCTTAACCAGATATAGCACTTTATTAATCTTTTTCTTGTGTTTATGTTACGACTAGTCACAAAAGTTAAAAGAATGTAGACTTCACTGCAATACATCTTGAAATCTATAGGCAGAGAAGACGAATTTAATAAGAAATGGAAAAAATAAACAAAAGAAACATGAAAAAAAGTCAGAAGAAAAGAGAAAAAGAAAGAATGAATGAAAGAAAACAAATAATAGAAAAGACGACGAATGGAAATAGGAAGAAAAAATAATGAAACGACAGACAAAAAGAGAGAGAGAAGAAAGGAGAGGAGTTTCGAAATGAAGACAGTGAAAAAAAAAATACATTCGAAAAGAAATAGAAAGAAAACAATATTATTTGGAGAATTCGAGATTTTCCACAAAGGTATTTATTCAACAATGAGAGTCGAATTGTCTGATGAAGCAGACAATCATCGTCTAAATTTGCTTGTGATTGGATCTGTGACCAGATGGTGCTCGAAGGGATATCGAACTGCATGTTTTACTTCAGATGATCCAAGGTTAGCCAGGTGGGTACAGGGCAGCATCTGCTTTGGTTTCTGCAATTAAAGGAGCTAAGTTTGTAATTATGTATGATAACACAGGCTCTAATACACCTTAGGAACCCCAGTTAAGGGGGCCATTAGTAGTAATTAAGATCGGGGAAACTGTATTCGGAGGCAATTATCCAAAATGAAGACGGTGACACAGAAGGGGTTGGCGATACGGAAAGGTTGAAGAGAGGGTAAGTAACGAAATAACGAACTTTCTCACGGTCATCTTCATGTGTGTCAACGCTGCTATGGCTAATTTACATGGCATAGCGTGCGAATTAATTCAACTCAGTTGGCTTTTTCCGTGATCTAGCCATCGGTGTTTAACGTTCTTTGATACAAAAATGCCAATCATTCCCTAAGTTAACTGTTATTTTCTTTGATAATTACTAGTAAATAGCATAAATAATAAAGAAATGCTTTATAACAGATATATGTTGCAAAGCATTGCACACGATGATTTTGTATGTTTTCTGAATATTTCTCAGCAGTCCCAAATATTAAAAACTTTTTCCGACAGAACTGGGAAAGAAACCTAAATATCAAATCTAATTAATATGCTATACTGTATGCTATTACTTATTGTTTAAGTTTTAAAGTTGAATAACTCCCAAATTAGCAGTTTACTTATTGGAAGTCTGAAGCGACCTAAAAGTAATGTTTGGTCTCTGAGAGCAGGATCCTGGTTTATATAACTTTTGACTCTCTTTCTCATTTTTTGAATGGGATTTCCATAGAAGAAATAAATAATAAAATTCGATTTACAATACAAATCGTCGTATTCAACTATAATGAAGCAATTTCTTATTAGTCTTTATTGTCTAATCTGAATAAAATATATATACATATATAAATATATACATATCTATAAATACAGATATTTATTTTTTTGATTTGTTCATCTACTACCTTTTGACTTTTGAAGGCGACTGATGTCATTAGCTCTTGTGAAATTTCATGCGTGGGATTCCATTAAAAAAAAAAATAGATGTGTCTAAAAATACAGTTTTGTTTGTTTTGAACTTGAATATAGGAAATGTAGTAGTAAATATGGCAAATATGCTTATAAGTGAATTAATAGCTACCTGTTTTATGTTTTTTTATATTTGATTACCACCAACGAAAGATCGTATACCGTGGATAGACTGAGGGTGCTTTATATTTTTTATGAATATTACCATCATAGTTTCCTGATATGTCCCCTCACGGTGTACAGGATTCATAAAGACAGTCAACGAACAAGTGAGTGGATTCGAACTTTCAGCCTGTTGGTTGGAGACCAGGTACGTTAGCCATTCGGCCAACCAGGCCAGCTATGAATTTTTTTTTTTTTTTACATAATACAGGAACCTTGCTCTAGACCTCAAACATGGACCTTTTTCAAACCACTTCAGACTTCCAATAAGCGGGGCGGTGGTTTCACAGTAAGCGATGAAATTTATCTTCCACCTAAAGACAATCATAAACATCCATACCCACGGTGGGATTCGACCCCCACAGCCTATTGGTTTGGAAGGGGAACACTGACCACTTGGCCAAACAGACCGGGTGCAATAAAAGTTCATTGATAAACCATAATTGAGCGTGCTACTTGAACTGGAAATTTACCTGAGAAACTTACCAGAATGTTGTTCAGTTTTGTCTTATATATCAAATTTAGTTATAACAGAAAAATGTTATGTTATAAACTAAATCAGTATATTAACTATATGAAGTAAATATGTGTATGTAAAAAAAATCGGTGCCGTTAAATTTCCCTTTCTTTGTAAAAATAAAAAATATCTCCAGAGAAACTAGAAGATACTCAGTTGTCTCTGTTCTGTTGCTCTTCACATCTGATATTTTTAATGTCGAGTTAGCCTATTTTCACATATTGTTTTGCACTTTACTCTTAGTCTTCTTTATATTCAGCTAAAAGTCTCGTGGGGAAAAGACCTATTCAGTTATTGTACTCATTTCCCCCTCCGTAACATTCTCTATATAAGAGATGTTCAACATTTCACTGGATCATTTTATTTCAAAGTCTAATACTCTTTCATTCTTCTCCATTCCGCCCTTAAGTCTGTTTTTACTATACAAGTATCGGTAGAATATTGCTCTATAGAGCAATATTCAAATGGCAGGTATCGATAGAAATATTATTTTTATGCCTGTTTTATTGTAATTCCACTGTTTCAGTTTCTAAAATGAATTTTGCTATTCAAACTTTCATATCAGTTTTATGAAATGATCAAGCATTTATTTCTCAGGGCATCTATAAATAAACTTGTCAATTTCACTGAATTGATAGAGATTCACAGTATTCACAGTTATTTTGAAGACTTAATTTAAGCAGCTTTAAACGCCTTACTAAGTCGCAACAAGTAGGTCTTCATTTTTGCCTAGCAGATCAATGCTAGGCCATTCGTTAGTTCTTAATTAATTAATATTCTCGTTATGAATATTTATCCATCTCATCTGTGCGTAATTTAAGCAATATGAAATACAGTTTGGTGGCCTTAGTTCCAAATTAACAGCCCATCGGAGTTCGTATTTTAGGTAGATTTCTCTCCTTTATATGTATCTAAGGAGCATTATAGAAAAGTGAGGATTGGACACTGGATGAGAAGCCTGGTCGGTTCTCCGCATTCCTTACATGCTGTGTGGTCCTCCAGTTATTTAGCTTTGAATCTGGCTTTGACCCCTTCATTAAAAGAATAGAGGAATCAGAGATGTAAAAGGAATCAGTGATGATGAAGATGACATATAAAAACTGATGATAAGGATATTGTGGATGTCTGGAGTAATTACTTTGAAAAATCATTAAACAAGATAAGCACTGACAGAAAAGTAGTAGAAAATATTCAGGGAAATGCAGCCTCGAGTATATTTCAATATTAGAAAACCTGTTTAGAAATGTGGAAAGGCGGTTATAGCAGATGATTGAAGCAACAGAACTCTCACATTATCCATCTACAAAAAGGAAAATAAAACATAAGGAAGAACATTCTGAGTTCAGATCAATTATAGATTGTCCAGACTAGATTTTTACAGTCGTAAAAATCTGGTCTAGAAATAGCAGACAATATAATAATAGTATCTGTATTAAATTATGTAGATCCAGACAAGGCTATATATTTAAGTTTTAAGTCAGAACGGAAGATGAAGAACGGAAGGAAATTCATCCAGAGATAGACGAAAATCTAAATAGATTGATAAGGTTAGTAGAGCCTCAGAAGACCGAAATGTAAGATGGGATAATACTGAAGACATGTCATATAATAGATACATTATCAAAATTAACGTTATTTATCAAGTCTCCGGTATTGTCAGATCTTGAGGGTATACACTCCATAAAGATACATATCAGGAAATGATGATATCTAAGAAATCATCGAGCAGTTTTATTATAAAGTGCATTATTTTATTGTTGAATACATATTTTTCGGAAATTATTCGTGTATATCAAATGGCTTTTGTAAATCGATCAAGTTAGCACTTATTATATGGTATGTATTTCTCAATAATCGAGTGCATGACATAATGAATTTCCCTCCGAACCCCTGCCTTCACTTCTTTCAGTATTTTATATATTAAAGTTATATCCAAACACTTTTCATGAATCACTGCTCTATAATATTAATCCCTTTTTGTTATATTTTTTCTTTTTTTAAATTACAGTATGTTTTGTTCTCAAACACGAGATTAGTTTTGATTATCTAGGCTTCTTCACATAGCTTATATATGTCAGTTGCCTCCCCCTCTCTCTCATCATCTTCATCATCATCATCACTACACACGAAGAATTTCATCTGTTGTCATTTCACCATGGCAACCGTTTCGCAAGAAATGGTTGCCACCCATTTCTTGTCCGTCCAAAAGAGGGTACACCTCATTAAAATGATCTCTTATAAAAATGATCATCTTTAGTGACAAATAAAACATTAATATTAAGAATATTTTTAATCAGCTATTCAGATACATATTTACGAAGTAGAATTATTACCCTATTGTTAGATTTATTCTTTTAACAATTCATCAAGTGTATCTATTCCATTTACCTAAAGCGTTTTCATGATCCGTAGTTCTTAGTTGACCATCTACGCGGAATCACTTAATTATCGAGTTTAAAAAGTCTTTTAGTACTTTAGAAGGAATTTATGAAGTTGATGAATGAAGAAATCTTAGTTTTTCCAATATTTCTTCATATTCTTGGTTTATCCAAATACAGTTTTTTTTTAATTTTCTGAATATTCTAAATAATCTACTGTCTGTCGTATATTGTATATATATGCCGAGGTACAGTTTTTCCTTTGATCATGTTTTTCAAATATATTATTAGTAAGTAAGTAATTGTTCATTATTTATTTATTTTTGTTTTGTTTACGCTATATGAATCATTTTACGCATTCATCACACACACACACACACACACACACACACACACACACACACACACACACACACACACACACACACACACACACACACACACACACGTGCGTGCGTGTGTGTGCGTTTTTTAATTCACTGTGGATCCACCAAGAAAGATTGATACTTCCTCCTTCATTTCTTCCAATTCCTATGCCAGACAAGTCGTGTTTAATATTGAACTTCTTTCCATTGTAAAGTCAGTTATCGAAGTCCTCCATGTGTTATCAGAGACAAAACTGTTCCCATAAGAGAAAAATAATCCCTCCCAATATCTTCCTAACTGACCTCATAATGTATTTATTTTCCACTAAATATTTAGAACAGTTTATATAACTATTCATATGTTCGTCATTTGCTCTGCTTATTTAATTTCGAATCAAATTACTGAACAGAATATGCTACCACAAAAGCTTCTGAATGCCAAAGTATATCTCTGGTAACACAGCAACCAAGACTGTTATTTTGTCAACATGGTAACCATCTGATTGATGCCTTTCCTCACCACAGCAATCAAAGAGTAATCCCAATATAAGCCGCTAGACTCTTAATGCTGCCTCTTTACTTTGTCACCATACCAGCAATCATAATAATGATGCACCTTTTTTTTTTTTTCACAAGAGTAATAACTGTTATACATTTGGCAACCATGGTAACACCCAGAAAAGTATGCTGGTAGGGATAGAAGTTACTTGACGAAGTCATAAACCTGAAGAATCGACCGATAATTTGTTTTTGATTGGATTCTCATCTGCTAATGTTCCATTGTAATAAATTACAAGACAGAAAAGAAATACATTACTCGCCTTTACAATTGTTTCTGTCTAAGCATTAACACTTCCATAAGTGAATTACTTAGACATCTGTAGAATTATTATTTTTTAAATAATTTACTCATATATAAACCCCTTAATGGAAAGAATCAATACACATTTTAAGCTAATGCATAAAATAATACATGTCTCTACAAGTTTGTACAGGTTAGTTGCTAGATAAAAGAGTCTTAAAGGAATGTTATTTGGATGGACTGCGACTTTTTCCCAAGGCAAGGAAAAAAGACTGATCAGGAGAAAAAGTAGCTTTATAGTAGCTAGTGTAGAATCATCCGTATAGGTTTTCATTAGTAGAGGAAATTTGGGTAATACGAAATACCATTTTTTGTGTCAAATTGGTATTCATATTACTTGAAGTTCCTCTATCCTCCATCGCCTAGATTAGGATTAATTTTAAATTTAAAATTAATTTAATTTAACTACTTTAGCAACCAGTCTACTTTGTTTACTTCAGTTTTAGCGTGTGCCTACTCCTCTGACCTTTACGTTGTGTGTGTGTGTGTATGTGTGTGTGTGTGTGTGTGTGTGTGTGTGAGAGAGAGAGAGAGGGAGATTCACTCTCGGTACTGTATATGTGTGTTCTCCCAACATAGATGACTGCAATACATCGGCTCTTTTATAAATATTTAATTAAAGTAAATACAGTACATCCATCCATCCATTTCTCGTCCATCTGAGAGGAGTTGATTCCACTAATTTAGGCAATTTAATGCAGCCGGTTTGCCATTCCTCTGCTGTGTCCCTGTAGGTATAGGTACGCGTGTTCACGGGGCTGCTTTGTCTGTTTGCGGGATGAAAATTTCTAGAGGAAACCCTTGCCACATTCATATGAGACCTGCTGACTCAAATGAATCAGTTGAAAAGCTCTTATAAAGGTTCAACGCTTCTTAGATGAGATTCGAACACAGGGCTTTTATCTAAAAAGCTTCATCTATACCGACTGAGCTACGGAGACTAAGGTAAATGAAGTATCTATAACAGACGATACATTTGGCAACTGTGATGTAAGCTCTTATTTTTCGAGTAGCTCAAGATGTTTCTTCTTCAAAACAGATAAGATTAAGAACGATGATACTGAACAAGCAACTTGAAATTGCATCAAATTATGTCAATATATATATTTATATATCGACATAATTTTGATCATCAGCATACAGCAATGGAATGCTGTATGCCGATGATCAAATTATACTACAAGACAAAAAAAAATTACATTCAAAAATTAGTTTATGAATTAAAATAAACCAATAATGCAGCTTAAAGACTTTACAGTAGAAAACACAAATCATAGCATTTAAACGCAGAGATCATATTAGATCAAAAATAGTCACAGAAGATAATAAATGACACAGTTTAATTATTTATGTTGCATAATAACATAACATATTAGTTTTTCATCTCTGTATTCGTCTAAAAGACGAATATAGAGATGAAAAACTAAATCTATATATATTAAAACAATCTGTGGAACAATTAAAAGAAGGTTGTAAAAATAAAAATATGTGATACCGACTTTTTATAAAGTAAATGGCTACTCCCACTCTATTATATGATTCAGAAATATGGACTGTTAAAAATATCTGTTAAATATCAGAAATGTAGACCATTAAACAACTATGCAAGCAGCAGTTAAATGATGCACAAAATTATAGACCATATTAAAATGAAGACATCACAGGAGAGCTGAATATTTATAGTTTAAATGACAATATCAAGGAACATACAGAGAAATGGAAAGAACATCTATTTAGGATGGAAAGATATCGGCTGTCAAAAGTGGTGGACAAATATAGTCCAAAGGGTGGAAAGAGAGAGACCACCTGCAAACAAAGACCAGTGAAGCCAGAACAGACAAATGCCTGATCCTTGATATGAATAAAAAGAGGATATATTTTTCGAAATTTTTTCCCATAGTACGCGATAAAGCAGGAATACATCCCAGTTCAGCCAGGTTACTCTTAGTTCTTTTCTTGAAGACTTTTTTTTTAATTGTTTTATTCTTTTACTATTTTAAAAAAAGACCAGTAGATACAATGTAAGTAGAATCAAAAGAAAAGAAAAAAAAAACAATAGCACAATCAAGAACACAGAGATCTCGGAAAAACCCAAGTTTGAATCCTGTCTAGGATGCGAAGAACCTTTATTTTCAGCTGAAGTCCCAGAAGATTTTATTCTAGAAAATGGACAAACCTGCTAGAATGTTTGCATTTAATACAATGGTCTAATTGCCCTAGTTTTTCGGCTGCAATTTTAAACTTAACCCTTCTGAAAAAAAAAATTAGATTAAAATCCTATCTAGACTGCGATTAAAATGTATAAGGACATTTCAATCGAAGGTGAATTAGATGATCTTACACGATATCCATAATGGGTATACACACATAAGTATCCGTATTATTACTTCTCCCTTCCAATTTGCGGTCTTGTAATTTTCTAGTTGAAGAATAATGTTCCTTAATTATTAGTAATCAGTTCCGCTTTGGAATGGAACTTTGAAGAATAGCATAACGCTGCAAAGCGGGAATCGATTTATTAACAATTCGTTATTTGATACAAAATGGAAAAGGAACAAAATAATGAAGGCTTTGGAAAGCTATGAAAGTATTCTCAATGTCTACATTTTCTTGTTCCCTGAACAGTCCGATCTCATTGCTCAATTCAAACATGAATCTCATTGTTATTTAAGTCAGGTATCTGACCTTGAGTAATCAGTTGTCTTGGCTAATTAGCTACGTGAGCATGTCCTCTCTGTTACGAGAATCCATGCTCACGCAGAGAGGCCAAAGAAGAGTAGTGTGCAGAGATTCTATTTGCATCAGTATGGTATCAGAATTTTACAGTTGTGAAGGGTATCCATGTAAATTTACAGATTCAAAACCAACCTGACATGTTGCTGAAAGAATCTTGCATATTTACATTTATAACTGCATTTTGAGCTGATAACATGAGGAAGGTGATACTTTTCTGAGACGGCTGAGGAAGATATTTGCAAATGTCCTTAGGTGTTGATGAATTTCACCTCCTGGCGAGAGACACCACCCTGCTTATCAGAGGCCTGGCGCGGTTTGAAAAAGTTCCATGTTTGGCCTCTAGAATAAGGGTTTCACGATTATCCATCCTTTGTCTACCCACTAGAGCATGGTGTCCAACCTTTTGGCTTGCCTGGGACACATTGAGTGAAGAGGAATTGAATTGTCGCATATAAAATGTATAATATAGTTAATGTATATCGTAGGTAAGAAAACTTCCTTTATTTTTTTAAATTTTTTATTTTAACATTAAAAAAAGAGGGTCGCATAAACACAAAACTAATGAGATATTTGACCTTGTTTACGCGAAACTAATGCATCAACGTCTGGTTCGATGAAAGTGGTTGCAATTCGTAGTGAGCTCTCAAGGTTCTCGTCAGAAATTTTTGATCTAACTTTACTCTTCGTATGCTTGTTCACAAATGTACGTACTACCAAAAAGCGATGACATGAATAAAGCGTGATTGGGAAGCGAAGGATATTTTTCTCTGGGAAGATAGATCTTATAAAAATCTAGCAAAGAGACATGATCAAATATTTCTTTGAGTTGAATATCTGATTGCAACTCTATACATTCCATTTGAAAATTCGAAGGTAATGTATTAATACCGACTGAAAATGGAGTTGCAAACATACAAAAAAAATATAATTTTTTTTCTGAAATCTTGAAACCTGTTCTCAAATTACTGTATCAAAACGGAAAGAAAGACAGCATATTTTTCGCATCGCATAATAATGTTAAAAGTTTAAGATCTTATGGGGCCACATTACTAAACCGTCCAGGACCGCGGGTTGGACACCCCTGCACTAGAGGTTGTAAACCTCGGCTTGGGTGGAATTTACGAAAAAAAAATTATAAAAAAAATAAATAAATATAAGTAAAAATTCAAACCACAGTCTTTAGCAGGGAAATAATACTTACACTTTTATAGGATTCCTAAGGGCTTGTTCTTAAATATTATCAAGAAAAGGTATATAATGGTAAACAGCGTGATAAGCTGAAGAATTCAGAGGTCTTCCTTCTCCATACTGTGGACCAAACCGGAAAAACACTCCAGCCGTTAGTGTTTGGAGTTTATACATCCTCATCCTCCTCAATACCTATTTTCATTGTATTGCCACCTGTTTGGCTTTTCCAGCATCGCAAGATGTTAATTTTTTCTGGTGATAAAGGAGTAAAGGCTGTAGTATATACGTAGTGTCGTGTGTATTATATTTTTTCTGATATATATGTATGTAGTTATATATATACATAATATATATAAGAAAAATATTCATCTGAATATTTTCTCCCCTGAAGTCACTTCTTTCCAGACACTCGCTTTTTATCATCTCGCAAGATAGAAACCAGCCAGGGAAAGCATTCAGTTAACAGATGTAATTGGCTTCATAGCCCAGTTAATTCCAAACAACACAACCCCATATAACCCAATTCGTCAGTCACGGTAAAGCGTATGTGCAGACCAAGTGGATTTAAAATGGGAGGGATTCTGTTGAGATTCTGTGCGTTGTGTATTACTCTTATGCTAATTTTAATACATACATTATGGATCTTTCTGACTTACACTCATATATATGGTAAACTTCATTTGAAAGTTTGGGCTACATAGCTAATATCGTGTAGATGTTCAGACTGACAGTAAAGAGAACAAGGAACAAAATCTGTCATTTATGTCATAAATGCATTAATTATTAGGATTGATAATATTAATATAGTCTCGCAGTATTATAGTATAGACATGTCATTAACCATTGTTGAAATATCTGTCTGGCCTTTAAGGTTCCACGCTATATAAATCACACCTTGTAATCCCTAAAAACAATAATCATTCTCAGTTAGAAAATTATTATTTCTTAAGATAAATTACGCCCACGTGGTTTTAAGCACAATAGATGAATCTTCAGTGAGTATACCGTCATTCCGACTTGAAACATTATTGAATAGGCAGATTCAGTGTAAAAGATGATAATAGAATATGTGTGTGTTTGTGTGTGTGCGAGAGAGAGAGAGAGATGGATAGATCATATGTGTTACTGTGTGTGGGATCTTCGATAGCGATCGACGCACATCTCTCATCTGCGATAGATAGCTCTGACAGTGAGTGATGGAGTGTCATCTGTATCTCCTATATTACGCTCGACACCGCCAAAGTACAGGTTTATCGGCCTCGCAGCCATCCCACATCTGTCTCTCCCCCCGCCACTTCCCAACTAAAACCTGCGCCGTACTTCTTCTGCTTAGGTAACCTTTGTCCTCTCCGTCAGCGCACCTTTTACTACTTAAACGGGATGCGAAAGCGTCGCTGAGTTCATTTATCTGATCTAGAGGAAGTTGTATCCTCACGCGAGAGACGCAGGTGTCAAAGGATGTTCGAGATGACTCAGTCTAGGCACGCTACACTGACAGAAGCAAAGGGTTGGGGGGGGGGGGAAAGCAAATGGAACTGCGTCCTCTCAACTATTACGGGTTAGAACTGCAATATCTCCGGGTAGTTCAGGTTCATGGATATTTTAAGGAGGTTTTGCTTCGTTCTTTCTCACTTTTTTTACACTAAGTTATATACAGAGATATTCAGAAGCTACCTGCACTTAAAAGGGATAAACTCTTTTGGAATATGCACAAGCAACCTTGCATCTATAATAAATAAATAAAAATACGTACTCCCAACCAACAATATTTAGACCTCTACACATTTTATTGTGGTACTGACTATATCGAATAATATGTGGTATCGAATAGATCTTATTTTACCTAAGAACCAGAAAAGCATTGCACACAACATAATAAATATAAAATTGGTGGCTATTTATACCGTTCCCGAAGATAGTGTTCGCCAATCAACGTGCAAACCTGTTTCAATTAGACCTCTAGTTAATGTATTTCAGTGTGTAAAGTTGTATTCATTTCCATAGAAGTTTCTCTGAATTGGCGGCTTCGACTTCTGTTGACTGTTGCGTTTACGTACAGGGTAAGTATTCCTCTACATCCATAGGATTATTCATATAATCTTCTTTGTAGGCACCCTTTGTAATGCCCACTGGCCATTCCAGTGTAATCTGGTCAACTCGGCTATGAAACTGCTCTGATCTTCTTTGTTTTCTTCAGATAACATTGGAATAGAAAAAAAAAGAATGTCAGAAGTTTATTTGTTCAGTACAGTAAAGCTTTACTAATCTATTTCAAGGAATAGAACTAGCAACTGATTCCTTACAGAAGCATATCTCAGACGTGCATTTACTCCTCTGTCATATTCATGTTAAAATGAAAAGTGAGGGTCTGTGTTACTAGATTCAGATTATTTCAGTTTACGAAAACTAAGTTTGAAATAATTTATTGAAGAAAAAAGAAGAATTACACTTGTCTGATATATTTAGAATTAACTAAAATTCTGTATTACGATTATTTTAAACATTAAATTATATTCTAACATATTAACTTCATATGGAATGGACCTACTGACGCAGAATTTAATGACTATTTATGAGTGAAGCCTTTATTTTAAACCATCTTGTTAAATACTGGCATATAGCATTTTCTACTTAAAATTATGGAATTTTTATGTGGATCTCATCCGCAAAAAGTTTTAAACCTACAGCAGTCTTAGTATTATGGGGGGGGGGGGGCAGAGGAACTAAGTGTTAAATAATCCGAATACTTTGCAATCGAAATCAAACGAGTACTTTTTTTTTTTCAAATTTCGGGTCTCCATTTATCTCTGGAATTTAAATTTAGTGTCGTCATTTTTACTTATTCGGGTTTGTTTTTCTTATTTTATTAGAAACCTGTAACTTTAGAAGAAAAATTCTGTTATTCATGTTCACGTTGCTTTCAAAATGTAGATGAGTTGCAGACAGCTTTTCAAACTCGATTTATTTTTTCTTGGGTATGTTTAGGTGATCAATTTTGGTGGGATTTGTAGCATTACCATTTACGCCAATAAAAGACGCTTAACTTACCACTTGTGTGCATCTTTCATTATCATGATTAAGTCGAAGCGTTAAAAAGAAAGTATTTCAAATGACTGCGAAGCTGCTTTAGAGTGGCTTAGGCCTTCTTCGATACTGTTACAAGCTTTCAAGCTTGCAAAGGAGACACGGTTATGTTTAATTATTGAAATGCAAACTTAATTAACTAATTAGTTAATATCCACTTCAGAAACATTTAAATTAAACTAGTGATTCAAAATTTAGTTTCCTTCTCTTTCTGGTTCAGACCCAATCATTTTTTGATATTTTTTTTTACGTCCACAGAATTCAAAGTCGATACCTATTGAAGTATTCAAACACTATAGGACGGAGATCCGATTGCGATATTATCACGAACATTTCCCTTTTTTTTGTTTTTTTATTTGAAAGTAGCATCTTAAGATAACACAGATAATTTTAGAAGTGTTGATTTAACATAAACGTGAGCTTACCTTCACGACAGTATCTTCTGTCTTTCTTTTCATAGCAAACCAAGCCACACAAGAATTATAACCGAAGAAGGAAAACATATCCATATTTACCACTCAACTAAGCAAACAAAAAAACTGAAGTTTCTGAGAATGAACCTGTTTTGTTAAATATAGGGAAGTTGCTTCATTTTTGTCGGTTGTCTTGGTGTGATACTATTTTAAAGACGTATTCTGCACTTGCCATTTGGTTGTTCCTTTTCGAACGGTTTCTCGAATCTGTGTAACGGATTTATTATCGTCTAAAATAGATACCGATCTACGAACGGGGCATTCTATCTGGCATGTGATTATATCTTGATGGAGTGGAACTGTTGATGATATAAGATAAAATGTTATCAAATCATCAACATCAAGACTTGTTTCGAAAATATCCCTGATCGCAATTTTTCTGTTATCAGTTCATTTTTCGCTAATCTGTTTGTGTCCACTCATACTCTATCTTTGTCGTAATTAAAAAAAAAAAAAAATCGAAAAATTTGGTGTCGAAGGCCATAACATGTTCTAATTTAATAACAGCACTTAAAACATTACCATTATTCTCAGGGATAGTTCCTATATTGCTCATGTCGCCCAAGTAGAAAGTGTGCAAATATATATTTATAATGCTAAGAAGGAATTTATCTCTCTCTGCTTTGGTAACATCCAACTCAGTCTGCCTACAAACAGAATACCTCTTTCTGGTGTAATATTTCTTGCCTACATAGAAAATATATTACATGGTATTCTACATATTAGCTATTCCGTCTAATATGAAATATATCCTGTGAGAAGATAGTTAAATTCTCAAATAATAGAACAAGGTGTTCGATACTGAAATCAGTGATCTTAAAAGAGAGGCAACGAGACTCACATAATGTGTAAATTAAGTGTAAACTATATTCTATGAAACCTATGATTATTAAAAGAAATGAATCATAGAGTGGCTGACCCAAAAGCAGTGACTTTTCTGTGTAACTATTCTTGATGTATGCAGAATTGTATTGTACAATAGGTATAATTATGCATGCACAGTTTTAAACTAACTACTTTTATAGTTCGTGATCTATATAATCTAAATCTAAATATAGTTCGTGATTATAAATCTAATATATATATAATAAATATAGTTCGTGATTATAAACATTGCTTTATGCACAAATACAGATCACTTTTGTGTATACACAGAGCTTTCTTGTACGTGTACATGTACACACGAATGTATATATTCGTGTGCTCAGCAAAAATTTTTACCAGTTTGGTCGCAGTCCCATTTGCGGATAAGTCGTATTTTGGTGTAACTATTAGAGATCACTTTAGTATCATCTGAAGACCCGCAAATGGATGTTAAGGGTTAGGGGTCGGCGTGCTTCCGTAGCTTGCGTGTAGCCAAAACAGGTGTTTCTGCGCGTAATGACAGAGACGTAACAAAGAATGAACATCAGGACTAAGCACCGTTACACAGAAGTAAGCGAATATATCGTAGCAAAAGCAGCTAACGGACCTTAGACTTAATAGTGGCCCAAAGCATTTTCAAGATCAGGGAGTTAAGAAAGCGTAGTTAAAAAGAAGAAGAAAAAAAACCGCAAACACGAGGCTTGTGTATAACGTGACCCTCCTTCGCCTAACCGCAAGTTATCCGGCTGCAGGCAGCCAATTAATCCACCAGACTGTGTCGGCAAAATTCTCCGTTGGGGTCTTCTGTGCGGTCAGCTTCGTGAACGTGCGACCGCAGCGAATGCATGCTCCAACTGTGATAGTCGCTGACCATTTTTCCTTTCATGCAACCGGTACGACAGATTTCCAAGCGACTGTTCATGATGTTACGTCTTGAACTTGTTTCTTGCATTATTGTAAACCAAGCTACGTTATATTTACGTTACTTATACGAAGGCAGATGACCTGAAAGTGCTGCAGGAGAAGTGAAACGAATTTATGGAATGATGGTTTTAGGTAATACTTTATTAGCAGCAATTGGCATTGCTAAAAGTGTGGTTTCTTCAGAGCATGGAATAATAGCGTTTACAGTAATGTTTCCGATCAGTCTTACACAAGTAGGCCAAACACGACATTTGGAAAAAATCCAACTTTTTCCGGATATTAATTCCACAATATGAATAAAGACTTGGAAACAGGTTCAGACAAGGGTCGTGCAATAAAGCACACCACATTAAACTGTTATGGTGATGTAGAGAGACAGACGCTTTTCTTCAATTTCTTTGCCTTTCTCCTCGTTTTCTTTCTTTTCAAAATATCGTGTTGAGTCTGAGAGGGGCTCGATATATGTTTGTAGTGTTTCTGAATATATTTAGCAAATTCTAGTAAAGTCAAAGATTGTTGATTTTATTGCGACCTCATATCTTGAACTGGTTACTGTAAAATAGATGAAAAATGGGTAAAAAACTAACAGAAGTTACAAATTGAGATAAGTTATGTTTCCATTTCTGTTTTTCGTTTATGAATCGTGCATCTTTTTATATCTCCTTTCTACAACTCATTTTTCTTATTCTACAACTTTCTACAACTTATTCTTCTTGTTGTTTCATTTTTATTACATCTCTCTCTCTCTCTCTCTCTCTCTCTCTCTCTCTCTCTCTCTCTCTCTCTCTCTCTCTCTCTCTCTCTCTCTCACTCACTCTCCTAATGACTGAGTTATATAATCTAGTAATTCCTTGTCAATGACTTTATCAGAGGCCGAACCAAGGTCAAGACATTTCAAGGGCAACCGTTACAAAGCTTAGAAATCTGGTTCCTCCCAGTGAGTGGTCCCCCAAGGTAAGAAAGAGCAGGTGCGCTATCTTACTTCTTAGGGGGAAAAGTATTTTAAGGAGCGAAAGTATAAGCGAAAAAAAAAAAAAAAAAAAGCAGTCGTCTGGCAGTTATACCCCCCCATTCTTATACATTCTTCTAACTTGCGTAGGGGTTTACTTCTCAAGTCTCTCTCTCTCTCTCTCTCTCTCTCTCTCTCTCACACACACACACACACACACACACAAACAAAAAAAAACATGTCCTTTCGAACACAATCGCTTACTTCTTGGCATAATGTTAAGAACAATTTCAAAATAAAACTATTCGTCATATTATTAAAAAAATCCACTCGTAATATTGTAATTTTATACGAATCTAAAACATAGCGAAATAGTGTGTAGAAAGTTATCGCGTATGGTCTCTAGGGCAAATTTTCTAGAGACCACAATCTTATTCACGTAGTGTCTTATCTTTAGTCCGTCAATGATACCATTATGTGATAAGTTACAAATTTTAGGTAGCACAGCTATTAAAATAAGCCTGTCTTCACCGCAAGATGTTAACTTTACTGGCTATTATAATTAAAGGAAATAAATTAAATTAATAAAAGTACCCATATTTTCATTATAGTATTGGTTAGACTATAGTATTGGACTCTCATCACTAGCCAAGATTCCACTTGTTGACGAAAGTCATTGTAGAGTGTATATGTAATCAGCTCCTAAGTTGATTATTTACTGCCTGCGTATGTTGTAAATTTACTTTAGCAAGGTAAATTTAAATTTATCACTAGTTTTCCGCTCATGGTGAACTTAGTCGCTTGCGTAAACTTTCCTGCACAAGATGTCTCAACTGTAAACTATAACCGTATTAACTGTATCCATAGAGACAAGTTTTGGTAACTGGCTCGGTTTGTGATCATTACACGTGTCTCTATTTCCATGGTGACTATTGCATTTATATCTATAGGTCATTATCTTCATTGCTGTTCTTGCTGGAGTATTACTTTGAGATCGCGCCATCATGGTCACATCTTTAATTGATCTTCTGTGGGCTTCTTTACACGGATGTTACATAGAAATCGAAATAAGGGCTTGTTTTACTTTTTTTTTTTTTTTTTTAGTGTAATACAGGCTTTCACGTTATTCAGTTAAGCTCATCGTACAGGTATCAATATATGAAGCCTATGTTTCAAATATGTAGTTTGTCTTTTTCTTAGTCGTTAAGGGTTGATTTTTATCTTGCTTAGACATAATTTAATTAAATTTCCCAAATGGAAATGTGAAAACAGTCAACTGTTTATATTGGTATATTCTGGAAGAGGTCTCTCTATTTTGATTCTTTGCTAGATAAACTTTTAAACTTAGTTTTCATTTGGGGATTTTTGCTTGATATTTTTGTATGAAGAGCTATGATGCCAGTTTTTGGATGTGTGGAGTGAGGGAAGACTGGATTTGTATAAGAGAGACTGCCTACACCTGAATGCGTTTGGTATCAGGAGTCTAGAAAAACTAATAACTGGTATGAGACCTAACACATAGAGTCAGGGAAACTAAATTATGAAGGGAAGAATGGTGCGAATGTGAGTGTAAGAGCAACAATGTTATATAACTGTGTTAATGACAGGAATGGGCTTTGGCACGGAAATGTTGACGAGGAGAGAACGATTTCTACTTTGTTCGTCCGATTCGGACCCATCAAGCGTGTGCAAAGGTGTTTACATGTAGAAGGCACTAGAAAAGAATAGAGATCTCAAGTTGTCTAACTGTGCCATGCAGACTGCAGACAAGAGTATACAAAAAGAGCTTGCAGGTAGATTATTATGTCTGTACACGAATACTAGGAGTATCAGAAACAAAGGGGGAGAGTTTGTTGCCTTAGTCAATATGTTGGGACCTCTGATTGTAGGCATTAGTGAGACCTGGCTATCAGAATCAGACCTACTAACTGGAATCGAGTGTAAAGGGTACAATATTTTTTGGAAGTATAGAGAGGATAGGAGAGGAGGGAGCATGCTGCTAATGATATCGGATGACTTGAATCCAGTTAGAGTTGAGACCTATGATTGTAGTACTACTAACAGTATTTCACGTGGTAGTGAGTTTGAAGCCATCTGGTGTGAGGTGGAATCTAACAAGATCAACTACATAGTGAAGTGTTGTTACAGACCTGGTGGGTCGGTTGCTAGTGATGAAGAAATGCATCACCAAATAGAAAAGATGAGCACGAAAAGAGGAATCATAATAGGAGACTTTAATTACCCAAATATTGATTGGGTAGCAGTAGAATCTCATGAGAAGAATGAAAATGCATTTATTGAGCTGTTGCGGGACAACTTCCTCAAGCAGCATGTGACAGAAGGAACTCGAAGTCAAAGAGTGTTATGTTTGATTATAGTGTCAGAGGGTGTTTCAGTTAAAGGCGTAACTATTTTGCCTCCTGTTGGTGACAGGGATCATGC
Organism: Typopeltis vanoorti; assembly: GCF_054136105.1. Taxonomy (NCBI): domain Eukaryota; kingdom Metazoa; phylum Arthropoda; class Arachnida; order Uropygi; family Thelyphonidae; genus Typopeltis; species Typopeltis vanoorti. The sequence continues at coordinate 67,329,390 of NC_143571.1, read as the reverse complement.
GGTACTCACTCGGGAAGTGACTAAGTTTAGGAATGCTCCATTCAGAAATGGTTACATGCTGAACTACAAAGCAGGAAATTATGAATAACTGAGGAGTATACTCAGTTCAGTGGAATGGGAAGAATATTGACAGTGCATGGGAAGAATTTAAACAATACTAAAATTATGCGATATCAGAATGTATCCCGAGAGTTCGAAGAATAAATAGGATAAGAGTTCAATGGATGTGTAATCTATTAAGCAAGCAATTCGTAAGGAAAAGGATGATGTGGAAGGAATACTGTGTGCATAAGGATGTGATGTCCGTTATAAAAATTATAAGCAGCAGGCTGGAATAGTCCCAACTGTTGTATGGAAAGCAAAGTCTGAGTATGAAAAGAAACTTTCTCCGCATGCTAAAGACAGTCCACAAGAATTCTATCGATATGCTGCAAGTAAAAGAAAGAATGAATATGAAAGAATAACTCTTTCAAATACAGATGGTTGAGGATTACAGATGTAGAAGAGGTTGTTCAACTAATGAGTGTCCATTTTGTTAAGAGCTATCAACCTGGTATACACTGCATTGAGTTCACTGCTACCTCTCTTCACTGGATGAAGAAACTCGGATATAAGAGGACGAGATATTAGAGCTGTTGCACAAACTGAATAATAATTCAGCAATAAGGACTGATGTGATATCAGCATGTGTGCTCAAAGAGTGTTCAGCTGAACTGGCTATTCCTTTGAACAAGCTGTTTAATATGAGTCTCAGAACAGGAAAGAATCTGCTGGAATGGAAAGGATGTATGATAATCCGATTGCACAAGGGTGGTGCAAAGACCGATTAATCCAACTATCGATCAATTAGTATCTCAGGGGTGGTGGAGAAGATTTTGTAAAAAATGGTTATGGCACGCATTCAGAAATGGGTTGACAGTGAATCTCTATTTTGCAATGAACAACATGGGTTTACTAAGGAAAGGTCATGTTTTAGCAACTTGTTCACATTCTATAATAATTATGTTTCCATTGAGCTTGACAAGGGGAATGGATACATGGATACATCATGATACTTTTGGATTTTGCGAGGGCTTTTGTCAGAATACAGCATGCAAGACTGTTACATAAATTGGAGAGTATGGGATTGGATTATAAAATATTAGCGTGGATAAGAGGATGGCTGACTGATAGATATCAAAAAGTGGTATATGGGGAATGTGAATCTGCAAAATTTAAGGTAACCAGTGGTGTATGACAAGGATCCGTCCTTGGTCTGTTATTCAATCTGTACATTAATGATATTGGGAAGGATTTAACAAGCGACATGCAGCTATTTGTTGCTGATGCTGCTGATATGCAGTACTTGCAGAATGATTTAAATAGGCTGGAATTGTGGACATGGGAAAATGGGATGTCAGTTCAATGTCAGTAAATGTAAAGTCACTCACTTCGGCATGATTAGATATCCAGTATCGTATTATATTAGTGGGATTAGGCTAGAAGAAACTGATCAGGATAGGGATCTTGGAGTGTTAGCAGATAGGAAGTTGAAGTTTAGTGGCCATGTAGCAAATACTACTCAAAAGTGCTGAAACCAACGTTCACATGTAAAGATTAGGATGTCATTTTTCCTTTTGGGAAAGAGGGGGGGGTGATATGATTGAGACTTACTAACTTCTGAAAGGGTCATACAGGATTTCAATAGATGGAATTTTTCATTTTATGGAGTGTGGGAAAAGGACAAGCGGGCATCCTTGGAAGCTGAGAATGAATGCCGCTAAGAAGGGGGTAAGGGCTAAATTTTTCTCTCAGAGGGTGGTGCGTGATTGGAATGGATTGTCATTGGATGTTGTGTGTACAAGCAGTGTGAATGAATTCAAGAATAAGTGTGATAGCTGGTGTGCATAGTATGTGGCCTCCCTCGATGATTCCCTGGAGGTCTGTCTTAATAATAATAATAATAATAATAATGTGTAGGTAACTCTGGAGCCTCCGTCGCTCAGTCAGTATAGACGAAGCTCAGAGTTCGATTCCCGTCAGTGACGTGAGGAACCTTTATCTAGTCTCTTTCACGAAAGGTGAGTTAATCGGTCTCATACGAAGGTGGAGGACTTTTCTTCGTAGCCCAGGTTTTTCATCCCTCAAAACAGTCAAACCGGTCCCGTGAACACATGCGGCTACAGTCATAAGATATACTAAGGAAAGGAAGGCGTAGGGAAACCACCTTGCTCATAATCATTTCCCTAGTATGGTAGCATATAACTACCCCCACCAGCCATATGGCTGAGGGAATAGGATAGGGTAGGATAGCTAACTCAGGGTGATTTTATAAAAAAAATAATGCAGATCATAAAGTCCTCAGAATTAAAAAAAAATGTGAAAGTGAAAGCGAAAGCATATGCAGAAATAGAAAGTTTGGATAAGTGGATGTTTATATTTTTTGTAAGTAAAACGATGCAGGGCGAAAGAATAGTTTTAAGACCTGTTGTCATATAGTGGGAAGGAAGCGGTGTTATAATCGAACATCCGCAATACGAAATACAATATGTGTGTCTAAGAAAAGATACCCAGTTGTCGCCACTCTCAAACGACATTATTGTATCCTATTGGGGAACAACTTTTTTTAATTATAATGCCGGTGGTTGTAATTTTTCTGCCTTCTATCAATCAGAAACACAAGTCCTGACACACACACACACACACACACACACACACACACACACACACACACACACACACACACACACACACACACACACACACACACACACACACACACACACACACACACACACACACACACACACACACACACACACACACACACACACACACACATATATATCATCATCATCAAATTCTTGCCATGTACCCTCAAGAGGTGTACAGAATATGATAGTACTACACGAAAAAAATTACATCATTATTAATTTCCTATCTACAATTTTCCTCCAAATCAGTCTGTTACTTGTCAACACTCCAATATTATCAGCTCTTATATTTCTATCGTCTAAAGCACTTTGTACCGTATCAATCCACCCATATCTTGGTCTTCCTCTCGGTCGTTTTCCTGCCAACCTGGTAGAGAACACTTGTTTTGCTAATCTTTCCTCGCCCATTCTATTTAAGTGACCATACCATCTGAGATTAGCTCTGCTAACGCATTCCTGGATGCTGACAATGTCAAGTTCTTTCCTAATATCCTCGTTTTTAATATGATACTGCCATTGATGCCACCTGTTCACGCCTATACTCTTTCTCAGGACTCTCATATCTGAAGTCTCTAGTCTTTGTCAAGTGTTTTACTTCTGACCCAGCTCTCAGATCCATAAGTTAAAACTGGTTTGAACACTGTCTTGTATACAGCTAATTTAGTGTTGCGACTAATTTCTCTCTTATTCCATATGAATTTATTCAATTGACTTCCCACCATACCAGCTTTGCTGATTCTGTTGTCTATTTCTATATTTAATTTACCATCTTCAGTAAAAATCGTGCCTAAATAGCTGAAATGTTTTACTTGTTCCACAGGTTCTCCATTCATAACACAGTTGACATTTTCAATGATTCTGCCTATTTTCATTGTCTTTGTCTTTTTATTGCTGACCTTCATACCATATCTATTACAAGAGCTATTCAATTTAGTCAGAGAATCTTGCAGACTTGTAGCGGATTTATTTAGAAGTATAACATCATCCGCATAGAGCAAAGAGCTGACATTAACATCTCCAATTTCGATATCATGTTTAATACCACTTTCCTTCATAATGCGATCCATATAGATAATGAATAACAGAGGGGATAATGTACATCCTTGTCTCACACCAGATTTAACATTAAACCATCTTCCTGTACTTCCTTCAATTCTAACTGCTGACTCACAACTCAAATAAAGACTAAGTATTGCTTGATATAATGTCCCATTGACACCATATAACTGCAGCGTATTGAATAGCTTCTCTCTTGGCACCTTGTCATATACCTTTTCCAGATCGACAAAACTTAAATACAGATCTTTGTTATATTCCCATGCTTTCTCGACTATTTGTCGTAAAGTGAAGATCTGATCCTGACAGCCTCTATTTGGCCTGAATCCAGCTTGTTCTTCACCAAGCTTTTCTTCCACAATTCTTCTTATATATATATATATATATATTCACATAATTGATACACAGTCAAAACAATATATTATTATTATTATTATTTGGAACAAAGTTTCTTTCCATCAGCCTCATCCTAGCTATGGCTTAGGAGCAGGCGGCATTCATCACAAGTGCTCTCTTAATATTGCACTACTATAAGTAAAAGACGCGAACCCAAAACGGATGTCATGTTACCTTTCGTCATCGTACTGATATATTTTGGGATTTCACATACTTGACTTCGTTTCTCATCTTTTTTTTTAGATTATCATTCATTAAACATAAAAACTTTTCGCTTTCTGGTATGGTTGGCCAAGTGTTAGAGTGCCGTAGCCGTTCTCCAACCAACAGGTTAGAAGTTCGAATCTTGCCTTGAGCATCGATGTCGACAAATATACATTCTTCCAAGATGAACTAGGTTACCATTGGTGACGTGTAGACCCAATCATCCCGCATTCGGGAGAAGCTGGAGCCTTTCCCCAGCAGGTGGGGATTCTATAGACCCTATCATCATCATCGTCATCATTATCATCATAGAAACAGACGGTTAAAAATGAATAAAGAAATAAATAAATAGAAGTCAGCAGATATCTCTAACCTTTCCTTGCCAGAGATGTACAGTGTCACCCTTAGTTCTTCTTCAACGCATCCGTTCCTTAGGGCAGAGTTCCCTGATTAGGGATCACGACGAATTCATGCAACCGACATGTCACTCCTTTGCGCCCCGGTTTTCTTGTTTTTAGAGGAAAATACCCGAGATTTCTAGAGTAAACCCACCACCTACGCATGAGGCAGGCTAACCCACCATTTGATTGAAAAGACTCGATAAAGGGAATTACGCATCTACGAGATTCGAAGCCGGATCCTCCAGGAGTGGTGACCCTCCGAAATTCTAAACTGAACTTCGGAAGCTCGCCATTCTTACCTCATTATCGATGATTTGTATCTGTAAAATGCGAAGTATACCTTATTCCCTATTCAACATATCATATTTTAGTGATGGCATTCAAATCGAAGAACTTCTCATGCTGAAGGCGAAGACAGTTTTCCTAAGAGAAGCTGTAGCAGTCGTTTGACTTTTTTTTTTGACTGATAAATTATAAAGACGGATTTTAGCCTTTTTATAGCTAAAAAATATTTTACACGCCACAGCAAACTAATAGGCATACTGTTTAGTGACTATTAAAACAGAACCGAAATAATTTTTTTCCCAATTTAAAAGTCAAATCTTTAAGTGTTTACGCAGAGAAATATTTCATGGAAATGAGAATGATCTGCCTTAAGCTCGTCTCAGATTGGTTATTTAGAACCCACCAAAGGAACAAAGGCGGTGAGGCATTATAAGTTGTGTGTATTTTCAGAATTTTTTTTTTTTCGGGGAAGGATAGAAAACAGAGTTACCAGCAGAGGAAAAAACTCGCCGTCTCCTCATGAGACAGACAAATTCGTCTTCTGCTGAAAAGCCTTAAAAAAAATAAAATAAAACAGGTTCCTTACATCCTAGATGAGATTCTAACTTAGACTTCCCGTCCAAAGAGTCATTGTCTTTCCACTCGAAGAGTCAAAAAGCAGAATTCTAGTTTATTGCAGTGCTTCATACAGCTCTATTAATTCAGACTACCATATTTGGGAGAGTTTTTCTATTTTCACCTGAATTGTATTAGTTTCCCTTCACGCTCGTTTTCAGCTTGCAAAAGTAACACGAACCACATGGTTATGAAACTACTAATCAGTGGAAGCGAGTTTTTTAATCGACAAAATCCAGTGCTTGTTATAATTGCCAAGATCAAAGGTTGTTCTAGAAGGAAACTCCCAACAACGAAATTCTGTTCTCGGGAGCTTAATTGAAGAATATCGTGCAAGTCTTGCGTATGTCGCGTTGCAACGAACGCTGTATTTGACCTGTGTCAAATTGTTATTATTTTATTTTGTGGCTACTAGGAAAACTGAAGTTTCCCTTCTATTTAAAGACACACCCTATGATTATGGGAACCATTGTCTATGGAACCCTGAACATAGACCCCCGAAATAGACTCTGGGTGGATATTTCTATAAAGACAGGCGCTATTATGGCGACCACATGCTGTGTCTCTTCGGCTATTGTCTTCTCATTGCCGGACCACTGTTATTAACACGGCGTTCTTTCACATAAACCAGTAACGTGACTGGGAATGGGGGGAAGAGAGAGGTGGGGGAGCTAGGCGGGGTTTCTTTCTTAGATGAACGCTCAACAGAAGCATTACTATTACAACGCTGTCAATGAAGTGGCATGCTAGTTGTCATGTTTTTTTCACATAGGTCATCCTGTTATCTCTGCATTCCCGACTCTGTTATTATCTGTTGATATGTTCACGCAATACCCACGTTGTACAAGCCCATCCCCCAATCTTCTCCCCTAGTTCAAGACGTCTCAAACAACGTCTTTATCGGCGAAGCTTACCTCAAAATAAGAACACACCAAAGCTGCACACTGTTTAGTGTGGACAATGACTGACAGCTTCCGTTATGAACAATCATTTTAAAATTGTCCTTCAGGGGGAATATCATTAGAAATCTTGTTAGTTGGGAGGGGCCATTTGCTAAACAAAAGTGCTGAAAGTTTATTCCCCATAGCTTTGCTAGAGGATACGGACGCAGCTGGTGGTAGTAGTACCATCTTTGGTAGAATCACCAAACGAAATAAGAAACAAAAAAAAAGCATAATAATTAGCAACGGCAATCTATGGTATTTCACTGGACAGTGCAATAAGCAACGATATGAAACAATAGTAAATAATGACAAAACCACAATACATCGGTAAACAATAAAAAAGGAACAACGCGCGAGTTAACAATAAAAAAAAAGATGATTAATGAGAGACACAATACTGTATTAAACAATGCCAACAGAATACCCGACCACAATTTCCCTTCTGAGTTTTCAGTGGTGGGTCAGTTACGTTCTGCTTTTTAAATACACATATAGATTTCGTATTGAAGCGAGTTAATAATAATATGTAAGAAATTAGTCGGACTCAATAGACATCATACTCTTACTTCAGGCACGCACACTCTAGCATAGAAGTAATAATTAAACACCCAAAACGCAAAGGTCGATAATTAATATATTTCAATATGTATTCCATCATGTAATTGATAGACAATCTTACAAAACATTTCTTAATCACTTTACGATACAGTGGATTTTGTATTGTCTCAGCTTAAGAAATCTGATTTACCAGAAAAAATGAATAAAAAAAGTGAGGAAAAAAGTATAAAATAAAGAATTACTGCTAGCTACACCTTCTTCAACGAATGCCATTCTTCTTGAAGATACTTAATGACAGGGTGTTGATGTTGAACAGGAAGTAGGTAACTTGCATCCACTTAGTATTTGGTGTAAAATGCAGTCTGCCCACAAGATAGGCTCGAATGGATGTGCAGCACACAATAAAATTATTACAAATAAGATTTCAGATCACACTTTCCTCTAAGGTGTGTCTTGCTTGTCTAGGACAACGCGAAAAAAAAAAAAGAGTAACAAGTAGGGATGAGACAGGATGTAACAATTCTACACTTGTCACAGCACAGGATGTGACAACTGCCAGTAGGCGGAGTAAGAGACCTCCCGTGTAATAAATCAAGGAGAGCACATGCGATTATTGTCATGTAATGAATGAAAAAAAAAAATTCAAACTACTTAAAATAAATAAATAGCCACATGCACAAGCCGTGTTATTATCAGCCATAATTTAAACACAGATAGAGAAAATAAATGGGAGGAGAGACAGAGAGAGAGAGAGAGAGAGAGAGAGAGAGAGAGAGAGAGAGAGGAAGTCAGAGAAACAAAGAATACAGAGAAAGTATGTGTGTGTGTGCCTCTGCAGTACAGGCGATATTATTTGAGGCTTCGGTTCGAATCTTGTTTAGATTGCAAACAAAGCAAATATTTCTAAGTCTTTTCAACTGAAAGTGAGTTAGTTGGTTTCATTCGCAGATGGCGCGGTTTCCCTCCGGAAACTTGCTGTTTATTATTACTATTCTTTTCTGAAAAAGCAGACAGACATACTAATAAACAATCGCACTGATTACTGTAAATTTCAATAGAAATAATCCTTCTGTCTAGCAATAGTTAGACTTATGAAAACTTGGTTTATTAGCCTTATATGTGAGAGAAACCTGTAACAAAATATCTACGTCCGATATAAGAGAAGAGAGAGAGAGAGAGAGAGAGATGAGGAGGAAAAAAGTAAGTGTAGTGATTTGGGAATTGAGAAGTGAAAGAACCAAAAAAAAAAAAAAAAAAACACAATGGTGTTCGTGTATGTGTAAGAAAGACAGAAAATACACCTGTGCAAGAGAGAGAGAGAGAGAGAGAGAGAGAACACGAATAGAGAAAGAATGAAAAAATTGAAGGAAAACAGATTTTCGAAATTTAATTCTTAAATGAAAAGAAAAAAAAAAGGAAAGAAATGGAAACAAAATGTAATAAAAGGGAAGGCATTGGAGGAGAAAAAAAGAAAGAAAATAAGAATCTGCGATAACGAAACAGGGGATGAAGCTCGAATAGATAGATTCTAAATAAAACAAAAAGAATAATTGGGTCTGAAAAGAATACAGAGAGAGAAAGACGAAAATAGAAGAAAAGTATTATAGCATCCTCTGCATCGCTGACTGACCGTCAGCGTTTTCTTATTTCGAACAAAAAAAAATAATTCAGCATATGTTTAATGAAAATTTTGAAAATCAGCACATTTTTTCATTTCTGTGCTTATAAATCGGTACCTTTTTTTTAATTTGGCATCTGGACTGTGTGAATGGACAAATCGAACATCGTATCTCTAGCACCGGCCATGATCCTCGGTAAGATAATTTATAATCATACACAGGTGTTACTGAAGTCCTCGAATAATTTATCAGAATTCAAAGAAGTGTATTTCGGTCTATTTCATGTGCTGGTACAATTAAGAGACAAGCATTCCAAGCAAAGAGCACGCGGAAAAATTTTCAAGTACTTGCATAGATAAGTGTTCAGATGTTGCAACATTAGCCAGTTGCCTCGTGGAGCAAGCCGTGATTAATTGTGAACGATTTATTGATTAAGCACAATTTCAAATGGAAGCTCCTCCATTTTTAGATTCATTAAAGAAGAATTTGAAAGTGAAAAGGCACCGAATTCATTAAGAATGTGAGAGGACACAATTGATGATGCACACACGCTTTCCGACTACCTTTTAATGAAAGAGAAAGAGAATTCTTTTGAAAGTAAATACTAATTATCATTAAAACTATTCTCTTGGACAGACAGAGACAGAGCGAATGAAAGCAATAAAAAGGCCGGAGGTGAATGAAAGAAAAAAAAAAAGGCAAAAGAATTCTAAGAGTAAGATATGCTAATTAATGGCTTGCAGTATTTATTTCTAGAATAATAAAAATACAAACACAATGCCCTGGATCCTGAAAGCTATTTCAAGAACTTGCATTAAAGAGTGCATTCAAATATTGGAAGAAACGACATGGATCGGGACTTGGTTCATGACGCTTGAAATTCTAATGACACATACTCGTTATACGTTTGAGGAGAACACTTCTGCAGAAGCTAAATTTCGTTCATTGCACGTGTTTCGCAATCAGATATTGCCCGAGTAAATAACAGAATCCAGTTAACTCACAGTTAATATTTCACTGCTGTTTTTTGCTCTAATGAAGTTTGGTTAGGCTTACTCAACACTATGGATCATACAGCGTTACTGTGTTATAGTTTTTTCAAATAAATATATAATAATAACAATAAAGTAATAAAAATATATACCTGGGTGATAGATTAATTAATGCTATCACACAATTATATCAGTTCCATTCATTCCCATGAATGATTATAAACTTATCAATACCTCAATTAGGGATCATCTAAAAGTTAGATTCTCTTACGCCAGAGACCAACTATAGTAAGCTACTTCAGTCTATTCAATAAGTAGAATGGTAGTCTCACACGGGCGACTGAAACCCCTGTATTGCTTAATTTTAAAGCATTAGATTAATTTAGTCTAAAGTATAAACAAAAAGCTGCAATGTAAAAAAATTCGATTAGCACTAAATTAACTTTTCAGTTATCTCTTAAATAAAATTTATATTTGGATTAATTCTCAGATAGGTTTAAGAATAGTATAGAATAGCTTTATTGTCTCAACATTTTATAGGAAAGAATAATAGTGGATGTATTTTGCAGTATATGGCTGTTCTGTTTTGGAGTAATATTATGTATAATAGTGCGTTCTGCACTTAATATTGCAGTGCATTGAAATATGGGAATATTTCAATGCACTGCAATTGAAATTTTTGGTTAGGATAATGTATATGCATGAATAAAATGATTGATTAAAAGGTTAACGTGAAAAATTTGGACACCCTCAATTCCAAAACATGCACACAAATAAATTAGTTCTTTAGTGAATATTCATTATCAGCCATTTTCTTGAGCTACTGAATATGTTCATGACAGTTTTTGGATTGGTTAATGATAATTACAAAAAATGTTATTTAAAAAATTTAATAATACTATGAATTTGGACAATGCTCGAGTGTGTGTTAATGTCAGTTTTACGCCAGTTATCTAAGAATATAATGTGGATATGTTAATAATGCTGTATGAAAGTGTATAATGTTACCAACTTAGCAGTTTTAGAGTACGAAAGAGAAAAAGTAATATCAGTGATGATGGCAGTGAAGAGAGAGTGCAATGCTAGATGATATTTCATCATCATCACCATGCGTATCAAGGATTTAGGCCTAGCATGGCTTGTTCCGGCCTTAGAAGTCATCGTTGAATCGTTGAAGAGGACGTCCTGGTTTTCTTTTTCCTAATGCCTTGTACTTTAAGGCTTGTTTTGGTAAGCTTTCTGTTTTCATTCTTTGAACGTGTTCCATCCATTCATGTTTATATTTTTTAATTTTTTCTATTACTGGTTCTTGGTTTAATTTTTTCATAATTTCTTCATTTCTTTTGTGATCAAATAGAGTATACTTTGCAGTTTTTCTCATAAACTTCATTTCTGCTGTTGTTAATCTTTGTTTGTCTTTTTGTTTTATTGTCCAGATTTCGCTTCCATACATTAAGACTGGTAGGGCTAATGTATTGTATACTTTTAGTCTGGTTTGTTTTGAACTAGGTTGGTTTAAATATAGAGTTAATTACACCTGTTATTTTTAAATATTTTGCAATTTTTACGTTTATATCTTTTTCATTTTCATATGTGATCATACATCCTAGGTAGTTAAATGAATTCACCTGTTCTAAGATCTTGTTATCTATTACTATTTTAGTTCTTGCTGGATCTTGTCCTTTAAAGGCCATAGTTTATGATTTTTCTGTTGATATTATCATACCATAATCTTTGGATATCTCATTTAGATCTAAAATAGCTTTCTGTAAGTTATCTTCAGAATTTGTAATTATTATTTGGTCGTCGGCAAAAAGGAGAGTGTTTAAGTTCACTGTGAGATAAAGTTTAATTCCTTGATGTAAATTTTTATTCCATTTTATTGTTATTTCATTTAAGTAGATATTAAAAAGAGTTTCTGAGAGGGGACATTCCCGTCGGACCCCTTGGTTTATCTCTCTCGTATATGATAGCTCGTGATTTACTCTTATTTGTGTTTGATTATTTTCATATACACTTGTGATAGCTTTTAGGATATTATTTGGTATTTGTTTTTCTTTTAATATGTTAAATAATGTGTTTCTCTTAACTTTGTCAAATGCTTTTCTCAAAGTCAATAAATGCAATATGTGTTTCTAAATTGTATTCTCTTCTTTTCTCTATTATTAATTTTAGGCAAAAGGCCACTTCTATACATGATCGTCCTTTTCTAAATCCATTCTGTACTTCTAAAATAAAGTTTTCGGAATATTTCATTAGTTTGCTATTTAAGATTCTTCTATATATTTTGTAACAGGTATTTAGTATACTGATACCTCTATAGTTTTTAGAGTCATCTCTATTACATTTTTTAAAGATAGGAATCACAGTTGCTTTTTTCCATTCTATCGGGGGGATACCATTTGTGTAAATTTTATTTGAAAATAATAAGTCTTTCTTTGAATCTTGTTCCTGCGTATTTATATAGTTCTGAACCTAACTTATCTTCTCCAGGTGATTTGGTTTAATGATATTTGGCTAGATTTGGCTAGATGATATTTAATACTGTTAATTTTTGAGAGAGCGTAAAAATTAGTGCATGCGACAGCGACGTTAATGCATGAAACAGAGTCATGCTAATGTGAAGGGAAAAGTGCTCACCATGAATACAAATGGTGTTCACCAAACTTTTAAAGACGCAGACAGGCGACAATCCTTTATAGCCAGAGGCAGATATTTCAGCTGTCAGACAATGGCTTGCACCAGAAGTATACAGACAACTAAACTCTCTCTCTCTTTCACACACACACACACACACACACACACACACACACACACACACACACACACACACACACACACACACACACACACACACACACACACACACACACACACACACACACACACACACACACACACACACACACACAGCTCCATTAACCATTCGTTTCGCAAAGCAGTTCACCTGCTTCCAAACAAGCCTTTTGTGACCCTCCGAGAAAGTCCGAAAGATGAACATCCGTCACAGCATCTTTCATCGCATCCCCATCGTAAGCAGACGTCGGTGCTTCGTGTGGCCCTTAGGCTGGCTTAGACCCTTAAAAGTTACGCGGCGGACCTTTTGTATGAGGAAATGACCAAAGCCGTTATGCCAGTGATTTAGCGTGAATCCGGGTCATGCCAGAGGGTTTCTGTCTTAACAAGTCCTTTGTAGCGCAGATGTCCCGAGCTTAAGAGAATGAATAGCGGTCTAAGACTATGCAGCATTTATCTTTCGGTTGTCTGTCAGTGTCGTGGGATTGGACAGGGGGGAAAGGAAGAGATGAGTGGCATGTTAGCTAGACCGTTGCCCACAAATACAGTAAATGTTACCGTTGGTCCATGCACAACCAACAGGATGTGGCTTCAGGGATGGGAAAACTGGCTGACCGAAAGCATTAAAAATAATTTCCCAACAGTTAATTCACTGCACTTTGTGCTATTCCAACTTCAACGGTCATTTTTCTTGCAGCGAAATGGGGGAAAGGCTTTAATCATCTCGCCGCACTAAGAAGACACCTTAGTGCGGTGTGGATTCACATGACAAATTGAGCAGTCAATTGACGATAAGATAAGCGATTTCACTCCTCCTTTTGAAGGGAACAGTAAACACCAACTCCAGACATCCTCAAAGTGATTTCCCTTAATTTGCAGAGGCTATTGAATCTTGTTATCATTATCTCAAGTCATGTCACATAGGATTGTTCAGCTCATGTGAAGCCCATAGCCTATTCTATGAGCAGATTAGTTCCTTGTTGATGGTCCAATACCAGCACGCCTTCTTAATGCTAATAAATATGTGCGTACATGATTTTGGGATTAAGTTGTTGATAAGAATAAAATACTTACCATTTTCTTTTATCTTTAAAAAGCGTTGAATTATTTAAACTCATGAAATGCCCACTCCATTAAGTGATGGTGGATTTCATTATCACTACCACCCTGTTTATTGAAGATCTGAATTAGCTTGAAAAAAGTTGCATGTTTAGTCTTACTAAAATAGGGTTTCCGGATTATATCAAGCCCTTACCCCGCCGATAAGACGAATACATTTACTCTCTTCGTGGATTAGAATTCACAAAAGAGAAATGAGTTTAACTTCTAGGACTGTAACGTTTGCCACCAGCTGATACCAAATTGAATTACGCATAAATAAAAACTGTAATGGACTTAACAGCAATAATTTAATATTAAAAAAAATTGTAAATAATCCTCGAGTAGTTCCAGATGAGATATTTTCCCCCACCCCTCCAACTTGGAAATGTTTTTATGCGATTGTATATGAAGCCTATAATACTCTAGTATCGTGGATGGGCTAAGGATTAGAAAATCCACGAATACTGTTGCGAACTCCAAACATAGTGCTTTTTATTGTTGTTAATACATCTCAAACCTCCAATAAACAGAGAGTTGCAATAGGTGATGATAATTATCTATCGCCTAAGGATCGCAATAGTTTGAGAAATTGTCCGGTAGACGTAAGCGACACCTCAATCGCACTTAGTCTACAGGAACTAGTTTTCGGGTAGCATACCAAAGCATGGGAAGGAAATAATATTTATCTACCGTTATTCTGCAATGTTTTTTGCAGTGGTGGCACTTGCAGTATTTCTGCAAGTGTCAACACTGCCTCGTATTCTGCGCTACTTTATAGCTTTCGTTAAATCATCAATTGATGGTTGTTAAATTGTTGAGGATGACGCCGAAGAAACGAAGATTATTGAACCAGGCAGTTTGTATATTTTGTAAGACTCATCATCGTTTAAAAAGTCTATATAAATATTCATCATCCAGAACGGATTCGAATTCTAATCTCCCCTCACATAAAAGACAACTGTTATTCCTTCCACTATGAACACCACACTTTGAACAGAACAATTTTGGTTTTGATATTTTGTGTGTGTGTGTGTGTGTGTGTGTGTGTGTGTGTGTGTGTGTGTGTGTGTGTGTGTGTGTGTGTGTGTGTGTGTGTGTGTGTGTGTGTGTGTGTGTGTGTGTGTGTGTGTGTGTGTGTGTGTGTGTGTGTGTGTGTGTGTGTGTGTGTGTGTGTGTTTCATTTTTGGTACTAACATCATTACTTGATTTTAGTTAAAGTTACTTGTAGAAACTTTATAGGAATTACACATGAGCTCATACCCAGCGATGAAGGGAAGATATGATAGTTGAATAATAGAGTGAATAACAGTTCTTGGTTTCGTCCCACAAAAAGACCGGTGTTAAACTAAATGCATAAGTGGAAGCAGAATTTTCAAAGATTGGAAGCACATCTTATGCAAAAGTCTGTCCTGGTCTGCTTTTATGACGTTGCTTAAAATTTGATTAATCTACGAAACGCTGGAGATGAATTAATGATTATTATAACAGAATGATTTTATTTAAATGATCACATGATTAATGTAATGTGTAGCAATTAATATAATTTGAATATTTGTAGCAAAGAGAGAAATAACGAGTGTGTGCGTGTGTGTGTGTGTGTGAAATATCAAATTCCCCATCTTCTCTTGATCCCTCTTTCGTCTCTATTTCATTTGGTCCTTTTTTTTCGTTTTGTGTCTGAGATATTGTCTCTTTATCTCTCGCTGCGGTTATTTAATATCTTCAGCCTGAAATATTTTTTCTTCATTGCATTTAAGCAATCCTAATTTATTTACTAAACGTCTCTCCCTCCTCTCCTCTCCTATATGCATTTGAACCCTTTCCTTCGCTAATTTTCAATAAATTGAAATTTGACCAGAGTTACACGTAAGATAAAAAAATGCTGTAAAAAATCCCCGCATTTTTAAGGTGAAGGTTAAAAGCCAGCTACGAGGCCTTGAAAGGTAAGAAAATAGCATAACCGGTTTCTTCCAAATCTTCTGAGGTTTTTGCCATTTTCAGACGTGGGCCATTCCATCGAGGTGGGGGGGAGTCATTGCAGAGGAAACAGTGGTGATAAAATGCACGTGACAGAAGCGATAATAACACATTGCAGAACGTTCTATTACTTGTACAAGAAGCAGGGCTCAGCTCTGTACATACTTGGGTTGTTAAGTGGCTCGATTGAAATGATAGTCTGCATGCAGCTATAATATTCATCACAAAATCTACACATTATCTCCTTCTCGTTTTTTTTTTTTTTATTGTAGCTTTAGATGGGATCTTTTATTTATTTCTGGACTTTTTTTTTTCTACGCACAAATGCGCAAGGTTTTTTTGCTTGTAGAAACAATTATCTCGAGAAATATTTTTCCCCCAGCCATCTGCTTTTAAATTATACACCGAAAGTAGATACATCAGATAGAACGAACAAAATATTAGGCTATATCAGCAGAGCATCCATTTCGAAACAGTGTGCCAACCTGCCGAAGATTTCCACTGTATTTATATTGAAAAAAAATCGCAAAACGTGTCCAATAAAATCAATGAAACCCTGATACAAAAGCTCAAACAACAGTAATTATAGATATCTGCCGATTCTGTTCAGCTGTTGAAAATTACCAGTCAGAAAGCGCTTTATAATATATGAGTTTAAACATCGCTAGAATACAGAGTAGCGGGTTACTTATATCCAAATTCCTTTTTTTTTATTGGTTCACATTATCCTTTTATTGATTTTAGCGCACACTAGACCCGGTTAGTGTTTACTGCATTATCAATATGAAATAAGTTTTCAATATACGTGCCCTTTAAACTCTACTCTAAATCTGTTTAGGGTGAAATATAAAACCCATTAAATTATAGTGAAGATTCAGTGAGCAGTTTATATCACATTACAGACGGATGGAGAAAATAAACTATAAATAGTATTACATTGTACTCAGAGATATGTCTTCAAGAAAGTGATTGGGAACATGAAACTATTGATTTCTTAGTTTAAAAATTACTTTAAAGTATTTTTTCTAAAAATTTAGTTAGAAATTTTAACTGAATATATTTTTTTTAACAAAACACAAACTTTAAATTTCATTGAAACGAAATTAAAAACATATGTTAACGACTGAGCATTTAGACAAAAATTTGAGATTATCGTAAATTATTCACAACTGGAAAATTTGGAAGTTTTTCTTAGTGTAGTCGGTAGCAACGATATCCGTTGATCGAAAAGAACTGGGTTTGAACGACCCAAGAACATTCATTGATGGATTTATCAAACAATCAAGATAGGATTAATTAATATTCCTATTATTACTAAAATCGGATTTATAAGAAGCTATTAGCCGTAATAGGCCATTGAGGATAATATAATGTGTTATGTTGACTTGATTTGCTGAGTGGATAGCCTACTGTGGAATTCGAACTGAAACATCCATAACTGATTGGCCGAGCTATCTGCTCGACCAGTCAATTATGGATATTTTGTGAATGTCTTTTGGTGGGAGATAAATTTCGCTGTCCGTGAGAGACTACCACCGTTATTGGAGGCCTCAGGAGACTTGAAAAAGATCCGTGTTGGATTTGTATTCCCGCTTATGTAACCATTAGCTTAACTACTGTACTGATATTAATGCACTATAGGTTTACCACCTTTGATGGTGGGATTCTTTGCACAGTACTATATTCCATTTTTTTTTTGCACAATGCTATATTTTACAAACCTAGAAGTATGACAGAATATTAAATGCATATTTAATATTCTGTCATGTCTTCAAGACTAACGTATTGAAATTTAGTCTTGCCACCCGTATGAATTAGTAGGGTCTTCAGATTTAGACCGCTAATAAAAAATCCCACCACCACCTCTAAGAACCACAAATAAACTCGACGGATTGATTTATTATTTGTTATATGTTATTGATAACTGAAACGAGCAGTAGTTTTTAAAAATGTGGATATCGAATATGAACAGAAATAAATAAACAAGTTGTGAATCTTCGTCATATTTTTATTTTTTTTTATATTCAGTGCACATTCATGAATTTATTTCCCCTAATCTAAAAATCTGTATTTAGTTTAAAAACTACGTGGTCACCAGAGCTTGAAGTTTTCATACTTGAAAAAAAAAACTACTTTAGATTCCAAATAAATGTGAATAATATTACATTTAAGAACAGTTTTGAAAAGAAGCGGGAATTCTTTGAGATAACCCCCAAACATCCTATCAAATAAAAAAAGGAGGAAAAGTAATGACTCGAATTTACCATTAATGATTGAATTGCTGTTTCTGGGAAGCGTAGGTAGAAGTGTTCTTTTCTCCCTCGGTGGGATTACGATCCAATGCTAAATGTTCCGCTAATGACCGTGGTGGTGGCAGGGCATCCCTGTCCTCCAGAGCAAGAAAGTGGACTTTAATTACATCCCTGTGCAGCAGATGTCCGAAAACTGCAATTTTTTTTTTTATTCCCAAATTTCCATAATAAAATCTAAATATTTTGATGAGACCAAATTTCCTGACAGTCCTCAATATAAACCTCTACTACTACTACAACACAGTATAAACTTAAAGTTTACTATACTATAGCGTACAGTAGTATAATTGCCGAAACTTTTTTATCCTCTCTCTTTTTCTGTGTGTGTGTGTGTGTGTGTGTGTGTGTGTGTGTGTGTGTGTGTGTGTGTGTGTGTGTGTGTGTGTGTGTGTGTGTGTGTGTGTGTCCCACATTCTGTTGTCAATTAAAGGCCAATAAGTGATTGTATTTACTACTTTTTTTTAAAATTGTTCTTCACGGATTATAACTCAGCCTTCAAGTCAGCTCATTCGTGATGACTTCACACATATCTTTGGATTTTCTTGCGAGAGGCGATTGATAATTTCTTACCAACAATTCAAGGAACTTGCCCTCTTGACTTCATTTAATTTGTTTGAAAAGCAAAACGTGTCACGAATGAAAATAATTCTGGAGAAAACGTCATAGAAATTGTTTTTGTATTTGTATGTGTAGTCAAAGTTATCTTTATATGTACAGTATATTTCACTTTTACTAGGAAAAATAAATAAAATGATAACTCTTGGACTGATAATTATCACATTATTAATATCAGAAAGAACACGTCAGAGACATCACTTGAGAGAACCCCCCCCCCTCCTTAGCTCGTGCTGTTCTCTGCAGACCCAAATGCTGACCACTGTAAAATACACGAAGTTAAGCGGGACACGATCTTACTCTTCTATCACAAGAAAGATACTGGTCTACAGAAAACCACGTGCCACCAGTTACTTGCATGAAAATCTTAGTGGTAACTCATTGGACTTACTAAGCTGTGATTCAGCTAATGAATAAGCGAGGCCATGCACAGGGATCAATAATGTTAGCATGAGTTCTTATCC
The DNA here is from genome assembly GCF_054136105.1 of Typopeltis vanoorti. Classification (NCBI taxonomy): domain Eukaryota; kingdom Metazoa; phylum Arthropoda; class Arachnida; order Uropygi; family Thelyphonidae; genus Typopeltis; species Typopeltis vanoorti. The sequence continues at coordinate 67,310,362 of NC_143571.1, read as the reverse complement.
GTATATATATATTCTTCAACAGATGCACTAAATATCCTTTCTTTCAAGTATTGTCAATTGCGAATTCTCTCTATATACTGTTTTTTTAATATATTCCTTCCTTAGTAAAAAGTTCTCTAACTTCTCTAGCGCCACCATTCGTCATAATAAAGAAACTTTTAACATTTCTTGACGTAATATATACAAAAACATTTAGCCTTTCTGTATAATTAATTAAATATATCATTTTATAATATGAATAGTTCAAATGATAATTTGAAAAATTGTCATTTGGAAAAAGTTGGAAAATTTTATTAAAAAAACTGAAATATATAAAGTATGAATTCAGTTTAATATTATTTGAAATTTTTGTCATGAAATTTGCCAAAATCAGTTGCTCAAGTTCCATGTTATTACTTCGCATCAATTACAGATGAATCTGTGAGCGTGGTTGCTATTATTTATTTTCTGCTTTCAATGTCTCATCATAAAAATTAACTTATAGAGATCATATCAAATATCGCTTCTTCTATACTTCTTTCGAAGCGAGGCTGAATTAGATATTCTCAGACAGATGATTAGGTTTATGTGTAAAAGTATATGCTCTTATTTCTTGTGCAATTATATAAACCGACATAATCGTTTGAAAAACCTCCCCCCCACACACCCAGACACTCTCATTAACGGAAAACTGACGTCCAAAATTTTATTTCATGTTAATTTGTGAACTCTACATACAAAAGCTTCGTGTATAAATTTGAAAGCTTGTATTCTATCTTACATTTGATAGGTTGTTGAAAAGGGATGAAAGATTCACTTGAAAATCTTTAGATAAATTATCAGATTCAGATTTCTAGACATGGGAAGTGTATCTCATCCGAAATTATTATTTTTTTCCAGAATGAATTTTATACATGTAGGTTTTTAGGTTGGTTATTGAAAAATATATGCTTTAAAATGAATCTGTCTCTTCTGTCTAGTATAGTTCAGTTTATGAAATTTCAAGAATTTTGATAATAAGCATTTATTTTGAAATTAGATTCATATTTAAAATTGAACGGAAACTGCAAGCAGTTTAGTTCTTTATAGGATTCTTTACGTTCGAAATCGCTCTGAAGGTAATAGTATACCATTAACTCTTTCTATTATAATCTACAAGAGGGCCATAATTAGGCAAAATAATTTTTAATTCTGAAACTTTTCTGTTCAGTTGTTGAAATCAGAATTTTTTTTTTAACGTGATCGTATATACTTTTTTAAATTTATTTTTATCCTGTTATTTTTATCTAGTAATGGGAATCAACAATCAGAAAACCAGCAATTTCCCCAGTTTGATTATATGAAATATTAAAAATCAACTACAAAAAGTGAAATAAGAGAAAGACAAGTGGTGATCTTACAAAATATCAACTAGGAAATTTGGTCTGCTGAAATATAACTATAGCGACGTATTTTGGTTGCAGGTGCGATACTAAGGAATGCCATCCAGGTCTTCTCTTCACCTGCCAAGAGAAGAGTTTAATGATTAAAATTCCCCTATAATCTCGAGTCCTATACTGATGCTGGGTAAATCAGTCTCAGTTGGATATTTTTCCCCCACTGGGAAGCTCAGATTCTTTGTCCTGCATAAATAATAAATGGATCTTTAAGATACTAGTTTACAGGCCTATAAAATAGCATCACCTAATTTTTATTTATGAAAACCTAAACCAACTCAACTCGTGCACCTGTGCAGCAGCATATAAAAATTACTATGTTACTTAATAAGAATTTGAAAGTTTTTTGGTTCCCAAGACGAAATGCAATCAAGTTTCCAAAACTACAACATCATTATTCGTCTGTACTTTATAGAAATATAAAGATAAGGGAAGTTAGTTAATCCTAAAGAATGAAAGCAGAGAGAGTGAGAGAATGAAGAGAAGAAAATAATTTTGTCAACTTGGAGTTCATTAATAGTGGTTAACTGCCCTTTCATTCGCATGTGTTCGACACAAAATGCATACTTTGGTTCTGGTTTGTTTGCGATTCGTCATGTTTTGGATGACAGATAGTGAAATATCAATATCATTGAATGATTTTTATGCTACTAAGTTTTTTCGGGTACGTATTTCAAGACACCTTTATGAAGATCATCATTTTATTTTATTGGAATATTTTGATAGTCTAACACAATTAAGATTTATTACTAGTTTCCTATGAATTTCTTCCAAATTGGTCAATTCCTTGTTTTCCAATGTTGGTCTTCAATTTGATTAGCTTTTGAACGTCTGTCATCTAAGGCTATCTTTCTATTTTTAATTTTGATTATTTCCCTTTCATTTTAGCTTCGCATGCCTGTTATATAATCTTTGTTTTGTTTATATAATTCCATGATTTGGGATGGCAAGGTTCTGCATATACATTCTTCGATGTTTATTAATATTCACTTTCTAATCTGTCCATTTGTAATCTAATTCTAATCCAGTGACTTTTGTTCGCTCTCATAATTTTCCAGATTATTTTATTCATTGTCACTAACTTTCAATAGGCCATTTTGTTACCCTTTAGTACGCCAAATACTTTCAGTAGGCCAAATGTTACCCTTAAAAATTGGTTTGGAGAATGTCTTGTATTTTGCTGTTCGGATGATGTCTGCATTGCTAAATATAGCCGAATGGATAATCATCTGGATAGTGAATAATGACTAGATGATAATCATCTGGTTCTTCCCCATTATATCACCTTCTATTGAGTCATTTATATCCATATATTAGTTGCTGTCTTCTAAAAACCAGGCCCAAGGCATAAAATGTGATAACTCTTCTATCATTTTGCCCTTGAAAATCCTGCTACTAATGCTAATAACTTTAATAACTAAAGTAACTTATTAAAATCGATATATTAATTTGGTTATTGGATGTTGAAGACGTACAACTATTTTATTTATCAGAATATCATCATTGAGCATAAAGGACTGAACTGGGCTTAATATTTCCAATTTTACCGTTAGATTTTATATCACTATTCTCCTTAATAATGTGGTCATATAAATTATGAACAGTGGAAGACACTGTAGTGTTCAATCTCCTTACAGATTTTATAAGAAGTCGTACACTATCCTTGGAGGCTTATCGTTGATTTAAGCAACTATCTGCTACGCCCTTCAGTTCTATGACAAACTCATAATTTAAGTATAGGCCAACCCTCATATCTTTGCATGTAAAGTAACAATTACATTGCCCAAATTTTTTAAGAAAATTTACAACTAGAACTTTATTATACGCTTTTTCTACGATTTATAATCTCATTATATTTGTGTCATTGTGACTTTCAATAATTTTGGCCTCCTTTCCCGTATGCTTGCATAAATCTTTCCAGTGACACTCAGTAGAGAATAGAAACTCTCTTATAATTATTCCATTCCATTCGTTTAATTCCTATTTTTATGTAATTTATTTTAGCACAGTGCTATATTCCAAGCATCTTAGGTTCAGTTTTTTTAATTTTTTTTTATCCAAAGCGTGTAAATTACTCATTGCAGTCCAATAAAACTGTTTAACCTTAATATTTAAGTATTTCAGACCAAACTATTTCTACTACAGTTTTGAATGTTACTTTTTCTCTAGTTTTTCACATTTCTAATAGTTTGCAGATTGAAGAGCGAATATTGATAACATAAAAAAAAGAAGTAATGCATTAATGATGAATTATATTGCCAGTTATTCATTCAAAATTCTACCGTGTTTACCAAAGTAAAAACCTAAACAAAAACCTTTTAGAAGGTTTTGCCTACTTTCATTTTATTTCATCTTTACGTTTATAACATTTCTTCATAATAGCAAATTTGAGATGATTAAGCATCAAAAATGTTCAGTTAAAGTGGGTATGGTAAAATAAATGTATTAATCTACTTACAAAATAGATGACAGTCTGATTCGTGACAGTCAGTAGCAGATCGTTTTAAGGTAACGGCAAACCCTGGGGTTCGCTCTTTAGGGGCCCCATTCTCTTATTTTTTAAAATAGAGAAACCAAAAAAATTTTCAGTGCTCGACAAGGGCCGGTTAAAATATTACATAACCCTAATATAACTTGATGCAAAGTATTTTATGAAAATGCTATGAGGAAAGAACTTAGAATTCTGTTGAAAAGCTTAATTTAGTTTTGTCGATTGTCGTTTTCAAACTCCGGTTACAAGAAACCCGGTTAAACAAAAACTGCTATTAAACTTCGTTTTATTTCGGTGCTAAGCTATGAGTTACCATCTAAATTTAATGATCATTGAACATGAGATTTTGCAAAATATTAACTTTGATGACTTAATACATGATTTTGCCACATCAAAATGTAAAAACGTCACTTTATAATGTTAGTTTTGCTATGGGGAAGCATGTGGGTAGGAAGAAGTGAATTGCTATGTTATTTTTGCTTTGAATATATATCGCCTTCACATCCACCAATGGAATTACTTGGGACTTCAAAATCGATGAGTATCTTATTATTATTATTATTATTATTATTATTATTATTATTATTATTATTATTATCATTGAACATTAGGAAATGTGATAGGGGGGCCTCACATTTCTCTTCCCGCTGGGGACCCAAGAAGGTGTTGATTTGGCCCTGGTAGTAGCAAAAATAAATAAGAATAGAAAAGTAAAGAAAAGCCAATCCTTGTTCGTCTTTTCTTTACGTTTCATTTGTCCAATTCAGTTTCAGACGTTACCATCTCTGCTCGCCATAACTAGATCGCTCCTCTTAATTCTATGCTTCCTCATATGTGTCTGAATTTTCACCCACCTCTATTCTCTCTCTCTCTCTCTCTCTAAATATTCTCCTGTATTCCTTTAGTCTTGCATTAAAAGGTATTAGCATGTTAAGTTCTCTTCAGATATCCATATTTCTTAATCTATCTTTTTTCTGCTTCCCTCTCAGAAAATTTCATCTCGGCTTTCCCTGTTTTGGTTATTTGCATCTTTCTTCCTCGGGATTCCTATCGAGATGACAATGTTTATCCCCATTACTTTATAAAATTTAATAATGTGTTTCTATTTTTGTTTTTGCCTTTGTGTTATTCGACAGTTATTTGGAATTTATTATCTATTTTACGAAAATAGTTACATATCATAGCCTAAATACTAGAAGTATTATATATAATAGTGTTTATCTTAGAGCATCACAGTTTTGTCACAGTATATTTTTAGGAGAAACTTTTATATTATAGTTTTTTACGGTTTTATGCAATTCGTACATTAAACGTTGGAGGTTAGTTTTTGTGACTCAGTCATAAGCAGAAAAAAAAAGTATTGCATTAATCCAGAAATGTAAATTTATCTTTATTATTGATGTTGTCTCGAGATTTTATATCTTCTTATGATCAATATCTGTGTTAAACAGCATAGAAGAAAAGCAAGTATCAATCTTGGCAATATCTGATTCATACTCGCTCGATTTTTTATTTCATTCAACTCCGAAATCTACTACAATGCATCATCTTAGTGCATCAGCAAATGCTTCTTGTACAAAGCCGAAAGCAACTGAACTTGAAACTGCAAATATATTTTAATTCGATATGCAACAAGTTTTTCATTGACAAAAATCTAAATTGTTATTTTGTTATTAGTTCCAGTTTCTTTTGAGACAATTTATAACAGTTGAATTTTCGATTATAATTTTTACAGTTTGCCTTTGAAAAAAAATGTTATTATTTTAAACAGTTCACACTTTACTTTTCCTTCGTTTATGGACAATATTCGAATTAAGTCTGATGTAAAATGAAATGTAAATAAAGTAAATTTATCTCATAAAGTCAAATATAATGCTAGATATATGTAATATAAATTTTCGAAAATAAACTAAACCGGCATGCTCATAAAACAAACCTAGTAACGTCATAAATTATGTCTTAGCTGTAATAAACGTGATTTGTTATTAGGCATCCACACTGGAGACCGTGCCAAATAACTTTAAATATTCGTTGATTAGTAAGTCAACTTTTGGCGCATAAAAATCAAAAAGAAATTAACAACACTGTTACATATTAAGCGTTGTATAATCTACCCAAATTATCATGTCTCTGACGTGCATGATCGTTGATTTATGTGTACAAATTAGCCTTCTTATCGCCACAATTATAAAACTACATGTACAGTATTATCATATTATGTGTAGGTTCATAATTTCCTTTAACTTGAAAGAATTAACGATGAAAGATTAGAAAACATTCATTGTTAATTCTCTCACAAGTTCTATATATTTCTAACAGCGAATATAGATTTAAGTGCAACATTATCTAACTTATTTCTTCAATCAACTAAGGTGCTATTCTTAAATTACTTCCCTTCATTGTTAATTTTTTACTCGGAACCTTTCGACGTAAGAAGCCTCTCAATTTTTTAAAAGAAAATCTAATATAAATAAAGTAAGAAAATTTGAAATGCATACCTGAAAGTTGACTTTTTAAATTACTCGCACTTTGTGTCTCCTATTTTTGTACCTTCAGTAATTGCAAATAATAATCCACATAGTAGCATTTAAATGTTTTTTAAAGATTTTTAAAATGATGTTAGGGTGCTGCGTTCTTCCTGCCAAAATTAGTACTTTTTTCCCATAAAATGCCATGATTTCTTTTGATATAATATCGTTCCAAATTTCTCATTTCCTCTCCATCACCAGATTACAACCCCCCCCCCCACACATTTTAGATTGTGACATCATTCAAGATCGTAGGACTACTAGGCTTACGATCATAAAATAAACAAGTATGGAAATATCTTATGAATGATATGCATTTTTTCATGGTGTGTTTCCATATAAACAGTTGTTGTTATTTTTTTTCCATTAATGTGTTAGAATTCTAAGTTTCATAACTAGGATACAAATACCAAATACCTTAAAAAGGCATTCAGATGATAATATAAAATTTAGGTATTCTTATAACATAAATTTTAAGGCAATAAGTAAAAAAAAATCTTTATGATAATAAAATCTACATAAACGTGCATAATATTAATATTTTTATATTATTTCATTTTTTCATATAATAATGAAAATATAATATATAATAATCTATAATAATAATATTGAAAATGAATATATATATATAAACTTATTTACATCTATATCTCCTCCAGAGATTATTCAAAACAAAAACACCATGTAGCAACTTGTATAGGTAAAGTTGATAAGGCTCTGTATTACTAAAACACTTGGTATTTAGGGTCTAGCTACTCACTGAAGAGACCTCAAAAAAGGTTGAAACCGGTCTGGGTAGTGACCCCACCCATAATGTATTGCAGTATACATCTCTTAGTGAGATGTGCTTTACATTATGGAAAAATACTAAGAATAGTGATCAGATCTTTACCCACCTTTACAATGAGTTGCCTGGTGTTGCACTATCTTTAGACTTGAACTACGTTCAGGCGCAAACTTAACTGTTTGCTTACTTGGGATTAGGAGTAAAATAACCACGTTTATAAAATTACTTGGTAACCCTAATAATATACATTATTCCCAAGGTAAAAAAGCTTATATATATATATATATATATATATATATATGTAAACATAAAAACATATATATATATATATATATATATATATATATATATATATATATATATAATGAATGGCGTAAGCAATACTAGAAACATTTCACTTGTATGTATGTGATGTAAGTTTCAGTGGTAACAAGCGAGAATATAATGCTTACTACATTTCCAATCCCTTTATTATAGTTGCTAATAATTCATAATCAATTATTAATAATCGTGATATCTTATTATTCTATATCTAACCTGGAAATAATCTAGTGGTTTGCGAGATGTTAGTGGTAGATATTAACGTTATTAGCATATTCCCATAAAGCTATTATAATAATATGTTGAGTCCTTTTTAGTAATCCAATGGATTTTTGATGTTCAGTTTAGTTTTATGTGGAAAGTATTTGCATTAAATAATTCGTTGATCGTTAATCCCACCCTTCTTTCAGACTAACACGCAGAAAGGGGGAAAGAAAAAAGAGACAGAGATTATACCTGTGTATTTAAATATACAGTGCACTAAATCCCATTCTAAAGTTTAGGTAGAATTGGTTATAATTCTATGAAAGTCATTATTCTATGATTACGACTCCGCCATTTTCAAAGTGTTGAGAAATAAATACACATTTTGTATATTACTCTTTTGAAGAATGCAAGAGAATACATGGAAAAAATAGCAGTAATTAAAATTAGCTGTGATGGGAAACGTGTCAATCACCAAAATGGAAGGATTTTTGTATAGTAAGATAGTCAATAATTAAAGTCGAATCAAATATCACTCTCTAAGGTGAAATCAGTATATATAGAAAAATAGCATGCAAAGAGTCAGTAAATACGTTATCCACTTTTATATTTACCAGAAAGAGCAACATTCAAAAGTTAGTCTTAAAATTGACTCTATTATGGCACGACACCTTATTTCCATACTTAGTTATTGCACTTCTCACTGTTAAGTATAAGAATGCGAAGTCAACCTATTTTAGAACATAAAACGTGTTTGTTTTCTTCTTGAGATTCTTTTTTAGATAACGATCGAAATTTATAATATATTTAATTGGATTTATTAGATGAAACTTTACCTTATCCATATTCAAAACCAAAATCTGTAAAGGCTCACCAAAGAAGTCAATACAGAGATCTGAAATAGAATGCGCATATATCAATCAGGGATGGATTCATAGTTAGGTTTTTTGGGGAGGATTATTGGAATATTATGAGTAAAAGGTATAAGGCTTCGTTAACATATTTCGTTGAATTAATATAATTTACACATATATTTTGTTATTTATTTTGATAGTAGCTTTCTTTCTCCGTTTTGGTCATTGCATTATTATTTTGCTTCGAATTCTGGAGTGGAATTTTTTGAATTCTTCTCTCTTTGGCTTTTCTACTATCACAGTAACGAGCGATAATTTTAGTTAGGGGACTCAATCATAAAATATTCGGTCTTGTGAAACCGAATCTGACCAGGAGTCTAAACTATGTCATTTGTTCCTAGTGTATTACATTAAATTGTAGATGTTTAATTCACAATGGAAGAACAGTGTGAATGAATAAACGATGTTTACACATCGTTTATTCATTTCATGTAAACATGAAAAATACACTACTTTGCTAGCAATGTTAATCTCAAAAATGCTCTTAAGGAGTGAAGCTAAATCAAAAAAAACCCTATAAAATAAATAGAATCTAAAAGTGAGGATTCATTGCTTTCAATACTGATTGCCTGCAACTTATGTAGCCAAATCAAAAATTAATGACTAGTAAAATGATAAATTTGGTACAATTGAGTATCAGAATATAGCAAAATCAACACAAACGAATTAAATAAATTATGTAAGCAAAAATACAAAATTCTCCAAAGCAAGAGTATTTATCTAATGAAATATCGTCGAAACATGAGTCTAGTAGACATTTCAAGGTTGTGGGTTGTGTAGGACATATAAAAGCATTTGGTGTCGAGATTTTGAGGGGGGGAGGGGGGGGTAAAGAACATGTGTGTTTCATCATAACGACAATAAACAAAAGGTAATCACATTTAAACATACAGGAAGCCCAGAATATTGACCCTGTAATAGTATCTCTGCTTTCATGGGTTTATCCAATGACACCCCTGGAAAGAAAGGACTTTTAATAGATGCATTTAAGGATCACGCGCATAACGTGTTTAAAGATTCATGCAAGGAAAATAAATAAATAAAAAATCACTCAATGCCTACTAAGGTGATAGCGGCAAAATAAAAATAAAAATAAGGAAACACCTACATTTGCAACGCGTGTCTTTGCGGCCGATTAAAATAGTCCGATACGCTCTGAGGTTCATTAAGCCATCGCCTTCTAATTAATGCCACTTAGAGAGCTATCGGTCAGGCTTCAGTGATGCACAAACCTTATCTAGCGAACAGAGAACGTCTTATCTGCAACCATTATGCTGTTTAAAGGGACGCTGAGCGCTTTCTTACCGTTTTGCAGGAAAGAAACCAATAAATAGCTGCCAAGATAACTGTATCGATAGCCCTGGAAGACATGACAAGTACTCCAAGCTTGCGTTGTTGGTACATCTCTCCAACAGGCTTCCATAAGTGTCACAGCTAATTTCCACAGCTCATAACAGCTTCAGGCATTCGACCTTGAAGTCACCGTACACCCCAAGCAGCTCGTTTTAATCCCTCGGAGCTCTCTTTCTCTCTCTCTCTCTCTCGTGTGTATGTATGTGTATACTAACGACTTTACAAATGAAGTAATTTTTATCGAAGACACTTCAACTAATCAATTAATGAAATTTGATATCCATTACCGACTCGTTATCTTCGGGTCATCTTTCTGCTCCGTTACCATAGCAACGAGAAGATGCAAGCATGTTAATTCCTTTGCCCACTAACTGTTTTTCACTGCGTTAATATATCCACACAGGACTACTGGAAACCCTCATCTGCTACGATCCCCAGCTTCCAGATGCAACTACATCTAGATACTCACGCATCCTGCCTTAACTAGTACTTCCTTCTACGACTGTTTTCAAGGCCAAACTTTAGCAGGGTGGTCGAATCCCACGTTCGGTACGGATACTTGGCCTTCAGTGGGGCAACAGCTGGCTCATGCATCTATACCCTCTACTGTCCTTGAAGCTGATCAAGGTCCCAGGGAAAGTGAGTCAGTAGGCAACCCTTGTAAATAGAACTGTGCTCCAAGATCCGCCACATTTTGTACAAGTTGCCGCAAAGAAAAAAAGAAAAAGAAAGGGAGTCCCACTTGGTATAGTCCCCCTTTCGTTACTACTATGAATACAGCACCCCGGGGTCCCGGCAATAGAGACTTTTTTTCCTATTAGTTTGGTCAAACACTGTCAGGGCGAGTTTCTCCTTAACCACGCCACAACTCCCAAGTTGAACTAGGTGCATAGCCATAGTGTTAAAAAAAATAAATTAAAGTTAAAATAAAGTTAAATTAAAATAAAATAAAAATAAAAATATCGTCACAAGAAATAGCAGGAACATTAGCATAATCACCGTTTGGAAGGGAAATGTGTAAAACTGATAATACCTTTGCATATTAATGGCATAGTGATATTTATATCAAAATAAAAAGTTGGGAAATTTATGCAATGAATGCAAATATGAAGAGTCATTTCACCAAGTTACGAGAAACTACGGTGCAATTTCAGTTGATGATATTTAGATGCGTTTTCTGTGTTAGTTATGATCATTAAAACTACGTGTCCTTATTAAAATGTATTAATTAAAAAATAATTAAACAGTAAAATATAAATTTATAAGTGTAAAATACGAAAAATACTACTTATTTCCCATGCAATTTGTACTTAAGAAGAATTTAAGAAGAATAATTTTACGTAGGAAAGTATTGCCCTAATTGAATAATCGCCTCATCCGATAACGATAATATAAGAAATAGAAATCTTCCAATGCGAAAATTTATTATTATTATTATTTTATTATTATTATTATTATTATGTTTGCGCAATGCCAAATTTTATGTAACCGTGTCATGCTGGAAAGCGTCTTTTACAGGGAACCGACACATTTCTATTGATAGTTGCTTATTTACAAAAATATAGGAAATCTAAAAAATATTGCGGAATAAATTGACTTCGTTCAGTTTCTAAAATTGGTAATATTATGATTTTTATACCAACATTTATCTGAAAAATTCATGATGCTGCTAATATTTGATATCAAATTAAAAGCAAAGCTATTTTGGTAATGGAGTAGCCCCCTTCTAGTTGAGATAGAGTATCTGTTGCATCACCTAAATAGCTTTGCTCTTAATTGTACGATTATGATTTGAATTTTGATAATTTCATTTCATTACTTAATATTTAATTTTTATTAACTATTTAAATGTTTAATTAACTTAAGATTTGCTTTTAATATTAATACAGTAAAATAAACATAGCAAAATAAATGAGAGAATAAATAGTTTAGAGCTCTTTTTATTCCCCAAAAGGTTTCCCAATTTTGGACAATTTTTGGACAATTTTTTCGAAAATCGATAGGGGTAGTAATCTGTAATTTCATCATCGCTGCAGGGCACGCTACAACAAAGGAGATGTTCCTTATCCTAACTGCTTTTTTTTTTTTTTTTTTTTGCAAACCCTCATGTGTGCTCTTCATTCGAAAACCTTACTTGTCTGTTCCAAAGATAGACTATGAATCCGTTCTGGGGGGGATAACAGTTCTGGTCTGTAACTAGAACGGAATCATAAGTCTTTCTTCAGCGTTTGTCGTGATAACTTATCACGACAAACACGTTATCACGATCCTTTAATTGCTACACTGGCTCCACTTTTCGTGTATATGGGCTTTTCAGCTGAGGGTAGGTTAGCTAATTTCACACAGAATTGGAGCGTTTTCCCTCCCGAAAATTCGGGGTTTTTCACTTATACACCAGTTTAACAATTCTGTCATTACTAGAGACAATGGAATCTTCCTTCGAAATCTTCAATTTCAAAGGAAGATTATGATCCGGTTAGGATCTCTCCAATTTCATCTTGGCGGAATAGAAGGAGGTCATTTGGATATGGAGAATATCTGGCCACAGCCAAGGAACATGGCCATGGTCTCAAACAGTTGCACAACAAGGTAGTATGCGCTGGACGTTGTCATGGTGAGGCATTTAGATTTAAATTAAAACTTTTTTCGGTTGCCAGATTCACCATTTAGCGCTTCTTTTCATGTACACCGGTTAGTGCACGTCTCCTTGTTTGTGTGGATATTGGAATCTTCTATTACGGCTGTTTGCTACATTTCAAAGGTCTCTGAAGCAGTTTTATTGGCTCGAAAATAAAATTTAATAAAAACACTTTTCTCTTTTCGGAAAACAAGCTTAATTATAAAATAATTAAACGCAAATTGTAATGTCAATACTCAACAGTGTAGCTTGTGATCTGTGGAATGTCTAGCGGTGGTTAGTTATGCTGCTAGCCATACGTACTCCTTGCAGCTATTCCTGAAATTTAGTTCTCATCTTGTAATAAATGACGTTCGAGCGAAAAGTGGCCAAATATTAGGTAAAAAATACCTAATATTTTGGAAATACATCGAAGCTGCTAAGCCTATGATACAAGTGTCTTATGCCGTGGCATAGCTTTTCCGCCTTGTTCGAACAAAGTCTTAAACTATAGGTTTCCAAATTGCAGGTATGGTCCTTTCCACCTCAAGATAGTTCTCACAATTTAGCTTGATATTCATGAGATTAACTGTTTGAACTTTAAAATTTTAATTAAAATTGTTTACAAATTTAAATATTTACATAATTTAAGATTCTCTTTTCCTCCAGAAAATAAATTAAATTTCAGTTAAATATTACATGTCAAATAGAAAATATAAAACTTTGGTAATATTTTGATCCTTTTACTATCATTTAATATTTTATTTCTGAAATTCAGGATGCATATACATTATTTCCATTCCATACAGACTTCTGACATTACCTTACGCTCTCATTGATTTTTATTCAGCAAGCGCCTTATAAATGTTATCGTAGGCATTCTTCCGATCTCTCTCTCTCTCTCTTTCTTTCTTTTCTGTAGACCATTTAACCACATTATTTAAAGTATGTTTCGGTTCGTAACTGTTTATATTTTTATTATGAATGGCAGTAATAGATAGGTTAGGTTTTTGACGGAAGTAAAAGAAAATCTAAAGAAACACAGTTAATAAATAGGGAAATATAAAAATAAACTCAAGAAAATAAAATGAATGTAATTTATTGTTTAAGTGAAAAAACAAATACTTGTTTGTTAAAATAACTAGTGCTGCGAAACGAGTTCAATATGCTTTGATAAAAATGACGCAATAACGTTTGTTTATAATTACATGAAATTTCATTTCAATTATAAATGTAATTATAGAATGTTAATCATCATTATTTTATAATTATTATTGTACAATTTTACAGTAATTAATAGCAAATGTAAGCATAAAGTTTAAAATATCTTCGCGAAAGAAGAGCTAATAGGTGTTCCTTTCTGAAGAAATAGGTTTACATATCACGTGAAATACAATCTGTACTAGAGTGGAACTGCAGATTTTGTGTCTCTAAACCAAAGGAGTTTGTAGCTCAGTTGGTTTCGAAGGTGCCCTATGTAGATTATTCTGAATCCGTTTAGGACGTGGTGAATTTTTATAGGGCTTTTGCAACTGAAGGTGAGTCTTCCAGTCTCATACGGTGATGGAAGAGTTTTTCATTTCGAAAAACAGCCAGTCCAGTTAGAGACACACGAAATTAGCAGACATGATTGTATTGGCTCCATTGTCTTAATTTCTTCGACCGTAATTCAATAAAAACAACATTTGAACCAAATTAGGCAAGTAATCCCCCCCTTAACGTAGTGATGTAGTCTAAAGTATAATATATATAGTGAGCAAGTTTTTAAAGATATATCAGCAGTTCGGGGGTAGGAACTTCAACAACTTCAGGTATGCAGATGACACAGTTCCTATAACTGAATCTGAAGATGATCTTCAAAACTTAGTCACAGAAATTTACAACAGAAGCTTAGACATGGGATTAATTATTAACCTAAAGAAAACAAAGTGCATGATTATATCAAAAGAACCAATAAATAAGAAATTAAACATAACTGTTAACAAAAAGAAAATTGAACAGGTTCAGTCTTTTATATATTTGGGACAAATGTTTACAGATGGAGGAAATTCCCTTAAAGAAATAAAAAGAAGAATAGAAATAGCAAGAAGAGCCGTTATTGATATGAAAACTGTTCTAACATCCAGAGACATTAACTTAGACACAAGAAAAAGATTAAAAAAATGCTATATCTGGTCAAGTCTTCTCTACAACAGTGAAACGTGGACTCTAAAGCAGAGCAAAAATTAGAAGCTTTCGAAATGTGGACCATTAGAAGAATGTTGAAAATATCATGGACAGAGAAAATGAAAAATGAAGATGTTTTAAAAGAAAGCAAAAATGAAAAGAACATTAATTAAAATAATTAAAGAACGAAAACTTAAATTGGACTGGCTTGAATTATAAATGTTCCAGAGCAGCAAAAGAAAGAAAAAAGTTCCGCAACATGGTTGCCAACCTCCTTCTAGGGGATGACACTTGAAGAAGTAGTCCAAAACTGAAGTTACATTTAGTAGACACGTTGACTCAATTTTATATAATTGCATTACTAGATCTAGTGTACGCGTATATGTATATTAGAATTGATAGTGTTAATTTTCAGTCGCTTTTTTTCGTTTGTTAATCTCTGCTGGGTTTATTTGTTTTATATCAATCTCACCCACTAATGTAATCGAACAGAAATCATTTGGTCTCTTTGTGGATTCACTGTTTCATAATCGGAGAACCCATGTAGGGATCAAACATACAGTGCATTTTTAAGCTGCTTCTGACCTCCAGTAAATGAGGTGTTGGTCTGATGCGAGACCGGAACGCCACTAAAGTCATAGTTTAGAAAAAAAAAATGCTATAAATAATAATAATGAAAATAATAAATTATATAAACTGTATAGATTAAAAAATATATAAAATAATAAATTGTGTAAACGTTTTGACTTTTTATATTTGAGTTTGTAATAAGAAATTTTGTCTCATCCAGCAGTAACTTGTAAGTGCTTGTTTGTTAGATGAATTTCTTTTCGAACTTGACAAGAATATTTTCAAGCGGTGTTTTGTTTATTTGAGGATGACAGCAAAGAGCATCTCGTAAGTCATCTCCTGACGCTTGTAAGAGTGTATACCTGGGATAAAGAATAGACAGGATGGGACGACAAAGCTAACGGCAACAAAGGAGGAAAAAAGGTAATATGATTACTTTTCACATTGATTTTTGCTTTATTCCCTAACTCTGAAGCTTTTTGTCCGATTTTTTTTTTGCTCTAAATATCACTCATTCTAATATTTTCAGCTTCAAAAAAATCTTTTCATAGATGAAGTTTGGTATCCTGAAGGGAAAAGAATATCGTGTAATATTCTGCTGGTACTTTAGATGTTCGATCTGTTTAGTAATATGAAGGAAACAAAGAAAGCTTTAACAATAGATAGAAAAAGCCAAGTTCCTAGTAAAGCCCCAAAGAGAATCAAAAAAGAGTAGTTATAGAAAAAAGGAAAGAGAGTTTAGTATATTGCAATTGGAGAGAGAGGGTTGTATCTGCGCTTAGATCTGCGAATTGCTTTTGGGCTGATAAACGAACCGAAAAATTGCTATGAATATTTTAGAACATTTTTGCATATTTTCTCTCCATGCCATCCCGCTTCATGAATGTTTAATATTCATATTTTCTCACACAGAGCAAGAGACTAGGTATCAGTGCAGCTCAACAAATTCTTGATGCTATCAAAGAAACTATGCACCAAAACTGAGTGTATTTCGACTATATGAAATTTGCCAAAGGTATGCTGTATACGAAAGCACGTGAAAAAAAAAACTTTTTAGAAAAATTTCACGCAGTGTGTCGTGGTTGATCTCCATAAATCGAACAAAAAATATGGTTTGGAGGGCTATTAACACGAAACTTGTGAGCTCCCATGTAAGAAAGAGGATCTGTAAGTTAATTATTTTCGCTTAATGCAGTCTAGTTAAAAGATTAACGATCGAAAATTAATTGGTAATTTATCTTTCGCCGGGTGGATTAAAGCATCCATTAATAAACCTTATCGTTATCATCTTGATGCGTGAAACATTGTCTAAAGCAGTTGACGTCTTTCCCCCAAACAATGGATTCGTCAGTTGCCCTCTTTTTCTTCCCTCCCTATACAAATCGTGGCAGCTTTATAGATGATCTAATTAAAGTTTAAGGGGGAAAAAGAGTAATTTGTATGTTTTATAATACACGAAAATTTACTTTCTTATTACCTAACTACCAAGCGGTTTGGTGCCATAACGATGGAGGAATAAATTAACGTGAATTAGCTCAACCGCAGTTTAGAAACATTTAACGGTACCGCCTTGT
Organism: Typopeltis vanoorti; assembly: GCF_054136105.1. Classification (NCBI taxonomy): domain Eukaryota; kingdom Metazoa; phylum Arthropoda; class Arachnida; order Uropygi; family Thelyphonidae; genus Typopeltis; species Typopeltis vanoorti. The sequence continues at coordinate 67,293,422 of NC_143571.1, read as the reverse complement.
TTATACTGCCGATCAGTTACTACAAATGACCTCTTGTTATTAATGGTTGTAATGATTTTAATTTCTTACCCGTGATTGTTTTGAATATGTTCTTGAGCAGCAATTTAAAATGATATCCACTTCCTGGTTTAAATTTTTTTTAAAGAGACCGAAAAAATGATAAACTGATAAGACAGAAAGAGAGGAAGTAGCAAGAGCAGCACACAACAGAAAGAAAGGGAACGATTGAGAAAGATCAAGTTTGTATATAAAATCTGCCAACCCACTGCTTACCACTAATTTTTTATTATTCATTCGGCCAGAACTGTTATTCATTCAATAACACTTCTGTGGCGCAATTGGAATAAACATCTTTCTTCAAATGGACAGAAGCTGATTCCCATTTAGTATGCAAAAAAACACAAACTTAAGTTAACCCATATTATGTGATCCTAGTCGTAATTTTCATCTTCCCAGAAACATCTCGGGTTTGCCTGATTTGGACAATAGCATCAGGTGTCCATATTTCGGATTTTATTGTTATATCAGAGAATGTATTTTCACGACTTTTAAACACAATTAACAACCCTCGATTACATTTTTATCTTTCTGAGAGAATTATGCCTTATAATTATTATAGAAAATGAGCATTCTAAGAACATTTCACCTACTGCATTTTTGAAGCTGACCTACAGATGCTTCTAAAGTTGCTGTGTAAAACTTTGGTAAGACTTCGGATATCTTAATTTGAAAAACATCTTAGAAATATAGCATTCCTCAATTTTACATGAAGAAAGTAAATAACACTTTATAAGCAGAATAATAATAACAACAGAAATAACCAATTGTTTGTTGGTCTTCCCCTTTGCCTACTACTATCCACAGGTCTCCATTCTGTAAATAATTTAGGCCATCATGCATTGTTATACCCTGCAATGTGTCCAGTCCATCTCTCTTTTGAATGCATAGTGTTACTGATGATATTCTCTACACCTGTTCTCGATCTTATCAAATGGAATGCTAGCCTATCTCTAATCGTCACACCAAGAATATTCCATTCCATTTCTGAATAACAACACTCGATTATTTATGGGTAAGGCACATTGGTCGAAATATTTCCACTAATTCGTCTAATTCACAAATGAATTAGACGATATCTTTCAATATTGAGGCCTTTGAAGATGTTCATCTTTCCACAAGACGTCAGTAGGCGTCTTTTTATTTCTTCTATTTGTCCATCTTTGAGTTTGCCCCAGATACATTTATGAATCTTCTACCATCTTTTAGTTCCCTTCTTTTTGATGTTAAAAAATTTTTTAATTAAATTTTAGTTAATTTTTTTAGTTAAATTTTCTCATTTCTTTTGTTTTGTTTAATTTTATCTTCACCCGAATTTCACGAGATACTTGAGTTAATTCCTTTTATTTTTATTTCTACGTCTTCTGCCAATAGAACCAAAAGGCAATTTGTCAAGAGTTTTGCAGATATTATATATTTCCTGGTCTTATTCTCATTTTTTATTGGAAATGTTTCCCCTCTTCCTTTTGCAGTTTAATGAAGTGATATGACTATATATAGAGTTTAAGATTTTTATGTATGTTTCTCCTATATCTTGTTTCAGGAATGATTCTAGGTATAGCTGAGGTTTAAATGGAGTTAAATGCTTTTTTTTCAGAGCCCATGAAGGCCAAAGAGCGAAGTTTATTATTCTATTCATTTGTCTCTTTTATAATTCCATAAATAATTGTAGATATTACAGAACAATATATTAAATGTACCCGGGTGGTTAGCGTATCCGCTCTCCAACTAAGAGGCTGTGGGTTCAAATCCCGCCAAGGGTATGAATGATTGTGCTTTCACCTTCATACATTCATTCATCCAAGTATATACGCACTCTTCCAAGATGGACTGAGTCACTTTGAGAGTATTAGATGAAGCTTTCACCCTGCAGTGGGTAGAAAAAGGTGTTGGTCATCATCAACATATTAAATGTGCAGAAATATTTATTTTTTTTAATTTTACAAAATTGTCATTAAGTGCATCTGATGTTTGCAGGGGCATGCATGTTGGCCAGTATCTTAATAGCCCTATAGTTCCCAAGCATTAACTAATTCCAAGAATCGGAATTTGAAGCTGTTGGTCTTATTACAGAAAACTGTCAATGTCATATTATGTGTTTGCATTTTGGAGAATTCTCCCGAATTTACAGCAATTCTCTAAACTTAGATCCTTCATTTTCGGATATTCACCATAATACTCCTTCCCATAAAATCGAGCTTATACGCATTTATTTTGACGATGGAAAATAGGTTTGTCATCTCTGAATTCCATAGAATACTTTTGGATAAATAGGAGCTCTGAATCAGGCTAAAACCCCAGCAAGCCTCCCTAACTTTAAGTTATGGTGGAAATATTCCATGGAAAAGCCTAAAAGTCTATCCAAAAGTAGCTAATTTCTTTACTAAAAGTTAATGTTTTACTCATATATTAGTATTCTGGAAAGTACTTGCAAAACAAGGAAGTGCAGCACATCAATATGGTCATACTGGCCACGCACCCATGTGTTAGATAGGCTTTTTATATAGATGTCCTTGAAAATATATTGGGACACTTCATCTCCCAAAATAAATATACTATTCAAAACCACCAGTCATCTAGTGAGTAAATAGCCAGGGTAGAACACTCACCTGAATTCATTCATGAAACGCATTTTGTGAGGGAACCAGTGGTGTCCTAGGGAGATCAAACATAGACACATCTGCATAGTCTCTCTGTCTATCTATTCTCCAGATTGCAGTTCAGGTGATACATTCAGAGACTTCGCAGTGATGAAAGATATGTTGTAACGCTACTATTGATGCATCACAATTAGAACTACAGCCTCTATCTCCAATCGCAACCTGTTGGCACAAAAATTGCTCAAAGGTAGGATACAGAATTTTGAGAATGTAAGGTAGCTAGAATAGTTTGTTCTCTGTGAATTAAAGATACCAATACCTCCTAAGGAAAGATGAATGTGAGTATACGATTTCCTTTTCCAAAAGGGAAAAAAAAAAAAAAAACATTTGTTGAAACGATATGCAGCGTGTGCCATTTTTACGTAGTATTAATACTTGAGCTTTTTTTTTAAATAGAGACCAGACTAGATAACGTATGGAGTGAAGGTTGTTTGAATTCATCGAATGATATAATTATTCAGAGTCACAATTGCATATATCAGGAATGGCTTTAATTTCTGGACTGTTATTTTATAAATGAATCCTAATAATACTATTTGTCCTGTCACCTTTTCTTTGGTTTTGAACATATCATTGACATTTTAATTGCTGTTGGATCAAAGGTACTTTCTTATAGCATCTTAAGAGGAGGAGGAGAACGGGAGAGTGGAAATTGAACCACAAAGATAGTAAAATTCTTCTGAAAGTTTTTTTTGTCTTTATTTTTCTGATTATGTAAAATGGAACTATTTTTCAATACCGGTGTTGCTGTATTTCATTCGGTGTTGCTTGCAGATTTCCGAAACGTTGAATATTTTAACTGGAGAGTAATCTTTGGTCGTATGATGTTGGATGTTGTGGTTTCCGATAATGGGAAGTGAAGCTCTGTGGCAAACTAAAATTATGTTTTCCTAATATCATTAAGTAAGCGAAGTGATTAATTCAACTTCAAATGCTGAGTTGATAACGATAACGAAGATTTACAGGATTTTTTATAAGTAAATGCTGTCTTTGGTTTTGTATTCAAAATGACAGACACTCTATGATCTAGTGTTCTTGACATGTTCTGCAACTTATGCTAGTCGACACACGAAAAAGGAGCTTACTGGTTCTTACAATGATTCTGCTTCTGCCATGCGCTCATCAGTGTAGAATCTGTGTCATGGACTGTCTTGGAACATATTATTGATAATATGCATTAATTGGTATTATTGGTAATAACACGCAATGGTATCAAAAAGAAACTATTTCGAAGTTGAAATTTAAGCGAATAAATTTAGTCGAAAAATTGACGAAAATTTGTCGGGAAAATATGCCACATGCAGAATGAAAATGTAGACAAAGTTGTATATTATAGAAAAAAGTCGAACTGAGGTAAATGTTTTGTATAAAAATGGACAAATAAAAGAAATATATGAATACTTCGTTTTTATAAGGAATAATAAGTAAATATAAATTTTGAAATCTAGTTCTTCGCAACAGAAGAGATGTTTCTGAAATAGACCAAAGTTCGTTTTATTTTTTTTTTTTGCTGATAGAGATTCTGATCTGCAGTTTCCTGAGCAAGTTGGTCAATTATTCGTGCTGAAGAAAGGTAAGAAGGTAGCGAAATTTTCCCTCCCTGAAACTCCGTTTTTTTTTCATCTCTCCAAAACAGGAAGCCGTCAGAAGAACACACGCAATAACAGACATAAATACACTGCCCTCATCGGCTTTAGTTCATTCGACCGTAATTCAAAACAATAACAATTGCATTGGCGCATCCAATAAGAGCGTTTGACAACAATAGAGAAGACCTTGCGCATCCTGTCTTTTAGATATTTAGCTGGTTGGGCCCAGTGATAGTGGGTATTTCATCGCCCAACCACTACCTCGCTTACTGAGCAACCTGAAGTGACTTAAAAAGGTTTCGTGTTTGGTCTCTAGAGCTGGGTTTCCAGAATTTCTAACCCTTAGCTCAACCCATGATCCACTAATACAAGTGGATAATAGAGTAACTCCCTTTCGCGAGATTCACGTAAAATTTCTACATAGGCCTATGGGTAATTTCAGGCGAGAGTGTTCAGAACATAACAAATTTGTTATCCTAATGTTATGGAGTATTGGGTTCCAATACCATCGCAGAAGCCTACGGCCACTTTTAAGTAGTCCAAGTGTGCAATGTACGCAAAATATGATACTTTTTTTTATTTTTTCACTGAGAGTTTTATGAAATTTTGCTGTTACACAAATGTACGATAGTTGGTAATTGGTATTACATCTTTGCTTTCTAAAGCTTCTAATAGCAGGTTGTGGATTTACTATGTATTTATAATAAGCTTCTGAAAGTTTTCCTTAGGGCTGAATTTATGACTTCTAGAGATGGAACTATCTGACCTGCAGCGAGGTTTGTTTCTGTTCTGGCCAGTTCCAAATGGGAAAAGAAGGATTAGTGTCATTTGTAGGATACTTTATTTACCGAATAAACCATACATCCTTCCAAGAGAAAGTTCATATAGTTTGAAAAATGTGACCATTCCGAAGACTTCTGTTAGAATTAATTAGCTGATAGATTTTGGAGAGGGAAGTAAACAAGAATGATTTTTTTCTGGTGGGGGGGATTTCTTAAGAAATCCAGAACGAATTTACATTTTAAAGAAACTACAACCGAAGAGGAGTCTTCGGTTGTAGTTTTTATTCCACAGAAGAGGTATACAGTTAAAAATAATACTTTAAAAGCACGTTTCAGTGCATTTTAGGACATTTCGCTGAGATGATGATTATCACTCTCTGTTACGAGATTGCCAGAGCATTTCCATTTCCTTAGTTGTTGAGACATGTATGCAGCTTTTGTAAATTTTAGTTATAGATCGAGATGTAGTCGTAGTGGATAGTTTGATCGAGTAAACACTTGAAAACAGTGTTAAAATATTCTTCACCTCATTCGATTTTTTTTCTATTAAATAATATTTACGCACCTCTTCTTGTTGACCATCCAGGCCGTTAATCTGATCTTATAGTGGTTTTGCATAGAGCACGCTTGCAAATGATTTTATTTCTTCGCCATTGTGCATTGCGATGGTGATGTTATCAACTTATGTTAAAAGAGTTATTTTCAGATGTGGTTACAATGATAGTTTTTAACTATCATTGTAATTCATCATTGTGTAGATCTTTGTTCAATGTGCAAGTGAACTAGTGATTTAATTTAAGTGAAAGATTTCACCTTGTATGGAATGAGTAAACTGTTTCTGTGAAATACCAAAATTAAGTTTATAAGAAGCCAAGTTGCGATAATATCTATTGGATCTAATGCGTTAGTGAAATGAAATTGGACTGCACTTATTGGGATATGTGTGGTATGGATATCCATATAACCATAGTCATGTGTAATAAAAGTATGGTTATTTGATATTTGTAGAAGTTGGGCCTTATTCGTTCGAAAAGTTATGAAAAATATTTGGATTTGAAAAAAAGCTTGACCTAATTAATGAGGTTAATCATTATGCATATAACGTTGAACTGGCGCTAATTAGAACAGGAAAGTGCTGGCGAATGTACTTTCAGCGGTTCGATCCTTCTGATTTAAAATCATACGAAGAAGTCTTGGACAGCCATTTCCTCTTCCTGTCCCACCTTTTCATCCCTTTCTCAACGTCTCCACCGTCTGTCCGTCGTCATCAGACACATCACAATGCAGATGACGTAATGAGCAGCTGGCATACGCCGACCAAGAACAGCACTTCCCACGGCAGTATGTGTGCCCGTCAAGGGTTGAACCCCGTTTGCCAATCGGCCCCCCTTTTCATGAAACCAATGTAGGTCTGCCTTGTCCCGGACAGACAGGCTTATGTAGGTCAGAGGGGGAAACGGGACTTGCGGGGTCTTACTCTCTCTCTCTCTCTCTTTCGCTCTCTCTTTTAAAGCGGATGTGATGGGGAAGGCCGTTGAATCAAAGGCTTTTTTAACCCAAGTGTCGCACATACGTGCAAAAAAACTCCCCTTTTTACCCAACTACTCAGGGTTAAACAAAGGTAGAATCCAACTGTGATTCACACACACACACACACATACACACATAGAAAGAGAATGAGAGAGATTTCTGTTTCAAGGCCGTAGCGCCTGACAGTTGGACGCTTAGAAATATAGAACTGTAACCCGGAGGGCGCGCACACACACACATGTTTGGATTTTTCCTACTAATAACGTATCCCGTATCCTTTAGCTATTTCATCCAGAACGTGCATCACCGCAACTCACGCACAAACATAAGGCAAGTACTTTGTTTTTTGGAAAATCTCCATACTTCGTTCATGTAGTATTAGTAGTCCATTCTCTTTATTTTCTATAAATGTTATGATTCTAGAATAAGATGAGGGTGGTTCATATCCCGTTCCACATATACTCTCCAGAAGAATCATATTTGTATAGGGTGAAAGGAAGATGAAATGAAGAGATTGCAGCAGAAAATAAACTTGGAAGTCGAAGAATAAAATTGAATAAATTTATCCTTCGATGGCTGTTTATCTTTTTCAAATAAGCAAGATTTATTTTTCGATATTACGTTGTAAAATCTTCCTTCATCCTTTTTGTTATTAGCATCTGTTAAATATATTCAAGTTAAGTTAAATTCATTTGGAAGAAATTTTAACTCCACGTTTAGATGTCAAAAACATAGGTTCATTAATCATATTACAAATTTTATTAGTTACACTCGATGTCTGTAATTGATGTACTTATTTTTTTTTAATTTATGGTGACCAGATTTTTGCGGCCGAGCCGAATGGAGACTTTCAGACTAGAATATAGAGGATTCAGTCATTATCGTATACAACTCTAGGTTGAAATTTAGATAACTTCATTGCTTAGCTTATAAATAACTTAATGGATGAGCTATTATTCAAATTATTTATAAAACAAGTATAGATATGTCTAGTGTAAAATACATTTAAATCGCCGATAACATGATGGTAATTTTTTGATTTGACTCATAGCTAATAATACTCTTTTCAGCTGTTTATCAATATTTGTGTAATAAATATAAATTAGTGTATGGGTGAATCCGAGCATTTAAAATAATTTTAAGCTCACTTATCCAGGTATTAAAAAAAACTAAATTAATTTTCTGGAAATCTTTAAAAAATCTATTTTTACCTACTTCTACTATACTCAACATATCAGAATTTGACATCACTTTTTTTGTTCTTATCTAACTTATAATATTTCTTTGATGTGTATTACTTTGATCTGATAAACTATATTTCAAGAAATCTGTATATTCATTTTATCTTAGAAACTGCTAGAAATTTCCCATCGTTTTCTGTTGCTACACCAACTATAATAAAACCATAAAAGAGGATTCTCTTAATTTGTTTCTTCACTACATTTTATATTATTATCGAAAGTAACTGGATTTTGAAAGATTTCGTATAAACTTTGTACTGGGATACGTAGTGTGTGTGTGGGGGGGGGGGGATGATGATTAGTAGTTAGAGCGGGAGGGGTAAATGGGCAAGCGAAAAATTACATAAATAATTTTCTAATTAGTCTTAAAATTTTGACACGATGGTAGATCGAAATATTCAAATAATTTCGAGCTCACAATATTTTGGATACGTCTTATCCAGTTGGAGAAAAATTCCTAATGTCTTTTTTTTTTGTTTTAATTTTGTCATTCTGCCCACCTTTTCGTCTTTATTATAAACCATTCTTTACATTTATTGGGATTTTATCACTGTTCCCCCATCTCTGTATGTGAGAGTGGGCGTATACCCGTTTTTATTTTTCTATTTCCTTATATTTTCTATTGTATTCATGTAAAATATGGGCGTGCAATCTTTTGACTCTGAGTTGAGGAAGATTTGTCTATATCAGCATACTCTGTTAGGAAGAAAAATCCAGTTAATTAAAAATGTGTACAATTTTGCAGCTGCAAATTCATAGTAAATATAACAGTTTTTTTTATTAATAAGTACATGTGAATGCAGTTATATTTGATTAGCAATTTTTTCGAAACAATTTTCTAGTAAATTGACTCTCAGAGCTGCAATTTGCGCTTATAGTGTGTAAAGCATAAGGCTAGTAATACTTAAAAGTGACCCTTCAGTAAATCTATTAGAGTTGTGTGTAAGTGTGAAGATGAAGAGTAACATGGCTGGATCTTGTCGCTTTCTCTTATCACGTCGGCCATGAATCTCATTTAGGTCTGTACAGCACGCGTAATATTCTGAGGGCTTTCCAGCTTTTTTTTTTAGGTCAAGAGCAAACAGGAGAGTTAATGACGTCATTCCCTCCCCCTCTAACTCCCCATAAAAGAACTAGGCCACACGTGGCCTGCTTGTCAGTACATCTAGGCAACGGACCCAATGCCAGTTTAGAGGGAGGAGGGGGGGGGGAGGATTGATCAGTGTCATCAGTATAATACTAGCTGTATTGATGACATCACAATTGCACAGACGAACATGTCGTTTTTTTTTTTTTTCGTGTAGGAGATGTGGAATACGTCTCTCATACAGCCTTAGTTATCAATGCTACAAATACGGTCGTAACTGGTCATACACAAATGAGAAATCTTTTTGTGCAAGACATGAAAAGAGAAAGTGTGTGTTGCTTTCTCTTAAAAATAATAATAAAAAAAAAAAGCAAAGCGAAGCACTAGAGGGATCACCATCTTCTTGCTTCTGTTTTCAAGGCTAACAGTTCGTCGTCTAAGTAGAAAAACGTGCTCCAACTCACTTTTTTCCTTCGCTGGAAACTTGTTATTGCCGCTGCTCTCTCTCTCTCTCTCTCTCCTTTGCGTCACTGTAGACCGAATTCTTAATCATCATACAACTATGTCCTTTGGGCAGCAGCTGAAAATGTTGTAGCAAAGCCAATACGCTCGACGTATACAAGATTACCGATCAGGTTTCGACATGACCTGGAGGGGTTTTCCATATATTAACCGGTTCGACTAGGGGATTCGAGTTTTAGGCAACTGTCATGAATTCTATCCTCGGGCTTTCAAAGTGGGTTTGTCTCGTCACAGTAAAAAGAGCAGAAACAGCAGAAAAAATCATGTTTCAAATATGTGCAGACACGAACTATGTTCAGTGCCCAATTTCGGCTTCGTCTGTGATCGTGTCCTCATTATATAAAGGAAAAAAAAGGGAGATGAGTGAACCTAAATTGAAATATAAAGGTTAAGAGAGTTTATTCTCCATTCTCACATGATAATATTCTTCCATTCAGACGATTAGAGCATTGGGAAAAAAAAGAAGAAAATTCTCATAAATGACACCTTTTGAACTTATCAAAGTTTTTAGATTAGAATTTCCAGCGACAATGAATATTCTTAGTGCCAAAATGATTTGTGTTAGATATATGTTCAGATCCGTTTAATCTATTGAGAGAACTGTTTCTTTTAATATTAGCAAGTGAAACAAAATATCAATCCCGTTGACTGTTAAATGGATTACTCTTTCTCTCTCTCTCTCTCTATCTCTCTCTCACACACACGCGCGCGCGCGCGCATAGAACCTTGAAACATCAATTTGGGGAAGGGGATTTAAATAATTAAATAATCCCAACTGCAGATTCTCCAGACATTTTTATTTATAAAATAAATAGAAATATAAGATATGATAAGTGTGTAACAGATTGAATGTGATCAATATGCAACCACTTTCTAGTAGGACCAGTTTTTCTCCGTGATAAAAGACTATAAGAAAGTGTGACATCTAACTCTCAGTCGTTGAGCTAGGTATGCATAATTGAAAAGCATATGAAAGAGAACCGAAACATTAAATGAAAAATTAAATAAATAAAATATAATGGGATTAAAACAATTATAAGAAAAAGTACAGTTTGTTGAATCTGAATGTCCACTTAGGATCCAAATTCAAGCAATATATTCAAATAATTCCAATATTACAAATTCAAAATAAAATAAATAAAATTGCCTTTATAAAAGAGAATTCAGTTTAAATATTCTACAACAGTGTACAGCATAGTGTACCGTCTTGCTCTTTTTAAATGGTGTTTATAACACTGGGATAAATGATATGATATAACACAGTTTGATATATATGTTGAGCATACGTTGAACGTATATTACATAATATATACATATATAGCTTCATAGCTGTATCAATACTGTATTATGCGTTAAAAATAGATTAATGAGGCGACTTTTAGATGTAAAATTTAGAAAAGTCTGTGCTCGAATTTTGATCTGCCTTTTGGAGGAAAAAAAAAAAAAGAAACGAAGAGGAGATAACGAGGCTATTAAACAGTAGATAAAGATGGTCTCAACTTCCTATTGGAAAATTGCTTGTGGGTATTTGCCAAAGCGGATGCATTACAGTGGTAAGCGTATATCAGTTAAATATTATTCGGTTCATAATACTGAAGGTGAACCGCTTATTAGGGGCTATTGGATTAGCATAACATTGTGTGTGTGTGTGTGTGTGTGTGTGTGTGTGTGTGTGTGTGTGTGTGTGTGTGTGTGTGTGTGTGTGTGCGTGCGTGTGTGTGCACACGCATACACACTCGACTCATTACAGTGATTTACAGCCGTTTGTACGCAGTTATCATTAATTCTGGACACAGCTGCCAACGATCTGGTAACGTCTCTTCTCCATCTAAGAATCCACACAACAAGAGAAGCATCCAGTGGATCACAAAGGGAACAACTTCGCCAACCAACTGCTTCCAAGGCCAAACTCATAAACGTTTCGTGTTCATCTGACAAGTGGTGTTTAAAGTTACCGATCATCTTATCCCCCCCCCACCCATCCCGCAATCTCTGTGTGGTCCCGCGTCTATAGACCATTTCGACACGTTACCCTCGCACTAAGACAGTTTAATTGTTTCTCCTAATGCCCAAATTGTTTTAATTTGATCTCTCATTGGCTCCAGAGGATCCTGCAGACTATTGTGCAGGCCACACGACAGCGCCTTCTAATTTCGCAGTCATTACAATGTCACTGTCTCATTCGTCTGGATTTCGTCTGCAGAAAGATTGAAGGGTACTTCCCGATATTAAATACGCTTCCTTAATAGGACAGCTGTCAGTATTTAAGTAGTCGACGAGGCGAATTGCCGAGGGAGAATCAGAATCTGGCAGACAATTGCTTGAAGAAAAAAACCACACGAGTATTTCTACTAACAATACAGCACACCTGCTGTTTCTGCGACACATAATGCTACCTCTAGCCACTAGACCCGTTGTTTTTGATGCATTATACTTGAAACCACCAGACTTGTGATTTCCCTTATACGTCTAGATAGCTCAATTTGTTTCACGTATTTGTGTTCCTTATTATACCCCCATCCTGTTGTTTTTCACTTTCTTCACCTCAATTCACCATACCTATTGCACAGAATGAAGTATTGCTTGTTTCTTTATCCGCGAATTATCTGAGTAATAACTTGTTATTATCCTGGACAAAATTTAAATGTGCTCAGCCTTTTGAGCCCCCACTCTTCCCTTGACATTATTCAAAAAAATCTTTACTACAGAATTAGTATTGTTTATAGTCAGTAGAATAATATTAATCCGATAAGTTCATATTAATTTCTTGTTCGGAATGTTGCAAAAAGATCCCAATCATCCTAAGAGGTTGTGTTTTGTATGTTGTAATTGCCACCAGTTCTTCTCTTGTATGTATAATTTTTATTATACATACAAGGCATTTTTTAAAATGTGCAACCTACGTTTGTTATTCCTGACTATTTATATCGTAAATAATGGCGTTTGTTATTGGCTCCTCGATGTAACATTTTCTTAGAAAATTCCTCCTCGTGAGACCTTCCCAGTCCTTCAGTTGCGTTCGTGTAAGGGAATGCCATCACATGAATACCAAATAAATTCAACGTACGTTTCTACCAATTTTCAATTTTAGGAAAGAAAATGTGAAGTCAATTTTTTTTTTAGAAAAATATTTCAAAAACTATAAAAGATATTCCCATGAAGAAAGAAAAGTTTTCATTTCCACTTGCTATCTTTTGTTGTTTAAAAAATCGTCAAAGGAAAATAGCAAAAAGAAATTAAAAAAAAAAGAGTCTATAGCAAATGATTTTCATGGTATAATTAAAATTCATAAATAAAGACAGATTTAGCAATGGATTACCAGATAAATTATCTCAGAAGTTCACTTTCTTCACCCAATTCATTGCACAGAATGAAGTATTACTTGTTTCTTCATCCGCGAACTAGCTTAGAAACCTAGTCCAGAAAATTGGTACATTCAGCTATTGAATATACCAAATAAGTGAAATTATTCCAAATGTGATAGTGACTGGTCTGATGGTGCAAATCAGTATACAGAAAAACTAATCAGATATATAAAAGAAGACTGTTATAAGAGTTCTTCAAGTTTGTTGCTGAATTTTTTTATTATTTTTTTTTATAATGCATTTCACGCAAGCAGGTTACGTCTAGGTTTCGGCTAAACATTTATTAAAATTTGGTATTTGGAATTCTTATAAAAATATCTCGGCATCTCAATTTGTATATTGAATTTTATGTCTCAATTATATAATGCAACACTCCTCTGGCTGAGTGGGGAAAAAATTCAGATTTAGGATGTTGTACTACAATATGACCACGTAGGACATTTCTTATTGGAGTTGTTTTTAATGGCAACACATTTCGAATTGTAGTAATAATTCCGAACTAGCTGGATGAAATTTAATTATATTTAGCATTAAATATCTTTTAAATTGTTGTTGAATCTTTTTAATTTTGTTTTCACTCAGATCATTCATTATGACAAAATTAAGCAAAACAAAATTAATTGCCTTCAGCGCCTAAAGCTAAAACGCACTATAACTTATTGCAAATCGTTTACATCGGTTCATCTTATTCTTCTCTTCTCTCCTTCCCTCTTTTATCCATGCATAGTTATTATATTTTATTTTCTAAGTTTTATTTCAAATAATATATCCTCTAGGAAACCTTCATAGAAAAATGTGATTCTCTCTCTCTCTCTCTCTCGCTTCCCAAGACTTTCTCAGAAATATTGCAAGGAGATCAAGAGTTTACGATGATTTGGTAGATCTCTTGATGCATTTAGTTAAGGGCCCTGACCGCAAATAAGAAAATGTTTCCTATTCCGTGCACGACCAGCTGCGAAGTCCCCTGATGTGTGAGAACGCTGGAGGTGACATAACTTTTGTCAGTCAACTGCGATACCAAACGTCAGACAGCTACTTCACCTGCCAGACTCCGTAACTTGACAAGACACAGCTTACAGGGATCCAAGCTGTGCTAAATTCAAGTGATCAGATAGAGGGATGGGCCTGTGCTTGTGGCTCTACCAATTGCGATATTCCAACGGGGAACGATGTCAAAAATCGGCCATTTTGCTGCGGTTTTTTTAATATATATATTTTTTTATTCGTGTGACTTGAACGGTTAACCGAAGCACATTATAAACTACGTTCAGCCTTGTAGCACTCGTTTATCGATCGGCTTCCGTGTCGGGAATCTGTTTACCCAGAAGTAGCGTCAGGTAGATTCCTATCTTCGCTATCCCTTCTATAAGCTGTGTACGTTACACACACACACACAGTGCAGCTCTTTTACTTTGCCACATTCTTAAACTGCCTAAGGGAATTTTTAGATATTTGTGTATGTGTATCATAGAAGAGAATTTCTTAGTCCTCCCCCCCTCTTTTTTACACGTAGTTCAGAGCAGTGTATTCAACTTAGAATGCAGGAAGAATTCAGTGAAGGAGATATTTCTCCATCCAAGAGCTACTAATATTGGAAAATTTATTGTTATGACTTCTATTAAACGATGAAGATATTTCAGATCTCTTAATAGACAGTATTATCCTAATATCTGTGTTATTTTTAATCCTTTCTAAATCACTACACCGAAATTGATGTTATGCAGTCACACCACAATCTTAACTTGACTTTTTTTTTTTTTAATTTTTAAATTTTTTTAAAATTTTTAGATCTGGATTCGGTGTAGCTTGAAAAAGTACTATGTTTAGTCTCTGGGTTATCTGACCTATACCTACTCCATATTACTAACGTACGGTAGGGTGCGATTACGTTTAAAAATTATAGAATTGTCTTAAGTTTCTTCTCCTCATGTCAACTTTATGGCACGTTCTAAGCAAAGTGATTTTTTCCTTAAAGATGTAGATCACTTGCTAAACAGTCCTTTAATGCAATGTTACAGTCATTGCTCCTAGCCAACGTGTTCTGGACAAGTTTTTTAATCAGTTTTTTTTTTCAATTAACTTCTAAGGATTTTTCAGTTTATAAATGTTAATCGAGTCTGTAATGGTAATTGTTATGATGATTGTCGCCATTTTCTTTTTTCTAACAATTGAACTGTAAATTTCAAATATTTTATTAACAGTTTAAAGGCATCTCTATAATCATATTTTCAGCTTTGGGTTCTCAATAATCATTTAGTTACCTAACACACTAATATCCCAATACCTTAGTTACATCATTGCCATACATTTAAAGTTTTTATTTTGTGATTTTTTATCTATCAGTTTAGATGATTAAGATGTTTTAAACAGTTTTATATCTTGTTTTAATTTTAGCTTTTCCAAAACAAATCACTTTACAAAATTTCATGGTCATTTTTGTGACTCCCACCCATAGGTAGCACATTAGTACCATGGAGGATAAACGTAATTATTTTTTACATAATCCAGAAACCCTGCTCTAATGACCAAACATGGAACTTTTTCAAGCCACTTCAGGCCTCCAATAAGCAGGGCGGTGTTCTCCTACCTAAAGACAATCACAAACATCCATGCCCACGGAGGGATTCGAATTCGCAGAGCCATACGTTTCCATGACAACCAAACAAAATATAATAAAACTGAGGTATTGCATATTCATCCTGGAAAAATCTCTTGATTATTTTCCACCAGTTAAGACCATTCTAAAAATCAGTATTCCGTTTTCACAAGAGATGAATTTCAACTATAAATTTTGCCATTTTAATCTCTTTCCTATTTTAATTCCACTGTCTAACAATCAGCCAAAACGGTAGGATAATGAACGTGTTCAAAACTTATCAATCAAATCCTGAGATTCTCTGCCATCTGTATGTGGGATAGGATTGGACGATTCTAAATTTATGACCATTACATTGTTGTTTTTCTTTTCAGTGACGGAATTTTACATCTCCAATTCATTTTTTACAACTTTAAGTCTTGAATTTTGTCCAACGACTCGGCCAGAATGCCCTTTTTTCTTTCCTGTCTATATTTACATAGATTTACTATCTATGTTTCACATCTATAAAGCACTGGTCAGACCACACTTGGACTGTTGTGCTCAGATTTGGTCACCTGGTTTTCAGTGTGATGTGGAGATATTGGAAAGGGTCCAGAGGCGAGTGACTAAGACAATGTTAAATCTTTGGAATGGTGGCTATGGAGAGAAGTTGAAGAAATGTGGATTACAGACTTCGGTGGATAAGAGGAAGGGAGGTGATATGATAGAGACATTTAAGTTAGTGAGAGGATTTTATCAGATCACCAGAGGGAATTATAAAAAGAAGGTGAGAGGAGGAGAACCAAATGTCATCCCTGGAAGTTATGTAAAAGTGTGGTGAAGAGGGGTGTGAGGAGTAGATTTTTTACATGGAGAATTGTCAGTGAATGGAACGCATTACCAGAATGTGTTGTTAATCCAAGGAGTGTTAAGATTTAAAATTTAATTTTAAGATTCTATATGATAAATATGTTGTCAGTTGAACGAACCTCCCACGATGAGCCTGTCGACTCCATGGAGGATGCAATAATAATAATTTTTTTTCAATATCAATATCATAGCTTATTATTATACAGTTTATTTACATATTCACAATTTTTTTTAAATATTAGTATCTTCATTATTGTATACACCTTTTGTTATTTTTTGTGACTGTTTTGTTACATAATCTGCATTCTTTGATTATGAGGATTACGTGTAGATGAATGAGGCATTTTAATCCCACCTACTTCGAAGCTTGGGTTAGCTTTTATGAAGAGGGTGGGATTTAGCCTTCACTATTTATGTTATTGTTGTTACTGTTTATGGATGGGATGTAGGCATTGGATGCTGGTGATTTGTGATAATATACCAACAAAGTTAATGGTATATTAACTTTGTTGGTATATTTTCCAGAGTTCGTTTTTTAATGTTCTGTAGTCGTCTATGTGTTTGAAATTTCTTGGTAGGTTGTTGAGTTGCGTGGGTATCTGATGTGATCTCGCAAATGAACCGTATGAGTTGCTGAAGGTGTAGGGATCTAGAGAGTTGTTGTAGATCGTGTTATAAGATACGTGTCTCTGCTGTTTCGATAGGTGATGTTGAAGTAATTCCTTATTAATGTTATGTAGTGTTTCAGGTTTTTATGCTCAAGATTCTGTGTGTCGCCATGTGCTTGTCGGATATTGGTTGTTGCGTGTAAGGTGTCCAAATCACTGTTGACACAATTTTCCTATGTAGTGTTTCTAATTTTGTTAGGTAGCTGTTTGATGTGTTTGCATAGACTGTAATACCATATCTGAGTAGGGATTCGCAGATACCGTGATATAAGTGTTTTTTTATGTTGGATCTTTTACTTTGAAGAGTTTTGCTGCGATGATCCGGAGTTTGGTAGGTAGGTATTCTATGTTTTGTCCATTTAAAGTGGCAATCTATGTAGAGACCAAGGTATTTTGCATGTATTACAGGTTTGATTTCGGGACATTGGCAGGTATTTTTGTTGTTAATGCAGCGGTATGTGTGACAGTGTATCGATAACCAATAATAATAATAATAATAATAATAATAATAAAACACAGTTGTTCACTGTAGAACCATATTGTTTAACCACTAGAGAGATATTAAGTTTTATTTATTTATTTTAGATGTTAGAAATATTCTTCAGCTTTTTGATTGTTATATGGCGTGTGCTAATTCCATATTATCAAGAGTCTCTTTTTTCTCTGCACCCAAAGAAAAAAGTTTATCCATTGTAATTCTTCATTCCTGGATCTCTTCATTATTCTCCCCCCCCCTCTCCATTCTAAATCTCCATTCCTAGTATGAGTAATGTATTTCCATATTATATTTGATTCTTACTCAGTTCAGTTTCTTTTTATTGATGCTTACCGTTTTTTCCCAGTATGCTATAAGTGTAATGTCACAAGCATATTTTAAACATTAGGAATAAAATTCTGACAGCGGGTATTTCCTTGCTGGGTATTTCCTCTAGAAATGATGATAACAAAAAGATATGAAAGATATGTAAAAAAAGAAAAAAAATAGTCTTGACTTTCGTTTGAATCTAAATATAACTTACGTATTAGCAGGGTAAAAGGGTTTAGTTATATTATCTTGTAACACTTTTATGTTGTTATGACACTCCCATCCCCTAAATTTCCGATATATATCTCTTATCTCATCACATTATAACCAGGGATGAGAGCTAAGGGTTTTGCATGAAACTTTTTTCAAGCCATCAAGCGCAGTATTGTGGTCTAGCACAATCTTATGAAAGATTGAAGTTCCAGTTGAGTTAAGAAATGCATCTGATTCACTCACTGGTGAAGTAATTATTTTAACAATATATTAAAAAAATATAATAAAATAAAAAACAATGCATTGATAGCTTTATGCTGTTTACTTTTATGTATACCCGGTTCCAAAACAAAAGCTGGTTCATTTTTGTTGATACCTACTATTTTTCATTTACAATTTCAAATTCTTTAATAAATATGAAATAGAAGTGAAAGTTAATTCCACTAAGTCGATAGAGCCTGAAACATCGCATCTAGTAACAAATGAATGCTTTCTGATACTTCATTATCTCTAATCTTAGGAACGAACGAAATACAAATTAATCTTGGAAACAAAAATAAATTGATAATAAAAAATTCATGAGGGATCAGTGGATAAATTTACACATGCTTAATTATGCAAAAAAAAAAAATTTTAAGCAAATGGTATAATTTTTTTATAAACTTGATAAACTCATAAGCCTCGTAAGCCTGCTCACTTTAGTGAAAGAGACATGGCGGGGAAAAATGTGAAGAGTTGTACGTCTGATAAGTTCAATATTTCTACAGGTGCACAATAAACCTATGTTATTATAGCGAGCACGGAAGCAAAGAAGTATTATAATTGAAGGTATTTTGATAATACCTGATTAAGGGTCAAAGTCATTAACGACACAGTTTGAATAACCTTGACCTTCATTATAAACATTTCGGCATCCTAATAAATTATTTCAGTCACACATCGCTAATCAATTCCCAATATCTAATCTCGTTTATTTCAGGCCTCAACATGAATTATAAGTCCAATTGACGACACCGAAATTATCTGCCTGCCATTTCTTCCTCGCGCACATTAAGTTCTCCTTCATCCGACTGGGTTACAGCTTCCATGTGCATCGATGTTGCATAATCGGAGGTCATTAGCCTCAAGTTCACTAGTCGCTCTTTTACCTCTTCCAGCACCGAGACGGGAAGTGGTTGGAAGATAATATTCTGTATCTTAACATCCCCTTTTCACTTGGAGACGCTGCGCTATCAGTGTGTGTGTGCTAACCAGACGACAGGAATGACTCTCATTTTATCACCTGGCTGATGTAAGTAATTTAAATAACTACTATACAGAATGTTGCACATCAGCATACTGTTCCAGTTATGCCACTACTGTACTGCTGGACTGCAAGAAGTTCAGGTATTGGTGATTGACGCTTGGCTGATCGTTTACGAAAAATTTAACAAGCGTGCTTTGTTCTGTTGCAATATGCCTCGTGTGCTTGTGACTAAATTAAGCCATCAATAGTAATTATTGTTGCGTTAATATCAAAGCTTCCTCACACCCCAAAGAAAGTCCTCTTGAGTTTCTACCTTTGTTCTTTTTTCGGATTACTACAATGCTTGAGTTAAAAATCTATTTATTGCACCGAAAATATGTTTACTTATTTTTTTACTTTGTTACTATGATGCGAGTTTATTTTTGTTTTAATATTTGTGTTATACAGGAAGATTTAACGTTGAGATTTTACCTTTTTAATTAAGTTGCTAGACATTATACCTGAGTAAGAAAAGTTAGTGGTAACTTCCTTTCTTTGTTATTGCAATGCCAAATAATAATTTTAAAAAATAAAGAAATTACGTAACAGTACTGGCTGAGAGATGGAGGTTATAATTAATTTTCTGACATTTTGGGAAAATAGGCGAGTTTCTAAAACGTATTAAATGATATGTTTTATTTTCTGTTCCAACTGAAAAAACAAAACAAAACATTTATCATATTTATTTTTCCGATGCAATCTATGAGTATATTGATTAGTCTTTCAACCCTTTCAAAAACTGAAAACTTTTACTACAATTTACTTTTTCATGAATTTGCAGATTAAGCAATGTATCGAATAAAAATTGGGAGTATAGCGTTTTCTAATGAAATAACTTGCATATATATCTCATACACAAAAACGAGAAATGCATTATTACATTTATTTAAAGCAAATAAAATATGAGACATATTGCAGTTTGCTTGTAATGATGATGAGCAGCACGAACTTATTGAAAACTATTCCCATTAGACTTAATATAATGCATTTGCTGCTAGAAGAAGCAAAGAAATCATAGTAATAACTATCGCTCATAAAAATGAAGAATAATAAATTTATTAGCTTTGAAGGCATGACCTGATATTTTTCCACTGTATTAATTAGATGGCCATTTAAACATGTTCTGCAGACGGATGAATAAGGTAAATAAATAAGCTAAAGGTATTGAAATAAAGAATTATTATTAATAATTCTTTCGGATCTCATTCGCCCATGTAAACATGGGAGAATGAGATCCTCTATTTATTATGGAATTTGTAATTTTTGTGACTGATAGATCATCTGTAAATTTGTAACTGAGGAATATAAAAATATAAAAAAAAATTATGGACGAACTCGAAAGAGATGGTTTGATACGAAGTTAATGTGTTTTTTTTTCCTGTTATCGATTTAAGTTACGTTTAAGACCTACTGTAATAATATCGCGTTTCTTTTGCCAATTAACAAAATTAATAATGATTATGTGATAGTAACCTATTTAGAAATGCTCAATAATATTCGGTTAGAAATTTTCTAATGTGATATTATCTTTAAAATTAGGAACATCTCAGCCAGAATGATAAGTGATTAGCATTTATTTATTATTATTATTTTATTATTTCTTTTATTTTTTATTTTTGGTTTGGTCAGAAGACGAATTCCTATATACAGCCCCTGGAAAATTCTGCGATCTCCTATAATGTATCGTTACTTCTAAGAAGAAGGGGTGTGATAGGCGTCTTTTAATGGTTGTCTTAACGCCCTCAGAGTCACGCAAATGACAGTGACTAGATAAGAGCTTCAGGGGCGCGAAAAATAAGGAGGGATAAGCTTGGTGTTTTCTGGCTAACAGATCTTCCTCAAAACAGATGTTTATAAGCGCAAAAGATTTGATAATAGCAGGATGTAAAACACTAACATATGTTATTAAATGCAAGTAGAATATGATCTACTACATGTCCCTAATGTATAAGAACCGCACGAGACAGGTGTCTCTTATTCTGCTCTTCGTGGTTTGAGAAATATTTTAATTATTACCGAAGACATTTAATGCTTAGATTGCATTTGGCTTGTTAACTACTACCTTTCAGTGAGTAGTATTACGATTTAGGAAAAATACTAATTGGTTTGTTTTTTTTTCGAAATTCAAGTCATCTTTATAAACAATGAATGCTAATTTTGAATTCATCGCTAAGTGAATGAATACTACTTTGAGCCATAGCTCACGTCTCATAATCATTGTCTTAATTTCAGATGGGAAGTCAAACAGTTTTAGCTATTTTTAAATATTTATAACAAGGATCAGAATAGTTTGCTCTTATTGACTGCCTTGCACATAGAAAGCTCGAATTGGCTAAAAATACATTGAGACTTCAGAAAAATGTTTCCTACTTATATAGCCGTTGGTGTACTCTACTATTGACAAGATTTTCTGCCTACAGAAGTTAGTAAGACCAGTGTGGCATCCTATGATAAGTTCTCTACTTGTCACAGTTAGTATGCAGATATAAGATCAAATGATATTCTAGAATATCAGTTTGTGATTCTGTATATCCATCCATCCTGGCTTCTTGTTAAATTCTGTTCATCTCAATTTTCAATTAGATCATTTTATAATACTGTGCCGGATGCGTCTCTGATCGTTTCATCTTAGATGCAGTCCTTTACGCTTACGTTTTTTTTTTTTTTCTGTGTGAGATGATTAAATATTTTCTTCTTTCAAGGGTGTAGGTTTCGCAGCCTTATTTAGTGTATAGCGAATGTAGCCGGTGTAAAATACCGCTGTTATTTTAATATTTATATTTCTTCACGATAGTTTCCCAGATGTGCAGAGTAGATATCCAAAGTACTTGTTTTCTTTTGCCTACTTCCTGTGATGTTGCATTGCTACTTGAATGATGTCCTCTAAATATTTATATTCAATTACTGTTTCAAAAATGTTGTTATATTTAGTCGGACTTTATAGTTTTGATAGTAATTATTCTTCAAATACGTGGATTTTTTCGGTTATATGGAAAGTTAAAAATTTTTGAAAGCAAGAAGTCGGAGAAATTAGGACAATATCATCGATATCACTGGCAGAGAAGATATGTGCATTGTTTGACCATATCTATTTTTTAGCCTCCTTTTTTAGGTTAGATTTCCAGAGAACAGATTCCAGATTTGTTGAAAATATTAGTGGGAGTAAGGAATATATTCATACTCAAAGTTGCCTATACAGAGATGTCAGAAATGCAAACTTCGTTCTGCTCATTTAACTGCGATTAAAGTCTGACCTTTGTAATATGTACTATACTTTTTGACAGCTCCATTCACAAAAGTTTGTTAAATATGTATAGTACATGACTTGTTTATGAGTTAAGAATTAGATAAGCCAGAATTCCTACCGTGGAGATAAAATATGATTTTCTGCGACTTCGCTCTTCCAGTAGGCAAGGTAGTGATGCTGTCACACACATTTAGTGATGTGCTTTTACGATAAATGCCTTCTGAAAACTACCTAAGTTACGATTTTGGCAAGATCGCATTGTTATTCTGTAAGTAAACGTCGTCATCAAGTTCTATATTATCATTTTAATATTAATGTTAGTGTTAAATCTGGTGTAATGAAACACTTAATGCACACCCTACTCAGAATAAATACAGGAATCACAAGAAAAAAAAAATCCTTGGATAATTTGATGCATCAGTTGTTCCCGATAGAGGCACCTCAGTACTAATAGCTAGGTATATTTGTTGCTAAATTAATACCTTCCAAATATTTATTTCGGGCGTCCACCTTGAAGATTTAAAGGCATTCAGCTACACCACTTTCCGGAAGTTTATTTTAATGATTGACCTCTTTTTCAGTAAATGAATTTTCTAAAGTTCAACCGACCCTTTCATTCTTTTAAAAATATGACAACGAGAATCATTTAGTCCTCCTTAAAAAAAAGTAGGATATTTTTCCAGCCGCAGCACCCCACACTAAAAACGTTCTCATTAGTAAGAGGGTGTCGTGTACCAAATAATAATATGTTGTTCAAGACACGTTTTCTTTGTCGATATTTTATCGAGGAGATCTTGACCAGTCAGTCATCTGTGACTTGGTATTTCCTGCTATGTTCTAAAAGTCAGATCTGTCCTCAAATCACTGTTAATGCCGTGTGTTCCCAGGAACACACGGGGCTAATCAGACAAACCACAGTATGCTTACAAAGTTCGTTGTGATTAATGATGGCGTCTAGGTAATTAGGATTTTCTAGGGGGGGAGCAATTTCCTTCATTATTGGGTTAATGGTTTAAAGAAGAAATTTTCGGCAATTTGCGGTGCGTGATTTCGCACAAAACCTTTGTGGAACAGCGAGACTAATGGGTCCCTGTCCCCTTCATATCAGACCTAAGGTGACGGACATTTGTCACGTTCAGACTTACTAATGGTTGAGTGACGGTTCCTTTCCCACCTTTTTCTGTCCAAGTCCTCCTCTTCTCACAGTGTTATGATAAAACCTATTTGGTTGTCTTGAAATTAGTCATTCTAAACCACTTTTTACCCCCCTCCCCACACATACACGCATCTATTCGGGGATATCATAGGTAGTAGATGAATAGCAAGAAAGATACAATATAAATAAAGAAAATGGGCAGACATTAAAAAAGAGACTAAAATGAGAAGAAAGGAAGGCGGAGAAAAAAAAATTAAAAGGAAGAAGAGAGAACAATAGAAAAATGGAAGAGTAAGAGAAAGAAAAAAATTACATGAAAGATTCTGAACTTGCTAGGGTTTATTTATGAACTAATAAACCTTTACAGGTTCAGACTCTCTTCCTTGAAATATTTATGATTCATGAAGATTAGTTATAGATTAGGCATGGTTATAACTATAGATTGGTTATGGGCATTATGTTAATAACCTGAAACTGATTGTGGTTATAATAGCAACAACTGACGTAACTGGAACCTTGAATGTAATTAAGTGCATATTATGTCATATTATGTCACTTGGTTGCTGAAGAATACATTGACAAGCAGAGGCAAGCAGGTTACTGTTCCTCTGTATTGAGCCTTGATAAGACCCCATCTCGACTACTGTGCTCAGATTTGGTCACCTAGGTTTCTTCTTGATGGGGAGGAGGTGGAGAGGATCCAGAGGCGAGTGACCAAGATGATAGCAGGTCTGTGGAATGAACCGTATGAGAACAGGTTGAGGATTTGTGGGTTGCAAAAATTGGTTGATAGGCGGAGGAGGGGAGATATGATTGAGACATTCAAATTACTGAAGGGTTTCTATAAAATTAATTCAGAAGATATTTTTGAGAACAGGGTTGGTTGTGGGAGGACTAGGGGACATCCATGGAAACTGGGCAAAAGTGTGGTTAGTAAAGGTGTTAGAGCTGGGTTCTTTACTTTTAGAGTAGTGAATGAATGGAATGCGCTCCCTGAGTCTGTGGTGGATGCTGTGACAGTGAATGAGTTTAAGGCGAGGTATGATAGATACTGTATGAATGGCGAATAGTTGTGATGAATATGATTTGGGGCCTCCCTCGATGAGTCTAATGACTCCCTGGAGTTGCCCGTAATAATAGTAATAATAGTAATATTATTAAAACTCGGATTCGTACCAAAGTTTCCTAAACTAGAGAAAGATTCGATGATGTCCTTAAAAATCTCGATTTGAGGGTTTAATTCGAAAAAAACTTTGAAGGAAAAGTGGATGAAGAGGGTCGGTTATTTGCTAATATGATCTTTCGCTGCCCTTCCATTTCTCATTTTCAAGCAAGAATTAGGAAGAGTTTGGGATACAATTACCTTAGCACACACGAAAAAAAGATGTTTTATAGTGGTATGAAAACCTTCATCTGGCTCAAAATGCTTCCATTGATCCTGACAAATCTGGAGATGATGGTGACTGGCATAGCAGAACAAATTATTGCTGCCTTGTCTGGTGTTCACATTGACTTTATTTCAAAGCTTAAAATAGAATTTCTCTGGACCAATTTTGGAGAGACAGTTTTCGCTTCCTTCGTAAAATACCAATATCACAGTCACCTGCAGCGTACAAAATATCAAGAAGAGCCGTATTGAATTATTTTCACAGAAACTTTTTGATCATGTGAACATCAATCAGTATTATTATATCGTGAGATTGTTCCATCATTGATAACGCCATCAAAACGCACATTGGGCCCAGTAGAACTATTTCCGTCATGTACCACATAAGACACAGTTTGTTTTTATTGAGCCTGTTGATTTTGCAGTAATTGCTTATTATTCTCTCTCTCTCTCTCTCTCTCTCTCTCTCTCTCTCTCATTGTATTGGCTGTAGAAGGACTGAAAATGTACACAGCATACCTTAAAGTTCTTTGTCTAGCAATGTGCAGTTTAGAGTCGCTTTAATTTTCGTGAAGTGGATTTTCTGATTTAGATCATTTCCTTTTGCATGTGAAAAGCAACAGATTGATCAGTAAAGTGATCATTTAGATTTCTGTGTTCTTTCTGAAATTTACTGAATGCAAACGTCCCATTTGGAATATTGATCTATTTAACTCATTTAAGAACTCATGGAATCACAAGATCCATGAATACTTTATATACATTATGTTTATCTCATTGTACTAGTTCATGAAATCTGATTCCTCAAAAATATTTATTTATTGATATATGATTTAAATGCCTAAATATATATAAATAAAAAAAGCATGCTTTATTACTGTTATTTTCACGAATTTCTTCAGTGCAATAAAGGAAAACCAGATCCCATTGAACCGACACATTAGACAAATCTCAAATCTTACAATATTCTACTGAGCAATATATATATATATATATATATATATATATATATATATATATATATATATATATATATATATATATATATATATATATATATAAATATATCGAAATATATTTATATATATTTCGATATATATAAATTAATACACACCCACAATATATATATATATATTGTGGGTGTGTATTAATGTGGGTGTGTAGTGCTGCTTGTTATGTATCGAAATATATATAAATATATATTTCGTAATATATATTTCATAACAAGCAGCACTTCGATTTTAACGCATATAACTGTTAGAGAAAATAATCTAAATCTCTGTTGGGAATTCAAAATCTTATGAAATAAAAAATGCTTTAAATAATGTTTACGTGATAGTAAAGTTGATGGTAGGAAAGCGGGATTTATATCAGACTAATCAAAATAAAATAAATGCGTTTTTAAACTCTATAGTAGCAAGTTGAAAGCATACTTTACCACTTCATTTATTTATTTTTGTATTCTTAGCTATAAATATTCAGTAACTGACCAGTTTGAGAATATCTTAGTCATGTCTGAATGTAGATACGTACCGTATATACAAAAAAAAAAAAAAATCATAATTTCATCACATTAACCAAAATTTTGCATTAAAACTTTAAAAGCTTGTTTATTATACATTATTATTTCCCTATAAATTTCCATAAATATTTCCATAAATTTCCCTATCATCACATTACATGCAACTGTTTACACCGTATATTTTCTATAGCATTTTTTTTTCATTATTTATTACTTCTATTGCTATCTCCGCGTAAGAAAATTGCTCGCCAACAAGATTCCATTTATCTTGTATATTTTTGAAGTTTCTCTCATGTTAACCGGAAACTACTTTGCGTACCGTTTCTGTACTTACTGATGCGATTTCGCTTTCCAAAAATAAAAATCGCCTGGAGAGCCATCTTTTTTCTCCTCCCTTCTCCTACATATTCTTTGAAAGAAAAAAAAAAAAAAGAAGAAAAAAAACGACAAAAAATCCGCCATTTTAGGTTTGTTGAAAACAGCGCTCAGCTCGTGAACTAGGAGTTCGATAAGTTGCACATTGGCAACAAATAAGCATTCATGTCAGTTAAATAGTAATTGTAGGATTGATTTGATGTCTTGTTTACTTTCCTCTTCGTTATTTTCATATACACACAAACGTATATAAACAATAATCAGCTGCATATTTCGTAATTTTACTCTCTTTTTTTAATAATAGATCTTTTACGTTATTTCTTTACTTAGAAAATATTGCAGAAAATCATAAATTAACGTGAATGCAATTACATAATTTTTGGTAAGCAGACGACTTTGGGAGTCAGACGATTTGCCACTGTTCGTCACGCAGACGACTTATCCATGTTTTGGTAAGCAGACGATTTGACGTTGTTTGACAGGCAAATCGTCTGACGGCTAAAGAATAGTCTACATTGTGAGCTCGTTAACGCAAACCGATATTTATGTGAGTCTATAAGTTCATAAAACTGCATATATCTTTTTCGCGTTGCTCTCTTTTTCCGATGATTGATCTCCGATAATTATCCTTCATTACATATATTTCCGGTTACACTCTGTTCTCTATCTATCCGACACGAAAAGTAAAATTCATGTGACATAAATTTCAACTCCGATTGTGATTTTTTTTTTCACCTCAATGCATCTACAATTATTCCCCAATTAAAGACATTTTCTCAGCTACGAAGCAAGAAAAGTACTAATCATTCGTCTGTAATATATAAAAATGCACAAGTATAGCATGTTTGGTGGCAATGAGCACAAGAATGGAGACTCGCTAAGAGTAGAATTGCTGTATTTTTATGGCCTATTTCGCAATCTAATGGCGACTGTGTACGCTAAAAGTAGACAGAAATTATTATTACTGTAATCACATCGGTCGTAGCTTCCTTTGTGCAAGTCTTAATCACTTCTTCCGCGATTAATCATTGCAAAGTACCTGAAATGACTTATTATATGGTGCGTACTGTGAATTAAGCAATTTTATTGTAGACAATGGACAGGCCCTTTGCAATTATGTAATTTTCGGCAAGGCTGCTTTTGTTTTTGCATTCTTCGTTCCCTCTCCATCACAGCCATGGTTTCCCCCCCCCATCTGCTCAATGATTTCATAAACACTTTCTCTCTGTCTATCTGCTTTACATTATAGTTGCTGCATATACAATTTTGTATATGCAGCAGCTATTTAAATTTATGCATCAATATGCAATTTATACATTTAAATCTATGCATCGATATATTCAAATGAATTGTTCTGAATTTAAATATGATCTTACAGAAGCCGGAATTTTCCACATGTCATTACAAGTATAATGTCGATAATACAAGGAATAATGATTTTTTTCTTTGAATTTGAATTTTTTACAATATAATATTATTTTTTTAAAGCAACTATATTTTAATAACCCATTTCAGGTTATGTTGTTCAAAGTCAATAAAAAGTTATTTATTTATTTTAAAAATGACAATTTTCGACACTGTTTACACTCTGGAAACCTCATACATATTTAGGATGGATTATTGCAGCCATGTGAAGAACGATTAAAAAATATGGCTTTCTTACCAACAGAAAGCAAATATTCCCAGATTTTTTACAGCTCTGTACCTTGTCTCTTTACTGTTTAAAGTAGAGTTGGAGGATTGAAGTTGTTCTTCTCAGCCGATATGGCTAGCTTTTAGGCCGTTTGCTAGTTGTTGTTGTTTTTTTAAATTGACTTTAAAATTAACGACAGATGGACAATATTTCTAAATAATTACAAAATATAATTTTTGCAATATATATATATATATATATATATATATATATATATATATATATATATATATATATATATATATATATATATATATAATGGAATGTACATTTATATATGAATTTGGAGGGGGCGTACATTCATATAATGCCTTGTAAGGTGAATGTACAATTATATGACAGATATAAAGCGGAGGTAAATTTACATAATGCAGTGTAAAGGGATGTATATTTACATAATGCAGTGTAAAGGGATGTATATTTATATAATAGTGTAACGAGTACTCACGCTACTACAAAGTGCGCATAAATCTTTATATAAATTATGGTACTTTTACGAAAATTTTCCTGAACCAAACGTAACTGGAAAAAAGCCACACAAAGCTATTGGGTTCTG
Organism: Typopeltis vanoorti; assembly: GCF_054136105.1. Lineage (NCBI taxonomy): Eukaryota > Metazoa > Arthropoda > Arachnida > Uropygi > Thelyphonidae > Typopeltis > Typopeltis vanoorti. The sequence goes on along the minus strand of NC_143571.1, from coordinate 67,264,234 downwards.
TTTGATGACACAGACAGTTAACTGTGTTTAGTACAGGATATAAATTATCTACAATAGGCATGCGCTGAAATATTATTTAGAATTTTTAACCCATATTACTTGATAGACGATTTTCAGAGTTATATATATATAATTTCCATTCCTCTCTATATTCCTTTACCTTTTTATCATTTAAGTTGTAAAATGCCTAACTCTTTTCTAATGCCTTCTTTTTTATATAGGTTAGTTTTACGTATTCTTTAATTATTCTTAAAACTTTCATTTTTGCTGCTATATCTTTCTTTTTTAGTCTATATTTCTGAGTCACATTATAGAATGGAAGTGGCCATTACTTTATAAAATTTAAATTGTGTTTTCCTCGTTTCTTTTTCATTTTTTTTTTTAATTCGGTGTGCTTTTAGTTTTTCCGCAGATTTTCTGAAATTTATTTTCGTCTATATCTTTGTTCTTTAGATATGTTATTATGTAACGCAAATAATTAAACAGCGTCACCTGCTCTATTATTTTATCTTCTATGACTATTTTTAATTTAATATGATCTCGGCCTTTAAATTCCATGATTTTTTATTTCGTTCGTGAAATCTTTAAGTTTTATTATTGGATTACTTTATTTAATTCTTAAACTGATTTTTTGAAGGTCATATATATATATATATATATATATATATATATATATATATATATATATATATATATATATATATATATATATATATATATATATATATATTCTTGCTTTTTGGATTCTTGCTTTATTGGATATTCTTGCTTTTTTTATTATACTCCATGATTTGTCTCGATGTATTTTATCAAAAGCTTTCTCAAAATCTATAAAGTATAAATGTGTCTCCAAATTAAATGTTCGTCTTTTTTTCAATAATTTGTTTTAAAAACATAGATAATGTACAAGTGATCTTTCATGTCTGTTACCACTTTGTTCTTCTGAAAGTAGATTGTTTGCAATATTTCTGTCTTTTATTCAAAATTTTACCGTATATTTTGTAACCTGTATCGAATAAAGTTATTCCTGTGTAATTTCCACAATCATCTGTATCTCCTTTCTTAAATATAAATATAACCTTAGCTTTTGACCAATCTGATGGAACTTCGATTCGTTCTTTCATGTTCATATTATCAAATGATGCCGCGTATCATCTTCAAATGATGGATTTATAAAATAATTATAAATATTGCCAAATATGTCCATCTGAAATCACTCGTATACTAAAAATATAACGAATTTCAAAATTTCCCATCCAGATATTATCATCAATCACCAGCGTATGAGGTAGTTTTATTCACAGTTTTGATTATATTTTTCCACTAAGCAAAAAATTCTGCTTATACCGAATTCCGCAGAGTTATTTCAATCTCACAATCACATTGCAAAATGGTCTCCAGTGGTCCTACCTCAATACCAACCACAGGAGGTCTTACGAGCGATATGGCAGGTGCAGTGCTCCGAAACCCCATGTCCAAGATGCTCCCTTAAAGCGGCTCTTTTGTTCACAGCATAAAAGACAGCTATAAGGAGTGATGACTTTTTAGAGTAACCTCCGTAAAATCAGCGGGGAAGTAAAGCGAGGTAAAGCGGTGCTCTTTAAATATATTTATTCATTATCACGTATATGATAACAGTAATATATATAGACAATAATGGATAATTCACATTATGTATGAAATATCTATCACACTGTAGTAATCAAACACATTAAAGACGAACTGAGTTGATGTTTTCCCAGCGATGCCTTTCATAGATGCCTTGCGTGACATGCTATTAATTTTGAACCCTTCATTAAGTCAATAAGAGATGTGGAAAATAAAGGTGTTCGTAGTTTATTTTAACTATGAAGACCTTTATTCTCGTATCTTTACCTCGTACCTCGTATCTTTCTGTACATCTATCTATTTATCCGCTTCTACAGGCATTGTTCGAGCTGTCAAAAATCATTAGCCCGAACCTCCTTGCACACATTTCAGTGTTCTCAAAGAGTTATTATAGACCAGAACGTTCTAAAAATGGGTGATTCTAACTACTAAGTAATTATGAGCCTATAAAAATCATCCTACATGGTCATATAAACGCTTAATGAATAAAAGCCCAGCCGTGACGTCTCGACACACGTTGTCTGATACATGAGACTTTTTTTTAAAGATTATAAAAAAAACTGAACTTGTTTCCTCTTTGCGGTTTTTACAATTACATACAGCAGCTATCAGCAAGGCTTCATCCTATCCACACACACACTCACATACCCCGTGTTTTTCCACTTCTTCCCACTGTGTTCCGGAAACTGAGAACATTTTTTGTCGAGCATTTTATCTACACCTGGACTGTAACCAGTTTATAATGCACTTCATGTCCGCTGTAGAATATGTGTGTGTGTGTGTGTGTGTGTGTGTGTGTGTGTGTGTGTGTGTGTGTGTGTGTGTGTGTGTGTGTGTGTGTGTGCAAGCGCTAGAAAGAGAGAGAGAGAGAGAGAGAGAGAGAGGGGAAAAAAACGAGCCTCCGTTATATTAGTGCATGTTGCAACAGCAGTGTTGGTAATTGTCTAATTATGTGGTAAGTTATTGTACCTTGTGGGACCGTATTAATTCAGGGTTTGAGTTTTGTTAAGTGCTAACTTCCTCTTGAGAACCTACCAGAAAGGTTCCTCCCTATTGTGCATTCAATACTCGGCGCCTTTTATATTTTTACATTCCACACAGGATGCACACGTAGATAAACACTGGCATATTGATAATTGTGCTATTCAAAAACCTACTCGGAGATGAATGTTCAACACTCTATTACATATTTCCTGTTAGCTGGGCACGTAATAAAGGAGTAGGATAAGTATCCTCACTTTTCCGCCGTTCTAATTTTGATTTATTTATTGGCAAATATGCAACTCAACCAACCAGTTAGTTTCGTGGAATAATATTTTTCATATTGTGTTAAATGCTAAGTTGATGCTAATGTTAAATGTTATTTAAAATCGTTTCCTATATTTATCTTTATTTTCAATAACTTACAACATATTGCTAAAATATAGACAAAGTAGAGATGTAGTTAGAGATACGCATATTCAGTTATAATTTCTTATAAAATGATTAACATGTACGAATAAAGATCTGTGTACAGTATATATATTAGTCTACGCGATCTGAAATATCACATATTTCAATGCGATTGTGTTTCGTATAGAATAAAGCATAACCCCCAGATTTACTTTCTTTATATTATGTTTATCCCGTGATATAAAGTACCTGTAGTACATTTATATCATGGGCAGACAAAGGTTTGCGCAGTACAGAAATCCTGCTCTAAAGATCAAACATTGTACTTATGCAATCTCACTTCAAGCCTCGACTAATAGTGGTCTTGCACTGAGTGAAAATCCCTGCCATCCAAAGAGATTCACAACTGTCTGTGCCACTGTGACGTTTGAACGCAAAATCTGTTGGACGCAGAAACGTATACTCTCTTCGACCCACTTAGCTAACCAAGCCAGTAATATATAATTACTTTCCTCATCCAAAAAATCGAGTGAAGATTAGCGAATCATGATTCTAATATTTAGTCCTTGCTCAAATCTTGGGTTGGTATTCCACTGTTTTAGAAAAAAAAAGCTCGATATAATAAGAATACCTGATGTGGAGTCTACCTGACGAAAATGGAAGAAAACAAAATGTTGGACAATTACAGATAGTATTCAGCACCTTTAAAGAAATGGAAATATTATACAAACTGTAATAGCAATCACTAAGCATGTTTTGGAGTCAGGAAGACATGAATAACTAATACTATAGCCCATTTCCAGATATTTCTAGCATTAATAGTTTGATGAAGAGAATGAAGGTAACTCCTCTCTCTCTCTCTCTCTCTCTCTCTCTCTCTCTCTCTCTCTCTCACACACACACACACACACACACACACACACACACACACACACACACACACACACACACACACACACACACACACACACACACACACACACACACACACACACACACACAGTCTTTACAGACATAAGAATTTTAATTTCCATTTTAACAGTATATAAAAAATTATATTAAAAGTTATATGATTTTATGTCAGGTAATCCATGGTTTATGTTCTTTTAACTACATCTTCCATTTACTTTTGAGTACAGACCAATAGGCTTATCCAAAAGATTGAGAGCACTGAGTCCTCTAACCTTGTTGAAATGAACACTCTTAAAATCCTAATAGGATCAGTTGGATCTGAAAGAAATTTCATGCCTAAAAGTCCCTCCATAGGAATTGTTGTTCATAACGCGGGAGGCTAGTTTTAGTGTTAGACTCGTTGCACATTGTGTTTAAACATGATTAAAGAGACAAAATCAAGTATTTTGTGAAGCATTCTTCTGCACCATTGGAGAAATTTGATTTTAGGAAGGATAACTTTTCTCCACATTGAATCGATGCATTCGAATAACATAGAGTCGCCTTGTATTGCCTCACGAATTCCCAGAGACGTCGTATGGAATGCTTGGAAATATTAATTCTCCTCCACAAAGTTTCCAAGAACTTAAGAGTGTCCTGCTGCTACATTAATCCTTAATTTCCACTAACCTGACAAATTCCTTATTCCCAGTTTGCAATTTGCATGATAGTTAGGCACACCTGTTTGCTGTTTTCTTGTTTTAGTGAATTCATGTAAACTCTGTTTTCTTTTTTCTTAATATACCTGCTTAAAATTTCAATTCATATTAAATCCATTTGCGTATTGTATTGTTTTGTCTTAGCGTGATATGTCTGTCATGTCACCATAACAAATACATTTGTTAGCAAAATGTATTTGTCCATATCCATTTGTCAGAAACTGGCGTAGATATTATTAGATCTACAGTGGATATTAATGGTTACAGATGTAGATATTAATATTACATCTATAAGGAGAGATATTAGTTATAAAATTAGTTATAGAATATCGCTAGATATGTTATAATAAGACAAAAAGTTTAAGGATAATTATCCTTCTTATATACATACAGATGAATAACTGGACGGGGCAGAGAAAGAAAAGACAAGCGCATTTGAAAATAAATTTCATTGTGTAATTATATTGTGATAATTTCTTGCTCTATCTTCTCTGTAATTTAAAGTATTAAAAGGAACACCCTAAATTCCATTATTCTTCTGCAGCAGTTCTCGTTTCTTATACATCTCCTTAAAATCTGTTTTCTACTTATATTAAGGATAGCTATGTTTAATATGTCTCATGTGGTGGTAGTTTTTTCTTCCCAGAAAATCGGATTTTTTATCCGAAACCAGACAAGTCATCTAGGAAAAGACATGCAATTTATACATGAAAACATATATTTAGGCATAAGACCAACTACCTTATCCTAAAATTATAGCTACGAAAGCCAACATGGGTAGGCCGTGGATCTTAAAGGTTTAAGTGATTAAAAGTTCTTAAATAATACCCAAGTACCGGGGTTATTAATGGTATTATTATTATTGTTAATATTTAGAAAAAAAGACATCCAAGGTGTAGTCACGGTGATCTCTCTATATGCCAATGATTCAACACTGGAATAGTAAAAACAAGCGCTATTGCTGATAGTTTCAGACCGAAACGGATTATATTTAGCATTACAGTTCTAGTAATAGTAAAATTAGTTTCAGTATGATATAAAATTGTGTCAGTTTTCAATTTTCACATTTCAGAAACGTTTAGATCTGCTGTTTCACAGTTAATATTTCAACCATTCCTTCAATTTGATGTTTCTTTACCTTCATAATCATTGTAGTGTACAGTAGAGCAAGGAAAAACATCAAATTGAAGGAATAGTTGAAATATTAACGAGATGTATATTCATCAATCTAGATGATGAGGCAGATTTATCGTTTATTCAACCATTTGTGGAAAACGAACTCATTTTGGCCATTGTAATCCCCAGAATTGACGACAAACCAACCAATTAAAACAATATTTATTTGTCTATCTAATAAACATCTTTCCTATACTTAATTACAACAGGCATAAAATTGATAGATAATAATAAAAAAAGACATTATCACATATATGCGTTGTCGATTTTGTATTTACAACAAATACAATGCTCAGCACATTACCAAATCTTTGCATTCTCTCTCTCTCTCTCTCTCTCTCTATCTATATATATATATATATATATGACTAAAATTCCAAAGAATTATTACGAAATTATTTTTTTAGATTTGGCTCTTAATTCAGCGGGATAGTCCAATAAGATTATCCCGCTGAATAAGTCCAATAAGACACCACAGTGAAGCCAATGTTTATCAATTTCCTAGAGCTTACTTTTTTTTTTTTTTTTTGATTGATTCGAACCGTGTGCCTATGATTTTCAGTGACAGTTAATATCATTAAGTGTAGCGACTTTTCCGATAATCACCCGCTTTTGCTGGGAAGCGTAAATTGAAATCGAAAATTCATAGAGTGGAACCATTACAAGAATTTGCAAATGAAGAAGGATTGGAAAAATTCCATCATGCGTTAATTTCATTTCTCCATTACGTTGCCTTTATGTGTCCATGCTAAATTATCATTAAATCTCCACAACACTGTTTTTAACCATTGTGAAAAACGTACTCTTTATTCATTGTTTGAGTGCAGTTTAGTTATTTGAGGTTTTTTTTTGCTCGCTTTTTATTGTTGTTGTTGTTACATTCTTTTTTTTTTCGTCAGAAAAAAATTAAACAGTTCTCGTATAATTTATAAACAGAATCTTTTCTGTATCCTTACAGTAACTAAAACTGTTTATGTTTATAGTCTAATTGGTTATTAGTTTATTATTGTTTATTATTTATTAGTCTAAGTTAATTAACATGTAATAAGATGCTAGCAGATAAGATACTAGATAACGCAATTTGTTTGTTCTACTTTTAATTATTGGCTGCTCTTACTTGGTTAATATTTCTATTATTCCTCTTTCTCTTGTTTATTTATTCCTACATCTTATCCGTAATAATATTCAAGAAAGGATCATTGATTTCGACAATGATTTCTGTGCAGAATTCAAAAATCATATTTTTGTCAGAAAAAAATTCGACAAACTTCATAATTTTGATGAAGGAAAATCTAAATTTCATTTTAAAAATTTTTATCAGAAATAAAATTTACCATTCATGGTTCTCAATTATAATTTAATCATTAATATGTCATTCAGTGAATCTTCTGCCATTTCAAAACAAATAATAAACTTTCAGAACCAAAAAGTAATCAGTTTAATTCCTTTTTCTGTAGTTTTAGATCCAATTGTTCTGATAGAATCTAATGGACTCTTCCTTCTTTTTATTTTCTACTGAAAAAATAAGTAGAATAAATTATCTGGAAAAACATAAATTTTAGATAACAAGTATGGAAACGAAAAAAAAATAGAAGTTTTTCTTTATATTTATCTGTTTTCAAATTTGTGTCATATTCAATTTGCAATCAAATTTGAATCAGTAATAGCTTCAAATTTAAAACCTTTCTAAATTTTCATTAGATTCATTCGATAGAATCTAGTCTGTCGCACACTAATACAATCAAGTGATAATCAGTAGTAATATAATAAATTATTAATATGTATTTACCATAAGAAACATTTAAAAAACAATGACTGGAAAAATTGACATCAGAAGCATTTTTTTTCTGCGTCTATGGTATGAATTTTGATGAAGATCTGTTGCATATTTGAACTTCGTAACCACCACTCCTTATCACCTATTTCCTATCTCCCTACTTTATAATCTACACTATTCAATCTATCATCTATATTATTGAATGTATGCCAATCAATGAGCTACAACTGCATTCCAATCATACTTTTTTATATTTTACAAAAAATATTATACATCAGTATAAAATGTCGTTCGATGTTTTCATTTGTCTTTCACAAAAATTAATATTGATTGTATTTGCTTATCCTAGATTTGTTGCCTTTAATATATCTGTCCGGGACCTCAGTTAATATACAGTTAATATGTCCTCTTATGAAAACGTTTCGGCTATTGCATTTAAACTTAAGAGTAATCAAAATTAGTCTCCATTGTTGGAAATTAGTATTAAAAATTTTAAATAAATAACAAATAAGCTACTAGAAATGTTGAAGAAGAATAAACATCATAATATCTGATCTATTATTATTCTTTCTTATTCGACCAAAACATAATAGTTAAAATAATGGAATTAGTTAATTTTTAATTCCGTTTGACTACAGTTTTTCTTAACATTGAAGGCGAACTTAACATTGAGCAATATTTTATCCTTTTACTACAAAAAAAAAAAAAAAGAGAGAGAGAGAGAGAGAGAGAGAGAGAAAGTTAGAAAAACGAATTGTTTACTAAACACCAACGCCGTAATTTATTAGCGCCCAAGAGTTTCATTTCAAAGCCATTTCCCATTTATTTGTTTCCCATCTATCAAAAGACAGTTGGGGTTTGCCAATCCATGATTCAGACTCAAGCAAGCGTTTCTCTCGTTCGTTTTTAATACAGCACGCATCAGAACATACGTGGCTGAAGGCCAGACGGAAATCTCAATGGCTACTAGTAAAGTTCAGATGTTTCTGCGCCCTCATAAAAAAAAAGAAAAAAAAAAGAAACTCCACTCCCTTTCCATACAGCAGTTTAAAGAAACTATCAGAGCCATTTCTAAACTTATTTTTGAGAGAAAGAGTTTTTCCTTTGTCCTAGATATACATGATTGTGTTTTTCTTAGAAGTAATAGCCGTTATTTCGTATCACAGTATCCGTGCGGTGTTCAAAGTAACATCAGAGACTTAAAAAATTCCCGTCGTTTCGATTACAAACTCTCAATGCTTGAAAACAAATCAAATGACAGTATTTTGATTATAATAAAATTAATCAAATCAATTTCAATTAAATCAGTTTCAATTAAACCAATTTCATCAATTTCATATCGATTTTTGACTTTTAAAATGCTTACAAGCTAGGTTTTCAATAGTGAATTTGAATCAGATTTATATGCAAACGTGTTATAGAACTTCCCATAGAAAATTAGCTACATCACCAACCAAGTTTTTTCCTTTTTTTTATTTTTTTTTTATTTGAGAAATCTGAAGGTACCGCTATCTGCTTTTTTTTAGAACTGTTATCAGCATTCATTCGCATTGGAATGACACATCTAAGGAGCAAGGATATGTCACTGGCTGGCGTTATCAGGACAAGTAATGTATTTCCTTTCTTAAAGCGACTAGGCCTTGCCGCGTTAGATCAACATACTTATCCTGCCGACACATCGCTACTACCCTGCCGCTTTACAATCTCCGGGATAGCCGGAGAGGAGTTTAGAATGCGCCAACATGTTTAATATCCCCCCTACCTCCCACCCTTTTCTTTATAGGACGATAATAATACCCTTATAGTTTCCCGGATGAGTTTCAAAGTGCTTTGAATGCAATCCTTGCTTGAATAAGATATCACTCCTGTAAGCGAATAATGGAATGTATATTAAAAATATTCCGTCAAAGAGAATTAGGGTGTTTTTCATTCTTTCGATATTTTCCCCTTTCGATCAGTCTTAGATTAAAATCTTTTTTCTTATCGTAACTTACATGTAAAAAGCCATCAGAGAATAACTAGAATTCGCTTTGCAAAACTTTATGATGAACTTTATTCATTTTAGAAGCTTCCGTAGCGATAGTAAGAACGTTGAAGATCTTCAGAGATGAAAATAACTTCCAATATCTATCTATATATTTAAAAAATAAACTTGGGCAGTCCGTCAAGTTTTTTTCTTTTAGTGTTGGAACACAAGGATTTATTTAAAAACACAGCTAGTCGCATTACGCGAAATAAAAAAATAAATAAATAAAATAAAAATTGGGTTTTATTTACTGCAAAGTTGTGATGAGTTTCGCGGAACTTAAAATGATTTGTTTTGAACAAATATTTCAAATATCACAATTGTTTTCATATAGAATGCTAATATTTTAAAAAGATTCCCTAATAAATGTTTTGAAAATTATTTTTATGAATCAAAGAGCCTACTGCTCTTGGATTCATAAAAATAATTTTATGAATTTTTTTTATGATTAATTTTTTAATGTCCTTTGTATAATGTGCTCACAACTTCTTTCAACAACACCATGAACAATACGATCCAAAGAAATGGTTATTCGGTGAAATGGCAAAAACGCCTAAAAATATATCATGAATAGAGAATATCCGATACATTTTGTTACAATAACTGTTCACTAATATATCAAAAGTTCCCTTTGCTATTCATAACAATAATTATGTTGTGTGCCATAACTATTCCATGTACATTTTGGACCATTTTGCTCACTACACTTCATTGCAATCGTATAGTGCGTGCCAGGAGTGACTATTTCATTCTAATTGTTTGCTCTATAATTTATAGCATGTTATCCAATGTTCACCTTTCTAACAACAATTATTCAAACCAATTAAACTCCGTTTCTAGTAGTTAATTCTAATTCCAGCTATTGTTTGTCTGTTTCTTAGCAACCAATTGAACGCAGAGAAATTTGGGAAGTTAATCATAAGGATGAATTTAAAGAGAATGGATTCTTTAGACAATAGTTATTCACTATTTTATTTTTTAAGACGGCGAAATTTACGGCAGTATTTCAATAAGTGCAAATAGTCCGATTCTGTATTAAACTATGAATGATAAACTGGTTGCCCATAACTTGAATGCCGCTTTTACAAATAAATGGCGATAACTGTTTTTGGTTCAAGAACTATAGGGACGGTGTTATAATTTTATTGAAAAAGGTAGTATATATTCAGCAGAAGGTGGTCAAAACACGCTTTCTCGCCGGCCACTGATGCCACCTGTGATGTACCTTCCAAAGCAACCTGCAGGCTCTCTGCCGATATTTACAGCCCACCCTCAGACACGTTAATGGGTGTCGCGAGACACATTCATGCCCAAGTACACATTGACACTCACAGTCTTTCACGTTGGGCCACATCCCTCCCTAGCCTGAAACCGTGGATAAGTTACGACTCAAGCTTGGAGTAGGAGGGGAAAGAGTATTTCACGTTCCAGCATAGCGTTTCTTATCATATTCCTGATGGCAGTAGAGAGAGTATGTGCGCGAGATTGAAAATAGTACAAACACGGATTAGGTAGACGTTCTAGGGGAGGGCCATCAGAATATATGGGTTCTGGGCAGGTGGATCATTCTTTTGTAACAGTAGCCGGGTGATTGGCATTGCGCTCATACTGACTCAGAGAGAGAGATCTGCGAGTTCTGCAAATACTGTCTAAATGCATTGCAACCAGTATTCATTACAATTACAGCAACAAATTGAAATACCAATTTTATGATAAAATTTTTAGGAGCATTGTAGTTACCGCTATCTAATTATGATGAAACTAGGCTTTGAAATTGTTATCATACTCAACTTTATACACTGCTCAAAACAATTACAGGGATATCTTAGTTTCTTTGATAATTATACTTTTCTGCAAATAATTATAACTATTGGGTTACTTCATACATGAATAAATATTTCTTACTTATGTATAGGGTGTAATTGATGAGATATTGTTTAAATAATCGATATTTATTACAAATCGTGTTACATTTGCAAATTATTTTTATAACTCTTTATAATTTACAAGAAAACCAAAATATCCCTAATTGTTTTGAGCGGTATATAATATTTTTTAGTAGTTGTGCTGTTAATTTGATCTTGATGTTATAGGTTCGTGCGTCAATCTAATCTGTTTTTTTCTTCCACGTAGGATATTCAAAAAAACATTGATATTTAATAGAACGACTTAAACTAGAAGGTTTTATCGAGGTTGCATTGAGGTTGGTCCACGAATAACAATTTAAAGTGAAGAATAAAAGTTTAATTGTATGAATATTTCTATTTAGATCATTGTTGAAAACTCATAAAATATTACGAAAGTTTTGCTAACAGTAAAATAAACTCTCATTGTTTACTTTTATGTTCGTTTTTAAGCAATACCACCCATGTACAATATCTCCTCTATTTTAGTGTGTGAGGGAAGGGGGGGGGGTGAGTAGGTCACTATATTAGTTAGAAACCCTATGCTGGAAACAAGACGTCTTTTTTAAACACTACTGCCCAAATTAAGGAAAGTTGTGGTATCACACTGGGCGGTGAAAATAGTTAAAAAATAGTTCACCACTTTGTTTATTGATTCAAGCAATTCTCACAACTTTCGAAATTGTAAAAAAAAAAAAAAAGAACACGTTTCACAGAAATCTCGATCAGTAGGATTTTCCATGCCGTGTCTATGGCAACACAAAAGCTACCCACTCATACTTTCTTAAGACAATAAATGCAATCCACTGTATTCCAAATGCATTTCAATGCAGTAAAGCGCACATTATTTGCGACGATCTAATTATTCGGATCAAGTTTCTTCCGTCATATGAAATTTTCTCTGACAGCTATCTTGAATTCTTCTGGAGCATGTTTGTTTCCTTCTTAGCACCGAACAGAACAAAACACACTTCTACATACCTTTATTTATTTATTTATTTTTATCAGATTTGTCTTTTCTGTTAAGTTACAAAAGTAAAGACAAAAGAATCTTCAGTAAAGAAAAAACTTAACATTTTTGTTTGCATTTCGTCCATTAAATTAGTGCAATGACGAAGGTCATTACACTAATTTAATGGACGAAACTCGACTTTGTCATATCCGGTACACTATTTTACCTCTTTTTTTTTTTAAATATTTTAAAAGACGCTAACATAACAGCCGTTTCTGCAGATTTTATTGAACTTATTATCAAACAGAAATCTCCAGATAGTATATTGACTTGGTTTAGATGTTCGTGTTCAAATTCGCATTCTTTCTTTCCTATTCTTTATTTCCTGATTTAAATCTTATTTAAGCAGTCGCGATAGCACCAGTTACGTCAACATTGTATTTTGTTAAGTAATACACAAACAAATTTTGTAGACCCAGGGAAGCGTGTTCCGTTAACATGGATGGCACATGTCTGTGCCACACCATCACTAATGGAATCTGGTTCTCTCTCGCTGATTTAATTCGCTATTTCAAACTTATTCCGGATGTTTTCCATGAGATTTGATTGCGGATCGGTCAAAAATTTGTTTTCCATGTTTGCATCCTCAAACATGCTATGTTAGAATTGCAAAGTACACAATCTTTCTGATACTTCTTCAAAGAGAATTCTAAATGCAAGCATATATTTGAGATTGTGGCGACTATTTTTTTTCTTTTCTCATTAGGGATGCTTGGTTATAGCCCTGTAGAAATGGTGTTCACTTCTATTGCGCTAGGCAACCGAATAAAAAATCATAAGTTCGATTTTAATCACCTATTAGAGGAACTTTTCTAGGCCTTTCTTCAGTCGGTTACCGAGTTAATCAGACTTTGGTAGAGGCAAGTAAGGACCCAGAACTCATACTATTTACTATTTCAGACATAATATATATATATATATATTATGTCTGAAATAAATTATATTATATCAAATTAAATTAAATTATATTATATCAAAATTTAATTACATAATATTTAAAAGGAAATAGTTCATGGCTTTCACAATTTGATAACGTACACAATGCTTATGTTCAAACATGGGACTGGACCTATACTAACCCAGAATCTATTTTGGGAATCTTACCAATGAAAGTATTAGTGCATTTTCTTGGTAGGCTAAGGATACAATAATCAGGAAGCCTGTTCCAGAGACCCAACTTCGAACTTGTTCACGCTACTTCAAGTCTCCATTAATCAGGATTTACTACGCCAACCAGCATATGACCAGGAATGCTGAAATGTATGATATAATGTGTGTGTGTGTGTGTGTGTGTGTGTGTGTGTGTGTGTGTGTGTGTGTGTGTGTGTGTGTGTCTTATTTTGCTTTGTTAACCCGCATAAAAGTAGCATTCCATGATATCACTTCCGTCCCAAACTATCAAACAAAAGATATATACATACACTCTTATAAATAAATAAATATTTAATTATTTATTTACTTATTCTTATATTTATTTATTTATTTGAATCTCACCCATAAAAGTTGTACGCATCATAGATTATTATTTTGGGCGGACTAACGGTTAGGTAATCACATACTGAACTTTTCCAAACCATTTTCAGGTCCCAAGAAGCAGGGTGGGGTAGTCACACACTGTGGTGAGATTCAAAATTAAATAAATGATGAAATTATGGAAATGTTTTTAATGTATATTAGTTTTTCGTACTGCCTAGCTATTTTAAGTTCGAAATAAATTATTGTCGTACTATTTTTTTCAGCGTGAGCTTGATGAGTCTTTACTTAAATAACTAAACATTGTATCTATGCATATCTGTATAAACTTATATATAAATAAATATGCAAAACAACAAATTCCATAAAAACTTATAGGATGGCTCCGCCCTCTGTTTTTTTGATGGGTGTTTGTGTACTTTCATTAGGCCTAAAAATGTTTGTAGTTATATACTTGAATCGCATGCTGTGTGTGTGTGTGTGTGTGGTATTAGCAAATATATGTACAATTCAATGCACTCGTATTTTCAGTGTCTTCTTTCATTTTTATTTTGATTCGTTAATTTATTGTTTAGAATGTATTTATTTCTTTATTTTTAATCTTATGTGAAATTATATTCTTCCAAATAAGAAAATGCAGTCTTTCTAAACCCAAGCGAAATCGGAAAAAATCAGTGACAATTAACGCGAAATGGAACCAAAATAACCCTGCGGAGGTCGCTGCTGATCTGACAGATGCAAACAAATTGTTTAATATAAATATTCTTACACATATTCAGTGTATAGCTTGGAGGTCATGACTAACTGCGCATGCATATATTACGAGTGATATTCCACACTATTTATGCGGTCAGTTTTGGTTTAACACGTGTTATGTAAAGGTGTTGTGATATTTCATAGTAAATTGTATCTGAGAGATATCGAACTCCGATGTCAGTATAGTATTGGTTTAGTTTTTTTTTTATTATTATTATTATTTACCGTTGAAAATGGCTGGAAAATTATATCGATTGGATAATCCATCAGATGTTGAAGAGATTCAGCGAATCTGTTACTCGCGTTCGATGATGAGAATCATAAAATCGAATGCGAAAGTGAAAATGATATTTGATAGTGAACTGTATCTGAGAGATACCGCGAACTCCGATGTCAGTATAGTATTGGTTTAGTTGTTTTATTCTTTGTTTCTTTGTTCAATAATTTCCAGATTGTAATTGAAATAAATAAACCATCATGTATTATATTTTCAGTGTTTTTTTTAAGTATTATCGCATGTTAGCACATACTAGTAACGAATATTTTCTCAGATACACACGACCTACGCTGCAATTTTTTCGATCGCGACCTCCGCAGGGATAAACAATGAGAAAATGGGAAAAAACAACACGAAATGGGGAAAAATGAACAATGAGAATTGACTATGAAAATTAACATGAAATGAAGCAAAATAAACAATGAGAATTAATACGAAATGGAAGCAAAATAAACAATGGAAATGAATACGAAATGGAAGCAAAATAAACAATGAGAAGTGACACAAAATGGAAGCAAAATAAACAATGACACAAAATGGAAGCAAAATAAACCACGAGAAGTAACACAAAATGGGAAAAAAATAATGAGAATTGATACAAAATGGAAGAAAACTAAACCACGAGAAGTGACACAAAATGGAAATAAATAAATAAAGAGAATGAATACGAAATGGAAGCAAAATAAACAATGAGAAGTGACACAAAATGGAAGCAAAATAAACCACGAGAAGTGACACAAAATGGAAAAAAAATAATGAGAATTGACACAAAATGGAAGAAAACTAAACCACGAGAAGTGACACAAAATGGAAATAAATAAATAAAGAGAATGAATACGAAATGGAAGCAAAATAAACAATGAGAAGTGACACAAAAGGAAGCGAAATAAACAATGAGAATTGACACAAAATGGAAGCAAAATAACTACGAGAAGTGACACAAAATGGAAAAATAAATAAATAATGAGAATGAATACGAAATGGAAGCAAAATAAACAATGAAAAGTGACACAAAATGAAAGTAAAATAAATAATGTTAAATTGTTTAACCTGCTTGAAGATGGTTAATTTAGAGGTATTTGTGATTGTGTTGTACCATCACATTTTATGTGTGGACTCATCATCATAAAATGACAACGGTATGTATTATTCAGGTGGGGATATAAAAGTCCGCAATGTATCTTCTAATGATAACGGTTGTTGTGCAGATTTCAAAACAACATTTGAGATATTCATAGAAACATTTCTTCACAATGTTTATTTCATAGCAAAGGCTCTTAAGGGTTATTCGATACCACTCTTAAAATTATCGATTCCAATTCTTTCGCTTATTTAACTGTGAAACAGAACCGCGGTGATATTTCAAGATAGAGATCTATTAAGATCAGGGCAAAGAAATTGATCTGATTTCAACACAACAGATCTTATATTTATCGCATAAATACTCAACGCCACCTTGCAACTGACCTGAATTATTGTTTAACTTCCAGTTATGTCTTCATGTATAGAAGATATCTTGTTGGCAATCCAGAATACTTGGCGGCACATTATCAGTGCGAAAATATTATGATATCTCATTATGCGATGATCATTTGCACGCATAAGAATAAGCGGCTCTTGAAAGAATTTAGAACCTCCAAACTTTAAACTATCTATTCTCTGCTGAATGCATTTGGCATGACAAATCTATGAAAGATCTGAACTGCTGGATTCAGTGGCCGAGTGGATTCGAATCTTACCATGGTAGTGTAAATCATATAGATGATTTACACTACCATCTTAATTAATAGACACCCGATATAGCATAAAAACAAGACCAATGTTGGAACAGGATTTCCGGTTTATCTAACCTTCCCTCCTTCTCCTCTCGTACTCTAATATAGGTTTTCGACCTTTAGTGGAGATTGGCACATAGAATTCTGTCACCAGGAATGCTTATTAGAGAGAATGATATTCTGATCGAAATGTATTGTCAGAATTGCACACGTAATACTAGAATAATAATAGTTGGTCTGTAACAACTGTTATATACCTAAAATATACGTATAGCATAATTACGTAAAAAGAACAATTAAATTGAACTATTGAGATGTCAAGTAAAATTATACCTCTCAGCTCATTGGCAAAATATTTCTAAAATGGCATAAGATGTTTACGGTGAGATTTTCATATGAAATTCTTAATTATTGGAATTATTTAGCCAGCGCTGACTAGCATAACAAAGACCAGCCCACCAAGTTAAAACAATGTTAGTTCTACCTCCGGAAACGACTATTACCAGGCTCATTAACAAAACATATGTCTCGTGTGAAGTCCAGGAGGAGAAAAAATAGAAGGAAAAAAAAACGGAATTGTCGCGTGCTCCTTGGAATCATCTGCAATAGCATTCAAGTCAAACTGAAGGAAAAGTTGATGATTGTAACAAGCAATTGTAACTATAACCTTTACATCCGGCCCTCGGGTTTTCGAGGGTACTCTAGCACTTCCCACCTGCCCTAGGAAATGTCATGAAACGAGCCACATGACCGATGCAACCACTTTATTTTAGTATAGCCAATTATTATCTCACTGATCACTCTCTTCAGTCTTCTCTACATCCTCATACACTGACAATTTCAAGTGACGACTCAGTCTATAGTGACTGTTCTTACAAAAAAAAAGAACTCCCTATGTAAAAAATACTGTTTAATTCATGAGAATGCTGTACCAAAATCCTCGTCAACATGTTTCCTTGCACTATAATTACAGACTGTTTTACTAGATGGTGTTAAATAGGATTAGCCAATTGATCACGATCAAGAAATTCCCTCCCATTAGCGAGTCAACAGGATGTCTTAGTAAACTCGCTATCTGTAACAATAACATGGTAAAATTGGGTTCATCGATATTATCCATCCTCTAAACGGTATTAGAAATTGACAACCAGACACTGTACAACAGCAATAGTTCTTTTAGCGGTTTAACAGTTTTATATATATATGTGTGTGTGTGTGTGTGTGTACACGTCATCTTAGAATTGGGGAGATAACTGGTTTGTTTATTTATTATTCGTGGAACAAAACATAGTTACGAGTTCTTAAGATGAAAATGTCCTCGCTAAAGAGTTTAAAACGTTTTATATTATCCATGAGAAGAAGAGGGATATGAAGTAACATGTTTAGTTCAATGGCTGCTTTGGTTTTTTTTCATTTAGCATTTAATACAGTTAAATTAGGAATTTTTACAGCTCAAAGTTCTAGAAAATAATTATAGCAGAAAACGACAGAGATAGGAATGTTAGTTTTCATATCAGAAAAATCTTAAAGGAAGATGAAAATATATGAAAGAAAAAAGAATGAATGGAAAGGAGGAAAAAGAAATGGAAAAAAAAAGAAAAGAACGAAGAGCAAAATTCAAGAGAAAGAAAGACAGAGATATGAAAGATGAGTAGAAAAGAAAAAGCGAAAAGTAGAAAGAACATAAAAGAAAAGCAAGTGAGACATGCCACAGAAAAGAATAAAAGAAGAGTGAAATGTAAAGAATAAAATGGTGAAAGCAAAAAGATAGAGAGAGAGAGAGAAGAGGAGAAAGGATAAAAGCAGAAGAAAAGAAAGAAACTATAAAATAATAATAGAAGGAGAAAAAAATAGGAGTAAGTGTCATATAACAAGAAGAAAGTGAAACAAAATAATAGTAAGAAACGGAAAACAGAGGGAAAAGAGCTAATAGATAAAAAAGAATGATAGAGAAAGATACCAAGAGAAGAAAGATAACTAATGAAAGGAGGAAATATTCAGGGGAATAGCTGAAGACTGGAATAGCAGACTGAAAGAAAAGAAGGAGTGGGGAGGAGAGATGGAAGAGGAGAGAATTGTGGAACAGCCTTTAAAGTGTTATCACTATCGGTTAATCTCACAGGGGCAATTAGAGCAGAAAGTTGTCTCTATGACAACGGAGGGGTGTGATGACGCTAATTCGTTACTGCGCGCACTTTTTTTTTTCAGGCCTCAAAAAAATTAATTGAGTTGTCCACGCACATAGAAGTGTTTTCAAAAGTCTATAGAAGACGTTCAGATTAAAGAGAGATGCTAGCATTTCTCGTGAGGGAAGGTGTGTCGAGCAGCACGGAGCCAAAACTTAATCAGCACTCTCTGTTAGATAAATGGCAAGTCACTATCGGGTTGTCTGCAGTTGGTGCATAACATCGTCAACCCGTTGCATTTCGGAGCCAATATCATAATTATCGTTTCAGCGAAATTACAACAATTTTCACTGCTAACCCGATCACTCTTTTTCCCTCGTGATGTCTCATTCGCCTTGGAATAGCTTCATGAGAATTAGGGCCACAGAGCGAGTAATTATACCCATTAATTACTTCCCGGAAGCAACGGTTCCGCTGCTATGTGGACACAGTGACGCGTTCTAGCAAAGAACAGCAGTGAAATGTGATGGAGGGGAGTGGACGGGATGCAAGATCGGGTAAAACCACCGTTTACACTCAAGATATCCGACTTCCCATGAATGAGTGCACAAAAAAATTGCCACACTTAGAAATGGTGACAGTGTTATCCCTATCCAACTTTCTGAATATCCTCTACACCGCAATTTATAACAAAAACGCTTTTATATTAGATTCACGGTTGTTTACCAGAAATATGCATTTTTGACAAATGACATCAAAATACATTTTGTGACAAAACTTGACTGGCCTGCAATCCATAAAGCATTCTGAGATACGGAATATGTGTTTGCATTGGCGGAATTACAGTCGATGCTATGTGACCAATATTTTATGTTAATCGAATGTGTTTTCCGGCCGGTTTTTCCCTCTAGGAAATCCAAGGGGAAAAACCCTGTCACCTTCATGAGTCCAGCCAACTCACTCTTAGTTGAAAAACTTAAAAAGATTCATCGTTTTTAGACAACATTCGAATCTAAGTCTTTCCAACTGAAGGTCACATTTTGGTAATTTTTTATTTATGATATTTGAGTGTACTTTTATACATTTTGTGCACTTTTATATTCTAATTAGAAAAAAAGAGCAAAAAGAGCGTCTTTTATATGCTCTATGCACTATGTTTGATAGATGTACATCTTTCCCAAAGGTTAGTTAGTTGGATTAATGGAACCGGTTCCTAATATCTATTCATTAGACACGTTAAAATATTGTCCCATGGACAATAAAGTGGACGGCTATTTGTGATTCCTAGTTTGCTAATATTTAATATCGTTATTCTGTGGTGAACGCTTTTGATTTTATAGTGTTAATAATTTTGAATAACTTTAATTTTAAAATTTTGTTTACATTTAAGTGCATATGTATTACACGTTCATATTTTCAAGCGTATGTTAAATTTATACTTGATTCGTTTTTGAGCTCTGGTTAGGGGATGTTTAGAAGGCTGTCTTTAGTTCAAGGGTTGTGTTAATGTACTAAATTTTGCGTTCACAAGCATGTAAACTTGTGGCCAATAATGCCTGGAAATTCTCATTCTTAAAACCCTAAATTTATTAAAAATACATAAATAAAATACTTTATATGATATAGTGTTATTTGAGAAAGGTTCAGTGGGATAAAATGAAAATTTTGCAACGTTGTGTTAGGCAGCGAAACCGGTTAAAGATTGATTATGTCCGGACATAAATGTTTTCAAGTGTAGAATAGCCACAGATTTCTCAATATCTTTAACTGAATGTTTTGGCATTGCCAAATGCGTAGTACTTCCATTTACTTTAAAGAGTAATATTCTATTTCGTTAATACCGTAGGTGGAGTAGCACGTGTGGAGGAAGCTAAATAAACTATTAATTAGATCTTTATGTTGGAAAAAAAAAAGTAGTTTAATATATAGTATTTATTAAACCTGTCTTTTTGTATGCACTGCGGTACAAACTCAAACAGCATATTTTGACTTCGCGAAACTATTTAGGTGTTCCTATTTTTATTTGTGTCAGTATACACACACACTATCCTAATGAGAAGTTCCATCAAAGGTTTCTTCAATTTCTCCCCTCTCTCTCTCCCTTCCTCTCCTCTCTCTCTCTCTCTCTGTGTGTGTCTGGATGTATAAACCTGCATCGCTCTCAGCAAACACCCATTACCCGACGTCGCTAAGGGCGTCCCAGTCCAACCCTTTTGTTGCGGGCTCAGCGGTCGGCAAGGGGGTGATGTCACCATGCATGCGACGCGAGTGTTACACTTTATTAAGAGACAACAGCTTCAAGTCATCATTCTTACACTGTCAACACACTCGGCGAGTCCTGTTTCTGTGTTTGGAGCAGCTAGCGACACGCTATCTAGGCCTAAACAGCAAAATCCTATGCATAAATATAAAGTGAGTATTTATTATTCATTCACTCCTGTGTGCGTCTGCAATTTGTCCGCGACATGATTGTGACGTAAGATATGTGTGATGGCTGCTGTTGCTACCTCGACGCTGTTGTCTGGCTTGTTAAGCGAATCATTAAAATTGCACGAACCAAGGCAGCTTGCATTTTACGTTTCTTTCTTTCTTTCCTTTTTTTTTTTTTAAATTTAAAATCTGGGGCGTCTCGCTCTCAAGATGTGTGACTCCTTTCTCTGTTCTTCCTTAGTATCGTACGGAAGGGTGCATTAGTATATATTAGTCAGTCAGAATGGGGACTTTATTTCTTTTTTCGCAAACACAACAAAAGAAAGCATTTCATGTGTGTAACGTTCGTCTTAATTCTTCTCTCTTTTTGCATTCATTGCATTTTGGAAGATTGCTGAGATTAAATTTCACTTTGAAATAATGTCGAAAATCGCACATAATTATCGACAGATTTAGTTTTGTTCTGCTCATCCTCTCTTTCTCTCTCTCTCTCTCTCTCTCTCTCACTTTGTAAAGAATAAGAGACACATTAAGTGCTTTTCAGCTAAAGATTGAGTGAGTTCTAATACTGGAGGGGGGGAATTCTCTTATCTTTTTTTTAAACCTGCATAACAGACCAACTAGCCAGAGACACACACACCCACTTACCTCAGATGACTTGAGTGTAATTCACCAATCCCAGTCTTTTCCCTCATTCTGTTTATGTTTCCTCCATCTCTCTTTATACCTGTCTTCTGGTTCTTCATTCTTTATTTTCCTCTCTTCTCTTTTGTAACATCAGATAATATTTTCTCTCCTGTCCAACTGGGCGCTCTTCTTCACTAAGACATTATTATTAATCTCATCTGCTAAACATTAATAAGCGTGTTAAAAACTTATTATCTCACTAAACCCTAATAATCACGAAATGCATTTTTGGACTAAGTTATTCGGAAACTGTGATTTTGTGTGCAGTAAAGATTTTATGATGATCTGAGTTACTCTAATGCAATATTGATATTCGGTAAAAATACTAAACTTTACGTTATTTGCATAAATCATATATTTCTATCCTTGATAAGAATTTGAGTAACAATCTTTAATGAATTTATAACCCTAAAGAGATTGAACTGTTTGAGCATAAACCAGAAGCATATTCTGGTTGAGAAGATGCTTTGAATGCTACAGTGTTCTCTTTTCAAATTTCTTCTTCTTCTTCTTCTTTGCTTCGCGTATTAGGCAATTGTTTGCCTGTAACGTTTTCGAGGGGTTTAAAAAGTCTTCTACCCATCTCCTCCTGGGTCTTCCTCTTGATCGGTGTCCCTTTGGTTTATATTTCCAAGAAATATTCGGCCATCAATATTCATTCTTTCTATGTGGTTTTTCCAGTTCTTTCTATAGTTTGTGATGTCTTCTGTTATGTTAATTATGGATAACTGTTTTCTTATTTCTTCATTTCTTATCTTTTCTAGTCTTTTATAGTTTGCAAGCGGCTTACGAACTTCATTTCTGCAGCTTTTATCTCGTTCTCCCCAAGTCCAGGTTTCACTACCATATTTCAGAATTGGTTTGGCTATTATTTTATATACTTTTATTTGGGTTGTTCTAGACATCTCTTTATTGAAGTGGCTGTTCAAAATTCCAGTGACTGCTAGGAACTTTTCAAATTTAGGACACAAAATATCATTATTGTCAAAATTCTTGAATTCTTTATTCCCAGAATAATTTTGGATGCATTCCTAGTTTGGTTCATTTCTATTATATTTCTTTGCAAGATTCATTTTAATTTAATATATGATTCTCTGATATTTGACCTATTTCCTAACGTTTATATATCTGCTACTTGTAAAAGTTAAAATAAATTTAAAAACTAATATAAAGAATAAATTGTGTTTGTAAATATATATACACAACATTTCTTTTTTTATATATCTCAATGTATCACGATTCTGGTATGACTCATTATATTTTAATGATTTATATCAAACAGTTAAACTATTAAAAGACTCAGTAAATATATTATTAGGAGTGATATGAAATTTGTAAGCATTTTTTAATATGTTCTGGCTCCTGTCCACAGATGTTTTTTTTAACAGCATTAATTTCATTATTGTAATCTGTCATATTCATCTTGCCAATTGTTACTGATATCCCAACTTTGTTACGTCACTGATTTATGAATCCATTGTTAAGTTGGCTGCCAATCCAACAATATCTGACTAACTGCAGTGTTTCTCCAACAAAAGTTCCATTCTATGAGACAATTTGATGATTATTAGCAAGCAGGATGTATAACTATTGACTTCGCTAAAAATCACTACAGCAAACTGTTGTGCTTATCTTGCAGACTTCTAGACGCCCTCTGTGTTGGTCTAAAGTTCAAGGTTGTCTTTGTTTTCAACACCAGATAAGGTGTCACAAAGTACCAGCCAGTCAAATGTCTAGAAGGTTATAGGAGTTTAGTGTCCTCGTCTAGGAGAGAAAAAAATAAAAATAAAAATAAAATCCACCAAAGAAAATCACAAAAGTTTGCATGGTTCCTAATAGTTGAAATTATTAAAAAAAATCTATTTTGTGTTATATACAATCACTAAAAAAGTTGTTGGTCTGACTCTACTGCATCATGTTTCTTGATAGAAATCAGGAAATAGGCATATTCAGTTGTAAAATTTCTCATAAAATTAGTTTTTATTCCTAATATTTCTAGTTTGAGATATATTAGGAACAACAGCAGAAAATTCAAGCTTGAGTTCATTGATTTGGTTTTAATTTCACTATTAATGTGAAATAAGCAGTTTAGGAAGGAGAAAAGTACAAATATTTATTTCTGAATTCTCTTTGTTAAGTTGCAATCATTGCAGATATTGATTTGAATATGGAATATTTTTTACATCAAAATGGGTAGCAAATCCAGTCGGTTTACTTGGGATTCTTATTAACAAGTAATCCAAATTATCATGTGTACTCCTTGAGGGTACATATCAGGAATATGATATGATAATGATGATAATAATGATATATATATATTCGTTTTTACTCGGTAGAAAATATTATAAATTAGTTTAAATGACTGATAGCGAGAGATAAAGGTATGACATGGTTTTTTTTAAAAAGATACTACTAGTTTCGTTGAATGGATCAACTTCTTCAAGTATCACAATCAAAGAAATATACAAAAAATAACAGACTTAAAAATGGCATTAACAGTACTAGTCCAAAAAAACAGTAATACATTTTGAAAACAGTAATGCGAGCTTGAGTTCCAAATAAAAGTTGACTACGTGCTGTCACGAGTGCGCCAGTATTGAACAAAGGCAATGTGTGCGTCAGAGAGATTGAAACTTAGGCTGTTGTTAATATGGGAAGAATCTAAGGTAATTTCTCTAGATTCGACAATCTTTCTTTCAAGTTCATCATAGCACACACGGATATTAGAAGTGTTTGTGTCCAGTCCACAATGTGTTGGCGGCCTTCATCTGAGTTAACAGAGAAACGAACGTTGCTAGAGAGAGCGCTGGCTCTAGTCCTGTTGTAGGAAATATCTCTACGGTGTTCTTCCATACGCAGAAGGATGGATTTAGCAGTTTGGCCGTAGTATGGCTTTTCACAATCACATGAAATCTTGTAGACTCCTGGAAACTAAGTGGGAAGATGTTTCTCTTTAGGTTTACTAAGTATGGAGCGAAGTTTTGGGAGCGTGGTGAAGCAAGTTCTGAAGTTAAATTTCTTGAGAATTTTAGCTAGTTTTGGTGAAAGAGAGCTGATGTAAGGCAAAGAAATAAAAGCTCTGGGGGGGGGGGGATCTTCAGAAGCAGTTGAGTGACGGAGAGAAAGACATTTATCAATCTCATTAGGAGAGAAACCATTATTAATAAAAGTCTTTTTAAGAAAAAGGAGTTCATTTTCAATTTCTGTTTCTTCTGTAAGTAAAGATTTGGCCCAGTGTGCTAAGGTGGAAATAATACCAATTTTTTGCGGAGGATAGTGATGGGAAGAAGCATGAAGGTATCTGTCAGTATGAGTAGGTTTTCTAGAAAGTAAGATTTTAATACTTTCAGAACATCTGGTAAGCTTCAGATCTAGAAAGGGGAGGCACTCATCGGATTCCAGTTAAGGTAAAACAGATTTATATATTGCTATCTTGTTACATTTTCCAATAAAAATATTATATATTTACACCCCTCCCCCCAAATAAAATAAGCTTTCTGAGTACTGTCTCTGTGGATACCGGTATACATGCTGTAATATGGATTACAACTCGTGCAAT
This sequence comes from Typopeltis vanoorti, assembly GCF_054136105.1. Classification (NCBI taxonomy): domain Eukaryota; kingdom Metazoa; phylum Arthropoda; class Arachnida; order Uropygi; family Thelyphonidae; genus Typopeltis; species Typopeltis vanoorti. Next base: position 67,238,646 of record NC_143571.1, on the reverse strand, counting down.
ATGTATACTGATGGTCAAAAGTTTGTCCAATCTTCATAGCGAATGTAGATCCGTTATTAAGATTAGGGACAAACTTTTAGAGATAGTTAAAACAGCGAGGGACTCAAACAGGGATGTTGTATGCCACAAACATTTAAGATGTACTTAGACTCGGTGAAAACTAAATAAATGAAAACTTTAAAGATAACTAAAAATATGCTGTGAGTAGAGAGGGCATGAAGACTCATAGATGTGCGTGTTGGAGTTTTACGGAAAACCAAAGGGAGAAAAAAAGTCGAAGCTGTGGATTACTTCAGATGATGTATGAGAGTTACGTGTATGGACCGCCAGACGAACTCATACATTCGAACAGAGATGGAGGTTGAAGAATCTCTAACGAAGAGAATGGAGGCACGAGCCTTCAAATGGTATGAACACATCCAGAGAATGAGAGAAGAACTATGACCATTGAGAATTATGAATTTGTCTCGCCCTGGAGAAGGAAGACCAAGAGTCGCATGAAGAAGGGACCATGTGAACGAGATGGAGAAAAAGAGGCTCAAAAATCGAGAATGGAATCTTAGTACAGACAGATATTGACAAGCGGAAACACCTGCAAAAGAAAGGAAGTTATCAACATGCGTTAACTTTAACCTCATAAATACTTATGAGGTTAAAGTTTAATACTAAGGGTTACGGTTCGAAATCTCACCCCCAGCAACAGAGATGTTTGTGAATATCTTTGGGTTGTAGATGATTGAAACGGTTCCATGTTCGGTCTCTATAGAATGGTTTGGGGCTTACATGATTCTTAGTCCACCTACAATACATTAAAGTATGACTTTGAAATCTTTCGTCGGTGAAACTGTCATCAGTAAGAGAAAGAATGAATGAAATGTTGAATATAAATTCTTTTTTTTTTATGCCTAACCTCTATGGTGGTAATATACTATAGATGCTGCACGACTTCATCTGTGAAATCAATTAAAAATAAAAATAAAAATAATGTAAGCATCTTCTTGCACTAGTAAATCAAATATCAAATCATTGACACACATTATCATGTTAGTGATTTATTTGTTTTAAAAGAAAACAGTGAGATAGAGTTGATTTCTAAAGTCTATGACTTTGGAGAAAGAACCTGAAAACTAACTCATTGGTTAAATAAACATTTTTTTGCTAAGGAGGATTTTAAAAAAATCATTTTATAATCATTTAAATTTAATAAGGTTATTCCCCCAAGAAAGGTTTTTGTGTTGATGTACAGGAAGTGTTTTGACTAATTTAATTCATTTCTTTCCATATTTTTTTTTCTTCCGAACACGCATCTCTATTAGGTTTACACTTTTTTTTTTTTTTAAATTCTTATTTCTCATTCTCTCGCACGCTCCCCAAAACAAAGCTACGAAGAAGTTACAAAGGAAAAAAGCCACTCACTCACTCTCATCAAGAGTTATGCATCTTTGCCATTACTGGCGCGGCATAAACTGTAGATTATTACGTCACTCACTGCAGGCAATGCCCGTCTTGTATCTTAAGTCTTACTTTTACATAAAACCTGGCACTTTCTCACCGTGTACTGAACCATCGAACAGGTGATTGCATGTGTAATTATGATTGGTCGCTCCTCTTAGCTCTGTTTCCCAAGCTGTCAACACTTTCCCAAATATCAAGAAGGGGGGGGGGATTTTGAAGTGTGATGGATTAACTTCCATTAGTTTTATTCTCCCCCCCCCCCCCTCGGTAAATTCACCAATTACCAGAATGCATGTTCAACTAAACGTTAACAGCAAGTAAGGAAACACTTAAACATGAGTATAACCTAAAGACAGACGGAAGTGAGCCCCTAATTGGAGCCAAAAATCTATTGCTATGTCTTAGTAGAAAAAAAAAAAAGAAAAAAAAAGTGTTCCTTATTCTTGTCTGAAATTTATCAGAAAAATTATGATAAAGTTCAGATTTACTTCCACACATTTTTCATAAAACTGCAATGATTTTTTTCCGATGTTCAAGTAATCTCAGATGATAGCGTGTATTATAATAGGTTTAGTGTAAACAGTATCAACTTATAGCGCAAATAAATAATTTTGACCGAAGTTTTTAGAAGACTGCAAAATCTTCCAAGATTCTATTTTATATATTTATATAAGTATTAAAATGTTGAATAATGATCATGTGGGACAGTTGTTCGAGTCCTTTTTTTTTCTGTATTTGTTGCTAATACTGTCTGTAGATATGACTTGATCTCGGGAGCAGAGTTTTCGGGTTGTTTAATCTCTAGCCCATGCACAGTGGAGGAATTTCAACGTTTCTCTTTTTCTTCAATCACTCATGTTTATTGTCATCATTTTTCTTTTTTTTTTACTCTCTGTCTCTCAAAGTAAGCTTCATAGTTTATATGCGATCATTAATTATTTATTTTCTCATATTTTGTATTTACAAAATTTCTCTTCTTATTGATTAAGCAAAAAATTTCTGCTTCCGTTTGGCTTGCTCTCCATTCCAGCAAGATAAAAAATAATAAATAAATAAATAATCTGTTCTCTAGGTAACATATTGAAATCAATGTGATTCAAGCACCTAAGCCTAAGTGTATTTGTGTTCTCTCCCAAATGACAGTCTGCTAAAGAAATGTGGTATTTTAATATATTTTAAAGGCATCACACCCATGCAGAGTGTATTAAAAATGTCCAAAGACTCGACAAGCGAATAATGACAAGCCCCGCAGGTTTGAGATGACCTTGAGTCTCATAAAGGACGCCGAACAAGACCAGACAGCCCCGAAAACGTTATTAATCCACAGTGTGAGCGATCACATTTAGTTACCGCTTGCATTTTTTCAGAAAATGTCTCCCTCTCTTTTTCCCCAGCAGTCCCTAAAGGTTTCCATCATTCTGCACACAGTAGGACAGTTTTTTTTTTTTTTAAAAAGGAAAAAAAAAAAAAAAAAGAGGTGAGAGGGAGCTGAAATATCAGGCCTGGGAGTTACATTCATGTTTAATATGAGAAGTAGGTCACCACACAATGGTATGGTATGGTGTGACGTAACCAGCTTCAAAATCCTGGTCTGGGGTAACTGAGGCCGATAACATTTAGGCCTCCCCGATGCTGCCGTCATCCTACCTTCATCCCGACAGCAAGGAGACCCAGATCGCGTGACTGCTCCAGTTTTACACGTGGTTCTGTAACTCCCCCCCCCCCTTTCGCTCTTACCACCCGGTTCTAACAAGTTTAATTTTTTTTTTTTTTTTAAGGGATTTGTGGTTGCACTTCTGGCATCTGTAAACTATCTTGGCGTGCTTGATTCATATTTTTACTGCAGCATTGTGGCATAGAATATCAAGTACGCAATTCAGATACACTCTGACTGTGTCGATAGTAAATTTCTCACATTTTCTTTCCATAACAGTGGGAAGGACAACACTGAATCCCTCTTTTCTTAAAGAAAGCAAATAGCAAATTTAGAAATATATGCAATCACATCATACATAATATTTCCTCTCTCTCTCTCTCTCTCTCTCTCTCTCTCTCTCTCTCTCTCTCTATTCTTCGTTCTCTTGAATGCCTTGGACCAAATAATACAAAGAAAGACCAAGACCAAGTTTGAATTAATAAACAGTGCATGACTAATATGAACGTTATGCCATTCTAGACGAAAGCAAAATCCCTTACTACAGTCTAAGTCATAATGCGTTCATGATTTATATGCAGAATTATTAAATTAATATCTAAAATAAAAACGTTTAATGTGTGATGACGCCATAAATAGTCTTCCTGTCACGTCTATTTTGAAACCTTGACCGCTTACATAATTACAGTTCTGTAATCTCTTCATGAGCAGAAGAGATCTGTTCCAGATTATAATAATGAACTAATATTAGCACAGTGCACTAACGTCTATGATCCAATACGTGGATGAAGAGATAAAGGATTTTTTTTTTGAGAGGAGTAACTCGAATCAGATTTTATACAATAGAAAGCGGCAATTTTAATTATATAATATTGATTCATCAGTGGATCAACATGTAATTTTGGTTCTTCATAATGTTAGTTCGCCAGTGAATCATATATTATTGGTCCACTGACGAACTAACATTATGGACCAAATAATACAATTACACAAGAGAATGCCAATATTTTAAATGCAGATATGTTTTAAACTAAATCGTTTATTTAGTTTTTTGATTTCTTAGGTATCCAATCGAAGATAATCACTTGCTCAAAGAGTTTTGTGCACATGCACACTCCCTCCTGTCACGACAACTGCAACAGAACTCCTCATTCCCAAAATTTGAGTTAGTGATTTGTGTACAACAAAAATTTGGCGAATCTCTCATGCTTTATTATGCATATGATATTATCAGTTTAAGGAAATTAGCAATGTTGAGAAACTAAGCCTCTGGAACTCCTGATGGCTTCTTTAGATACCATTTCCCGAATAGGTTGTTTGTTGGTTGTTAAAAAAAAACATTTCGCTAACTTTGTAATCTTAGACTTTTTTTTTTGTTTTTTTTATGGGGTTAAGTAAAGGATAAAAGTGCACACATGCGAAAGACATTTATGCCAAAAATCTTGGAGGGTATATACAAGAACTGAGTTATAACTTGGATGTATGATGAGATAAACTGGAGCAGACGTTGAACTTCTTCATCGCAAATAAATATTTTAAACAAATATACTTCAAACTGTTCCATAATATTTGTTACTATATATATATACACATATATATATAGTCATTTTAAGGGTGATTTAAACAAATATATTAAAATTTTATGTAAATGAGGGGTGTTGATTACTGTGTTTATTTTCGTGGCAGATAACGATTCTTGCTAACCCGATGGATTTAAAAAAATATTTTTACAGTTACAATTATTATTATTAATACAACACACGGGATATGAAAGGTTGATCCATATATTATATTATACCTCCCCTCTCCTCTTTTTTTTTTCCGTTTAAATCTGAATCTCACATGTGAGGGATTGGCAAACCGTCGTATATTTAGTACCATCAATGAGCTAAGCTGGATTTTCACTTTTGCTGGGTAAAATTATCTAAAAGCACTTGTAGAAATCTGGAAGATTCCTATAGATGCTTTTAAGGAAAAAAAAATCTGGTCATTTATTTCGAAATTCAAACAGATAAAATAAATACATATGAACATGTTGGGAAAGGGGAATGAAGACACCCATTACGCTTATTCTACTGTATTATTTCTAATTTATAAGAATTTTATTGTGTTTTCAGTATAGAGCATAAACACTATGCATTTCTTTTAATCTTTTTTTATATATAAATTTAGATTGCTTTTTTTTTTTATATTCTGCGGTGAGCTCATTATATTATTTCCTGGTTAAATAACTTGAAAAGTTTAACTCTGAAAAGGAGCTATATCATTTTTAAACATCAATTCGAAGGATTACTTAGTTTACATCAACCAACTCAATACATAATTCTACCATGCTTGTCAAGTCTATTTACTATTAATACATGCGTTTGTGTATACATTTAAATTTCAGTGAGAATTTGTAATCCCTCAGTGCACGTCTGTTAATTTTTTTCCTATTTTTATAAATCAGTTACATATCTCATTATTTTTCATTCCTTTAACAAAACCAGTTTGTTGCATTCTGATATCCATTCAAGTCCCGATGATTGAGGAATTGGAAGAATTGTGCAACTTCGTTATCACAATAATGCAGTAATTACATTCATATTCGTTTTATTGCAGTTTTAGATTAAGTGTAGCTAATATCACAACATACAGATAAGGTATGAGTATAATGAGTTTAAAATGGTGGGCATCGTGTGTGTGTGTGTGTGTGTGTGTGTGTGTGTGTGTGTGTGTGTGTGTGTGTGTGTGTGTGTGTGTGTGTGTGTGTGTGTGTGATTTTTTTTGTAACGAAATACATTTTCATTTCTTAGACATGTGGATTGTAGGATTTTACATTCCAAATAATTAGTAATTTAGTACATTTAGTAGCACTAAATGCTCATTGCTCTTGAGTGAGACTACCGCCCCGCTTTTATATTGCTGGAGTGTTAAAGAGTTCCATGTTTGTGCTCTAGAGCAGGGTTACCGGATTATGGAAAACATGAAATTAAAAATATAAAAAATAAGATAATAAAAATCCTTTATTTGCTCACGGTACTGATGTACTATAGCTTTGCAACTTTTTGGGTGGGAAGCATATTAAAAAAAACAGCAAAAAGATTAAGAAAAATACTTAGATCGGTGGGTGGAATTCGCATAAAAAACATTGCTGGTATGTGGAGATATTTGTTTGGGAAGAGGAGATTATAACATTATGTTTAGTCCACAGTTATCCCAAAAGGATATCATAGTATCGTACATAAGTACATACGTATTCATTTTAATTAGTACTTTGCATCTTTTAAAAATGTGAGTAGTAATTTATCTGTCGTCTTTAAATTCCATAAAGAAATTTAACTCCAGGAGTTAAATTTCTTTATGTTCACCATCGCTCACCATTCGCAGTGAAAAGTACTTGAGTAACAACCATAACGAATGCTATTTATTCTATAATGCTATTCAAATACTTATCCGGAGTTTTCTTGAATGTGCTTGAAATAGTTAACTCTGCAACACTTTCTGGAAGTTTTTCCATTGGTCAGCCATTCTTTTGCGTAAAAAAAAAGTTTTCTTAAGTTCACAGGAGAACAGCAACTGTTCTTTAGTATAAAACCATATTTCCTATCACGTGATTACTGGGAAATGAAAAATTATTTCTATAATTCAGTTCATGCCATTCCTTTAATAACTTTAAAAACTTCAGTAAGTACCCTGTTATTCATCTTGTCTCTATGATCTGAAAATTTCTGTTTTATACAAAAATTGAAGTCGTTCCTTATAAGAATAATTATTCATATCACAATTCTTCCGGCATATTAATAGGCTACTCTTTATTCGTTTATATTCCCTTCAATGCATCCTGGCCTTTTCATATCATCACTGAAATAGTACAAAACTTGTTGTGCAGGTAAATTTTAGCTATTGGATTACATTTATATCTGTATTATGTATCATATTGGCTGATTTCTCTTGTACAGAGAGGATAAAGATGAAACTGGAATAAGAAAGAATTGTAGTTGCAGTAATTATAGAGGATGCTCCAGAAAAATTATCTAAAAAGAAATAGTAATATTTTTTATTGAAGGTCATAAAATAAAATAGAAAGAAGTGCATAACAAGTGAAGATGTAAATTTAATTCTAAACACTAATAAACGTCTACAGTTCATTTACACACGTAATTCTTCTCATTATATTATTTCCTGGTTAAATGACTTGAAAAGTCTAACTCTGAAAAGGATGCTATTTAAATAACCATACTGATGATGTCCTAAGATACTTAGGATGAAGTATTTACTTATTAAAGAATTTTATTACTGTGGTTTACGTGTATATGAATCCTCCGCAGGTTTCACTGTATAATAGAATCTAAATTCTAGGTTCAAATTCTTCGATAGCACACTCTAGAAAGGATGGCGAGATGATTGTAATGGCTTTCTGAATACTCTGTTTCAATTCTGTAATGTTTCTGGGTTTGTTATGGTAAACTTAGACTTAAGATAACCTCATATAGATAAAAATCTAAAGGTGCGAAATCTAGAGATCGAGCAGGCCAATTTGTATGCTTCTCCCCTTTACCAATCCATCGTTCTGGAAATGTATTGTTTGTAAATTGTTGAACGACTCCAGAATTTCTTGGTGAGAGGATGAAAGTTAGAAAATAATTATCATGAAATTTTCCTGCTTTAAAAATTACAGATGTATAGAGTAATTTTTATTTATTTATTTATTATTTTTTTTTTTTGAAGTGAAGATTTAGTTTTTGTAAACAATTATGACGTATCAAAAATTTACATCTTCAAAAACTTTCATATTTATTTTACTTTTTACTATTTACATTCAAGGGCCTTCAATAAAAAAATAAAATACATCCGCTTTGGACTTTTAGACTATAAGCTTATGCGAAATATTTTTTTCGCTTTTTAATATATATCATTTAACATATATCATAACGGAAATTCAATCTTTGTCTATTAAAAATCAAAATAAGAATCGATTAATAATTTTTTAAAAATCTGTATCCATTAAGAAATTTTAATATGTGTCTATTAAAAATCAAAATAAGAATATATTACGAAATTCTTTTAATCTGTGTGTGCTAAGAATCAAATGAAAACAAACAACTTTATAAGCGAACACGAAGAGTACTTAAATCAATAAATTGAAAACTCCAAACCAGTAAGTGACTAGGTTATTAAAAAAAAGAAAAACGACTACATCAAGAGAAAAATTCCAATCAGAAGAAGTAACAGGGGGAGGGAATCGTAGTCGAAGAAACCGGAGGTTAAAAAATATCCAGATTAGAATATCATTAGTAGTAAACTCAAGATCCGAAAGGAGCGAATAAGACGTTACCAGATTTTAGAAGAAAAGTTATATTAGGACATTAAGGACTGATTGAGAAGAGGAATCTGCTGATGCACAACTTCCAGAGAAAGATAAAGCACAGCAAGCAGTTAGTAAAGAAGGGCAGCGTGCTTGTTGAACAGAAGAAAAGCCAAATTAGACTACAGACTGCTTTGAACTTCTGCGTACGTGTTGCCGAGTTTCAGCCCGATAAGCTTGCGTGGCCTCCTCCGAAGTAGTGGCGTGTTTCCGAAATGATTTTGATATCATCTGCAGGGCACAACGTGGGGGTCCTTAAGACCCACATTCAGTTGGCACCTGTAGAGAAAAAGGCCATTCAGGTAATGGTTGAGGCCAACCACAAATGGTCGGACAGACAAATAACACATTGCGCTAACTGCTTCCTCGTTAACGTTACGATTCCCTGCCGTGGTTATTGGCGGGGGGAAGTCCCATTCACCTAAGGGCTTCGAAGAGGAATAAAAATGCTGACCAGAGAAGAAGCAGAAGCAGATAGCCATTTGGTCAGTTTTAAATGTAATCTGCTTCAACTCCTGGCTAACTTTTCATCTTTTTTTTTCTGTTGCTATGGTGATAACCTGCCAACGCTATCGCGACGGTTACCGTATAATTATTAGCAAGTAGGACTCGTGGTAATTTCCCTTGACTCTTTTTATTTCTGCCAGTAGCGTGTCTTCTGAACTCGTTCAAGTGTTTTTATTCGTTATGGTCAAACTAATGTGTCCGCTAAATAATTATGATCTATTACTTCCTGCCTCCAGAAACTTGGCACATTTTTATACACCTGTAACAGATCGCTCGTTTTTTCAGTGCATCTTGCACGCACATCTTGTCAGACACAGGTATTATGTCAAGATAGTAACATTGTATCATTTCAGTGGGCTTATTTAATTCTTTCTCGCTCTGAATGTACAACTTATTATTTCTATCTCATATTTATGCATATTTCAAATACATTTTCTTTCTTTCTCTGTATTTGTATTAACTTTTGCTTTTTTTCTTTTTATGGTAATCCCAAATTCCCAAATACGAAAGATTGAAACATCCATGTTTTTAAATATTCATAAGCTATAATTTTTGGAAATATTTCTTGATTTTTTCTCTCTCTCTCTCTCTCTCTCTCTCTCTCTCTCTCTCTCTCTCTCTCTCACACCACGCTCTGTACCCATATCTTTTCCAGTTTATATCTATCTTTGTTTCTTTATTTAACTACTTTCTGTTTATCTCTCTCTCTCTCTCTCGCTCTCTCTCTCTCTCTCTCTCTCTCTCTCTCTTTCTCTCTCTCTCTCTGTGGGTGGGTGTGTCACTAGCTTCGGCCTTCCGATTAATTTTGCTTTCTGTGCATTCTGAAATAATAAATATCTAAATAATTAACGGCACACAGAAACACTTTAAGAGGGCCCAATAGTTTACACCATTAAACTGACAGCTTCCCTAACCGAAGCTCTCCATGTCCTTTACATAGTTCCTCCTCTTGTTTTATGTGATGCTTGCTGTAAAGGGTATTCTGTATGACTGCAGGGTAGGAGATGTTAAATTGGAAGCAGCTGTTAGAGAGATGTGGAAAAAGTGAAACGTCTTTTACTGTCCCCCGGGATGCCAAGTTTCGCGTACAATGGTTGACGTGACATATTTGTGGGATGTCTGGCGTGTGTGTCTCAACAGCCTCCAAGCTAAGACGTTTGTTTCTATACTTCTACTGAAAGGATAGATACAACTAAAGTAATGCATTGACTGGAGAAGCACCTGTGGCACTTTAACTTCTGGCTAAGTCGACTGTGAACTAGAATTCGGGATGAAGATGAGAACGTTGAATTTCTACATGAGAAATTTGCCTCTCTCTCTCCAAAATAAAAAAAAAAGAGAAAAAGACTAGTTCATTTTGAAGGGATACTAATAAATATTCTCTTAATCCTCTATGTTAGTTCAAGGAATCAAAATAGATGTGTAGTAAATCTCATTGACAAAAAACATCTCAAAAATATTCTAACCCACCGATATGAGAAATTCTTCAAAACATAGAAGATAATGATTGAGTATGTGACTTGGGATAATTTGGGCAAAGAACTGCAGGAATCCTGATTTCAATATTAACACGCAAGAAATGATGATGCCTTTATCAGGAAAAAGCACATTAGAAGGGAAATCATGGCGCTACGATTAAAAAAATAACTCAGAGAAGACACTAAAGTAAAGAAAATGCACAGCGCAAAAATTACTAGAATATTTAAAGTAACATAAGCGAAATCATTGTTGAGTGGGAATATTTAAATTAAGCAAAACGAAAGAACAGTGTTTAGCAAAAAAAAATCAAATTCTGGGAATATCTGCTTCCCAAAGAAAAACAGTAGGGTAGATAGTACAGCTAGGAGAAAATATGATAAAATAAGACAGGTAAGAAATTGGCTTTTGAATAGAATATGTGAAGTGGTCATGCTATTCTCTTCTTTTCTTTAAGATCTTAATTATCAGCTCAGTAGGTACTCCTCAAGATACAGTCCATCTTTGTTTTTAACAAGCACGTTTTTTTACAATCTGATCCCTTCCTTCCTTCTTTATTTAAATAATATTCTACATATTTCTCGAGTTGTCATTAGAATTCTGAATTTTTAAAATTTATTTTGGTGTGTTTTCCTTTATTTGGACACTGTACTAAACAGTGGTATATTTGCGAAATGATCAATGACAATATTTGGCCATTTGAATTCAATTCTGTGTTTTTATTTGAGAACCTGGTGTTCAGTATATACATACGCACATAAATACCCACAGAAACTTGCTGTTTCTAAAATCAAATGAATCACTATTGTCAATACTGTATGTCACTGATCTGTCTTTACCCTACCGCTGTGAGATGCAGTACATAGCTTAGATTGTATCCATTTCTCAGACAGTGAATGATATGATTTCGCACGCCTCTCCAAAATCACGACTCTCAAGGCAATACTATACTGTTATCGGACCCAGTCCTCATAGAGCTAAATTTATAACAAGAGCTATTACTCTATTGAAATGGGAAAGGTCCTGTGCCATAGATTTGCATTAACACATGATATTTTCTACGTCATCTGGGATGTCACAGTTTGTTTTGCCATACTGTCAACATAAACTAACGGTCCAGTACCATTATCATTAAAGGCAAGTCCATTCAAAAGCACATCTAACATTATTATTGTCAGTTATGACGATGCATTTCTGTTGAAACCATTAGCTATGATTAGCCTGATCCAGAATTTTCTTCTGAATGAAAAAAGAAAGGGTATGTAATCAGATTAACTTTTTATGACTTCAACTTCTGCAGACATAGGACCATTAGAATCGTCGCTATCTATGAGTGCTTGTGATCACGGATCTTTTGACTGTAGGTCGTCCATGAAATCCCTTCTGATGAAATATCCAGATTACGTAAAGTGCGATTTCGTTGTGTTCCATGTGACTGGTTTCAACAGAGATGCATTTCTGTTGAAACCATTAGCTATGATTAGCCTGATCCAGAATTTTCTTCTGAATGAAAAAAGAAAGGGTATGTAATCAGATTAACTTTTTATGACTTCAACTTCTGCAGACATAGGACCATTAGAATCGTCGCTATCTATGAGTGCTTGTGATCACGGATCTTTTGACTGTAGGTCGTCCATGAAATCCCTTCTGATGAAATATCCAGATTACGTAAAGTGCGATTTCGTTGTGTTCCATGTGACTGGTCTTCTAACTATAGTCTCTCTTCTGCAAACTATGAGATGGACTAATCCTCTTTTTCAGCATTGCTATGGTCTGTTGTCTCTTACTTGCATATGATATTCCTTAGAGTGGTCTTTTGTCACGTTACAGCGTCAATGCCACCAATCACCTATCTACTAGCAGTTCTCCATCTGATGTCCAAATACACACTTATGTATTCAAGTATGGAGGGTCTGCTCTTACATACTGATGTAACTCAACTAATATTTAACGGTAGCATCAAAAACAATTATCTTACTCAAAAAAATATAATGTACCATTCACAGAACAATTCAAAATAACTTAAGCGACTCACTAAGTTGAAAGTATCTACTAGTATAAATACTACATTATAACTATTAGAAACTCAACACATTATTTAATACTGTACATCGATGGAATTCAGTGATTTATATTTTTAATTATTACTCTGAAAGGTTTAGATTTGAGTGCTGCTAAATAGTTTGCAATTAAAAAACGTAATTTTCATAAAATGAATCACGTTATAAAATTTAGAAGATTAAAGGGTATCTGAGGATATGGATAAAAGTCCGTACTTGTCAAGATCACGAGGACCGAGTCTCAATTATTAGTGAAAATATTCGTGAAAATAGTAAAATATAACAGATACTTTCGGATATGAATCATGTCCTTGCCTGTTCTAGGGTAGATTGGGAACAAAAGGAAAACCAAAAATACATTTTGACAAATATCGTGTTGGGAAATCAACCGATATACGACTTTCCTTAGCAAGGACATGATTCTACTGATACTGGCAAAACGGTGTGTGTGTGTGTGTGTGTGTGTGTGTGTGTGTGTGTGTGTGTGTGTGTGTGTGTGTGTGTGTGTGTGTGTGTGTGTGTGTGTGTGTGTGTGTGTGCGTGTGTGTGTGTGTGTGTGTGTGTGTGCGCGTGTGCGTGTGACTTATGATGGTCAGTCCTCTCCTTTCGAGATTAACTCAGATAGCAAATCATTGGTATTTGTTGATACCCAATTAGCCATCCTTCACCGCTCATAAGGGCTCGCCCATAAATTATAACACTCCTGCGGGAGAGGTGGATTACGGTTTTATGACAGTGCATGCACTAACGACGAAGTGAAGTCTTAAAATGTTACTCAACGAAAAGTTTACTTCCGTTTTTCAAAATAATATGTTTCTCAGTGTGATTTCTTTCTGATAGGGTCTATGAACACTTAATATTTTATGGGAATAGTAACTAGTCTAAGATAACAAATGGATATAACTGAAGAAAGGGAAATTTTAGATGAACATTGCTTTATTTTTCGCTAATTAGAGTTTAATTTCATACTAGATTACACTGAATGGAATCGTTTCAAGTCTATTGCAGTTTGATGTTGTGGTTGAAGTGTATTTTTCTGCATTTTGTTTTCTGTCTTTAGAAAACAAAACAGGAAGAGAGAAAGAGAGAGAGAGAGAGAGAGAGAGAGAGAGAGAGAGAGAGAGAGAATTTGAATGTACACATAGAAAAGTAAACCGAAGAAGAAAAACGTCAAAATATTGGAGATGCTACCTTTAATTTAATTGGCTTTTAATTTTTATCTTCTTAACTTCGTTATTCAAGTATAGTTTTGTAAAATCAGTGCTATCTGTTTACTCCCTAATTTTCATTAGACCTCTGATATCATGTCTTCAGTTTGATAACTGAGATATTGGAATTTCTTCTTTTTAATAAATTGAAGTGGGGGAGGATGTTTAACTCAACTCCCAAATCTTTTCATAAAAGTTGATTTAAATGCTGTCTCGCATACTGCTAGTTTGGTGTTTTGGCTGATTACTTTCTTCTTCCACGTCAGTCTATTCAGTCATTTTTGCAACGAACTCCTTGCTTATTTTATTATTTGTTTCCCTATTTAATTTGTCCTCTGTAATAAAACCTAAGCCCGAATGTAAAATGCGTTATTTGTTTTAGTGACAAGCAGTATTGAGTCTCAATATTGAGACTGCAGTTTTTGTTTTTCTGTCTATTTTCATAGTATTACTTGTTTTATTGCTAATTTTTACCATTGTTAATGATCAATGAATCTTTTACAAGACATATTGAGTTTATTCAGAGGATGATGTCACCTACAAACAATAAACAATTAGATTTAACCGACTGATTTGACATAATCCTTCATATCATTTTTCTTAACAGTCCATCCTTTTTTCAAACTGTGTGTATATTATTTTGTATGGATTATCCCTTGTGATCCATAATGTTTAGTATTTTAAACAATTTTCCTCTCTGATATCTTAATCAGATGCCTTTGTTTACGATATACAAAACTTGTTATATTCCCATATTCTGTCTAGAACCAATGTTCTTAAAATAAAAATTTTAATTCCTATTTGTCTCAAACCAGGCTTGTTCTTCAAGTTTCCTTTCCGGGGTTTTTCACTGTTTACATATTAATCCTTAGTCTTATTTAATCTTAATCTGACAATATTATTTAATACATTAAACAAGGTGATCAGATAATGAAATAACTGTTTTTCAATTTTTATATTACCTCTACTAAATTCGATTCTCGGTTTTCTAGCACCTTTCAAACTCGATTTTACTTGCATGCGATTTATCATTTGTATTCTTCCAATAACTTTTATTTAGCTAGAAACTTTCACGCATAATTTGCTTACTTAAAGTCTGTATTTTCTAAATTTCTTTCAGTGTGGAGGGGGGGACTTTCAAATTTACAGCTGATTTACTTGACACCAACTTTCTCTAAGAGCTCTTACTTTTTCAAATCCACGATTTGGAAAAGTAAGAACTTTTCCTTTCAGGTGGAAAGACCTGGGTTTGAATCTCGTGTAGAACCTGAAGAATCCTTTCAACTAAAGGTGCGTTAGCAGGTCTCCTACAAGGTGATCGGGATTTATCTTTCGGAAATTCGGATTATTCATACATGAAACACGTCAGAGAACAACAATAATAGACTGACTTAAGTAAGCATGGTTACTTCGGCCATAATTTGAACTGTTTTTTATTTTTTATTTTTTATAAAAATAAGAAATATACTTTTTATATTTTTAATTAATAAATTTAATAATTTTTATATATTTTAAAATATAAAAAAATACTCCGGCGAGCAGGCCATCCTTTAGCATAGAAACCTGTAAGACCTGAACCTATCCCCGAGAAAAAAGAGGTCTCAAAACTGAAAATTTTCATTACAGTATAATAATTTATCACTGCAGCGTGATTTCATGTTTTGTTTTTAATCTACTAGAGCATACATATGAGATGGTGTCTCATATCAGTCCCACATATGATGCTGTAATTCCTGGTCGTGTAAATTGGTAATTGATTGCAGATTGTTCTATGAAATTATGTTATGTCAACTACAATCATTAAAGGTTTGGAAACCTATAGTACATGTGTGTTTGTGCGCGCGCGCGTGTGAAATATGTGGCAGTCATTGAAGTAGAACGTGTTAATGTTCATGTTAACATTAAATATAATAATAATAACTATTAATATTAATTATTCACAATTTCTAATTAATACGTTTGTCGTATTACTGCTTATGTATGGGCAGGACTATTCAGATTTATGCAAGTGTTGCAGTACTTAATTTAAAATAAAAAAAGGGCTCATCTTCCTTAAAATTATTTTCCGCCCCTTGATATACAGAAGGAAATAAGATACAAGAAAGCGTGAGCATACAGAATAGCTTGCTAATGAATCAAACATAAGACGAGAGAGAGAGAGAGAGAGAGTATACAGATAAAATTTTGCAGGTGATAAATATACTACACCTTATATGAAATGCAAATAAAGGAAGGGAAGGGTAACGAATAATAAAAAAAAAAGGTAATTGGAAGGTGTCTTGAATACGATGTCTGCATACCAATAGCACGTAGCATTGCCGAACTGTCCTTACGACAATTTTTAAGACCAGCAATTGCTATCATTTGATATAGAGGAAGGAAGCACATTTACAGTACTTTAAAAAAAATTTAAAAAAAACGAATCTCATCTTATCTGAGTTTGACGATCTGAAACCTTAAATAGCAAAAAAGGGGCCCCATTGCATTAAGATTGCCTTTTTGTTTTCTTTCTAGCATGCCCTGGCCTCTGTGTGATAAACGTACTTACAGAACAGTTACATTTATAACCTCACAATTTAGACGTGAATGATTTTCATATAATGAAACAAATTACAGGGTCAGCTGAACAATTACAGGCTTCCTTTCGGGTTAAATGAACTTCAGATTGTTTCCTTTTTCTTGGGGGAGAAGGGCGTGATCATTAAAAACGTTCATTAAACCAGTTTGAAGGTATCAGAATATCCCTTGTCTGTCTGTCTTTTCCTTAATCTCAAGCTTGATTTGATGAGAACAGTCGTTTTTTAAAAAAATTTCCAAGTAAATTAATTCACTTAACATTATGTAATTTGTTTTATCTTATTTTTAATGCCGACATTTTTTCGATCATATTTTAAAGTGGACTAATTTCGAGCTTGTCAGTTTTTGTTGTTATTTTCAACTTGTCTAGATTATGTTATTTTCAACTTGGTTAGCTTATATTGTTATTTTCAACTTTTCTAGCTTATATTTAAATTCGTTTCATGAGTAATATGTCTATCACTGGAAATCGTCAGTTTCATACTACATCGCATTCAATTATTGTATATTTCTTACCACTAGAAATTATCAATAAACAGTTTTTCAACATCAGAATCCATCATTTGAATTTCATTTTTATTTTTGCGAGACGGCGTGTCTCGTGAAATGAATCGTTTGCTAGAACTATCGTTGAAATCCGTTCATTGTTTTCAAAGGTGACACGCTGTTATTTTCTTCGCATTTTCTAACTAGTACATGTCACCATTTAAAGTAAAAATACCCGAGCTGATCTTTTCGAAGGTTCTAAATATAAATGTCATGCCTTCTCGTGATTTTCTTTTGCCGCCTTATAAATATTAGTTTCGGTGACCCACTTTCTACACGTATTGAAAACGCTTCTGCTAAAAGCAGCGGCAGCCTTCTGTATTGCGCAGTGCAATTTATTTTCGGTGCTGTAATTATGATAGAGTTGATGGGGTGTAGTCGAAGCACATTTATTAACCTGATGTTTTAGGAAGATCGGTTTGGAAAAGGGAAACTGGGAAAGAAAGTGATGGACACACACACACACACACACACACACACACACACACACACACACACACACACACACACACACACACACACACACACACACACAAAAAAGGGCCAGTAACTACTTATAAAACTGAAATGCAGTTTTGCAAAATTTTGAAGTTTCTTTTAATTACACAAAAAAAAAAAAAAAAGATGTCGACCAGTTAAAGTTTTCTTTTAAAATTTTATTATTTAGAATTCAATGCGGTCGAGTGGAGGTGGGAAAGATGCCATTCCATAACTAAACTATACAACGGAAAGCTAACATGCCGAGAAATTTATTCTTATAACCCTAAGGGAAGGATGGGGGATTGCCGGTTCTTGGGACATGCGAACAACGATGATAATGGAAATTTATTTAGAACATTGTGATAGTTGATATAATATAGATCATGTTCACGACTCTTAATTAAAATAAGTTGTTGGAAATATAAATAAAAATGTTCATTTTTTTTTTCTTTTAAGATAACCGACTTTTAGTCTTAAATTTGACAGTATAGCGATAAGAGTTGTTTCCTGTCTTTGCCTATTATCAAGTTCTCATTATAGTCCGAGAAAAAAAATCATTTCTTTCAAGTTTGCTTTTTTTAACTGTTTCCTGTGTAATTATAGTAGTGTGGTGTTACATCTTCATTACCGTATATCAATTTAGAAATCTGTCTCAGCTCCAAGAATATCTTCGCTTGCAGTAATCATGCAATTTAAGACTTACATCATTAGTTCAGTTCTTTACAAAAGAAAGAAGGGGTGGAATGGTGTGGGGGGGAAGCTATTTTCTATCGTACACTATTATAATGGATTTTGTTACAACAGTATTAACGAAGGCTAAAAATGGCTTTAAAATATCCATATACCAAAATAGTTTGCCGACATTTTAAATTAGAATTTCTTTTTCTAACAGACAATTACTTTAATTACTATAATCATGGATGGATTTTGAAACAATGAAGTTATTTTTCATTGTTTCAAATATAAAAAAAAAAAATCAGCAGTTTGTTTTATATAATAAATCAGAAATCAATATTTAAAAATAAATGTTGATTTCCAATTTCAATTTATTCTTGATATAATGGAAAATGTAAATTAATTGCAATTTATTCATAAAAGGTGATTTTGTCTTTTGTATCTTGTTTTCCAAATTTATTATGTGTTTATTTTAAACAAAATCAGAAATCCACATTAAAACAATATGTTCATTTCTGATTTTACTTTAAAAAAAATTGCAATTGGAAATCAACATTAAAAGGAAATGTTGATTTCTAATTTTATTTTTTTAAAAAAAAAAGATCAGAAATCAACATTTAAAAAATGTTGATTTCCAGATTTATTTTTCGAATTAGATTATTTCTTGACGGAGAAAATGAATTAATTGCAATTTTATTGCAAGAGTTTAATTGGTTTAGTTTACGGCAACAACAAAAACAAAAACATTTACTTCTGTACAGTATCTTGATTACGTATTCCTCGTAGATTATATATTTTCAAAAGCTGGTTATACTTGACACTCCTCAATCTAAAGGTAGCGTTTTGCTTGGAAATTTCTTCCCATAAATAAACGCTTGTTGGAATTTTTCGATTATGAGTCTGCCCGCTGAATGGGAAAACTTCACAGCTTAATAGCTACTATGGGGAAAACAGATTTGCATTAATCTTAAACAACATGCATTTTACCGATGAAGTGATATCGAAAACAGATTGAGTACTTGCGACCTGCAGCGCTAGGTGCGTCGCTTTGAAGCCGGAGAGTGGCCGCAGTCTACGGCAACGGACATGGCTTTGAACGCCATTTTTTTATTTTTTATTTTTTTTTTTCCTTCTTCGGCACAGTAGCTAAGATTTATCACACGCCAAGCGAACTTGTTATCCTAAAGTTGTCGATGGATTTAACGAGTTTTTGTATACCGTATATATGAAAACGTGTATTTTGCAACCCTTCGCTATCACACGAGTTTCTTAGATTGTCCGTTAGTTTGTTATACAATCTGTATCTCACGATAACCTTTTCCTAGAAAATATGAATGTAGAATTAAAGAACATGTTGATTTTAACACGGCTACGATATAAGGACGTGTGTAATTGCATTAATTGGCCTAATAAAATGCTGACAGATTGATGCATAGGCCCGTGACAGATTGATGCATAGGCCCGTAACAGATATGTAGTTGAAGCCAATTGATCTGCCATTTTGATGGGACATTCCTCTACTGCCCACAACCAACAGATACATACAGTTAACACACATAACCAAGATATATATATATACATTTAAATTGAACCGAGTTCTTTCAGTTTGAAATATGCAACTCGATTTACTATTACATACAAATAGAGTGATTTCTAAACAATACATCAAACCCATCTCATATTTAATCCTGTTATTTTCTCCTATACTTTATCCATTTTTCTTCGTTATTTGATGGTCTTCCCACGAAAGAGATAAAAACGTACATGAAACTCTTTTTTATTTTTTTAAACAAAAAACTGGCACATAACGGAATTTAGATTTTTATTTTTTTATCTTTGGTTAGTAATATATAATTTGTTCAAGGAATGTCTTGTTTATTCTGGATGTATGCGATCAGCTATTTCCATTTTTCATCATCATATTTTATATCTCGACATTAATCTGCATGTTTGTCTATATGTGTTCCTTTATCAATCCTTCCCCCCTCTTTTCTATAATTCGTCCTGTAAATGGAAAGTTTCACTTTGAACAGAACGTATATAACAACCTTCTAATTCTTTTTTATTTTAAGGCCTTGATTTTATTTCGTTTCAGACTTCAGAAAATGGTTTTTTTCCTTTTTATTTTCTAAATCTTTTTTTCTTGTTGTATTTTTTAGTCATGTAGACAATACATTTCCTGTTTATTTGATCCCAATCTAAATCTTTGTTGATTATATTAATTTATTTTTTCAACTTTTATCACTCGTTTGGTTTCAGATTTTTATGTACCGAGTTATATATTATATGGATACATAACTCATTTTTCATTATGAAATTGAGCTGTTGGTGAAGGGCAGTTCCACCTTTAAGACTTCAGGATTAGGACGAGCTGGTTCGGGCCTCTATTACTCTAAACTAAACTTGAAAATGTCCATAGCGATACTCGTTAAAATCTTTTCAAACTTCAATTTATTTAAATTCTGGATTCCGAGTATGCTCGGATCGAATCCATGTGATCATTTGAAAATAGGATTCTTGTTACAATTGCGATTTCGCCTTGCATTTTTCGATTTTTTGTTCATTTGGTCCTCTTTCTTCTCTATTGTATTAAATCCACGACCTGCATGTCAATAATCAAGTTTTATTCTTTACATTTCTGCATCTCTTTTTTGTGTTAAACTCTCTCTCTCTCTCTCTCTCTCTCTCTCTCTCTCTCTCTCTCTGTGTGTGTGTGTGTGTGTGTGTGTCATCTCCTTTTTATACATTTTTTTTCTTTTTTTCATCAATATTACCTAATTTTTCTGCTTGTGTTCATTTTGTTCTCAATTTCTTGTTCCGATGCAGTTAATTGCTGGTTCCGGTTTGTATTCTTCTTTTATGTCTGAAATTTGCATTTTTAGGATATATACTACTATATCTTTGTGGAATTGTTTGGTGTGTCTTTTCGGCTAAAGTGTCAGAACCAAATGGTTAATATGTACCTGGTCATTAATTTATTTATTGTAACTTTAGTTTTCACTTTATCGAAAAAAAAAAGTATCTGTTATTGAATTATATGTTATGGAATAATAAAAATATTGCCTTAACGTCTAAATGCTCTACCAGATATAGAATGATTTGTGATTTATAATTTCATCAATTTACAATTTCACCAATATCTTACTGCTTTTGCTTTCATTTACTAATATAACATTAGATTACTTTGCAATAATCTTATCCACTTTCAATTTACATTGATCAATCCTTTGGATTTAGAAACTTACTTAATCCCAGTCTCTGTTGACTAACAGAAAGTTCTCATCGATGCACTCATTCGTGTTCAGCATTTTATTGTCCTTTTTTATGTTATAGTTTTTGAGCTGACTTTTGCTGAAGAACCAATAACACTGGCAAAACTTCTTTTAATGAATTAAATAAAAAAAACTGTAATGAATCCGTTGTATAGAATTAGTAATAAATGCTATAAAATAAAATCTTAATAAACCAGTATAACATACTGTTGTTTATAGCGAGAATAAAAGATTTCAGTTCACGATCTAATAAAAAATACACTTAACTGTTTCGAGTTTAAATATTTCGCTTCTTTTTTTTTTTTTGTAAGCCTGAGAGCATAATTACTATATGAATTACTTAATCACCATTATCATCTCTGTGAAATTGGCATTCGCGATTTTGTAGATTTGTATTTCCAATCTGTATTCTATCTGCTGATCATACCGAGTTAGAACAGGATTATCATAAAAAATCGAAATATTTTTATTATAATAAACAATTGGAATATTATTTATAATAATCATTTAACTGTTCAGAAAGAGAAAGGGAGGTTAAGATAAAGAAAAAAAAAAGAAAGAGATCTCAATGAATATTCAAATATCTTGAAAATAGTTAAAGGAAAATTTTTGCCAAAGAGTTTGAAAGATTCTATCGAAAGATCAGTATTGAGACAGACAGAAAGAGAAAGAGAGAGAGAGAGAGAGAGAGAGAGAGAGAGAGAGAGAGAGAGAGAGAGAGAGATTAAATGAATAATGAAATTAACGAAATGTGCTAGCACAAATAAAATCGAAGTTTGAAAAGCCATAATTAAACTTGAAATACTGAAATATTTGTAGTACGATTCTGAGACAGATACTGAAGAATAGTTAGAAATAGCAAAAATAGAATGAATAACAGATAAGACGATTAAAAAAGAATCATAGAAATACGATATATCGAAACAGATGAGAACATGCACCATCAACGGGGTGGTTAGAAACGAGTAACCAAACTGAAGAAATAAAAATGGCAAGTACTAAGGAACAAAATAATAATTGTAGGAAATTATAGAAATATATTTATTTAACTAGATTTAGGAGAAATGGAGAGTGGGATAAGGAATTTATTAATACGATACTCTACAAACATTACTTTTCAGTTCTCTAACTCTGAATGTTATGTTTGCGATAATTGTTGAGTTTTTGTTTTTGTTGTTGTTATTGTTGTTTTCAATTATATGATTCTGACTCATTGTATCATCTTTTGTTTATCCTCCTAAATTGTATTCTTTTGGGTCTTCAAATCTTGATTGAACTTTTGATCCCTTTTAGTTTTCCATTTTGGATTTATTCTTATTAATCTCCGCTTCCATCTTTCTTTCTTTCTCTTTTTTTTTTATAGGATTTCATATCCGATCTCCTTTCTTTACAATCTTCACTCAACTGCGTACGAAGTTAGTATGTAGTTTATGGTAGCTGATACTTTCTTACATTACTTATTTTCATCACAAAGAGGCTGTATACTCTGTATGTAATGCGGGTAGTTAATATCATATCGTGTGAAGGCCTCTCATATAAATTTTAACACGTCTTCCATAATGTTTAGTGGATAGCTTCAACAGCCTTTACTCTAGTTTATAAAACATTTCCGTTCAACGAGATTAGTACTTATTTTATAAACTGGGTCTATTTATTTCTATTTAAAATTATACTACCAATCATATTAATTGTAGGCTTAATTTTTTTCACATTTTTCACTTTCATTTTGTGGAAAACACTAAATGTGTTTTCTCTTTTATGTATCCAAAAGATTTCATTATTTATCTAGCAACATACCTTATGATACTTAGATTGGCATACACCTAAAATGACGTGTGTAACAGGAGATATATTACGAAAAAACTGTTGTATATCAATAAGCTATAAATGGAATGAAAATATTTTCATACTTGACAGATATACTAAATATAATAACTATAATGAATAATGAATGTAGCTCCAATAAATGCATTCCAAATAATAATAATTAACTGTAATGAATTAAATCGTAGCTAACAAATGCAATATTATCTACCTGCAATGAATTCAGTCTAAATTAAAATATTCTCAACTCATAAAATAAATTATTAATCTCAGTCATTGTAAGTGTATTTATAAGGATCCCAATTCTGTTCAACATAAAGGTAAGAAAAAAATCCGCAGATGCCATAAAAAGATGGATTGTTTAATAGCCTTATTGTGTTGCAACACCATACATTATCACAACTGAACTTAGAGCCTTTTTTGTGGTATATGTGCTGTGGGCATATAAATATTGTTGTTCATAATTTTATCGTCGAATTGGTGGAAATTAAAAAATAAATAAAAAACGAGGAATTTTAATAGTGAATCTAAATATTTGCAAGCCGGATTGGCCGAATGTAGTTTACGTAAAAAATTATAAATAAATTTATCGTAAAAATACAATACAGTGGGAAATCGTTCAGAGTTATCTTCCATATTTCCATTGTTTTCACTAAACTATTATGATGTTAATGAAAAAATTGCGCTATTCAAAGAACTCTGTTGAAAGTGAAAATTTCATCTGCTAAGTTGCAAACGTTATCCCGTCCCATATCATATTTTTCCTTCTTATTTTTCTTTCTTCATTCAGAATTCGGGAGTCAAGAATCATCCTGACAAGTGAATCTTAAGTGTGTGTCCTTTGTCAATTATGATTACTTAAAAAAAAAAAAAACATTAAACACGTGCGAATGATTGTAACCAGTCTAATGAGAGGTTGTCTATAATTGTTCACACCCACATTAAATAACCGCAGAGAAAATAGACATTTGCATCAACCAAACCAAATAGAAAATAAACTGCTGATTTGAATCTTCTAAACTAAACCTTTCCAATTTAAGCGACAAAAAGAAATAATAATACAAATTTTAAAAAAAATAGCCCTCTTTCCCTCAAGTTACTGACTTTCTAATTCTAGTCTGTCCTAAAATAACACGTCTTTGAAATTTGAATTAATTTATAATTAATTCAAATTTCACACAGGCACTAAGTTTCGTATGCAACCTTAACAAGTATCTTTTTCTTTCTTTTCATCCACGGTACTATTGAACAATATATTGAACAACCTTGCTTTTATTGAATTACTATAACAAAATAAAAAAATAAATCTAAGTGATCTTTGGGTTACAAATATCCCCGAAATCTGCATATTCACCTGCATTGTACACGTGATTTTGTTAAAGTTGCCTGATTATAGATCATTTACAAAATAATTTGCACATAGTCTGAATTAACAATCCTACACTTGTTTTGGAGATGATGGCCCTGCTGATATCCTCTCTTTCAGTTCCTGTATTTATGATAAAAAATAAAGTTATGATAAATATAATGAATTAGGTTGTAAAGTTGTTATTTTATTCCTAGTCTGAATAAAAACAATTTGTAGACCACATTGGATCCATTTCCATAGTCAGAACTGAGCATCGTTGGCCTAACACATTCCTGCTATTTGTTTCATATGTTACGGTAAAAACTACTATCAACTACCTTTTTTTATATAAGCACACAGATTTATAGGAGTGAAAATAACATACAAAAGTAGCATTATTATACCAAACACTATTACTATTTCAGTTGTTTTTCCTTTGCTCTCTTGTCGGAATAGCAGCTTTTAAAAATGCAATGTGTTTAATAAAAACTGGTCGAGCCATTTCGATTTTAGTTTAAATTTGAATAGAATTTTGAGCCTGTCAAGTCGTTTCAATTTTGGCTTTAACATAGTCATTTTAATAGCAAAATTTGACTAAAAATTACTCGAAGTGATAAAAATTAGACAAATGTAAAAATGACATTCTCTATGCTATATAATCCAAAATCTAGGTTTTGTTGCAGTGATAAGGATTGATACCTTTGAATATACTACAACGCATATGCTACAAATAACAATAAATAAATTCTCTATGGTATACAATCCAAAATCTAGGTTTTTGTAAAAAAATACATAGTTCTCCAAGTAGCCTTTTTTATGGAATTATAAATTTATATAGGCTATAAGGAACTATAAGAGGCTATAAGGAGCTTCACATTTTTGGCAGTCAAAGTACCATTTCATTGTTGGATATTATTAACCAGTTTGGTGTCATTCATGATGGAGAAAGCTTATGTAGTATGCTTGCTTCAAATTCATAATCGAAGTGAGTTTATCTTTGTCAACCTTATCTTTAACAATCTCGAATGTGAAGTGATCCACTGGTATGAGATTTGGCTAACTTCTTAATTACATGTAACCCCCCCCCCCCCAAGAGGTATCAGTGCAATGTTAACTTTCAATCTCACTTGCGATGAGAAGTGGTTTTATCGTGTTGTGATGTCTTAAAATGTATACTTGTCTCAACCACGCAGGTAGTACACTTTACTGTGTTTGTGTATTTGTAATTAGTTCTTTTATAAAACAGAGCATAAATAACAAGGCTCTGATTACACTTTGTTGAGCTAGAAAAAAGCATATGATAAAATATCAAGAAGAAAACACTTCCAAACACTAAATCCAACTAAATGGAATCTTATCACCCCCCTGTATTTACTTGCAGGTAGTTAGAACTGAAGAATATATACAGGATAATAATGTAATTTTTTGAAGTTAGGACAGTGGGCTATCTGCACTGTTATTTAAGAATTATGTAAACCACATTATTAAGGATGATGTTATTAAACCTGATGCTCGTATAGGAGAGCATTACGCTTTGTTTTTTACTTGACATTAGCTTCGTAATTATAATTGTTGCAACTATTCGAGAATTTAGCAAACTAAATAATTGTAACCAATTTTGTATATGAAAATATGCAATAAGACTACAGCTATGGAAATAGGACCAAAAAAAAACCTGAAAACACAACCAGTACACAGAATTAGGTTACATATTTTAGCTATTTAAAATGTAACTGGTTATTGAATATTTATATTTATTGCATATTTAGACAATTTTTGTATGGCGACAAATTAAATATGGGACTAGATAATAGAATATATAACTGTGGTACAGTGCGAAGCCATTTGAATACATTTGTATGGAACAAAAGAGAAATCGACTAGAATACTAAGCTAGCAGTATACAAGATAGTGTTCAAAGCAATTTAAATATGCAGCACGAGTTGTTAGAAATAATTCAGGCGATGAAAGACTGAAGATGAAGACCACATATAAGAGTTCTGAGGAAACTCGAAAAGATGTAATCAGTGGCAGAATTATGTTTCAGCATCCAGTGGGTTAGTGTATTAGAAGTGCTTGACTTGAATAATAGAGCAATGAGGAAGAAAGCTGATGATCAAGAAGAAAAAAAAAACTCGTTATGAAATTATGTTAGACCGTCATTAATATCTGGTACACCGCTTGAAGGGGGATGCACCATAAAATGCTGGCGAGAATGATTAAATTGATATTCTTGATAGCTCACATCAGCTGTGTATTATGATACTATAATCACTATATTTATTATTTGTAGTTGCTAGATTTATTACTAACGTAACCAAACATTGCAAGTATAATTAATTAATTAGCAATAATATGCTATTTAGAATATTAAGGCTTAAATTTTGCTGGACTAAATAAAATCCATGTTTTTCCCATATACTATTTTCAATCACTGTCGAATTTTCAAAGAAGCGAATATCTAGTTAGCATTCGATTTGTCTTCTTTCTTATTTTTCTTCAAAATTTTCTCAGTACATTACAGAAAATGAAATCAAGGTGCAAAAAAAGGTGCATTAGCAAAAATGAAAACATGGTATATTTTTGTATATAAAATCTCTCATTATTAAAAATAAAATAAAATCTCACTTTTGCCTTAATATTAATTAATAGGAAAACATGAAAATATAATACACCTGTTAAATTTGTACTTCTTGATAAAGTGTTCAGGTGAAAAAAGGGTGTTCAAAATTCTGTAATATAGGAACCTTATACACGATATATATAAGGTATATTTGAGTTGTAAGTCAGTAGTTACTGAAAGATGAATGAATAGATTTCAACATTAAAGTAGATGGAAGGCTGGGTTATACACTTGATTGTTTATAATCTATCTGTATGTCCATTTAAACCGGAAAGGTTGTATACTCTTATAGCATCAGTACCATAGATGGACTAAGGATTAAGTATTCCGGTAATCCTGTTTTAGAGATCAAAAATGGAACTTTTTTGAAGTCATTTCCGGGCTTCAATAAGCGGAACAGTAGCGGTATCACACCAGACGATGAAAGTCATCACCCATCACAAATATCCGTACTACAGTGAGATTCGCATCCACTGTCTAATTAACCTGATATCAAAATGAAGTTTACTCTGTGCAGATAATGGTATCCTATAAAATAAACATAAAATCATTGAAGCCTTCTTTATCCAAATTAAAGAATTGTAACACATGAAAATTAAATTGAAATTAAAACAAAATGAAAATTAAATTGAAATGTGAAAATATGCCTAGAAAATACCAAATGTATTGTGATTGGAAACGTATTTTATTTATTTAGCACAACCTTTAGTAAAGATTAAAAAAAAATTAAACAGAAACATGAATAACACAGCACAATAAGTAATTCTAGTAGAGTAGAATTAGTAGAGTATATGTCAAAGTATATGGTAGAATAACAGTATATGTCAGTCGACATATACTATTAATTTAGTGTTTTGTTTATTTCTCTTTTGTTCTATCTACTTGAATAAATGTAGATAGAACAAAATAGAAATAAACAAAACATTAACATATGGTTCGAAGAACTAGGTTAGAGAACAAACAGGGTTGATCGTAAATTGGAAATTATATATATGGGAATTCCTAAGAAAATCAAGAAAGTGAATACGAAGATAAATTGAAGATATTAGTTAAACAGAACGATTACATAAACAGAATGAGAGGTGAAGGGTTGGCCAAACAGGTGTTTGAAGCAAAATTGACAGGAAAAATACCTACATTTTTAGGTTATCTAGATTAAGATCTAGATGGATAGATGCAGTTAGGTGTTCCTTAGATGACACAAGTATAAGATCATATCTGATAGATAATAGACCAGCTTGGGTTGATAAGAAAATTGTTGATAATAAACTAGTAAAAAACCTTAATTGTGTTGTATTAGCACAGTATCGTGTGTCAGTACAATACAACACCCTAATCCTTGAGGAAAGGATGAGTTTAAAAAAAACAGAAGAGTAAAAAAAATTAAATAATTCTATGGATAAAATACACAACTCTAAAAATCTATATTAATATCCCAAGATTCTTGTCGATTGAAATATAGATGCTTTAAAGTATCCTCTCAGCTTAACTTTAATAGTAATCAATTAAATTGAATATAGACAGATATAAATCATTCTTCGACTACTTATGTGCTTGTTTAACTGGAGTCTTTATTGCATAAACTATATAGTGCTAATAAAACTAGAATTGTTTTAAAAAATAATAATGCTACACTCCTTGTAACCTATAACACATCGTCCTCAGAAAATCATTACCGATTAGAGATAAACCTCTGTCACAGCGCATGTTTCTCGACACAATAATATAAACTCATTAAATTATAATATAATAATAATAAAAACTCAAAGGCATCAAGTTATATATTATTTTGAAACTAAAATTTGCATGAAGGGCTAACGTTTTAACCGAAATCCACAATAATAATTGCAGTAGAATACAGCAGAATCCTCAAGTATGAAATAGCTGATCAGAGAATAAGAACGAACGATAGATGCCGAAAGGGAGTGAAACGGTTTCTAAGAAAGATGAAATATCTGATGGTCTTTAAATATTTAATAAATTATTCGTCACTATCAAACAAGAGAACGCAAGTAGACAAAATACAGTCTTCAACATAAACTTCATGTTTTCTATCATAAAGTGTCCAATAATTCATTACCTCAGAGAATCCTCCGGGTAGCTTATCTTCATAAATTTTGTGTTTCAAAAGACAGGTTGGAAGAATAATGAATTATCGTAGTAGAAGAGAATAATCTATCTATCAAAGGTATACACTGAAATTTGAATTATAAAAAATAGCAAAATTGTCATCACCATCGGTAATCAATGTAAATCTCTTGTATCGTTTGTCAATCGGAGAACACACCTGTGGAAGATGAAGTGAAAGCTATAAAAATCAGGCGTGCGTGGCATGATGCTTGTTCTTTAAGATGTTTAGTAGCCTTTTCTATGTAAGCAAGTGAAGTTATATGAACAGTTTGACTAATCACTTGGTTTCCTTAATGTTTATGGTACAGCACGGTAAATAAAGATTGGAAAGTTTACTTTGACCTTAATATAATTCACCACACACTTCATATTTTACAGTTTGCTAGAAGAGTAACGTTTGCGAAGAGAAGGGTTAGTTCTAAGGGTTCTTTTCGTCGTTAAATTTTTTTAGAATAAGAGTAAGGAAGATTGGATTTTTTTATATAAACTGGAGTCTACAATGCATGCTATCAAAGACTTTAATATACTTTACGATCAGTAATATCTGAAAATTTACAAGGAGAATACACAAAAAAAAGAGCAGGTACAGGAAACTACAATAATATGTTTCTGATTTTTTGTCGTTTTCCCAAATTAATAGTTAAATTTCATTTCGATAGGAGATTGGATTCTTATGATAACTTCAGAATAGTTAGAACTTATCATAGAAGCTGCAAAAAATTTTAACGGACTTCTCTCCTGAATAAGTTGTCGTAATTTTTCGCTTCCCTCATCGTTTAATCATTATAAAAATGACTTGTAATTAAATTCATAATCGAAATGACTATTCTTAATACAACATTTCACCTGATTCTGAGTTATTTTTATAATTTAATTTATAATTAAAATTATAAGAAGTTACAGTGAACGTTATATATGCTAAAAATGCTTATGATCGCCTTTGGTGGGTGAGGGAGGGGATCTACCTGTTGAGCTGAACCTTCTGAGGTTCTCTTTAAAAAAATTTAGGTTTGTTTGTTTTTTATTTTAAAATGTTGGTTCGAAAATGCCATTTTAACTTGTTAGGTCTCATGCTGGTTGCTGCCGATATCAAGGCATATCACACCCACCCACCCACCCACACACACACACACACATATATATATATATTCATTTTATTCACTTGAAATTGTTACTGACCTCCATATTTTGTGGACTTGAGATGGTTCGTATATTATAGTTATGAGGTCTTAGTTTCTAATATCTAAAACAAAAAAAAATTAAACTTTCTTAACTTTGAAATATAATCAGCTATTTTTTATACACTATCACTCACGCTCTCATAAATAAAACGTCAGTATAGGGTGAAAATATATTGTCTGGCAAGTATTTCCTACAGAACATACCAATATAAAACTTGCTCCCAGACTGCGGTAGAATTATGACGAAAGTTCTTTTGTCTGTGACTTCTATGGATGGAGGTTGCTAAGTATGTAAAAATGATGGGTAAAAAAGTTCTAATGACGAATGTAAATTGCTTTTGGTAATCTATTATTAGAAAGAAGTCCACCATCTTAATGATTGGTGCTTAAAGATATACCTCAATTTATAATGACTGGTGTAATTAATACTGTCATCATCATCTTCTTCCTGACGAAGACATTAATTCAAATGGCCATTCAATTCTCTTTATGTTTTTTAGCCTTACAATTTTTTGTGCTTCTCCTTAGGATAGTAACCGTTGAGAACTATTTTGGTAGTACAGTACTTAAAACTTATGTTGTAGTTTGTTTACTTCTGAAAATATGTTTTGCTTTTTTTAGTTTGTATTTTTTATTGCCGATTTTCTATTTTTGATTTCTGTCTATTGCTCTTTTTTATGTATTTCTTCATCTATTTATATATTCTGGTATTATTGTGTAAATTTCATTGCCCATATGAGAAACATACACAACTTTATGTGAATATGTTTCTATATTAAATGTAAACAGATTTAGTTATCTTTGTAGAAATGTATGAATTTTAAAACTATAGAAACTAGTCTTTTTCAGACTAGACTGACATACATTGAGTTATTACTGCACAATATGTCATTGCTTTTAAAAAACATATTATCATTTGCATATTTATATCACATTATTTACGTAAATTTTCAAATATATTTCCTCGTTTGTCTTATCAATTGCTTTAACCCAGATAATATATGCTACCCGTTTTAAAACTATTTTATTTATTAAAAAATTTATAGTAAACATTGGATAACTCCTTTTTTTTTCTCTTTTCTAAATGCATGTTGTTCTTTCTAGATCAGAGATAAGCAAACTACGGCTGCTGGCAGAATACTATCCTCACTAACTTTTGCTCCTAGCTCCAAGACAAAAAGAACTGAACAAAAAATTCGGTTTTGTGAAAATGTGCCGATGTGTCACTGTTTTGTGATTCCAAATATAGATTGCAAAGACCTAAAAAAGATGTTAATATATATTTTTAATCCTCATACGACTATAAACAGTCATTTTCTTTAATAAAGCTGAACAAATCAGATTAAAGAAAATGGATAAGTATTTGGCTACAGTAGAAAATGTGTCATCGGAAATGACACATTGGAATATGCGTCAGCAACTACGAACATCGTCATCTTTTCCCTGAATGGTGAGTAGTTAAAATTAATGATGTAATAATTTATACAATTGTTCGTTTTGGTTGATTTTAAAGATAGCTAAAGAAACTTATTTCCAAATTAGCATAACATAACCTCTTTATATAACATCTTGTGATGTTTCCTTTTTCGCAGCTAACTAACCGAGTGGTTATTACCATGTAGGCCGAGCTGAGTTGGCTTCTCTTATCCATAGGATGTGGATTCGAAACCTTTGTGAAATGGATGTCTCGTGAATGTCTTTAGGTGGAAAACGAATTTTATTTCCTCATATGAGATTACTACCTTAGTTACTGGAAGCATGAAGTGACAGGGATCCTTTTTTAGCTCAGTCGGTATTGACGATGTCATTGGGATTGAAAGACTTGGGTTCGAACGCCGTCTAGAATGTCAGAACCATTACATGGGTGATTTTTCATCTGCAGGAGAGTTTTTCGGTCTCATATGGGAGAGTAGTGTTTTTTCCAGATGCATATTCTTGTTTTTCATCGCGTAAACCGACCAGAAGAACACACGAAATTTACAGACAGAATACCGTCTTCCATAGGCTTACTTGCTTCTACTGCAATTCACCCACTGAAGCTAAATTTCATTTTTTCAGTATCTTTGAATACATGTGACTCGCACTCATAAAAGGTTTTAAACTTCTAGTACATTAATAGTTGGGCCGAAATGGGGATATTTAATTAATTTATTTTTATTTACTATTTTGTATTTTTATTTATTTTTTCATAATTCGAAAGCCCTAGTCTAGAGATCAAATATGGAATTTTTCGATCTACTTCAAAGGCTCCAATAAGCAGTATAAATAAATAACTAAATTATTTTTTGTGTATTATTTTATTTTTATTTTTGTTGTCTATTTGTTTTCTAAATTCTAATTTTTCGGTATGAAAAGTATGATTTGCATCTTTCTAAAGCAGCATATATTGGGTTCGCAATGACTTTTGAGACTTCTACTTAAATTTGCAAAATACAACTTCCTTTAGTAATTATAGGCATAACTAAGTGCTTGAGGAGGACCTGACTTCCTCTATTTAGTACGTGTTCTTTTTTTAAAATACGCTCCACGCTCCAGTGTTCCACGTATGCAGTAAATTTTAATAGTTCATGGTCCATGTCAATGAGCGTCAAAAATATAGTAGGAGATCTTAGTTTGTGATCTAACGGTGTTGTGGATACACTTGGCATTTAAGGTGTGTGTGTGTGTGTGTGTGTGTGTGTGTGTGTGTGTGTGTGTGTGTGTGTGTGTGTGTGTGTGTGTGTGTGTGTGTGTGTGTGTGTGTGTGTGACTTTTTATTTACCATCACATATAATTAATACAAATGAACGAATAATGAATTAAATTAAAACAGAAAAACACAAAAAAAAAGAAAAATCAGGGAAGCTTTACACCTGATGTATGCTGATCGGGTAGAGGGTGACAGCCTGGTCCCACACCTGCCTTCCCCACAAATCTACCCCCCCCCTATTCCCCACCCAATGTGAGAACTGAGGAATTTAGCTCCGCTCTTACGTAAAATAGCACTTACTCACCTGTGGGGGGACAACCATGGAAACTGGGACACTTTCTAATGCACCAGTGGTCTCCCTTTCCGAAAATAATCCCCTCTAGCTACCGAAAGCTACAGGAGCTCCCCTGCACCCCGTTTATTCTTCTTCTCCCGTCCCCTAGTAATTTTTATGACGTGAACTGAATACTCAACACTTGATGACGTCATATCAACAAATCAGGAAGATCCCAGCAGAACTGGTTGTGCGCAGTAAATTGGCTTTATACAATTTGTTTATCATTTGTTTGTTTTTATGTTTCGTTCTCACTGTGCACAGCGGAGTAAATATGGAGCAGTTTTATCCGGATGATGTTGAAAATGCCCCGTATGAACAGCATCGCAATCAGGTATGAAAGTCAGTTGTATATACTCTTTAACAAACTACTGTCGGTCTTAACAGTTGATTGCCATGCTTAACATTAAAATGCTTGCTATGGGTTGAAATAGGGTTTCAGTAAGGTCACTGGTCGGAGTGGCGATTTCAACACCTCAAGTTAAGAGCGGAAGATAATTGGAAAAAGTGATTAATAGCTCGAATGGGGAGGATCTGATTTCCTTTATTTAGTACGTGTTCTTTTTAAAATACAAAGGCCTATCGAGGTTCAGTCCACACTTCAATGCTCGATGTATGCAATAAATTTTATCGTCCGGTCTGCCATTTCTAACCTTTATTTTTAGTAATTGGATAACAAGGCAGACTGAGGTATCATTAGTTAGCCGTTAATCATACCATTTATAATCGATTAACTTATTATATGTGTGCATCATTCACATAATTGTAATAACGTGATCTCGTGGTTATTGTACGCCGTTTACGGGGTACGCCAGTAATTCTAATAATTGTTAACTGACTTCTTCAGGTAGTCATAAAAGTTTGAAATTAATGCTGAACAAACATTGTAGATCCCAGATAGTTAACCGTTCGTTTCTTTCTCTAATGCGCTAGTGACAGGAGTCGTTATTCGGTTGAGATAAGAATAGGAAAAAGGGAAGTACAGGAGGAATGATTGCAGTGCTTGGATTTAAGAATTGGATAATATGTAGTTTGTATGGACGAATTGGTGTTTGTCATATCAGAAAGTGTGCTGTTACAGGAAAGCATTTCCTGATAATTTGTAGAATCTCTATCTTTTACTTCTGTCTACAAATTACTATCTTTATATACAAGTGTGTATATTACTGTAATCAGGAAACATAATGACTGCATTGCGTTGTTCAAGAAAATTAAAAGGAGCAGTGAAATTAGAAATCATGGAATATTGCGAGCAACGATATCAAGATATTAGGTGATTCACTCGATCTGCGTGGACGTTTTTGTCATCTGTTTTTTTTTTCTCCAAAGAAAATCTTCGGAAACAATACACCGTGACATCATCTGGGTTTTTTTGTATTGATCTATACATCCTGACCTCAATCCAATCCAATGCTGCTGTTGCAATTCGTATACCATAGAATGCATAGTCAAGTAATTAAAATAACCTCCGATTAGTAATCTTAAAATTATCAAAAGTATCACCTTCTCATCGAAATTCTTGCTTGATAAGCTGTGTTTCCAGTATCTCTCAAAACAGTTTGGTGTTAACTAATAGGAACCCCCCCCCGCTCTTCCATGGGGGAAAAAATTAGAAGACGTTCTTTACAATGGCTACATTCTATAATTTCTGTGATGGATCTGTATAAGGAAAATTAAAGAAATTCAAGTGAATTTTTTATTTAATTGTAGAGTTATAAAGTGTTGCATCTTACAAGCAATTAAACATTATTACGAATAATTTCTTGTCTCTCTCTCTCTCTCTCTCTCTCTCTCTCTCTACGATGAGGCCTGAAAGCTCGCGGAGGGGAGGGTTACTCCAACAAAACAGACAAACCAACCAAAATTTTTGTATCAGGATTGCCTGACATACAGATTCCTCATAATAATTAGAAGGAAAAGGCTATTTCTCTAATGCCTGTAATCGATGTGTCTGTTTAAAAAAATAGATAGATACAGATAAACCTATCGAATAATTAATTACTTTTAAAACTACTACGTAGTTTGTGTATAGTAGGTTTGATCTATTACTATTTTTTTTTTTTGAATTTCCCAGATTTCTACGCTTTTGAAGCTAATATATGTACCTATTATTAAGCTAAGTGAAGTTTATGAACATTTTTTGACAGCAGAGTATAATTTTAGTCACTTAAAAATTACATTTACATAACCATTATTCAAGAATTAAAGTAGGCGTGCTTAAATTGCAAAT
The DNA here is from genome assembly GCF_054136105.1 of Typopeltis vanoorti. Lineage (NCBI taxonomy): Eukaryota > Metazoa > Arthropoda > Arachnida > Uropygi > Thelyphonidae > Typopeltis > Typopeltis vanoorti. The sequence continues at coordinate 67,203,030 of NC_143571.1, read as the reverse complement.
ATATTCATATAAAAACTTTTTGCAAATGCAAAAAGCATGGAGTTTGGAATAATATATGAAACAACAACAACAAAAAAAGAGGGAAAAAAAAGATAAAAGTGCAATATTTTATATGGACATAATCAAGATTGTAAACTGGTAATTGTGCAGTTCTTAGAATCAACTTGGGGTGAATTTATGATTGGTTTCACGGAAAGTTGCATTTGTTGAAATAAAATGTGCAGATTTAATAGGTTAAAAGTTCAGTGTCCTTATTTTTTGTATGTAATTATTTTTATTTATTTTTTGTTCATTATACATAAAGTGCGCTAATATAGCATACTGTCTTTCGTGATTTACTAAAAAAAATAATAAAGCACGCCTTGAAATTAACTGTGCATCTGCAATCAACTATTAAATTTCTGGATTTCATCTTTGTAGTCCTCGCAGCCATTTTTCGAAGATTGGTAATCGCTTGTTAAAAGTAGAAAGTGATGTAAATTATCATGTAACTAATGTTCTATCATACATCATCATACTTCGCTCTAGATTACAGCGAGGTGTAACAACAGAAGTGAACCATAGGCAAAATATATGACTGAAGAGACAGAAGGCAGCAGCGCCCAAAGATCGTTAAGATTTCTACGAATACAGTCGGACTTGGTCGCAGTCCCACTATAAGTCATCTGTATTTCATGTGTAATACAACAAGTTTGTCTAATTGCTAACTCAGCTCCCTACTTTTATTAGCATTTCTATATTAGCTAGTGATTGAGATTATAAACGAGGAAACTAAGATTATTTGTCTGTTTTTCAAAGGCAAAAAAAAAAAAAAACTGTCACCTAGATATGAGATCGACTAAATCATCTTTAATTTTATCATGGGAATAGGCTGGAATAAAAAAAAAAAAAAAGAAAATTAAAAAGAAATCTTAATGATGTCACTGTAATTTTGCTGTAATTATAAATATTTTATACGCATCTGCATAACAACATTTGCATAGTTCAGTTTGTATAATCATTACGTAGATACATTGGATTTTGACTCCAGTAGCACTAGGGGAAATAATTGAGCTTTGCTATATCAAGATATGTAATATTCGTGCATCGATGAAAACAGTACCTGGTCAACTAAATGATTCTCGGCGCACATACAGACTGGCACTAAGTTGGTGTACCCGATGCAAGGCGACACTTCCAAAATTAATAAAATAAATGTTGATATGTAAATTTCTTTATTGAATTTATTATCGTTGGAGAAAGTAATTTAAAGAAATAATTTTGTTAATTTCAAGAAAAAACGAAAAAAAAATTTTTGATTGCATACTTAATACGTATATGTACAGAGTCTTTTAATTTTTTCTTATTATTTTTAGTTTTTTGTGATCTCACTTCCGAAATTTCGTAAACCTATAACATTAGTATTGCGTTATAGGCTTACGAAACTTATAGGCTAAGAACTATATAATTAGGATCTCACACCAGGCGATGGCATCGCCTGGTGTGAGACCACCACCACCCTGTTTACTGGAAGCCTGAAGTGGCTTGAAAAACTTCTGTGTTTGATCTCTACAGTAGGGTTTTCGGATTATTTAACTTTGACCCGTCTACAGTATTAATACACATGTGCGGTTCACTAACAACCTTTCATAGATGGGATTCACATAAGGAAAAAAAACAAAACAAAACAATAACTAATGTTTACTTTTTTTCCTCAATTCACTCAATCCTACAGTAAGCCTTAATAGTTGGTTTCTACCGGTTCTGGTATTTGAAGCAAGAAGACTGATTCTTGGATTGATTTAGCCCAACAACAGTTCTAAATGTGGTAGATTGACATCATTTTTTTTTAATAATGATAACTTTTCAGTGTATTAAGATTATTAGCCTCCACTATTTGTTTGAAATAGTGGAAGCCATTTGTTTTGTTAGATCATGATCGGATTAGCACTCGATTGTCTCTGATTCCATGTTGATCATTCCACTTTATGAAAAGAATTATCTGGGATAGGACATGAAAAGTTAAGAAATAGCCAGAATTTGAGAAGATGGTCATCATTCAAATCTAGTAGACTTGTTGAGCTTTGTAATTCGTGGAGTACTAAATTAAATAAGAACACATTCAAAACAATTTTCTCTTCAAAAAGAGTTGGAAATCACATCTATATTGTATGGCAGAGGTGAGGAAAAGTAGGATAGGCTATTGAAGCAGAAAAGTATGTTAATATTTCTATTGGCTCTCCAATTCTGCCGACGTCTATTTTGAATGGGAATTTGAATTCATCACCATGTGAGGGGGAAATGGACCAATTTTATTTGCCAAATCATATAAGGTTATGACATTATAAATCCAAGTTTAATTTCAAAATATGAGTAATTCTGCTACTACTGTCTCCCCCAAATAAATAAATACAAATCATTTCCTCACTGTTCTGATATACTTAAAATACACTCTTGCTCCTCAAAAAGATATGTTCCCGTCCCCAGTTTTCCACCATGCATTTCGTAAATTTTAAAGTTAATACGGTATGACTTTATGTGATTACATCTGGCTTTCAATTGATTTTATAAAAATGCATTTAGCCCAGTTTATTTGGGAAAGAAACTTACGGAATAAATAGAAGGTCATGTACCATACAATTCAACAAGATTATATGATATGCTGTTTTACGAATTATAACAAAAAATAAAACAATTAAATAAATAATTCTTTGAGAAATAATTTAAACAAATGCGTATTCTAGCGTGGACTTTCTATCTATCGGAAGGATTCTGTAGTGTGGTCACTGATATTATTAGTAATGTCAACAAGTCGTATTAGTAGAGTATATTTGGAATAACCAAACCTGCTCAGCAGCTAACTATTAGTGAGCATTAAACTTATTATTATTATTATTATTATCGCGAAGGATCAAACTATCCACACAATATTTATCGTACCTCTTCTAGAACTCATTGATAGTCAAAGCACTCACAACAGATGGCAACTCAAGTCACTCGTTCGCCACTCTACAAACGAAACATCTCACACCCATGCTGACCACCAAGTGCTGAAATATTTCCTCTGCATCAGTCGTATAAAACCCTTTTAGTAATCTAAATGTTTCTGTCATATCCCAGTTTTTCCGCCTATCAACCAACTTTTGCAATCCACAAATCCTCAGTCTATCATCATAGAGAGAATTCCAAGAACCACTCATCATCTTAGTCATTCACCTTTGGATCCTCTCCACTATCCTAGTTAATTTACATATTTTGATTCTTTTAATAACAAGGAGATCACAATATAAATTTCACGTCTTAAATTGAAGGCAATTTTATTAATTATCGTGCGGATGTTTTAGCTTTTTTTTTTATAAGTCAGTCCCACACACGAGAGAATTCAAAATATATAGCAGATCAGTACCATCTGTGGGAGAGAATTTAATTTTATATACCAAACTTATAAAATGAAATCATATATTAGTATTTTTATTCTTCTTCTTAACTCTCGGCTATTAACTTTTTTTTATCAATTTTTTTTATTATCGAAAATTCATAAGAAGAACATGCAACCAATGTGGATAAACTCTGTCATATAACATCTCTGAATGCCTAAATGACTGCTCACCTATATATTCCGTGATATTTATATTAATAAACCTCAAAAAGTACCTTGTGGTTTTATTTATGGTGCACTTGTAGCAAATTATGTTTTCGTGGTCTATGATCCAACCCTTCGTTTTTTTGCCGTGTATGTGTGCGTGTTCTAGGTTGTTTTAGATTCTTTCAAACTCCCATATTGTAGCATTTAATAGCATACACGTGCTTGTGTATGGGACAAATTTTATATTAAAGTTTATTTTGAAGTGGTTAAATGTTACGGTCCCCTCGTCTTAGCTCTCCTAAACACACACACACACACACACACACACACACACACACACACACACACACACACACACACACACACACACACACACACACACACACACACACACACACACACAAAAAACGCGTTGCCTAAATGCTGCTCAAGTGTCAACTAATTGCAGCTCTACTGTACTGATATGAGAGGTTGATGGCCCTCGATAGCTGCACGGAAAACCAAAATGGCTCCTAGTAATATCTCTGTAGATAGGGAGATTGTAGGGGAAGGGGGGGGGGAGACAGGCAGACAGATAATTCCGAACAAAATTGCAGGAGATAAATAAAAAGTAAAATAAAAAAAAAATAGAGAAGAAAAATTATCTGGGCTTCGTCAAAGCCTCGAGCAGAAAGGGGTAATAAAAGAAACTGTTGTCGCTACTCGCATGCTATCGACCCCCCCCATTTCCCCCTTTAGTACCGCCAACCACACTTCCCCACCCATTTCAAACCGGCACGTGCATTTACTCTACACGTACATTTTTACTCCAGCGTCGACAGTGGCCATAATGCAATAGTCCACCCTTACGTCACTGTCTCGAGCAGTTTATTCACCTTGACGGCGAGCTCGCGATCTCATCTCCGTATTCCACTTCGCTACTAAGACTTGCGAGATAATAAATCTTCCATGTTACCCAGGCCTCAAGATGCCCACCGTGAAATAAAGGGGAACACCTCTGCATCAAGAATAACGAAAGCGAAAAAGCAAAGGTAGAGGAAAAAATCTAGACAGATGCTCATAAAAAATCGTCTGGCTCAGCCACCCTTTGACACGAGGGGGCGGGGCGTTCTTGATCACCCGGCCATCCTGCTGCGCATAATATCGAACATAATCATAGTCAGTCGAAGCCGAGCTCTGCCCACATCGATGACGTCACTCGCCAGACAACTCCTAGAATGATATTGCTCTGAGCGCGAAACCAGTCAAAATAAAAATCAGCAGGAAGCGAGTAGAATAGTCAGAAAGAATTTTCATAATAACACTGTCTGAAGTAAGTGTAGTTATCAGACAGTGTGTTCCTATAAACCTTTTGCTATTGTACACACATGCGTCCTTTTTGAGTTTGAACAAGAGCGCCATCTGATAGTCACAGAATGAAATGCAACATGAATTTATCCTGACCAAAAGAAAAAAAAAATGCAAGGAAGGATTTTTTTTTTTTTTGAACTAGATTCGTATTACAGCAAGTACTGAGTGGCACTTTTTCTTCTTGTTACTTATCTATGTTTAAAGTATGGAGTAATTATGACTTGATTAATATGATTAATTTATTAAAGTGATGGAAATACATCTATTATGAATTTAGAGTAATGTCATGACTCCCTCAAGCACTCCAAAATCACCTGCACTCATCTACCTAAGAAAAAAGAAACTGTGGATAAATATAGGTAACTTTCCTATCTTCAAAAAAAATCCATGAATACTTTCAAACTCTTCCACCTTTGTAAACATTAAAGCAAGTAATTGATATTAAACTGTTTTCAGTTTATCCTGAAAGTGATCCTGATGGGGATTACCGAAGTCATATAGAGAGCAGACATTTTGCTTTTACTAGATGATCTCATATTAATTAGTAGTTTGCTGTAAAGCACAATGGGTTGTAGCTTTGTCCCAATAAGCACTAGGTGGATAATACATCATTAATAATGATAATGAAGTGAGTTTCCTCTGGTTATTTACAAAATGGCGTTTTTAAAAAATAAAATAAAAAAAATCTTCAAAATTAGAAATAATCAACGACAGCAAACTTTCTAACAACAAAACAGGACCCTTACCAGCTGTATTCATATTTATGCTAGCATATTTCTTGGAATAAAACATGTATTTGTATTCAAAAAAATAAAATGAACATTAACGAAATATTTATTAATAAATCATCCTAAAGAGGAGTATCATCCACATCAATACAGTATTGAGCTATAAAGAAACTCCTTTTGTTTAAGTATAAGCATAGATTAGCATGTTTCGATCCTTGAGAAGTCCAGGCCCTGTTAACAAAATTGTATTGAATGACAATGAAAGATCCCCAGTTACACTACAGCAGTCGAATTCCCTTGGTAATCTAAACTCTTGTCAATAAATTAAAAAATAAATTGATTGCTTATAAAATTAATTTACTTGCATACATAACTAAGATTTTTCTGTTTGTCGTATTTAAAAGTAGTATTTATAATTTATAAAGTTTTCATTAAGGTTCTGTAATCATTAAGTAGATATTTGCTTCTTAGTCAATATGTCTTGCAGTTGAAAAGATCTGGGTTCGAATTCTATCTAGGACGGGAAGAACCTCTAATATGACCTTGATAATTGAAGGCAAGTTAGCACAGTGTCATACTGGGATATCAGGATTTCTCCCCCTCCCAGTAATTGCAAAAAAAAAAAACCCAAGTTAACTCAGGCAGTGTTTAACTGCTAGTACTTTAGGTTTATATGTCGTCTGCAAACATACTAAAATCGTAAGGTTTATCATGTTCTTTTCAGTTCCAAAAAGATCTCAATACTCCTCGCACATTCAGAAAAATCCGTAATATTCTGTTGTTTCAAATATCATGTATTTGAATAATAGAAACAGGGAGGGTCTAATACTTTGTTATTTGTAATTGATGAAACACGTATTAAGATATGTTGAAATATAATTAAATTGTCGTGAACATCAGTTTGTGTAGATTTATGCAGACAGGTCTCAGACTGTTTTGATATGGATAATAAAAGTTTTTTTTTTTGTTAATTAAATATAAAACTACAAATCAGAATAGAAAATTCGTTCCACTTATTTTTCATTTTATCATTAGCCTTACTCTCTCTCTCTCTGTTTGCGTGTGTATGTAGGAAATTAGACACAAATTAGAGCATGAATTATAGTTTTGAAGCTACATGATTGATTAAAGCTTGCTGCATTTTAAGTGTCAACGTGGATCTGAGAAACAAGCGTGAAAGTAATCAATCAAAGCCTAGAACAAGCCACACCTTTTTTCCACCTTTATATAATGGCCAAAATCAGCAGAGAATACATGACTGACATTATTCGCGAATCGATTCCACCAGTGGTCATATTGTTCCTGTCACTTTGAAACCATAGTGACCAGCTAAAATTTGACAAAAAAAAAAAAAAAATCAAAACAACATAATAAGGAGTACACTTATATGATAGAGTGCCCCAAAAGGAACTTAATACTTAATGTCTGATCTCTGATTAAATTCATAGTTGCATTCAGTTATGTCGCCTTGTCATCACTAAAAATAACATCCAGGGAACCATGTATAGAGGACCTTAAAGTGAGTGCACGAAATGTTTTATTTTTTATTTTTCTGAATTCACTAGCGTATAAGAGTAATGAAACAAATCAGGAGCTAAAAGTTTATATTAACACACTTTTCTACCTTAAGCGAACTAAAAGTAATTAATTATAGCATTAAGAACTCGATGCACTGATAATGTAGTTATAATAATGTAGATAACACTATTACTTTCGCAATAGTAAGATGGACTAAGAAACTTACGGTTGTTGCTGGAAGCCAATAATTATTATCACACGCGAGTGATGTACACAGAATTTTTTAATTGGTAGTGGGGATGTGAGATCTGTTTTCCCAAGGAGAATCGTGTGCTTTGATTTTATTAAGATGGGATTTTGACCTGTTTTAAGCTCATTTTTGTAACTGTCATTATCTATGGGATTGACTTAATTGTTTCTGCAGAATACAGGTGTAAAGGACGTAAAGAACAAGGAGAATGGACACGATTGCTGACCGCTTCATCTTGTGAAATTCTTTCCAAAGATTTTGAACCATTATTAACTAATTATTAGTAATTAGTAATAAGAATAATAAGAATTGCAACAAGCAGTAGTTGAGTTGAGTGAAACGAATAGCAAAATATTGATGAAAAATGTTTCACAGAATGAATTTGAATTTGAATTTACATAAAGATAATCACCTCCATGTCCTCATGTGTTTTTCAAACTGTTTCAATGAAATAGTGAAATAATCATCTTCCAAAATATTGAGACCTCACTAAGAATAATTCTTTACATATCTGTGCGGAAGGAGTAATACAGTTTTCTTAGCCAAAATTAATTTTAAAAAATGAATCCTGTTGCCACACTGGATATCGTCTCCACTTTTCATTAGACTGGGTTCGAATCCAACTGTGATACGGATGTTTGTAAAAGTAGTGATTTTCGTAGCTGGAAGTAATGCTGATACCGAAAGCTTAAAGTGGCTTGAAAATAGTATCACGTTTGATTTCTAAAATGGATTTTAGAGACCAAACATAGGTTTGCGGATTATCAAATTTTTAACCCACCTACGAACTGCGCTAATTTTTTTTAAAATGTCCATAAGGTTTACAGTCTTTCGCGGATGGGACTCATATTAAAAAAAAATTAAAAATTGGCTCTCTAAATGCTGAGCCAACATGTTCAGCATTTGAAGTTTTGAAAAGTTGAACAATTAACTAGAAGAAACCATAGATTATGTTGCTGTAAGCTAAATCGCTTACTGTACATGTGTATCTAAATGTTGATTTATTAATTTAATCTTGACGATGTGCGTATATAAAACTATATGTCGTCATCATCATCATGCTTTTCAAGGATTAAACCTAGAGTGGCCTGTTCCAGCCTTAGAAGTCATCGTTGGAATCTCTTTAGACGACGTTCTGGTTTTCTTTTTCCTAATGATTTGTAATTTAAGGATTGTTTTGGTAATCTTTCTGTTTTCACTCTTAATACTTTTCATACTAAAAGTTTTCATACTAAAACTTTTTATGCTTTCTGTTTTTATTCTTAATACTTTTCATACTAAAAGTATACAATACATTAGCCCCACCGGTCCTATTGTATGGAAGTGAAATCCGGACAATAAAACAAAAAGACAAACGAAGGTTAATAACAGATGAAATGAGGTTTATGAGAAAAACTGCAAAGTACACTCTATTCGATCACAAAAGACATTATGAAAGAATTAAACTAGGAATCACTAATAGAAAAAATTAAAAAATATAAACATAAAACTTATATGTAAAAACAGAAAAAAATATTTTATTATTAAGTTCTATCATTTGTTATTTGCATGTTTATTCTGGAACTTCTTTTGGAAGTTTCTATGTGGATGTAGTCAGTATTATAAAGACAAAATTCGCCTAAATTATACTGACAAATCATGATTTTTTTTAAACTGTTTTTTCGACAAATAGGTATATACATCCTTTTAACAAGCGTTTCCAGATTATTTTTTTGGATTTTCAAATACTGAAAAATATATGGCTTCATTGGCGTCATGAAAGAAAGCTATTAATGAACGAATCTGTAGCCTTTAAGTTGAATTTCAGGCCTCGTTATTAATTTCGAAAAAAGCAAGGTTTGGTTTTATATTTTTAATCCCAACGATAGTGATATTTTTGGTCCGACTTACTATAGTACTGAACTAATTCTTAATTGTTTCTGAAATGTAGAGATTCTCTCTCTCTCTCTCTCTTTCTCTTTCTCTGGCATTGCTGAACTTCCTGGAATATATCGCATAATGAAATATCAGAATGCATACTTTGAACTCGCACATTAAACTCGAGTAAACCCTCTCCAAAGGAATGTACCAAGCAAACAGTAATAAAAGAGATGGAGTGAAGTTCACCTGATTCGCCGTAAATATGACATTACAAATTTTATTATCCTAAGAATTACACTTTTACAGGATATTTCCTCTATTAAGGATTGCGAGGGTATACAGTGGCGCTTCTCTTCTGAAAGCACACACACACACACACACACACACACACACACACACACACACACACACACACACACACACACACACACACACACACACACACACACACACACACACACACACACACACACACACACACACACACACACACACACACAGAGAGAGAGAGAGAGAGCGAATCTCAAGTTGGACTGAACAGGTTTCATTGCATACTCATTTTTCTACCTGTACTGACTATTTTTTGTAATGCAAGCCCGCTGCACTGATCTGTATTAATAAAGAACAGTGTATCTAACTTAATCGGGTTTAAACTTAGGATAACACGTTATTGCCTAGTGTCTTAAAGCTGGTGTGGAAATTAGTATGCTCCCGATAAATATAGCAGTGGCCTTGCAGGTACTAAATAAGGCTCAAGAAGTTTACTACTTCCATTTAAGAATTATGGAAAAGAAGAATTCAAATCAAACTCAAAATGATATATCGAAAGAAAACCTTCTTTATATTAAAAACTGTCCAGATAATTATAAGAAAAAAATTATATAATTAAACTAAAATTTCATTTATAAACCTTTAACTATATACTAGTGATGATGGATCCAGAGGAAAAGTAATAGATGTGATCGCTTCTCTCTCTTTCTCTCTCTCTCTCTCTCTCTTCAACAAAATTGAAGCAGAATAATGTGAATTTTATATTAAATAAAATAAGAAACCTATTTATATCCCTTTTTTAATTATAACATAAATGTGAATATTGAAAGAAATGTTATTTTATTAGCAAATCATTGAAATAAAGTATACTAACAAAACAAGAAGTGTTAAAAAAAACTAAATAGGTATTCCTTAATTGTAATATTTTTTTCCATTTACCCCTTCTAATGTTTGTTTCTTCCTAAAACTAGTCTGGATTCGCCATGTATTTTAGTCCCTTTTATAGACAATCCGGAAACAATAGTCCTCTATTTTTGACATATTTTGAAACTCAAATCTCTTTTCTTTGCATGTGAAAATGACAAGTTTCCTACTTCATTACAGCAGTCTAGTAATTCCACAGCTCCATAAACTCACTTTAACACCGTTATTTCAGTCATATGCAAACTCAGAGCATTACAGTGTGAGGGGGACTCATGTAGCAACATCTCAGAGAAGATAGTATGACAACTCTTTATGACTAAATCCTTCCGTTCTCCTATAGACTTCAGTTGTTCCATAAGTGTAACTTGCAATAGAATCTCTTCTTACTTAGATTTAGAGCCAATTTTCATTTTTTATTTCCCGCTATACTAACGCTACCTAGTCGTCGAATAACTTACCATCTATGCAAGCTTTATCTATTCTGGCCCAGAGTAAGCACCTTCTATTCACACAACATGTACAGCAAGGTTTAAAGCCTTCGTTATGCACTTTTCTTTGCTAAATAACTAATTTTGCACACACATTCTTCCGTACTTTGCAGTTTGTGCCCTAAAACCCTACTGTCATTTGAACTTTCCACAATGAAGTTAACTGCAAATTGTAGTGCTATACAACTGGTGTGCACGCTCGTATTAATCGGTTGCTCTTTTTGCACCAGTAAAAGCCATCCAGCCAAAGTAATTTATCCAAAATACGGCGCAACCATGTGAAATACCATCTCCTTCTTGATCAAATTCTTGACATGAACTCTCAGGGAGAGTGTACAGGATATTATGATAGTATTACATGAAAAGGCTACATCATTACTAACTACTTATCAATAATTTTCCTCCAAATTAGTCTGTTATCTATCAGGATTCCAATATATTATATTTCTTTTAAAGCAGTTCTTACTACATCAATCCATTCAGATCTTAGATCTTGCTCTTAGTCTATTTCCTGCCATCCAGGCAAAGTTTTTTTTTTTCAGAGATTAACTTTACTCATAATATTTTATAATAAAATAAAATTATAAATTATTTTATAAAATCTTTTTTACAGTATTTTATGTTTTTCCTCTTATTACTGACGATCTTCCAAAATACAAATGAGTTTGCTTTTCTAAATTCAATGCTGCTTCCTTATAGATAATTTGTGCATGTATGGTAAGAGTTACACAGGACTCCCTTTATTTTTTCTCTAAACATCCTGTTATTCTTTCATATGCATTATTAAGTAATTTTTTTTCGATGACGAGCTTCCTGTTGTTCTATTTATTGTAATCATTCTTCCTCATACACACACTTTCTGATTAATGCATGTTGTTTCACTTGTGTTAAGTAATTTGGCATCAAGGGTGTATTCAACTAATAAAATGGTCCTTACGTTAATTTTTTTAATTCTTAATAGTGCCTGTATAGAAACACACACACACCATCTCGCCAATTTATTTGCTTATTTATGGCCTCAATTGACTTCTCTTCCATTAGTCTGGTACTTGTCGTTTGTGAATTTAACAGCACTTCAGAAAGTATCTGCAATATTTCATTTAATTCTTTTTTCATTTGGTCCCATTGCTGAATGAGTGTGAGGCTGATAGTTATTTAAGTGCGTTGTCTCATCTTGAATAGCAAGTCCATACATGATTCTTGTATATTGCTAAAGAGAATCAGGGAAGAACATTGTCCACTCATAATTGGACAAAAGGTTCAATATGATCTGATACGCAAATATAGCCAACGAAGGTGGTTCGTCCCTTTTCTGCTTATCCAGAATGCAAAGATGTTGTAGTAAATCAAATCAATCTATCAATAAATTTCTCGGTCAAGCGCTGAAGCTGACAAATTAATTTTTAGAATGTCATAGATTTCTGTTAGAATTTTGATTAAAAATATGTGCAATATTGTGTGATATCGTAGTCGAGGTTGTATTTATTTTTAAAAATAGTGATCGAATTTTATACATTCACCATATTGAATAACTGCTAAAAGTTTTCTGCACTGAATAGTTTTTTTTATTTTATTTTTATTCATTTTAACCTCGTAACGAACTGTAAGAAATTACGTTATTCACTTTGCAAATATGATGTACAATATGATGTTTTCTTGCTCTATCGTTAACAATTTTACTATTTTATTATTCTGATTTATTATTAATTACATTTCTAACTAGTTATTCTGATAGGACAAATCTTAAAATATAAAGCCTGACAAAAATCCTTACTTGGTAACTAATTATTGGGACAGAAGATAAAGTTCTTAGTTCGAACACTGCTGGAATTGTTATGCAAGAGAGCATGAGGACTCTTGGAAAGAAAATAATTTCAGTTGGCTAATCTATTTTTACATATGAATCCCATATACAAGACGTTACAGAACCTCTAGCACAAGAGGTTGAGAAATACTTCATGTGAAAAGCTGTTCCAGAATAGCTGGAGCAGTCATAGTAAAAATTAACTATGACTGTGAGGCTCATATATAATGTCTTTTAACTGCGTGTGTTTTGGCCGGTTTACCAGTTTTATGGCCTAAAAAAGCCAGGAGAGAAAGAGAGAAAAAGAGAGAGACTCTGCCAGTTTATTAGACCAAACAACTCATGTTTTAGTTGGAGAATCTTTCTAAAGGTCCTTTTTCATTCTAGACAGGGTTCGAACCAAGGTCTTTACCACCGAAGAGCAAATATTGCATGATCCTTCAGACACATTACGAAGGAGCAACAACAACCACGAAACTTGACTACCTGATCACTGGATGCAACTTCCTGAGCAGGTCTGTAAGCCATATCCGATCAACTGTTTCTGCAAATGTCAATAACAACAGCAGACGTTTCTCCAAATCATCTTGGCGCCTGTCCAGAGGTGGCTGATGTAGACTAGAAAACCTGTTGGGATTCTAGAGTGACACAATCCCTACTGGTGGACACTGATTAACTGATAATCCTCCAGTATGTGGAGAAGACTACAGTTAATTACCTCTCCGTTATTTTAGAAGATTTAGGTGATGACAAACGTGTGCTTTTTTTTTGAATGGATGGAATAAATATAAGGATTGCTTCCATACTGTGGAAGTAAATGTCAGCTGAGTATAAAGGAATGTAGAGATGAGACTGGATGGGGTTAGTTCCAAAGTACAGTTTTTAAGTTCAATTTGGTAGTTAATGGTTCTTCTAGTAATGACTTTGGAGTTATTCTTCTCTCATAAACGATGGCTCATAACAGCCAATAACAAGATCTAATATAATACACTTTATATCGGAAACAACTGGATTCTTCAAATAAGTTGAAAGTATCAGTCTAGTTGCAAAACCGAGATAACCAGTTAGTAGCACTCAACATAAAGTTCTTACTTATAAAATGTAGAAAAATGGTTAAAATTCATTGTAAAAATAAATATTCAGAATTATTAGATATGGTGGTCATCATCATCATCATCTCCCGCTCTCTTTCTCTCTCTCTCTCTCTCTCTCTCCAAGAAGAAAAAAGAAATGCTAAACCATCAGAACAGTCGCAGTCTCCAACGAAATGAAAACCATTCTCTTCTTATGGGGGGGGGGGGTTACCGAGCCTCTCATTTCAGGAATCTTGAGGTGATGCGCTAACAGGCGGCCTCAATCTAATTCAATGTTTTAAAAAATACTTTTTAGCATCTTTATTATTCCGACATCTCTTGATGGAGTAAATTAGAATCGATAATATAAAGTTCACTCGCAGTAACTAGCTGCATTAACATTCCCTAAGTTGAGAGTTTTTGCCCTACTGGGAGAACTAGTGATGGCTTCTAAATGAAGTATATTCACTAAATATTCATGATGAACTGCCCTTAAAATTTCAGCTTTAAGACAATTAATAAAATTCCCAACTTTTATTAAAATTTTGTGCAATGTGTGTGTGTGTGTGTGTGTGTGTGTGTGTGTGTGTGTGTGTGTGTGTGTGTGTGTGATTTCTAGTCGATTCTCTGTTTTTTTTTGGAAACAGAGGGAACGGTTGTTGGTACTGAAGTTTAGGGATATAAAAATAATTTAAATTTTTGAAACCATTTAATACAGTTTTATCTTTTCTACCTTTCTAAAATCAACACAACGCTAAACTAGTTAAGGAACATGAATCCCTAGTGTGAAGCTACCATCCAAGACCTGTTGTAATTTGATATGTAGAGCATCATTTCCAGATTATCTAACCTACGCACTCACAATAATAACTCTTCTCTAGGTTTATGACTTTTGTGGGGGTAATCAACATAAAGTAAAAAATGCTGCAATCCGTATTTTTCCCCCTTTCAACAGTTAATATTAAAACTGATCTTTATTTCTGATAGTGGCACGTTTTAACTACGTAACATTATGCAGTGTAAAAAAAGAATTTTTTTGGTTAAATCCAACGCATTCTTAGTTTTTCACAAAATTAATATTTGATCAAAATATTGAAATAAATATTTAACATACTGTATATTAAAAAAAAACGCAATTCTTTAAAAACATAGCATATACGGGATGGTGCAAAAAAAAAAAAAACAGCACTGAACTTCGACATTCTTTATATATATATATATATATATATATATATTTATACGATCTACACACGAAAGATCACATGACCCATAGCATGCGTGGGCAAGAAGAATAGAAAATACTAGGAATCTGTTCACATTTTTCTTGAACAGCTGAGGGTTGTAATCTTTGAGGAAGGCAGAATGGGGGAGAGACTGTTCCAAAGGACAGAAGTAGATGGAATGAAAGAGAAGGCATGAAGTTAGTTCAGGGAGTTTCAAGATGGACTTTAAAAGGATGTCGGTTAGCAGTGGCTCTTGTTTTAATGATTTTGGAGGAAAATGGAGGAATAATAGTTGCCATTTCAGCAGAGTACTGTTCATGAAAATATCTGTCGAAGAGGCACGAGGCAGAAACTGAACGTCTGTGAGACAGACGGATTCAAGTGGTTATGTGAGGAGGGGGGTCAATAATTAGTCGGATTGCCCTCTTTTGGACAGAATCGAGAATTCTTAGAGAGATTTTGGTGCATCAATCCAAATATGGGAGCAATAACGTTCAGTTATTCAGTACTGTTTTTTTTTTTTTTGTGCCAGGCTGTACTGTGCTATGGAAATGTGATCTTTGTGCAGCATAGTTCTTACAATATGTGGTTATTATTCTGGTGTTTCAATGCTACATCCTTCTTAAGAAATTATTAAACGATTAAAACATACACATTGAAAATTAGTTTATCCTTAATCACAGATCTGTTAGTTTTTAACAATTTTATAGCCTGCTCCTCTGAACAACTACATAAATTTTCACTTTTATTTTCATTTATTTAGATTTGATCTCAAGATATGAATACTATTTCAATTTTTAAAAAATATAATGAGAAGAACTAAATTTGTATTTTAATTTTAAAAGAAATTGAAATTTTTTTTTTAAATTTTCAAAAAAGATTATAATCCACAAATCAGGTGCATATGAAATCAAAATTAGTATGCAAATATATATACAAATTATGTAACAAAATATTGTTTTAGAAAAATTAAATTTTTCATCTGTTTTTACATTTCTGATTCAGTCGAATCATTTATAAGCTCATCTGATTTCTTGAGAGTTAACTCATAGACCTTTGTGGTATTCTAATTCTATAGTCTTATTACGAGAATTCTTTCGGTGTTCAAAAACGGCAAAAATTCTCATTAAAGTCACAGATTTAAAAACAACAGAAAACTTACATTAACACAAATCACTCAGCTCTGAGAAGAGAGTCCCTCCTCTTTGACGCAAACTAAACATTTGCGGCCATAAGTCATCATAAAACAACACAACTCAACAGCATTTGATGATAAAGAGCATAGTTCTACAATGCAAGGATCTAAAACCAGTGTATTATGGTCAGGTTAATGTATTGCGAGATAAAAGTAACCACCGCCTTGCATAAGACTGGATAACTCGTCTTTAATTGAAAAGTCTGTGTAAAGATTTCTAGGTTCCTCGCGTTGTACGAGATGATAGGATTCTAAAACCTAGTGTTTCCAATCGAGGTAAACAACAACAATAACAAATAGACAACGACAACAAAAACTGATCTCATAATGCTTACTAGTCTGTGGTTAAGGATTTTTTTCCCGTGAAACCTATCACTGTGAATAGTCTCGAAATCCTTTTCTACAGTCCAAAGATCGAATATTTTTCAAAAACTTTCACAAATATCAATACTATTGCGGGATTCGAACCAATAGCCTGTTCGTTTGGAGTAGGAGTATCCTCGATCAACCAGGCAGAAAAATTGACCAAACATTACCATTGTAATAGTATGTTTTTCACTACTTCTTAGTTTCTATAACTACGCATGATTTTACTGTTTATGTTCTTACTGCTCTGTTGTTTCTCTTTTGTAAATCTGCTGTAAAAATTCATTAGTTAGCAGAATTTATAGCGCATTGTGTCCCTTCCTTGCTGTTAGGATTAATTATATTAAATTCATAATGATTTCTTAAATGTGCTTGTATAAATAAAAAGAACTATCATTTTAGTACATTTCTTTGCAATAACTCTTTTAGAGCTCTTTGCTTCCATAACGCCAGTAACTTCTGCTGTATTCAGTGGTTCAGACGGTTTTTCTTTCATTCTTTTTTCCTTTTTTTTTTGCATTATTTTAAAGGTGAAATATATCAAAAAGGATATTTTGTAAGTATTTGTACCTGATATAGCGAGTTCATTTTAGTTAATGAACCACACTAATTCAATGTAACTAAATATTATGATCACTTGAAATTTCACTCAAAATTAGCAATTGGAAATACCTCCTTACTGGGATTTCCAATTGACGAAACTTGTATTGATCTGTAATAATGATTATTATAATTATTATAGATCAATACATTAGCAAATAATTATCATGGATCAATAAATTAGCAAATAAATCTTTGCCAACATTTTTGTTCGACTTGTGTTCAACGAGCACTTGGATTCGAATCCCATGTCACAAAAAATCTGTATTCATGGCTTTTCAATTAAAAGTGAGATAGCCGGTCTTATACAAAGGTGGAGTTCTTTTTTCTACCTGAAACTCAGGTTTTTTTCATTCCTCAAAACAGTCAAATGGTTCCGAGAATGCACAGATCCAGTCATAAATACTTGCCCTTGGTGGATGCAGCAGATGAATGGCAATACTGGCTGCATTAAAATGATATGACTCCTAATCAGGGAGACTCTACCCTTCCTGGGGAATGGAATATGTGAAAGGAAAAGAAGAATGAATTTGTCCACACGTGTGCCATGTGTGGGCAATTGAGTAAATAACAAAAAGAGAACTTGTTGATATGTTTCTCGAGCAGCTGGAAGTTGGAATGAGAACGATGAGAATTTGATTCGTAATTTTAAACCGGACTATAGGGATGTTGACCACAGCTACTCGTTTGTTTACATGCTTAATGGAAATTGAAGAATAATGGTGGCCACTTCAATAGAACAAACGCCCATGAAAATCTCTATAGAAAAGGTAGAAAGAAACAGAACACCTATGAGAAAGTGAGTCTCTGAGAGAGTGGATCAACAATTAATCTGGTGTCCTCTTCTGGATAGCATCAGCATTTTAGGGAGTTTTTTTGATGCATCACTAAGATGCGAAAAAAAATTTAAAGTAAAAGGTTAGATGGATTTGTAATTTATAGAATGTATGATGTTGCAGAGATGTCTTTGGCAATAAAAGGAAACCTAGCTTTTTTTTGGAGGCGGAGGAGGGTAAATATGCGATATGTTCGTGTCAGACATTGGGAGATATGTAACTAAAAATTAGGCTTTTCAATTATAGATGTGTGTGTGTGTGTGTGTGTGTGTGTGTGTGTGTGTGTGTGTGTGTGTGTGTGTGTGTGTGTGTGTGTGTGTGTGTGTGAGAGAGAGAGAGAGAGAGAGAGAGAGAAAAATTATACCAAAGATCTTTTTACGATAAGGAGAAGTTAAGAGGGATCTTTCTTACAAGAAATATTATTATTTCTCTATAAAGATTATTCATAGATTCATATATCTATAAAATTATGGATAAAATTTTAGGTTATTGAGAGAAGATCCTTCATGTATAAGAGAAAGAGCGCTGGAGAATATACAGCACCAACCATGGGATACTACGAGCTGTGATGTTGGTCAGAAGTTTGAACAAATAAAGTCATTCACCATAACTGTAGCGAACGACAGAGAACAAATTGGCAATCCGCTTTCAAAGAGTGGATGATAGATAAATATATGGTAGTTAATAAGTAGGTCCTTGTGCCATCAAATGCCATCAATATATTGTAGGGGCGAGAATGCGAAGGTCATCACACCTTTGCTTTGAAACATGGGCGTGTTGGCCAGAGGATCCTCTATGGAGTGGCGGATTCATATTGGTGGGCCTCCAGTTGGTCAAGTTGACTGCTGATGACTTTCTCCATCATTTACGAGAGAGCTCAGGTGATGGTAATGGAAAGATACTTTAATTGCTGAGTGTTCTCTACCTGTCTGAATGGACCTTGCTTCCATGTTTTTTCAAACCACCTAGCATCTATGCTAGGTGGTTTGAAAGAGTGTAAAGATGATATAAGATGTGTGTTGAAGAAAAATGAAGGAGAAATCCTTAATTTACATTTAAGCACATTCACTCTTATTGAGACATATTTCATTTGCTCCATTGTCCCACAGATTTTTAATAATGCCTGCTATTACAGAATGCAACATTTTATTTCTGTTTTTATTTATTTATTTATTTTGCAACCACTGTGCTATCACCTTCTTCTAACGCATGAATTAATAACACTTGAATTAACAATATTGTAAATGCCTCCTGCAAAATATGAAACGCGAATATAATCAAGATATACGCTTTTTGCTTATCTGTTATGTGAAATGGCATCGATATTGTCTGGAGTGGCTTTAAGTTCCTGGTTGATTAGATCCTTTTGCATCATTGACAGTGATTCATTCTTTACATTGTAGGTGATTTTCACTGCTCAGGTAAGACCACCACTGTTTATTTGAGGCTTGAAGTAACTCAAAAAACTCCATGGTTGGTTTCTCAATGGGATTCCTGGATTGTGCAGCCGTCACTCTACTCAATACTAATGTGTTGTAAGTTTATAATACCTTTCATGAGTAGGATTCACATAAGAAATAAATCCATGTTTGACCTGCTAGTATCATCAATTTATCATCCAGTAGCGTGATAAATATTTATTCCCATATTCAGTCTGATTTCATAAATTTTGCACAATAGGTCCTTTCTTAATCTTTGTGGTCACAGGCAGGAGAAATGTCAGGTATGACATGTTGCATTAGATGTGCAATGTCGACACTTGCTAGAAAATGATGAAAGGCACATCAGTGATGCATCTTTAATTTACATGTTTTGAAAACCTAACAGTATATCAAATAAATAAATGGTAGAAACGATTCCGATTTACCCTCATGATTTCCATATTGATATGCTGAAAAAATTTCATGAGGGTCTTGTATTCACAACGACAATGTTAAGAACATGCAGTGATGCAACACAGCCATAGTCCATATCAAAGTCACTGACCTAATAGGATAACAACATTGAGTTGATAACACGGTTAAAGCAATTCAAGTTCAAACCGAACAATTAAACTAAATAAATTCACTCAATGTTTACTTTTGATATTTAATTGCATAAAACATTGCAGTCCATATAGGCAATGCAGATTCTTAGATTATTCTTCTTTTCCCAGATTCCACTAAAAACATCGAACTCCGTAAATCGGTTCTTTATCCTTGCTATCGGTCTTAGTTCATTGAAATTATTTTTCTTGTATTGTATTAAAGTCGATTTCCTCCATGCATTTTAGGACATCTCATAGGACTTCTCTCTTCCCCTTGTTAGATTTTCATTCCAGGGTTGCATGACAAATGTCTTGATGATCTCATAGGAAAGATGTCTTGAAATCTTTCCTCTGAGATTTCTTATTATAGAAAGAGAGAGATGTAACCTCCACCCGCATCAATGAAGATGGAGGTGTTAGTTTAGTCCTCAATTGATGGTTTGGCTCTTCTTAAGGCTACCGTATAAGGCTCAGATCGAATTCTTTACTACCCAATGTAAATTTTGCATTCCCATTTCCTGAAATTGTACACTTTTCTGTGTACTACGCCATGTTTTGTCAATTCTCAATTTAGCTAATATAACGTTTCGTGTTTATTTTCCCCAGCATTACGACTGTGGATTTTAAGAAGAAATACTTCCGCGTGGTAACCACTAGACTTAATAAATGTTATGATGCATTCTAGTAATTAGCATTCATCTGTCCGCCACCATGCCTAAACATGCCCATTTGAACAGGTCTACTTCTAAAGATATCAACTGGACACAAAAGATATTATTTATGGTCCGATCGCCGGCTTGTTTATGATACCTACATTCAGTATATGGAATGTATTGCTCAGGCTCTGATATCTGGTTGGTTTTTCCTACGTCCGTCAAATGTCCAGTGGTATGGAAACCTCTTCAGTATTGCATCATATTATATTCGAGGTCATGGAGGAGTTTCGTTGTTATGATATGCGGTAGCATTTGATAATTGCATTTGTTTTTCTCTCCCGTTTGTCTGCTTTGCAGAAGAGGACTATAAAAACTCTGACACCTATCAGTGGCTAAGTAGTAGTTAAATAAAGAGTTCCCCGCCTCCCAGATTACATGCGAACCTAGATCTTTTCAATTACAGGATGTGGTCTCTTGCGATTAGCAACCATTTGCACTACAAAAGCTCTATTTGGTTAAGGGCGACATTTATTTCTGCAATTTAAGGTTCAATGGATATTTATTTTTGATACTCTCCTGTACTAAATTTTTTTTTTCAGATTATCCCATAATTTCTTTTTAAATTTATAGAGATTTTTAGATAAGAACTGTTTTATATATAAAGTCCTGTAAAGGGGCTTTTATCGTTTAAAAATTGTTGGGTAGAGAGAGAGAGAGAGAGAGAAATAAGGGACAGAAAGTATATTTTTTACAGAAAAAATGAGCCTCCGTAGCAATTGGTAACGACTACGTTCTTCGGTAGAAAGATCAGGGTTCAAGTCCTATCCAGGACTTGAAGAATCTTTATAAGGGCTTTTCAGCTGAAGATGAGATAGTCAGTCCGATACTAGAATAGCTGGACTTTTTTCTCCCTCTAAACTGGCAAACCAGGTCAGAGAACACACGCAATTAGCAGACAAAAATCTACTTATAAGGACTGCGGAGTGAATTCACGAGATAAGTCCTGAGACTTCATAGCGGTGCCATGTAATAATAAAATAACCAGAACAGAATTTCTATAAAAAATGTAACCGGCTCAAATTTATGAATTTATCCCACATAGTCCTTATATTTTCAACATCTGTTGTAATCACAGACCGGTTTGAAATTCGGAATTAATCTGCATTGTCATCAGTATGGTTGAATTTCATTTTCAGTTCTTATGATAGCCAGATTTTTTATTATTTCTGTAAAAATCTGAATAAACGAATCGTAGAGTTATTATTATTATTATTATTATTATTATTATTATTATTATTATTATTATTATATGTTGAACCCATTTCTCAAAACAAATTGCATTAATTACTGGGTAGCGCCAGTTAACTTCATACGAAATTTACACGTCTACCGTTAAAGCAATATAGAAGCGAAATCAGCCAATATCGAGCTATCATAAAATATTTTGTTTGATTAATAGTGGACTAAGCTGAAAATAGTGGAATAAAAATAATTTGTACAAGTTGCTTCACTTTTCGTGGGTGATCAAATCTCCAAATAACTTTTAAAAGGTGTGTTCATAAAAGTTTTCAGAAATAAAAACTAGGAAAAATAATTAATGCATGTTTTTATTATTAATATTAATCAAATCAGTTAAATAATCTGATTACATAAATATTACTATTTCAGTACTTTCAGCTGAGAAAACTATATAAGTTTTGTCTACTTTATTAAAAATATGGTAAACAATTACCGGTAAAATTGGTTAGAAGTAAGATTTGCTTTACAGAGGCATATTGTAAATGTGTCTAATTACAGTGTTTTGATTTATATATTTTTATATCTTTACTTTGGTTAGGTAAAATTTCTTAGGAACGCCAAAATGTTTTCATCTTCCACCATTTCAGGTTTGTACATTAATCAATTTGTTTTTGCTCATAACTGAATGCTGTATTTTTAATTTCAGTTTTAAATATAAATACCGGCTACAAGCATAAAAAGGCTAAAATATATTATATATATATATATATATATATATTTGTGGACATGAACATCATCACACTTGACTGGCTTCCACAGAGTCTTGATCTCAACCCTATTGAACATCTGTGGGGACGTCTTCTCCCGTATATATATAAATGTATATATAGTCAAAGAACGTCCTCACGGGCAAATTGCATCGTGCTATGTAAGGAATCATGTGTTTGCAGACAATATAAATTGGAGGAATATGTAGCTCCCAAGTCAGTGCAACTGTGTCCGGGTGAAATAAAAGAGGCGTTGTCATGGGACGTCATTTTGCAGGCTTAACTGTAACTA